>NC_057849.1:269605437-270257452 GCF_015237465.2 Chelonia mydas | reverse complement strand
GTAAGCAAAGTCTAAATGAGCTCTCCCTGACAGCCAGTGATGGGCTGGGGAGAAAGCCTTCAGGACCAGATTGTATTTACATTCACACCTAATCTACCTAGGTATCTAGCAAATAGAGCTGTGTTGCCCAAGTGATAGATTTTGGCTGGGGTTGGCTTACAAATCACTTGAATGTGGGGGGTAATGAAATGTTGTTATTCTTATTGTATGAGTAAAGGGCAGTAGAATTGTACTTAGTCTGTGCTGATTGAGGGCATCAAGAGAGAGGGTGGGGACAGGTGTTTTGCATGATGGTCTGCCTGAGTCACAGATACTATTTGACCTGCCCCTCTCCACTGTTTAAAGACAAAACTGATTATGCTCCGTAGATAGTCTTTTGTTCTGTTAAGTGACCACTACAGCTGAAATCAGGTCTAAGTGCTTAGACCTGCTGTGGGACAGTGTTTCTGTGGAAGAGACGGCCCAGCCTGCACTAGCAGCGAGGTTCCCCCACTCAGCTGAAATCACTGAGAGCTGGGTGGAACCTCAAGAGACCAACTCGCAGAGGTCACAGTGGCAGGTGGCAGCAGAAGGAGACAGCGCAGGGCCATTGGCAACAGAGCGATGGAGTGAACGGTGGCACAACAAACAACAGTGGCCAGAGTGAACAGTGAGCAGCTGGAGGAACGAATAGGGTGTCTTCTTGCTCCCTACCTGGGAGGTGAACTTATGTGAAAACATCTCTGAACTCTGAGTCTCCACTGACCAAGGACTACATCGGTGAGTGTTAATGAGGCTGTTACACAACATAGTTCATGCGAACAAACATGGCTATGGCATCATCCTTTCTATTTAGGCAAAAAATACCACACATTACAAACTGGAGGCCATTGTTAAGTGCATTGTCACTTGTTCATCCTGAAGTTGAACACTGAACACTGGTTCCGAACCAGCAAATGCTCACTGTCACTGCAAGAAACTCAACTGACTGGCTAGGTGCATGTGGTGCAATAGTGAAAGATTCAACAGTTGAAAAAGTGAAGAACTCTCACCGCATTCAGAAAATTTGCATACATGGCTGATGAATGCACCAGTGCAAATGGTCATAAAGTATTAAGCCATTGTGTATGTTATCTTGATGTCAGTGGTAGGCCAGTACATGCATTTCTAGATGTTCAAGTTACAGAAGACAGATTGACTGCATCTGTGACAACCCACATCTTAGAAGAGTTAAATGCTTGTCAATTGGACCCCAAACAGATGGTTGCTTGTGCATTTGATGGAGCTGCAAACTTCTCTGGAAGACATGGTGGAGCACAAGCTTTGCTCAGAGACAAGTGTAACCTTAGTCTCTCCTATACACACTTCAGAGGCCGTCTACTCCAACTAGCGCTAGTACGAGCTGCAGACTCTTCAAAAGACATTTAAAAATCTATAAATGTAATGTCTTTATTATATTCCTTTTTCAGCAAGAGTCAAAAAAGACTGAATATCTTGGAAAATATAGAAGATACACTGGGACTGAAGTTCAAAGTAGTTCAACCTGGGAAAACCCTCTGACTTTCTCATGAGCGATCCTTGGCTGTTGTCTTAAAATTATTCCAGCCATTATTACTGGCTTTGGAAAGTATCTACCAAGATGGGTTTCAGAGAAGCAGCCGTGTTAGTCTGTATCCGCAAAACGAAAAGGAGTACTTGTGGCACCTTAGAGACTAACAAATTTATTTGAGCATAAGCTTTCGTGAGCTACAGCTCACTTCATCGGATGCATTCGAAAGCTTATGCTCAAATAAATTTGTTAGTCTCAAGGTGCCACAAGAACTCCTTTTTTTTTTACCAAGATGGGATGGATCTAAGTAGTGAGGCTGGTGGATTACTTTTGCTACTACATTCAGAAAAGACTATTGCCAACCTCTGTCTTGTAAGTCTACTGTTGAACCATCTGGGTCATTAAACAATACCATCTAGGCATCTGCTACAACAGTAGTAGATCTTTGTCCAGCAATAGAAGCTACATTTGGATCAATCAGAGAGCTATCCATTGAAAAAGTACTGGAAGAAGCAAAGACTTCAGTCCAGAAGTTGACTAATGAAGGCATTTATATTGAATCCTTAAGTGAAGAGGACAAGAAGTGTTTGTTAAGACAACTGAAAAAGTACACAGACTTGATTCTTAAAAATCTACAACACCGACTTCTAGATTCTACTCAACCTCTACGTAGCTTTTACAGATGCCTGTCTTTTATAAAACACCGACAGTTGAGTGGAGTGAGGCACTACCAGCAATGGGACTGCCATGTGCTCAGGACAGAACAGAGAATTTGAACACAGAGTGGAACATCATACGACGAATGAATGAAGGTTTGACTTCAACTTCTTTTTTATCATCACTAGTGGCTCAACCCGATCTTCATGCTATGTTTCCTGGGCTGAAAGAAGTTGGAATTCATCTCTTGCTACTCCCAGTCACAGCAGCTACAGTTGAGCGTTCTTTTTCATCACTGAATAGAATTTTGTGTTTTGAAAGAAGTTGCCTTCTGCCTGATCATGTGAACGAACTAATGAGCATATCAGTTGAAGGAATGGAAGTACCGGACACACGAGAAGCCACCAAAGATGAATGCATTGCATTCAAGAAGTTCATTAACAGAGTTGCGCAAAATTATAACAAGAAACCAAGAAGGATGTAGATGTAGTGCTTCATAGAAGGCTTGAGTAGCCAACTTTAATTTGTGATGATTTTAAAATCTAATAAAATGGTCATTTTATTACATATTAAAACATTTTTCAGTTTTTACTATGGTGCCATACAGCCCACCTTCACCCTCACGGTCTCACCCCGCATCGGCTTGACCTCCCCCCCCTCTTGTAAATTTGAACACCCCCCCTAATTTCAATTCCTGGGGAAAACACTGTGGGGTGCTTTGAATGCTAAGATCATGATTTTTCAGACTCTCACTAGAGATGTTGAGTGCAGGACTGCCTTTAATAATTCAAGAAACATGGCAAAAAGGCCTTAAATACTTACTGTATGGAGTTTTCAACTATGTCTCATGTAAAGCACTGAGAGGAGACCATGATTGGTAAAAGTCTCAAAAGGTAGAAAACTTGTTTGATGGGCTCCAACAAGATTAGCAGCCTCCTCTCACTACATGCTTGTGTTTAAAACAAACAAACTACATTTGTGATCTCTAATGAACTCCTAACAAATTTAACTATCTGGAACTAATGGCCTGTGGATTCAATTTCTCTCCCTATTTCCTTTTTTCTGTTGGGCTCCTAGAATTCTAAATGTCTAATGTGCTCTAATTTGCAAACCCATGGGGGGAGAGTACTGCAATTTACCTTACCAAAGAGAGAGCACAGCAGATCAACATCTGGCCAAGATTGCATCCTGTTCTTTTCTAGCTCTCTTCAGGGATAATCCATTAGGTGCCATAATCCAATTCAAGACATCTTACCCTTTGAGTACTCCTCAGTGGCTAAAACACCCTGTTTAAATTATATTGGCTCACTACCTAAGGAGGAGGATTTGAGATTCTTGATCTTCAGCTGCTTCATCATTGTCAGGAAGCCCAGCTCCCGCAATGTAAAATCCAACACAGATTATGCCGGAATTTCCCAGTAGCTAGACTGAGTACTACCAGGATTCTGGAGTAAGGTTTTTTAAATGAACATAATGGATTATTAGTGTCTGATCTTTCTTCATTGGTGCTATAGCCACAGACCCATTCCCTGGCCAATACAGAGGGTTGCAGTGAAACTCTGATGTGGTCACATTAGTTGAACGAACAGATTCTTTGGGTATACTTATTTCCTGACAGTGCTGTTTGAAATGGTTTGATCAACTAGTCATAATGTAGAATGCATTCAGTGATTTTCTGTGCATACAGCTGAATGTCTGTCTTCTATGCTCTGCATGGTATTTAAACTTGACCACTTTCCCCTCTATCACCCACCTCTCCTTCCTTTCTTCCCCCATTGAGTTGCTTACAAGCCAGTGTTGATAAAATGTCAGATGTTAACAAAATATGTATGAGGTATACACTGGACTCAAAGAACTGCAAGTATATCCACTGAATCTTTTTTAATAAGTGTTATAGTTTGGTTTGCGTATAGTTGGGATTGCATATATGGCCTGGTCCATGTATCTGCTGAACCTCTCTGTTAAAGGATACCCCGCATATATTGTTGTCTCAATCCTTGCCTACCTGGCTGAGGACTTGTTGTGCTTGATACTATGGTGTATATCAGTGGGCTGGCCCAGGCAAAATATTGAGATTGTCAACCTTCAAGTACCCTGGTTGTTGGACTAATATTTGAACATTACAACTGAATCTTGGGGTTATTTTCCTCTCAGGGGTGCTGTGAAGGGGGAGGAGTGGTGAAGGTTATCTTTCCACTGTTCTCTTATAACTTTTTTACTGTATAAAATACCCTTGTGCACAATCTGTTCTAGTGCTAAGTAGTCAATTATTCTGACAATTAAGTGTGTCTTCTGGAATGAGAGGGGACTAAATAGTCCATTTAAGAGAGGGGTAAAAATCTACTTGATGCTTAAAAGAGATCAGATTGAATTGGTCATGCTCCCAGCAGAGACACATTTGATAGAGACTGAGGTTGCTAAACTGCAAAGAGACTAGGTTGGGCTACAGCCCCTAGCTGATATAACTCCAAGGATACTGATACTAGGACAGATAAAATGATAGATCTAATATTGTAGACTGAACTGAGAATTCAACAGTTGTTTTAGCTATTACCTATATGCCCTAATTGTGACAAACCTAATACTTTCCATGTCTGTCTTGCTGACCTGAATGATGTGGGACATTGCACCTTTGTTATTGCTGTTGATTTCAGTGAAGTAGTGGATCCAATTCTGGACCAATCAGCATACATTTCCCTCTCTCTCATGGTAGGAATTCCAGAATGTGTCAGGTGATCCAGATTTGAGTCTGCATGAAATTTGCATGCTGTATAATCCCACAGCCAGCGATTATTCTTTCTTTTCTACAGTATAGTCCAGCTGGTCTCATCTAGGTTGCTTTATAGTAACCCAGGATTAATTTGGATTACAGCATTGGAACAACTGCTGCAAGATCATGCACATGTACTTATTTCTTTGGCCCTCATTGGGCATACTCCTCTTACCAAGTTAAGTACCTCTTTACTCTCTGATCCTGCATTTTTAGCATACCTACAAAAAAGAACTTGAAAATTTTGAGACTAATGCTCCAACTATTCCCCATGTCTCAGTTCTCTTTCAAGGAGTGTTCCTGTGAGTGCTCCACTTCAGGTGAGTGTGTGTCCCAGTGCCGTTAATTGGAGAATTTCAGTAGCCGTGCTCGTCTGGGTCACGCATGCGCTCTCCCCATCTCAAGCCATTGTCAGGGCCTATCTAGCACTACACGGATCACCTCCCAGCAGGAAAGGCAGCGCTTGAAGCCTGGTGAACTGGCCATGGTTTGAACTGTAGCGAGTCTGCCATAAGGGTGAACAGACAGTACTCTAAATGGTAATCAAATGTGGGTAAAGAGCGGGGAAAAAATTAAGAGGAGAAAGGATTAACTAAATCTAACTAGAGTACTAAATAGGCTATTCTAACACTAAAGCTAACTATCAAGTGTAACGCTGCTGGGAGCTCCATCTCAGGCCGAGGACAGTTGAGAAGGAACAGAGAAGGGTCTGGTCCTATCTTTGACGGACACTCCCAGTGTGTCCGGTTCCTTGGTGAGATACATGTCCCACAAAATTTCTCTCACTGCTGCAACTTAAAGGCCCGTGCCAGGAAAGTCAGAGAACTGAAACTCAGACGTCTTCTAATGGAGAAATCATTGCACTTGGCATCCGACCCCAGACAGCCAACTTCCTCTGGACACTGGTCTCCGATGACCCCTTCTGAAAAACAGATTTCCCCTCCTCACAGAGGAAGGCTCCATCCTCTAGAAAAGCAGCAAGGAAATGGGCATCACCTTCTCCTCTGAAAGAGCCACCAAAAAAGAATGTCTCCAGCTCATTCTATGTCCTTGGTACCAACTATGCCGCACTAAGTACATACAAGACACCGGGATCTTCCGGTACCATGCATACCGAGAAAGCTAATGACCCCAAGCAGGCAGGCTTGGAGTTGAGAGCCAAAGGGAAGCCTATCTCCACCACGGTACTGACGGAGCCACCTAAACATGTGGCACTGATGCACTCTCCACAGGCTACAGCGCCACCTTCAGCTCTCATAGCTGAGAGTGCTCAGATGTTAGCATCAATGCCTACAATTACAACGGCACCATCAGCACTGATCGCCTCCAGTTCCTTCACCACAAAGACTTACTTGTCTCATCAACACCAGACTCACCACTCTTCGGCACCAGTGTTACTTCAGTATGCACAGTACCATGTCAACCCACCTTGTCTCTGTCCCCTCCATTTCCAGCAAGGATGAAGATGATGACAAGGAGGGTGCTTACTCACCACACCACTCCTCTCCCATCCAAACTAGTTGGACATTTGGTTCACCTGTACAGCCCAAATATCACCACAGGGCTGACACCCAGACATGGTATGGGCAACTATGGATTACACCACCTATCCTATTCCTTACTGGGATCCCTGGAGGGCATACAGGAGACAATACCCAGGCCCCTGAGCTCCTACAGAGTGAGGAATAGATCTCCCCCACCGCCCTCTGTGGCTGCACCATCAAAGCCCCCTGAGGAGAGTTTTGAAGAACAGAAAGAGATCCTGGTACAAGAAACTACCCCAGCAAGCAACATTTCCTCTTCTTCCCCAGATGAGGCCATAATGCCTCCACCACCCACAATTGCAAATGATTTCAAACACTTCCAGTAGCTGTTCAAAAGAATTGCTGATTCCCTAGAGGAGGTTCCAGAGTCCCAACATAAATTACTAGACATTCTGCAAATCTGCAAACATCATCTTCTTCAAAGATGGCACTTCCAGTAAATAAACCACTTATGGAACTGGCTAAAAACATATGGCAGACCCTGGCAACAATCCCACTTACTTGCAAGAGAGCAGATAAAAAATATTACATCTCCTCAAAGGGGATGGACTTTTTATTTTCTTACCCTGCACCAAACTTATTAGTGGTTGACACCATCAGTGAACAAGGCAGACAACACCACTCCAGATCCACCCCCTATGACAAAGAGTGGAAATGGTTAGCCCTCTTTGGCTGCAAGGCCTATTCATCGGATGCTTTTCAATTTCTGATTCCCATTTACGCTGCACTGATGGTGAAATATGACTATATAAATTATTCTAAACTGTCAGACTTTATTGAACACATACCAGAGGACAAAAGGGAACAATTCAAAGAGATCATCGTGGAGGGCCATCTCCTAGCTAGAACTGCCTTACAGGCATCTCTAAATGCGGCAGACATGGCGGAATGTTCCCCGGCTACAGCCATAGTTATGTGTCCGGCTTCGTGGCTTCACCTATCCAGCTCTCCAAGAGAGGTACAATCGACTGTGGAGGATCTTCCCTTTAACTGTCAGAAGTTGTTTGCTGTCAAGACCAACAAGTCCCTTCACACCTTGAAGGCCTCTAGGGAGACCCTTCGCTCCCTTGTCATATTCACACCTGCACAGAGAAAAAAAACAGAAATACTCTTCGACCCAGTGTGCAAGATCTGTTCCATATGCCCAACAACAGAGACAATATGATACACAAAGCACAGACAGAGACCTCCAAGGCATCAACCACTTTCGGCTCAATCACTGGCATCCCAGCAACCCTCTGCAAAACAACAATTTTGAGGATTTCATCAAAGACCCGAGAGACCTCCCCCATTCCTCAATGCTGACACCATTACTGATCATCCCCCATTTTGGACACCATCTGACCCTTTTCTACTCTGTGTGGAAGACCATCACCATGGACAAATGGGTTCTTTGATACCGTTCACCTCCATCCTCCCTCCCTGTCCCTCTTCAGGGACCCCTCTCACGAGCACCTTCTACAGCAAGAAGTAAACCACTTCCTACATTTGAGCGCTTTGGAACCTGTACCATCACAACACAGAGGGAAGGGTTTTTATTCTCACTGCTTCTGAACCCAGAAAAAGTATGGAGGATGGGAGACCTATTCTCAACCTCAGAAAACTCAATAAATTCATAAGAGTCCAGTGGTTCAGGATGGTCACATTAGCAACAAAAATACCAGCACTGGAATGGGGGAGACTGGTTCTAGGCCCTCGACCTTCAAGATACCTATTTCCATGTAACCATACATCCCGCTCTCAGGAGCTTCCTCAGATTTACTCTGGAGACAGAACATTTCAGTTTTTTGACAGCACTGCAGATGTTCTCCAATATTTTTGCAGTAGGGACAACATACCTCCACAAGCAGGGGGTAATAATATTTCCCTATCTGGATGATTATCTGCTAAAGGCCCCCACCCAGGAAGATGCCCTGGATATTACTCACAGGCCAATCTCCATATTTTCATGGCTGGGACTGCAAATAAATGTACAAAAATAAACGCTGACACCCATATGAAACTGGACTTCATTGGGGCCCAGCTTGATGCCCTGGAGGCCAAAGCATCACTACCACCAAACAGATTAATCACAGTAGTCAATCTGATCTCAACAATACTGAACAGCTCACAGATATCTGCAAGGACCTGTCCGCAACTGTTAGATCATATAGCGGCAACCACATTCATGGTATGACATACAAGGCTTCACATGTGCTGCGTTCAGGCTGGCATGGTGTTCCTTGTCTCTGTTTGCCAAAAGCTGGGAATGGGCAACAGAGGATGGATCACTTGATGCTTATCTGTTCTGTTCATTCCCTCTGAAGCACCTGGCTTTGGCCACTGTCAGAAGACAGGATACTGGACTAGATGTACCTTTAGTCTGACCCAGCATGGCTGTTCTTGTGTTCTAAGTCATCTTGGTAGCCCCCACGTGGCCCAGGCTAACTTGGTACTCGTACCTGTTGAGGATGGTGGTATGTACACTGTGCATTCTTCCCCTTCTGCCAAACCTTCTGTCATAGGATGTCAGAGAGGTTTAACACCCAAACCTGGAGAGGCTTCACCTGAGAGCATGGCTCCACCATGGTTCCATCATGACAAAATGACCGGCTCGGAAGATGTGAAAGACATATTATTAAACAGCAGAAGGACAACCACACATAATGCTTGCTTGCTGTGACAGGGTCAGGCCAGATGGCTACAGGAGAGTGATGGAAGGCAGATATATTAGCCCCAGATTAAGCAGGTCCCTTTTCCCTGGGTAAAGTAACAGGCGGTTCCAGAACCATCAGGAACTTGCTGGAACCAATTAAGGCAGGCAGGCTAATTAGGACACCTGGAACCAATTAAGAAGCTGGTAGAATCAATTAAGACAGGCGGGCTAATAAGTGCACCTGGTTTAAAAAGGACCTCACTTCAGTCAGTGAGGGGCGTGCAAGGAGTGGGAAGTGAGAGTGTGTGCTTCTGGAGGACTGAGGAGTACAAATGCTATCTGGCATCAGGAGGAAGGTCCTGTGGTGAGGATAAAGAAGGTGTTGTGAGGAGGCCATGGGAAAGTAGCCCAGGGAGTTGTAGCTGTCACACAGCTGTTACAGGAAACACTGTAGACAGTTCTGATCCACAGGGCCCTGGGCTGGAACCCGGAGTAGAGGGCGGACCCAGGTTCCCCCCATCCCGCCCCCTCATTGGGTACAAGAGGAGTTGACCTGGACTGTGGGTTGCACCAGAGGGGAAGGTTCCTGCCATGTCCCCGACCCACTAGGTGGATCAGCAGAGACTGCAGGGATTGTTCTCCTCTCTTTTCCCCATGCTGGCCAGTGATGATATTAGCTGAGTGAAGAGCAGGTTTGAGCCACTAGCCAAAGTGGCCAGACTGAGGGCTGCTGTTAATCTCTGAGGCGAGCAAATCAGCCAATTAGCGCAGGACACACCAAGGCAGAGGAGGAACTTTGTCACATTGCATAAATGGAAGAGATTCACCGCTAGAACAAACAAGCCAGGGCCATTACCACCTACTTACCAATAATATTAGAATACATTTTGGAGTTGAAGAAATCTATCCTATCACTTAGCTCAATCAGAGTCCACCAAACAGCTATTACCACTTTTCATCACAAGGTGGATGGAATATCTGTATCATATCATGAAACACTTTCTTAAGGGTATCAGAAACATCTATCCCAAAATACAAGTCCCTTACCTTGGGACTTGAACCTGGTACTACACTGTTTTACTAGGCCTCCATTCGAACTATTAGCAACTGCTCTCTGATATATCTCTCAGTAAAGGTGGCCTTCCTCATCACTATCATGTCTGCCTGCTGAATGGGCGAGCTAGAGGCCCTTATGTCACATCCACCATATACCATCTTTTTCAAGAACAAGGTCACCCTAAGACCTCATCCTAAATTTTTATCCAAAATGCCTTCTTCTTTCCACTTGAACCAACCAATCCCCCTTCCCTTGTTCTTCCCTAAACCTCATGGGAGAAAATGGGACTCAATACTACATGCTCTAGACATCAGACATACACTAGTGTTCTACCTTGAAAGAACTAAACCCTTCAGGAAGTCACCAAGGCTCTTTATTTCAACCTCTGAATGATTTAATGGTTCCGCTATATCCAAACAGACTATCTAAATAGATTTCTGGGTGCATCAACCTTTGTTACCATCAGAAGGATCTACAACCCCCAACAGGGATTTGAACCCACTCCACCAGACCCTTGTAAACTTCAATAGCCTTTCTAAACAATGTACCGATCATGGACATATGTAAAGTTGCTACCTGGGCGTCGGCACACATGTTCACAGAACACAGGCAATTGTCTGGGGCTCAAGATCGGACCCGTTGTTAGGAGAAACGGTATTATCATCAGTTATTCATGCAACCTCCAAAGCCTCTTCCGTCCACCGAGGGGCACTGCTCTAGTCACATAAAGCGGAGTGCTCACAGGAACACTCCTCAAAGAAGAGAAGGTTACTCACCCTGTGTAGTACCTGAGATTCTTCAAGATGGGTGTCCCTGTGGGTGCTCCACTACCCAGCCTCCTCCTTTCTACTTTGGAGCTCAGTCTACAGACTCTGTCATAGAGAAGGAACTGAGGTGGGTCTGGTCACGCAGTGCAAGACCCGAGGAGAGTGCATGCACAACCCATACGAGCACTGCTGCTGAAATTCTCCGATCAAAGGCGCAAGGACGCACATTCACCTGAAGTGGAGCACCCACAGGGACACCCATCACAAAGAACCTCAGTTACTGTATGGGGTGAGTAACTTTCTCTTCTGTGGAATACCACCATTCATGGATGTATTATTGCATATCTTCATTTTTTAAAGATTCCTTAGCAGCAGAAATCAAAGCTCTTGAGGAGTATCCTCCCCAGAGGAACTGCAGACCTTTACTCCTTAAAATACAAGGTCAATAAGCATCACATGGAGAGGGCAAAATTTCCCCTATTTTGCTTAAAGAAGGATTATTGGGAATCGTGTGAAAAGTCAGCAAACTGCTGACTTATAAATTGAAACAAAAAGTTAATCAAAATAAAAATGCTATTTTGGTAGCAATAACAAAGTACACACAACACAACTGTTACCCTTCCAAGGGATTCACTATGGTAGGGTGTTCTCAGGAATTCCCTGTGGGAAGGGCATCTCCGTCTGATAAGTGATTGACACAAGTAGTTCAAACACACAATGCCTTTTATTAACACAAGAATCCTTATTGCAGTAAGCTAGAAGCAAATCACAATTCTATACAATCAGAGGTGATGCTGAATGGGCAGCATGACCATTCCACTTCCAATGGCCAATCGTCCATGGATCATCTTGGGAGAATGATTTGTGACAGCAGCTCTTGCTAGCAGTTCTTAAACGGCATCCCCTCTCTCTCTCTCTCTCTCTCTCTCTCTCTCTCTCTCTCTCTCTCTCTCTCTCTCTCGTTTCCTTGCTCTTGTTTATCTTTATAGATAAGACTTTGGACGTGTGCCAACACTGTGGTTAAGCGCTTGCTGCTGCACTCAATTTCATGACCTGCTGCCTTATCACCGTTATTTTTCGCAGAAATTGTTGTTTTTCTGCTCCAATTTGATGTCTATGTGATCTGCCCGCTTTTAGTTAATGGTGGTAAGGGTTTAAAAATGGAATAACTCTTGCTTTCCTCTATCAGTCCCCTTCTTGATGGTTGATTATATTTACATTTACTCAACCATCACCTACTAGTGAGTTCAGTGGGTGTTTGGCTTTGTCCAGCATTGGCTCAAGGCTCTCATAGGGACCGAGCAGATATTTCTTCTTGTTGGTACGATACCTCACTACCCCCAACTTTGCCCTATCAGGGCTGCATATCCTTCTTTGCAAGTTACTCCAGTGTATTTAAAATGCATATGCTGGAACTGCTTAAACTTGCTTTTGATCCAGCAGACCAAAAGAACAATCATGATTACCACCAGTACCTAGAATACCAAGATCACCACGACAGGATGCAGAATTATATTAAAGAATCCTGTTACTATAGGCGACCATCCCAAAAACACTTTCCACCATTTATGTTCTGAATCCCTTTTCACTCGCTCTACAACTTGTTCAATTTCATTAGCTGATTGATGTACAGTGATCATGATTCTGTGTGTATTTTCCTGAGCTTTTTGCAGTTACTTTTGAAATTAGCATGCTGTAACAATTGTTTGACTAAGCTTACATTCATTCCCAGTGGCACCGGGTTAATACTTTTATACATTTGATATTGAATTTTAAGTTCTTCTTTTGTTATGCTAGGTAACACAAAATTAAAATCACACCCGTTTACTGAAATTTCTTGACACAAACATTGGTTCTCATTAGGATTAAGAGTTACACCAACTTCTAATATACACACCCTTGTTACCTATATACATGACCACAGACCCATTATACAAAAAAAGATTCAACTGATGGTGGCATTTTCCTTTTTCTGACTTCAAGCAACTATCATATAATTGTAGAGCATCATTATTACAAATGTACCCAACCCCACATTCTTCCATGCTAGCTTAAAGTTCTACTGTTTTCCACATAGAGGTTTTGTTCATGGCCCATAGCCTATGCTCCATTGGCTGCATGATGCTATTATTAATATTGAGCCCTAAAGTCCATTGTGGCCTCAATGACCCAGTTTCTATACATTTTGTCTGTCAAGTTTAGTGAAAGTTTAGTGAAAGAAAAGAGGCAGCTGGTGTTGTTATAGACAAAAACAGTCAAAATAGATTCCTTCCATTGTATTTTTGTTTGGGTCATCCTTGTTAGCACAACATCTTCCGAACTCACACCACCATATCAGAATCCAGTAGGTACAGATGCCCAAAAGAGCCAGAATGAATAGGACCTTATCTTCGGTCATCTGGGTCATGTTTTCTTTATCTCTATAAACAACAGAAAAACCTTTTTCCCCTTTATAGCGGGAGTATTAAACAACTATATACATGATTTATTTTTGCAACCCTTTTTCTGGATCCTCCTTCCATTGTTTCAGTTGTAAAGAGTGGAACCATTTTGAGATTCTCCTTTTTCCTTGTTGGGTATTTAACTGATACACAGTGGGGCTGGCTTTATTTACAATCCAGACAGGTCCCACCCACACTGGACTAAGGACATGAGCTTTTTCTCTGGTATTTCACCCATTTGCCATTCTTATGGGTATAGAATTGGTCCACTCTCATCCAGTCTCTTAATATTGGCTTTTAGCAAAAGAGGCATCTGTCTTTGCGTACTAGAAACTGATTTTAGAAGCTGCTGCATCCATTGGTCTGTTATTACCCAGGGTTGCAGGCCATCTGGGGGTACTCCTGACCACCATTGCTGAGGTAAGCACATGTTCCCTCTGGTCATGGCTTAAAAAGGGGTTATTCCATGTGATGTCACTGTTCCATTAATAGCCATTAAAATCAGCCAGAGTTTTTGATCCCAGTCCTTATCCTATTGGTTTACTATCTTCCTTAAGGCTGTTTTTATTGTGCTTATGAGACTTTACTTTTCCTATCTGTATTTTCTGAACCCTTTTTGTTTCTACCTGAAATTGAAGCAAAGAGCTAAATGGGACTTCACTCTCTGCCTCATTAAATACTGATTATTAGTACTGATCAATGAATAGGTGGCACCTGTGTCTATTAGAATATTTTGACCAAACACCCCTCATTCAAAAACCACATACACTGTGGGTCTCCCACACGTATCTTGTGTTCAATGTGCCACCAAGCCAGCGAGGTTTTGTGCTGACACAGGGGAGACTGGGAGCGCTTGCACATATCCCTCTTGAGAGGAGGAAATAGGTTCCCTGCATGGTTTGCCAGTTTCTCTATAGCTTGGGAATCCTCCTCTGTACTTTATTCCTACCACCCTCCCCATCTTGTAGACCTCAATAGCTTCCTGAGGACCATTATCAGAGAAGGTTACCACCAATACCTTCTCAGGCTTTTTTTATCTTGAGGGTGGAAATGCATCTTTTTTTATCTCATGTACAGTCTGGTCTTTCCCCTAAATGCTGTTTTTCTCTGTGAAACCAAATTAGAAGACCTTCATTTGGAAAGAAAAACTTCAACACTTCCTGTAGCGGGGTGGTCACCCACTCTGGCCTTAAAGGGCTTAAAACACCCCAGGAGAGGACTGTGGCTGGGAGCAAGCAGTTCCTGGGCTGATTGGGGGAAGCAGGCTCAGCTGTGGCCATGCCCCAATCAGGGCTTAGCTGGCCCTTATAAGAGGGCAGTGGGCCAGGAGCAGAGAGTCTCTCTCTGCCTTTAGAGGGAGAAGGGCCTGGCTGCTGGGGAGCGTACTTGGGTACCTAAGGTGAAGCAGGGCTGGGGAAGGCCAGAGGAGCTGGGAGGCTCCAGCTTACAGGCCTGGCAGATGGCCTAAGATGGGTACTCAGGTTGCAGAGGGTAGCCTATGGGTAGGCAGTGGCAGCAGGTCCAAACCCCCCTTGCCTGTGATGATTGGCTTATATACTGAAGTCTGCCCCAGTGAACGAGGGCTAGATGGTGACTGGGCAGTAGCCATATACTGAGGCGAGGTGGGGAGAGTGGGTGCGGGTTCCCTGGGGAGGGGAGACCCAGATACTGTGGAGGTACTGCCAGGGGGTAGCACCCTGGGTAAAAGGGGCACCAACGTCTGGGAGGGACACGGGGGCAAGCAGGACACCGGCCTGCAGAGGGTGCTCTGGAGGTTGGATGAGCTAATGCCCTGAGAGACCAGCAGGAAGCGCCACAGGGGTGAGTCCTGCACAGCTACGCTTCCCTTTCTGCGTTATTAATGTTGTCTCAATAGGGGAGTCCAGAAAATTTCTGAACCCATACACTCTCTGTCCCTGTTATCCCAGGCATACTAGATGTCTTAGTCACTGTACCCTTATTTAAGGGACCCATAGATTTACCCAATTTGTTTTGGAATGTAGAGTCTTTCCTCCTGTCCACTGTGATTACCCTGCACAACTGTGTTAGGTGACAGTGATGGTTATTATTGGAGCCATGGAAGGGGGTCACTGCAGTTTTGCCATGACTCTCTAAGAAGGTTGTAAGGTCTCTGGGGGAGCAACTCGGGGCTATCCCTCTCATAGTACAAATCAGGGAAATCAGCATCCCAGTTTCTCCCCTCTGGCTCTCTTATTGCTGCTATCACCCCTTTTATTGCTCTCAATTCACTTATCAGAGCACATATCTTGCGCTGACAGGCCTGTGGATGACTTCATTTTTTCCCCCTACATCTCTGAGCACATCTCTCACTGCAACTTTCCCACCTAACACTTTATTTTTCTACTCTGCCTCTTCCTGCCTCAACTTGCTTTGGTTTATCTGTGCATCACTTGCCTCTTTCTGCATGACTACAATTTGAGCTGACTGTGGCAAGGCAGTGGTTCTCAGAGTGTCAGCCTCTACCTTCAAGTTAATCAACTCCTTTTCTTTCACTAACTTTTCCTCTTCTGATTTCTTTTCTCTTACTAATTTTTCCACTTCTAATTCCTGTATCTGCATCCTCAGGCTCTCCACTACTTCATCTAGGATCACAACTACCATTTGTGAGCCCTGTAGAGCAGCTCTTTCTTTTCACTTTCTTGTGTGGAGCTCCTGAAAGGATCCCCGTTTTCTCAGGCTTCACCCACTGATCCCATTGGTTACACAATTATCTATATGCTGCACCAAGTCCAACAAAGGTATCAGGATTCCAAGGACTCATTCCAATTTTTAAAACAAACTCCTCTAACTCTTCTCCCAGCATCATTTCCCAAGTGTCATCACTACTTAACTCTCCCTTTTGTGTTATCCTTCCTTATTTCGTCCACCTAAGGTGGTGACACTAGTTCCTATCCTTCCACCTACTGCTGGATTCTGGTAGTATCAATCATACTCTTCCTCTCAGTCACTCCTGGCTGGTCTACCAAATCTGTTACCCTTCCAAGGGCTTCACTACCCTCCTAGTGAAATAGTGTTTCCTAATATCCAACCTAAACCTCCTCCACTGCAACTTGAGACCATTGCTCCTTGTTCTGTTGTCTGCCACCACTGAGAACAGCCAAGCTCCATCCTCTTTGGAACCCCCCTTCAGGTAGTTGAAGGCTGCTATCAAATCCCCTCTCACTCTTCTATCTTGCAGACTAAATAAGCCGAATTCCCTCAGCCTCTCCTCATAAGTCATGTGCCCCAGCCCCCGAATCATTTTTGTTGCCCTTCGCTGGACTCTCTCCAATTTGTCCACATCCCTTCTGTAGTGGGGGGACCAAAACTGGACACAATACTCCAGGTGTGGCCTCACCAGTGCCGAATAGAGAGGAATAATCACTTCCCTTGATCTGCTGGTAATGCTCCTGCTAATGCAGCCCAATATGCCGTTAGCCTTCAAGGACACACTGTTGACTTATATCCAGCTTCTCGTCTACTGTAATCCCCAGGTCCTTTTCTGCATAACTGCTGCTCAGCGAGTTGGACCCCAGCCTGTAGCTGTGCATGGGATTCTTCCTTCCTAAGTGCAAGATTCTGCACTTGTCCTTGTTGAACCTCATCAGATTTCTTTTGGCCCAATCCTCCAATTTGTCTCGGTCACTCTGGACCCTAACCCTACCCTCCAGTGTATCTACCTCTCCCCCCATCTTAGTGTCATCCTCAAACTTTCTGAGGGTGCAATCCATCCCATCATCCAGATCATTGATAAAGATGTTGAACAAAACTGGCCACAGGACCGACCCCTGGGGCATTACCCAATGAGCTCGACAATCTAGCCAGCTTTCTATCCACTTTAGAGTCCATTCATCCAATCCATACCTTTTAAACTTGCTGGCAAGAATACTGTGGGAGACCGTATCAAAAGCTTTGCTAAAATCAAGATATATCATATCCACCGCTTTCCCCATATCCACAGAGCCCATTATCTCATCATAGAAGGCAATCAGGTTGGTCAGGCGTGACTTGCCCTTGGTGAATCCATGTTGACTGTTTCTGATCACCTTCCTCTTCTCCAAGTTCTTCAAAATGGATTCCTTGATTTTTGCCGGGGAATGAAGTGAGGCTGACTGGTCTGTAGTTCCCCAGGTTCTCTTTCTTCTCTTTTTAAAATATGGGCACTATATTTGCCGTTTTCCAATCATCTGGGACCTCCCCTGATCGCCACGAATTTCAAAGATAATGGCCAATGTCTCTGCAATCACATCAGCCAACTCCCTCAGCACCCTTGGATGCATTAAAGCTGGACCCATGGACCTGTGCACATCCAGCTTTTCTAAATAGTCCTTAACCTGTTCTTTCACCACTGAGGGCTGCTCACCTCCTCCCCTTACTGTTGCCTAGTGGAGCAGTGTGGAAGCTGACCTTGTCTGTGAAGACCGAGGCAAAAAAAGCATTGAGTACTTCAGCTTTTTCCACATCATCTGTCACTGTGTTGCATCCCCCATTCAGTAAGGGTCCCACACTTTCCCTGACCACCTTCTTGTTGCTAACATACCTGTAGAAACCCTTCTTGTTACCCTTCACATCCCTTGCTAGCTGCAACTCCAATTGTGCCTTGTCCTTCCTGATTACACCCTTGCATGCTCTAGCAATATTTTTATACTCCTCCTAAGTCATCTGACCAAATTTCCACTTCTTGTAAGCTTCCTTTTTGAGTTTAAGCTCACCAAAGATTTCACTGTTAAGCCAAGCTGGTCGCCTACCATATTTCCTATTATTTCTGCACTTCGGGATGGTTTGTTCCTGCTCCCTCAATAAGGCTTCTTTAAAATACAGCCCGCTCTCCTGGACTCCTTGTCCCCTCATATTAGCTTCCCAGGGGATCCTGCCCATCAGTTTCCTAAAGGAGTCTAGGGGTATGTCTACACTATGAAATTAGGTCAATTTTATAGAAGTCAATTTTTAGAAATCGATTTTATACAGTCGATTGCGTATGTCCACACTAAGCACATTAAATTGGCAGAGTGTGTCCTCACTACCATGGCTAGCATTTACTTACGGAGTGGTGCACCGTGGGTAGCTATCCCACAGTTCTCGCAGTCTCTGCTGCCCATTGGAATTCTAGGTTAAGCTCCCAATGCCTGATGGGGCAAAAACATTGTCGTGGGTGGTTTTGGGTACATGTCGTCAGTCGCCAGTCCCTCCATGAAAGCAACGACAGACAATCGTTTCGCGCCTTTTTTCCGTGCAGACGTCATACCACGGCAAGCATGGAACCCGCTCAGCTCAGCTCACCATCACTGCTGCTGTCCTGGGTGCTGCTGTCAGCAGACGGTGCAGTACAACTGCTAACGGTCATCATCCACCACTTCCACTGCAACTCTGCTCTTCTGCTCTTGTAAATGAGCTCAGTCTCAATAGCAAATTTCTCCATGTTGTCGTCATCCACCGCTTCCACTGCAACTCTGCTCTCCTGATGCTATGAATCCACCTCGCAGGTCCTCTCGTTGTTCTGTACAAATATCTATTCTTGTGGCATCCGTCGTCGTCCACCGCTTCCGCTGCAACTCTGATCTCCTGCAGATGCCATACCATGGCAAGCATGGAGCCTGCTCTGCTCACCCCTGCTGTTGTGAGCATTGTAAACTCCTCACGCATTATCCTGGAGTATATGCAGAACCGGGCTAAGAGATGCCAGCATGAGGACGATTTTGATGAGGAAATGGACACAGACGTTCCTGAAAGCACAGGCTGTGGCAATTGGGACATCATGGTGGCAGTGGGGCTCGTTGATGGAGTGGAACACTGATTCTGAGCCCAGCAAACAAGCACAGACTGGTGGGACCGCATAGTGTTGCAGGTATGGGATGATTCACAGTGACTGCTAAACTTTCGCATGCACAAGGCCACTTTCCTGGAACTCTGAGTTGCCTTCCCCCACCCTGAAGCGCAGGAATACCAGGATGAGAGCTGCCCTGAGAGTTGAGAAGCGAGTGGCAATAGCCCTGTGGAAGCTTGCTACGCCTGACTGCTACCGGTCAGTTGGGAATCAATTTGGAGTGGGCAAATCTACTGGTGGGGGCTGCTGTGATCCAGGTACCCAATGCAATCATTGAAGTTCTGTTGTCAAGGATAGTGACTCTGGGAAATGTGCAGGTCATAGTGGATGGCTTTGCTGCAGTGGGTTTCCCTAACTGTGGTGGGGCGATAGAACACATATCCCTATCTTGGCACCAGACCACCTTGCCAACCAGTACGTAAACCGCAAGGGGTACTTCTCGATGCTGCAAGCATTGGTGGATCACAAGGGACGTTTCACCGACATCAACGTGTGATGCCGAGAAAGGTGCATGATGCCCACATCTTTAGAAACTCTGGGCTGTTCAAGCTGCTGCAAGAATGGACTTATTTCCCAGACCAGAAAATTACCATTGGGGATGTTGAAATGCCAATAGTTGTCCCCAAGGATTACCCAGCCTACCCCTTGCTCCCGTGGCTCATGAAGCCGTACACAGGCAGCCTGGACAGTAGTGAGGAGCAGTTCAACTATAGGCTGCGCAAGTGCAGTATGGTGGTAGACTGTGTCTTTGGATGTTTAAAAGCTCACTGGCGCTGTTTGCTGACTAGGTCAAACCTCAGTGCAACCAACATTCCCATTGTTATTGCTGCTTGCTGTGTGCTCCATAATATCTGTGAGAGTAAGAGGGAGACATTTATGGTGGGATGGGAGATTGAGGCAAATCATCTGGTGTCTGATTTTGAGCAGCCAGACACCAGGGCGATTAGAAGAGCACAGCAAGGCGTGCTGCGCATCAGAGAAGCTTTGAAAACCAGTTTCCCTACTGACCAGGCTTTGGTGTGACAGTTGTGTGTATTTCTCCTTGATGCAAATCCTCCCCCTTAGTTGATTTTAATTCCCTGTAAGCCAACCATCCTCCCCCTCCCTTCAAAATAAAGTAACTATTGTTTTGAAACCATGCCTTCTTTCTTATTTTTTTTTTTTTTTTAAAGGAGATAACTAACAAGGTAGCCTGGGTGGGGTGGGGAAGGAGGGAAGGACAAGGCCACATTGATTTGTAGCGTGGCTACAATAAGCAAACTGTTTGAATGACAGCCTTCTGTTGCTTGGGCCATCCTCTGGAGTGGAGTGGGTGGGTGCCCGGAGCCTCCCCCACCCGCGTTCTTGGGTGTCTGGGTGAGAAGGATATGGAATTTGGGGAGGAGGTCACGTGGTTGTACAATGGATGCAGCGGGGGTCTGTGCTCTTGTTGGCTTTTCTGCAGCTGCACCAGATGCTTCATCATGTCCGTTTGCTCCCCCATTAGCCTTAGCATCACCACCTGCCTCTGCTCTTTGTGCTTCCGCCTCTGCTCTTTGCGCTCACTTAATGCTTTCCTAGCCTCTAACACTGAATGCCTCCATGCATTCAGCTGTGCCCTATCAGTGCAGGAGGATTGCATGAGCTCAGAAAACATGTCATCGCGAGGGCGTTTTTTTCGACTTCTAATCTGCGATAACCTCAGGGACAGAGATGATAGGGGGAGCCTAGAAACATTTGCACCTGCAGGGAGATAAAAAGGGAGTGTAAAATTTAAGATGATTCATCCCGGAGAACAAAAGGGAGACTCTTTCACAGTGAATCAAGCAATTCACAGCAGACTGCACATGTGCTTTAGGTACAAGGTCATATTTTGTCTTTTATATTGAGCGCCTGCTGGTATGGTGACACATCACACAAGGCTGGGCAACAGAATTCAGTTTCCATGCAGCCATGGTAAGGAAAAGGGTACGCGGGGTTGGCTTCTTATGCATAACATGTGGGAATGGTTTCAAACTGCAGTGCCATCCTTTCCATAGCAAGCAGTGGGTTGGGTTTCACATTTAAAAGGAGGGGCTGCGGTTTTCGGATGCAACACACACCTCTCCCCACCCCACCGCGTGGCTATTCTCCGGAATGATCCCTTTTAGCCAAACGCAAACAGCCCAGCATGAGTGGGGTACAGAGAAGGGCTACTAGGATGATCTGAGGATGGAAATCCTGTCTTATGAAAGGAGACTCAAGGAGCTTGGCTTGTTTAGCCTAACCAAAAGAAGGCTGAGGGGAGATATGATTGCTCTCTATAAATATATCAGAGGGATAAATACCAGGGAGGGAGAGGAATTATTTAAGCTCAGTACCAATGTAGACACAAGAACAAATGGATATGAACTGGCCATCAGGAAGTTTAGACTTGAAATTAGACGAAGATTTCTAACCATCAGAGGAGTGAAGTTCTGGAACAGCCTCCCAAGGGAAGCAGTGGGGGCAAAAGACCTGTCGGGCTTCAAGATTAAACTTGATAAGCTTATGGAGGAGATGGTATGATGGGATAACATGATTTTGGCAATTAATTGATCTTTAACTATTCATGGTAAATAGGCCCAATGGCCTGTGATGGGATGTTAGATGGGGTGGGATCTGAGTTACTACAGAGAATTCTTTCCTGGGTATCTGGCTGGTCAATCTTGCCCACATGCTCAGGGTTCAGCTGATCGCCATATTTGGGGTCGGGAAGAAATTTTCCTCCAGGGCAGATTGGAAGAGGCCCTGGGGGTTTTTCGCCTTCCTCTGAAGCATGGGGCATGGGTCACTTGCTGGAGGATTCTCTGCACTCTGAAGTCTTTAAACCATGATTTGAGGACTTCAATAGCTCAGACATACATGAGAGGTTTATTGCAGGAGTGGGTGGGTGAGATTCTGCATTGTGCAGGAGGTCAGACTAGATGACCATAATGGTCCCTTCTGACCTTAATGTCTATGAGGTCCTTTTACTGTTCCCTTACAAAAATTCCCCTATTTCAACCAGGTGACCATGAATGATATCACTCTCCTGAGGCTAACACAGAAAGATATAGACTGAATGTTGCTTGAATGCGACCAAAACCCAGGACCATTCGCTGCCATGGCTTTGTGCTGCAATGATTCCAGAATGCTATCAGAGTACCTCCAGGAGAGCTTCATGGAGATGTCCCTGGAGGATTCCCTCTCCATTCCCAGACATGTGAACAGACTTTTCCAGTAGCTGTACTGGCCGCAAATGCATCCCAGTTCTTCCGGGCAAATCAAACATTAAACACTATTGCTTTTAAACCCTGTACTGTAGTTACAAATGTGCACTCACCAGAGCTGCCTTCTCCAGCTTCAGGGTCGGGGATCCCGCCTTCGGAGAGTATTGGCTTAAGGGTGATGAAAAGGTCCTGGCTGCCGGGGAGAACGGATTCACCACTTGCCTGCTGTTCATTCTTCTCCTCCTCCTCCTTCCTCATCCACAAAATCCTCCTCCCTGTTGCATGAGACTCCCCCCTTGCAGGTGTCCATGGACAGTGGTAGGGTCCCCTCCTAGAATGGCATGCAGCTGATCATAGAAGCGGCATGTATGGGGCTGTGTCCCGGAGCGACCATTTGCCTCCTTTGTCTTTTGGTAGGCTTGCCTCAGCTCCTTAACTTTCACATGGCACTACTGTGTGTCCCTGTTGTAGCCTCTCTCCAACATGCCCTGTGAGATTCTGGCAAATATATTTGCGTTTCTTCTTTTTGATCAGAGTTATGCCTGCACAGCTGCTTCTCCCCATATAGCAATCGGATCCAGTGTCTACCTTTTGATCCATGCTGGAGCTCGTTTGAGATTCTGGGGGGACTGCGTGGTCACCTGTGCTGCTGAGGTCGGCACGCTGAGCAAACAGGAAATGAAATTCAAAAGTTCCCGGGGCTTTTCCTGTGTACCTGGCTAGTGCATCGAAGTTCAAAGTGCTGTCCAGAGCAGTCACGATGGAGCACTCTGGGATAGCTCCCGGAGGCCAATACTGTCGACTTGCATCTGCACTACCCGAAATTCAACCCAGCAAGGTCGATTTTAGCACTACTCCCCTCGCCGGGAGGAGTACAGAAGTTGATTTTAAGAGCCCTTTAAGTCGACAGAACGGGGTTGGTTCTGTGGACGCATTCATTTTAAAATCGACCTAATGCAGCTAAATTCGACCTAACCCCGAAGTGTAGACCAGGCCTAGGTCTGTTTTTCTGAAGTCCAGGGTCCATATTTTTCTACTCTCCTTTCTTCCTTTTTGTGAGGATCCTGAACTCAACCATCTCATGGTCACTGCTGCCTAGGTTGCCACCCACTTCTACTTCCTCTACCAATTCTTCCCTGTTTGTAAGCAGCAAATCAAGAGGAGCACGGCCCTTAGTCAGTTGCTCCAGCACTTGTACCAGGAAGTTGTCCCCAACACTCTCCAAAAACTTCCTAGATTGTCTGTGTATTCTGTGCATTGCTGTATTGCTCTTCCAGCAGATGTCAGGGTGATTGAAGTCCCCCATTAGTACCAGGGCCTGTGATCTGGACACTTCAGTTAATTGTCCGAAGAAAGCCTCGTCTACCTCATCCTTCTGATCCGGTGGTCTATAGCACATGCCTACCACAACATCACCCTTGTTGCTCTTGCCTCTAAACTTAACCCAAAGACTCTCAACAGGTTTTTCTCCGGTTTCAAACTGGAGCTCTGAGCAATCATACCACTCTCTTACGTACAATGCAACTTCTCCACTTTTTCTACCATACCTGTCCTTCCTGAACAGTTTTTATCCATCCATGACAGTGCTCCAGTCATGTGAACCACCCCACCAAGTTTCTGTTATTCCAATCACGTCATAGTTCCTTGATTGTACCAGGACTTCCAATTCTTCCTGCTTATTTCCCAGGCTTCTTGTGTTCATGTACATGCACCTAAAATAACTAGCCTATTGCCCTACTTTCTCAGTATGAATCAGAAGGCTTCCCATCTTGTACCCTCCTCCTGGTGGTCCTCCTGGTATCCCACTCCCCCACTTACCTCTGGGTTTAGGTCACCATCCCGCAGCAAACCTAGTTTAAAGCCCTCCTCACTAGGTTAGCAAGCCTGCATGTGAAGATGCTCTTCCCTCTCTTTGTTACGTGGATCCCATCTCTTCCTAGCAATCCTTCTTCCCGGAACAACATTCCATGGTCAAAGAATCCAAAGTCCTCTCTCCGACACCACCTGCATAACCACGGATTCACCTCCACAATTTGACAGTCCCTACCTGGGCCTTTTCCTTCAACAGGGAGGATGGATGAGAACATGACTTGCGCCTCAAACTCCTTTTATCCTTCTTCCCAGAGCCATGTAGTCTGCAGTTATCTGCTTGGGGTCATTCTTGACAGTATCATTGCTGTCCACATGGAGAAGTAGGAAGGGTAGCAGTCTGAGGTCTTGATCAATCTTGGCAAACACTCCTGTTACATCCTGGATTCTAGCTCCAGGCAAGCAGCACGCTTCTCAAGTCCCCCGGTCTGGTCGGGAGATGGATGACTCCATCCCCCTTAGGAGGGAGTCCCCGACCACCACCACTCATCTCCTCCTCTTGGGAGTGGTTGTCATGGAACCCCTATCCCTAGGACAATGCATTCCATGCCTTCTGGCCGATTGGGGTCTCCTTCTGGTACCTTCCCTCAGAGGGCTCTTCCAAATCCTGCTCCACAGTAATACCTCCACAGTTGTCATCCTTTTATGTGAACTAGCACTATAGAGGCTGAGGTACATATTCTGCCAGTGAGTGACAGATATTTTCTGACAGCAGAAGAATGTTGAAAGTCAGGAACCCTGTATTTTGTTCCAGGTTCTGGAGGGATGTGTGTGCTGCTGGTTAGATGAGTTTGTCCATATACATATTATATGAGGGAAACCCTCTATGGAGGCTTTTAGGTTCTGCTGCTGCGGAAAGGGGGATGGTGAGGTCAAGCAGACGGGTAGCCTATGGCAGAATATGAAATGGAGCAGGTTTACTTTGCCACCTCCTTCAGAAGCAGGAACTGGTCCAAATGGCCACTTCCAATGGCCTGAGGGGGTAACCTGGAGATAGTGGGAGAAGGCACCAAGAGTGGAGAATTCCTTAATTTGTTTGGGGAGAAAGACCTCTGTGAAAACTGGAGATCCCAGGCAAAATGGGGCAAAAGAAACCTGAAGTGAGACAAGTTTTGCCAAAGAGTTTGAATTCGGAAAAATATTTGACGCTTCTCTTCCATAGTTAAACTTGAAAACAAATGATTTTGCCTATTTTCAGGTATTTATTATGATAATGTCACACAAGCTTATTCAGAGGGCTGTGGTCCCTGTCTGAATGTGTATACTCCAGGAAATTTGAAGTTTCTTCCTACACAATTTTGGAAATAATTCAAAATCAAATGCTACAATTGCAAATGTGAATTGTACCTCATTCCAGTTCCATGTATGATTAATAATTAGATTGCTCATATATTGGACATGAAAGAAATTGCCACCTGTATGATGAAAGAATGACATATTTTCCTGGGTTTTTTTTGTTTGAAGAGTCTTTATAAAGAGCAGTATATGTCATCCAATATATTAAGTCATCTGCTAAGTTTAAAAAAAAAGTAGTTAAAAGGAGGAAATACAGGTTAATCTACTTTCCTTTATGAAGTAATATGAATTTGGATTATTCATTTTAAAAGGACAAATTCCTTTGAAGAACACTTCCCTATGGTTTTCAACTATTGCATGCTATACTGTGATGACTGATGTCTTTCTTTTCACTGTAATTCTAAACAAAAAACAAAGGAACTGCCGTACCAGATCTGTGTTATGTCTAATACAGTATGCTGTCTCTGACAGTGCCAATACCAGATGCTTCAGGGGAAGGCGCAAGAAACCCCATAGTGGACAATAATGGAATAACTTGCTCATAGGCAAGTTTCTTCCTAATCCTTATCATTAGTGGATGGGCTGGGCCCTAAAGCATCAGGATTTGTATGCCTTCTAAATATATATATAATATAATATGGATGTTTTCAATATGCACATAGATGTCCATTTTAAATTATACTAAGTTCTTGCCTCTGATATATTATGGCAATAAATTCCACAGGTTAATTATGTATTTTGTAAAACAGTATTACCTTTAATTAATTTAAATTTGTCTTTTTGCCTTTCAATTTCATTGGCCCTCTTGTTCTTGTATTCTTCTTTCATCCCAAAGCATCTTTGCAGACGCGGGGAGCAGTACAGTGTCACCATTCATTCACGTCCATGACCCGTTCTTCCATTAAGCCCAGCCTCATCCTACTCTGGAATACGAGGTTCCATAATCTATTCAGTGGTTGCCCTTGAGGCTGGACTGTCCTTGGTTGTGTTTGCATTTTCTTTGGCATCCAATCATCTGTTTTTGTCTTCTGCAGTGTCCCGTCCATCATAATCTTTTCAATTGCAGCCAATATTGTATCCTGATATCACATCCTACTCTCCTTCTAACTTCATTAGTCTTAAAAACATTCCACTTTACACCTGCTGCCCTTTGAAGAACTTTCATCTCTTCTGCTTCCAGCCTTCTGATGTCTGTTTCATTTAATGCAGCTTCTTCCAGACCATAGAGGAATTCTGTTAGTAGACTGGCTTTGATACATTTTCACTTTGGTACCAAACATAATTTTTATCCGTCCATAATTTTGTCAGTTTCTGTGCAGTGCTTGTGGTTAAGGTACATCTCCTTGTAACCGCTGCCTTGATGGAACCATCAGCATTGCTTGAGCTTCCTACATACACATGAAGATTCTGTGACTTCATTGCTCCAGCATTTTAATACAATAAACACTAAGAAGACAAAGCAGTCATATTCTGGAAAAGGGACGATAGATAAAGTAAGTCCAAGAAGACAAAACCAATTTTCCAAGGTAGCAAAACTGTCACACTGTCTGGAGTGGTTCATGACCATAAACCACAGGGCAGACTGTCAAGATGCAGGGCAGAGACCCCAAACTTGTTATATGTTCTATAATTCGATTTCACCAACCCAGTAACAAGTGTGAACGCTGAAAGCACTATAACAGTCTAAGCACAGAATCACAGACAGTCCTCCTGGGCATTCCAGTCTATCTTGCCACCCAGGCAAGTTGCACTTAGTGATAGTTGGTTTCTACACACCAAAGACCACAAAATATTCAGGTTACTCCTAGTCCCAAGAGACCAGGCACATACCCCAGACTGATTTGCCCCTCCTGACAAGTTCACAGTTTCAGAACAAACATTTTTACAGTTAAACTTTATACAGGTATAGAGCAAAAATTTAAATATTTACCTTATAGCATGTGATAAAGATATTATAAGTGAGATGAATGCATGAAGCAACTTACAAGCACTTCAAAGTCTAAACATGTTGTTATAAATTCAATACCATTCTTACCCATACTAATACACGGGTGAAACAGGACTGGTTTTCAGCAATGAATTTGTCAGTGGTCAGCTGAGGCTGGAAGCCTTGGCAAGAGTTGGTATCTGGTTTGCCAGTGTCACAAAGAATATCTTCATTAATTTTAAATGTGAATGCCAGTTGCACAATGTCATCTGCATAAGCTAAGGAGCTTAACTGTAGATAATCCAGTGTCATGGCCTCCAGCTCTAACATTCTTAATGTCTAGTTTAAGAACTTGGAAGCAACAGTGATTCCATGCCCCCTTGTCTTACACCAAACTTTGACTTGAGCCAGTTGGTCAGTTTTTCCACAAATTCTTACAGCACTACATCAGTCTTCATATATAGCTTTTATAATTGCAATTATCTGGAACGCCATATGATTTTGCAAAAAGAAAAGGAGTATTTGTGGCACCTTAGAGACTAACAAATTTATTTGAGCACTAGCTTTCGTGAGCTACAGCTCACTTCATCGGATGCATGCCGAATCAAAGTTGATGAAACCGTGTAGTGAGGTGGAGTGACCTCCCTCTGGACTTGAGATCGAGGGACCACTATCTTCCCCCTGGTGGGCAGACCCAGACCCACCTTGTCTCCCTCACCAGAAGTACTGGGGTCAAACAGGAAGTATAAATTGAGTGCTCCGCAGCTCAGTTGGGTGCAAGCCACAAAAGGAGACAGATCTCTCCAGTCTGCTGCCAACCACTGCAGCCAAACCCATGCTGCGCAGCGCCCTTCCTCCGGAGGAGACCGACCGTGGAGAGAAGTTGTGTAAGCCATTCTGTAAGCTGGCGTGGCCATCCCTCCACTTCCGCCTCTGAGGGAGGCCACGCCTCCTCTCAGTTTGGTCTGCTAGAGTCTTTTCCAAACAAAGAAAACAAGGGGAGAATTAGGGGATCTCAAGGGGCCCCGGCCTTCAAGCAGGGAAGGGCTGTAACCAGTCTGGGCTCTGGCCTGCAGCCAGGCAGAGTGGTAGCAGTTTATTTACCCAGCCATTAAGCAGGGCTCTGTTAGGGGTGAGCTCCAAGCAGTCTATGGGGTTCAAGCAGTGGGCGAGCGCCAAGCACCATCACTGGGACTCTGGTAGGAATGCCTGAGGAGCTCACGCCTCGTGGCCTAAGGAAAGGGAGTACTGCCACCCCAGGGGCGTGGTAGCAGGGGGCATGTGGACCCACCCAACTCCACCGTGTCCCAGCCCAAGGCCCTAACAGTGGAAGAGTGGTCTTCCACTGGGTCAGCAACACACTAACCGTGTTTCCGGCATCACCACAGCCAGATGGTAGTCTGGCTCCCCTGGGCTACCTCCTGTTCTGCCCCTCGGGTGTACCTGCATCCAGGGGTCATCCTCAGTCTCCCCGGGATACTCTGCCAAGGATAGTGGTAGCAGTTCCTCAGTGTCGGAAATGGCAAGGCTCTCACTACACATCCGCAGTATACACTGAGGAGAAAGAGGACACTTGGACTATGGAACCACCACCCCCCCCAGACTGTGGTAGGAAGTAGCCCAGGGAAACCAGACTTTAGTCTGGTTATGTTGCCAGAGCAGAGGTCAGTGTGTTGCAGCTAGATTCCCCACTGACTCAGTGGCGGAACACTCCACCAAAGTTAGGGCCCAGGGCTTGGACCCGGTGGAGTCGGATGGGCCTGGGTCTTCCTAGCCACCCAGCTGCCAACTCCACCCCTGGGGTGGCAGCCTGTGCACTCCTAGGTCAGAAGGCCTGTACTTGGCTCGTGGCTTTCCCCCATCAGGAGATGGTTAGCCCTAGACTGTGTGTTTGCTGGCTGCCTTAGTCAGGAGGCTTAGGCTAAAGACTGCTCACTGCTCTGCCCCGCCTGAGGGGGCTAGAGCACCAGACTGTTACTGGTTGTTTGCCTCTGCTAGGTGGCTACAGAGCTATAGATTGCTTACTGCTTGGCCCTGCCAGTGGGACCTGAGCCCAAATGCTGTTACCTGACACAGTGTGGCAAAATGGCCTCCCTCCCCACTTGAAAGCGAGGGACCACTACTTTTGGTGGAGAATGCAGGCATCACCCCTCCCTTGAGACAAGGGGACAAGCCTAAGACAGCATTAAATCAAACCCCTTTCCCTCGCCCCCAGTCTGGGAAGGATGGAGGTCAAGAAATTGATCAGATGGCTCACCAAGAGACAACAGCAGCAGCAGGCTGCACAGCTCCTGCAGCAGCAACAATTACTGGAACAGTTAGAGAATCAGCCACAGCAACTGATTCGAGAGCTGGGGGCCCAACACCACGAACAGCAAAACAGCGCTTGCAGCAGCTTGCCACACTCATGCTGACACCAGGGGGCTCTAACCCCAGGGAAATAGGGACCCCATCTGACCCCATGGTGCCGGTGCACATGGCAAAAATGGGCCCTGAGGACAACCCAGAGATCTTCCTCATTACCTTTTGAGAGGGTTGTCTCAGATGCTAAGTGTCCCCTGGAGCAGTGGGCCACCTTATTGGCATGATATTAGACGGGCCTGGCCCATGCCGCCTAACGGGGGCTCCTGGCAGGGGAGGCCCAAGACTACAGGTGGTTGAATGCCACAATACTCAACATGCTCAATATCACACCAGAGACATTCTGGTGGCAACTCCAGGAGAAGAGCTATCTGCCTGGGGCCTGGCCAAGGGCTGTAGCCTGGCAGCTGAAAAATATGTGCTGGTGATGGCTACAGCCCGAATGGTGTACCAGTGCTGAATTCGATGAACAAAGTCATCCTCGAGCAGTTCATTCGTGTCCTCCCAGTGTGAGGAAGAACCTGAGTCCTTCACTACTGGCCAGCGACCCTGAGCACAGCTGTGGCCCTCATGGAGGACTTTTTGGCCGTGGAGACTGCTGTTGGACTCAAAGCTTGGCCTGTGGTCCTGATGGCTGTCAACCCCAGGGAAGAGATGACCCAGAGCCAAAGGAACAAATCCCAGGCCGGCTCAAGAGCCCTGATGGACAGGATGCTGTCAATCCTTGACATCCACTCTGTGCAGTGAGGGGGAATACCTGAGGACCTAGACATGGTAGGGAACCCCTAGACTGCAGGCGAGCCAATGCCCTCTCCCAACTCTACAGACCAGCGAAGGCACCCCAAAATTGTTTCACCTTTGTTTCACCTGTGGCTAATTCAGGCACCTTTGACACGAGTGTCCCATGATGGATTGCAGTTTTGGCTGGGTCTGCGCTGGGGAAGCTCAGGCCCATAAGCAGTCCTCAGGTAAGTTGACAGTCCCCCTTGACATGGATAGAGTCTGAGTCTCTGCCCTCATTGACTCTGGATGTGGACAGACTCTTGTCTGCCAGGACCTCATCTGTCCCCTGGACCCACTGCTGGGAGTCAGGCAGCTGCAGTGCATCCACGGGGATGTGAAGCCTTACCCCAAGGCTTGGGACACCATGATGGTGAAAGGGGAGATGCAGACATGACAATAGGTCTGGCACCGAGGCTACCATACCCTGTCATCTTGGGCCATGACTGGAAGGGATTCATGGAGTCCTGCATGTTGTGAACCTGGGGTCCCAGCAGCATGAAATAGCCTTCAATGGGGAGCCCTTTGAGGAAGTGGATGAGGCACCTGAGAACCCCAACCCAAATGGCCAAGGAAACAGAGACCCGAACAAAGAGCTCATCTCCAGGCAATCCACTCGGGAAGAGGCCCCATATTTGGGGGACAATTTCAGCCGGGACCAAAGGAAGGATCCCATGCTCAGTCAGGAGGCCTATGAACAGTTGGCTCACATCAGTGGGACTGTGATGGACCCCCATCAGGCAATGATGTACCCCCACTTTGAGTTGACTGTTGACCGCCTTTACTGAATTGATCCAGGCCCTTGGACATACAACACCCAAGCTCAGCTTGTAGTACGCCAATGCCACCGACGTGTGGTCATGCGACTTGCTCATATGTTCCGGGGCCGGCCACCTGGGCCATGAAAAAACACTAGCACGAGTCCTGGCCTGGTTCTTCTGGCCTGGGGTGCACCAGGAGGTGAAAGATTTCTGCAACTCCTGTCCCAAATGCCAGCTTGCAGACCCACGGGGAATGCGGAGGGCCCCCCTCATTCCGATGCCAGTGATTGGCATCCCATTCGAGCGAATCACCGCCTGAACCATTGCTGCAGAGCTCTTGAAAATCTTTGCCTGGGTAGGCTTTCCTTCAGGAAGTCCTGATGGATCAGGGCACGGACTTTATGTTGAAGCTCCTTCGACAGGTCTGTGGCCTGCTGGGAATAAAAAAGTTGCAGACATCCATGTACCATCCACAGATGGATGGGCTCATGGAGCATTTTAATCAGACACTTAAGGAGAGGCTGTGGAAGTTCCCTCTGAAAGAACTCCGCCAGTGGGACCAACTTATCCCACCCCTCTTGCTAGCCATCCAAGAGGTTCCCCAGTGGTCGACCAAGTTCTCCCCATTTGAGTTGTTATATGGCTGGCAGCCAAGGGGGCTGTGTGATGCTCTGTACCTCCATCTTACACCCCCATGTTCATCGTTATAAAACGATTGTGTGGTATCCAGTGCAAAGTTTGTCATGTTGTGTCTTAGGAAGGCTCATAATGCACTGAGCATGGTTGTTATAGTGATGTTATAGTAATTGTTGCAGTAATTTTATAGTAAGGTTATAGGTTATAATTTCATGTGTATATAGTTAGGCTGAAATTGTATCCTCGTGGCTTAAAGCAAGCCCATGCAAAAACTCCCCAAGAACAGGGAGGTAGTTCACACCTCGTAAGGGCATGGATGGGACAAACCCAGCCCAGCCTCACAGGAACAATGGACACTAGGTTAGGCAGCAACAAAAGAATCTGTTAGACCAGGGATCGGCAACCTTTGGCACGCGGCCCATCAGGGCAATCCTCTGGCGGGCCGGTACAGTTTGTTTACCTGCAAAGTCCGCAGGTTCAGCCGATCGCAGCTCCCACTGGCCGCGGTTCACCATTCCAGGCCAATGGGGGCTGTGGGAAGCGGCGGCCAGCACATCTCTCGGCCTGTGCCACTTCCCACGACCCCCGTTGGCCTGGAACAGTGAACCACGGCCAGTGGGAGCTGCGAGGGAGTCACCCGCTTCCTTGGGGTAGTTTGGGACTGCGATGAGGTAATGCTCACTTGAAGTCTAAAGGGGGAGGGGGGCAGCAAAGCCAGGAGGAAAGAAAGGACATGATGAAAGGGAGAGACATTTTGCCATGCGCTCTCTCTCTCTTCCACCTACATATACCGACACCACCACCACCACCACCACCACCAAGCAACTGAAACACTGATCAAAGGAGAGAGCCCGACTGAAAAGTAACCAGCCAGCCTGTGGTGAGAAGCATGTAAGTTTGTAAGGACATTGAAAGTGTTAGGATCAGCTTAGAATGTGTTTTGCTTTTATTTCATTTGACCAAATCTGACTTGTTATGCTTTGACTTATAATCACTTAAATCTACCTTTATAGTTAATAAATCTGTTTATTCTATCTGAAGCAGTGTATTTGGTTTGCAGTATGTCAGAGGCTCCCCTTGGGATAACAGAGCCAGACTTACGACCCAAGCACCCTGACCCTAATGGACTCCGAAGGGCCGCAGCTGTGGGATACCCTGATGGAGGAGCAATAGAGACAAGTCAGAAGCCTGCCGAAGGCATTCCCTAAAACCTTCACAGCCCAGACAGGGTAGACTATGCTTGTCCAACATAGAATATTGACGAACCCAGGAGAAGTGCAAGAGACCACCAGGCTATTACCGTGGCAAACACACAAAGTTGTCCAAAAGGAGGTCCTGACCATGCTGGAACTAGGCGTCATCAAAAAGTCCCAAAGTGAGTGGCACAGCCCCATTATTCTGGTCTCGAAGTCTGATGGGTCCCTTAGGTTCTACATCAATTTTTGGAGAGTCAACACCACCTCTAAATTTAATGCATACCTGATGCCATGGATCAATTAGCTGCTAGACCGACTCGGTGATGTCCATTACATCAGCACCCTGCATCTCACCAAAGGGTACTGGCAAATCTCCATGGACCCAGGCTCAGGGAGAAGACTGTGTTTGCCACCCCAACCGGGCTGAACCAATTCACCCAGATGCCTTTCAGTGTCCATGGCGCCCCGGCCACCTTCCAGTGGTTAATGGAATGGGTCCTGCAACCCCATTATGCTTATGCTGCTGCCTGTCTCGATGACGTAGTAAATTACAGCAGCCACTGGGAAGACCACCTCAACCAGGTTGTTGCCGTCCTTAGAGCCTTACACACTACTGGCCTGACTGCCAACTCCAAGAAGTGTAAGATTAGTGGCAGGAAACCACCTATCCGAGATACACCCTGGGGTGAGGCCAAGAACAGCCCCTGGTAGGAAAGGTCCATGCTATGCAGGCCTACTTAACAGGTGCGGCAATTTCTGGTGCTAGTGGGATATTACCGCTGTTTCACCCCAATTTTGTCTGAATCACAGCACCACTGACAGAGCTCCTGAAAAAGGACAGCCCCCGATGCATGCGTTGGAGGGCCGAGTGTGGACAGACCTTCCAGACCCTCAGAAACCAGCTGTGCTGAAAACTGGTGCTGTTCAGCCCAGACTTCAACCAGGAGTTCCTTTTATAGACGGACGCTATGGAAGTGGGGCTTGGAGTCGTCCTCTCCCAGGAGGTTAACGGGGAAGAGCACACCATATTATATATCAGCTGCAAGTTGTTCCCCCAGGAGCAGAACTACTCGGTTATCAAGAAGGAAGCTTTCGCGGTCAAGTGTGATGTGGACGCCTTGAGATACTACCTCCTGGGACCCCCTTTCATGCTGTGACTGACCATGCCCCCCTGACGTGGCTGAACACAGTTAAGGAAATGAACCCCTGACTGATGCATTGGTACTTTGACCTGCAGCTCTACACTTTCACAGGGCATCATCGGGCTGGTAGGGACCACAATAACGCTGATTTCTTCTCTCGGCTGGGAGAAGGGGACTTTGCCATCTCTGGTTCCCTGGAGACAGACTTGGCAGGGAGAGGTGCAGTGAGGCAGAGTGCGCTCCCTCTGGACTTGAGAGTGAGGGACCGCTACCCTCCCTCCAGTGTATGGAGCCAGACCTGACCCACTCCTCTCACTGCAAGTACTGGGGTGGGACAGGAAATATAAAGGGAGGGCCTTGCAGCTCAGTTGCGTGGGAGCCACAGAAGGAGACAGACCTCTCCAGTCTGCTGCCGACTGCCGCAGCCAAGCCCTCCACTGCATAGCACCCTGCCTCCGGAGGAGACCGAATCTGGAGAGGCGTTCTTGGGACTGCTGTCTGCAGTATAACCTGAGGAGATAGAGGAACCTTGGACTATTGAACCCCCCTCCTTCTAGACTGTGGTAGGAAATAGCCCAGGGAAACCAGACTTTAGTCCGATTTTGTTGCCGGAGCAGGGGTCAGCGTGTTGCAGCTGGATACCCCACTGACCCAGCGGTGGAACACTCCACCACTATCAGGGCCTTGGGCTGAGATCCGGTGGAGTCGGGTGGGCCCGGTTTCCTCTACCCCCCCGGGATGCCAGCCAATGCATCCCTAGGCCAGAAGGCCTGTGGTTGGCTTGTGGTTTGCTCCCATTAGGAGACAGTGAGCTCTAGACTGTGTTTGCTAGCTGCCTTAGCCAGGAGGCTTAGGCTAAAGCCTGCTCCCTGCTCTGCCCCACCCAAAGGGCCAGAGCCTTAGACTGTTAATTACTGCCAGCCCCAGCCAGGAGGCTGTGGGCTAAAGACTGCTTACTGTTCTGACCCACCTGAGGGGGCTAGAGCACCAGACTGTTACTGGTTGTTTGCCTCTGCTAGGTGCCTACAGAGCTACAGACTGCTTAGTGCTTGGCCCCACCAGCGGGACCTGAGCCTGAATGCTGTTACCTGACACAGCTAGGCGGAGTGGCTTCTCTCCTCACTTGAGAGAGAGGAACCACTACAAACCATAATGTTGATGAAAAATGGAAACCTCTTTAGTCCCCATTCTCACGTTTTGTGAATCACCTGTTGGAGCATGAATGTCTGATTAATGCAACTTTGGCCTGAAGTCGCACAGTTCCTCACCAACTACTTCCTCTAAAACTGGCCTTAATCTGTTGTTTACTTTCATCATGATTTTTCCGGCACTGAGCTTATATTTCTATAATTATTCAGAGATTGGCAGGCTCTCCTTTCTTCAAGACTGATATAACTATTTTCTTTAGCCAGTCTGGTATCTACTCTTGCTCCCATAGCTTCTTGTATATTTTTTCTAATGCTCTGACAGTGCTTAGTGACAGTCCTGCTGTCTTTTAGCAGCTCATCTGCTATATTGTGTATTTCTGTAGCTTTCCCGTTTTTAAGTGCATCTCTGCTCTTTCTGTTTCTTCTGATGGTGATTTCTTCAGATGGTCATTCATTTTACTTTTAAAACTGCTCTGTTTATCTAGCGTGTCCAGAGTGCTTGCACCTGGATGAACTTCAGGGCTTAGCACTTTGTCAAAATGCCACTTCCATGTTTCCAGCACCTCTTTGGTATTTGCAAAAAGAAAAGGAGTACTTGTGGCACCTTAGAGACTAACCAATTTATTTGAGCATGAGCTTTCGTGAGCTACAGCTCACTTCATCGGATGCATACTGTGGAAACTGCAGAAGACATTATTATATACACAGACACCATGAAACAATACCTCCTCCCACCCCACTCTCCTGCTGGTAATAGCTTATCTAAAGTGATCACTCTCCTTACAATGTGTATGATAATCAAGTTGGGCCATTTCCAGCACAAATCCAGGTTTTTTCACCCCTCCCCCCCCCCAAACTCACTGTATTGCTGGTAATAGCTTATCTATTGTAAGGAGAGTGGTCACTTTAGATAAGCTATTACCATCAAGAGAGTGAGTTTGTGTGTGTGTGGGGCGGGGGGGGGGGGGGGGTGAAAAAACCTGGATTTGTGCTGGAAATGGCCCAACTTGATTATCATACACATTGTAAGGAGAGTGATCACTTTAGATAAGCTATTACCAGCAGGAGAGTGGGGTGGGAGGAGGTATTTTTTCATTCTTTATGTGTATATAATAAGATCTTCTACACTTTCCACAGTATGCATCCGATGAAGTGAGCTGTAGCTCACGAAAGCTTATGCTCAAATAAATTGGTTAGTCTCTAAGGTGCCACAAGTACTCCTTTTCTTTTTGCGAATACAGACTAACACGGCTGTTACTCTGAAACCTGTCTTTGGTATTTGTCAGTTCACCAAAAGCCATTTTTACTGCTTGCGTAATTGGCCTGATTTTGTGTTCATACAACTTAACCTTTTTGTATATCTTTTCTTGATGCCTCTTCTAGTTGTTGAGCCTCTTCTTTCCAAAACATTTGTATGTCCAATCTTTGTGAGATTTTTTCTTCAGCACTTTGTGTGCTTTTATTTTTCTGCTTTCCCAGTAACATTTAGTCTCAGTTTGTTTACACTTTTCCTGTAACATTCTTGTTTCATTGCTTGCCCTTGTTTACTTATGCCTTACAAAGCACAGTTGAGGAAGCTATTGGATCACTTCCTTGAATATTTCCCATGTGGTTTGGAGTGATATTTATTCATCGTCACAAATTAATGGCCTGAAACACCCTCCAAGCATCACTCTGTTTGCCTCTCTGACAGAGCAATCCTTTACCTTATCAGGGTCAAATGTGGCTCCAGTTGCACCCATTTTTTTTCTTCGTTTTTAATCTTTCCCATTAGTAGTTCATGATCACTAGCACATTTGGAACTTCTATAGACTATAAAAGCCAGCAGTGACTGTCTTTTGATTAATGTAGTCAGTCTGGTGTTTAGTCTGACCCTCTGGTGAGTTCCATGTAACCTTGTGAATGTTTTTGTGAGGAAACCAAGAACCGCTAATAATCAGATTGTGCATCTCACTAATTCTTAACCTTTCCCCATTATTATATGCCATCCTGATGCCATGTGATCCAACACAAATCATTTGCTTGCTATGTCTGCTACTGACCTTTGCATTTATATCTCCCATGATCACAATCATTTCGTTATCAGGAATCTAATCTACAATTCTATCCTGATGCTTTGATAAAAATCTCCTATTTCTGTTGGTGCGCAACAGCAGATCAGTTATCCATATATAATAGGGTAATAAATCTTGCTCTTACAATCTACTCAGAGACCAGTTTCCAGCCTGTTCGCTGAAGTAATTGTTCTCTAGTTCACAATTGGTGTAGCAACCCCATCTCTATGCTTCTCTTGCCCACTTGAATGTCTGAAGTAAAGGAAAGTATAAGTTCCAACTGTCAGCTGTCCTGTGTGCTTCCAAGGTGAAATATATTTTACACAAAAACTGATCCTTCAGTGGTGCTGTGAACTAAGCCAGATCCTTAACAGTTTAAAACCCATTTCCTCTGTGCTTGTTTGGTTTCAGTGAACAATGACAAGTCTCAGATATAGGATGTCTTTGTTCAGCAATTCCCTGGGAGCTTTGCCTTATTTCAAGCCACTGAGTGGGTGGAAGGATATTGGAAATAGGAATCTGAGTATGCTCTTGGGACTACATCCTATTTTTGAATCAAAAACATTATGAGATGGGAAAATATTATGGGCCAGATTTTTAAATGGTCCTCATCTCAGCGTGCTTTTTGTTCACAATCTTGAACCTACAATTGATTGCAAGTACAAATGATAGGATTAAAAAAACTAGCTACCTGACTAGTGGTCACAATCAGCGATCTAAACCTGATCATGTGAGTGTGGACATAAAATTTGAGGCCTGCTTTAAAATGTGTCCCTATATGTATTTTTGTTTAATTTCTGCAATGAGGGCCTGATCCAAAGCCCACTGAAGTCAATGAGAGTATGTAGTCTTAAAACTCATAAAACACCAAAGTAGTAGTAGATGCAGTCACAAAACAAGTAAAACACAGATTATCACTTTGTACACTTCTTAAACAAATAAAACGAAAACAGCATTTTAATAAGCTTCCCTACTAAGCTAATTCCTATCTCACATTGTTTACAGCCATTAGAATAGTAATGGTGCCAGTTTGGCCAGACAGCAAGTCTGCCACAGAAAATATTTTAAAAAAAAATTATATTTCCTTTGTCAATAAATTCTCTTCAGACTGTAGCTTCAGGTAACATTTCTGAGTGTGCTGTTAGACTTTATTGCCCCCATGAATAATATTAAATTTAACATACAGTGAGAATGATTTAATTCTTAAAGTCTTTAGTAAACTTTCAACAAAGTGTTGTGCCATCTTGTTTTTGAACATGCAGATGTTTTGGGGTTTTGTTTTTATTAACTGTAGAGAAAACAAAACACACACAAAAAATTAAGCATTAACAGAACATTCAAATAGTTTAGGGTGCGTATTGGATTCTGCTGAATGGTACAATAATGATTTGATGGGAGTATGCCTGTGTATTCTGTTCCCCTTTCCTTTCTTTTTAAAACGTCTGTTTTATCAATAGGAAACTTTTTTAAGTTAGTCACTGCATCTGGGGGTGCCATGATAAGCAAAGGACCAGATTCTGATTTTGGTCATCCAGGGGCAAATCCTGATTAATATAATTTTAGTCAATTGAGATATTCGTGAGTTACACAAATGTGAACAGTCAGAATCCAATCCACTGTTTAGCTTTTCGTCTCCTGATTCTGTAAACAATGTAACATGTATGTTGTTTCAAGAGCCCTGCTGATGTTAGCAGATAATTCTGGAACACAAGTAAAGATCACTGAGTATGATAAAATTAGCTGTTATGTCTGTTGCTAGTAACAGTGCTATGGAGTTGATTTTTAAACAAAAAAGCTGTTAATCTTCCCTCCATTCAAAGCACAAAGGAAAAATGCATGGTAATTAGGAAGAGACAAAAGATAACATTCACCAAGGTGTGGTGGGCCTCATAAACCCCTGCTATCCTCCTGGTGAGGAAAAGAATAAGCAGCGGTGGGCTATTCTAGGAGGCTCCACTCTGTTTCCAAATAGGCTGAAGGTAGGGACGTGAGTGGGAACAGCTTTATGCATAATTATAGGTGCAGGTGCTAGCTGCCCTTATATTTAGGTTGCCTAACACTTTTTGCTCTTTTTTGGGGGGAGAGCATGGGTGGTGGGTGGAACCCCACTTCAGCAAGGCTAGCCCCTGGCTCTGCCCTTTCTGCCCAGGCCCCTCCCCTCCTCCCATGGCTGGAGCCATGCGCCCCTCCCCACACCCGGAGGAGCCCCGAGTGCTTCCCCCGCCTCAGCCAGAGGAGCCCCAGGCTAGCCGGAGGCCGAAGCACCTCCCCGCCCCCCCGGAGGTGCCCCAGGTCAACTGCAGCTGTTTCTCCCCTCCCCAGACTCCAAGCCGCCTTGGGGGGAAAACCTCTGATCTGGAAGAAGCTTTTGATATGCCCCATGCAGGTTCCGGGGCGGATGAAGAGGCGGTATTTGCTACTCAGCTTCCTGGGTTCATCAGTAATCTCCCTGGAATCCAGAGTGATTACTGATGAACCCAGGAAGCTGAATAGTACATAGTGCCTCCTCAGCTGCCCCGGAACCTGCATGGGGCATAATAAAGCAAAAACTCCCCCCTGCCAAACCCCGCAGCGGGGGTCCGGCGGCAGCGCCAGGGGACGCTGAGCCTCCCCTGGCCTATTATACCCGCCACCCATGGGGGAAAGGACACAATTGTGTTGTGGAAACTGCAACTTTTAATACATGCTGCAACTTGTAGTTGCTGCAAATTGCCATCATGACAATTGCAATGCCACATGCTGCAAAAATGGAACTGCAGTGTTAACTGTGGCCGCAACTTTTGAATCAAAAAACTGTCAACCTCCTACAGCCGTATTCATTGTTTGTAGCAACCCTTTGAAATACAGCAAGAAGAAAGGCTTCAAGCTATAGAAGTGACTTTTCTTCATCTCATGAAATTGACTGACAGCCAGAATAACTGAACATGAACATTTTAAGATTATATCCATGCTGCTGCCACAACCAAGGTCCTATAGTGGCACCAAATCTTGTACAAAGGAGGTCAAGTTGGGTATTTATGAAAAGGTTGTGATTTGTTGGTTATGACTATGCTATCTGTATGCATGCATCATTTTTGTATTTAAAGTTATAAGTATTGGCTTATAATACTGTATGTATTTCAAACTTGTGCTATGCTTCCGGGTGACACCCCAGACAGTTTGGCATCAGCACTGCCTAGCCTGCTTGATGGCCCATTAAGGACCATCAGCTGTACAACTGACCCATTGGGAGAAGGCAGATACACCTTATGATCCAGCAAGGAATGCAGGGGCATGCCTACGAAGAGGACTCTAAGGCTTTCAAGCCATGTGCTGGAAGCTTGTATTTGGAACAAAGGAAGCACAGGCCGCATAGCCTATAAAAGGCAGCTGCATCTCCTCCATCTTGTCTTCAGTCCTGCTTCTTACCTCTGGAGTCACTTTGCTACAAACTGAAGCTCTGAACAAAGGACTGAATGACCCATCCAAGCTGTGGATGTAGTCCAGAGACTTGATTTGAGCCTGCAGTTTATTCCATCACTGCTACAAGCCTGAACCAAGAACTTTGCCATTGCTGTATGTAATTGATTACTTCGACCAATTTTAACTCTCATCTATATTTCTTTCTTTTTATAAATAAACTTTTAGATTTTAGATTCTAAAGGATTGGCAACAGCGTGATTTGTGGGTAAGATCTAACTGGTATATTGACCTGGGTCTGGGGCTTGGTCCTTTGGGATTGGGAGAACCTTTTTGCTTTTACTGGGGTATTGGCTTTCATAATCATTCATCCCCATAAGGAGTGGTGCTGGTGGTGATACTGGGAAACTGGAGTGTCAAAGGGAATTGCTTGTATGACTTCTGGTTCGCCAGTGGGGTAAAACCAAAGTCCTCTCTGGTTGGTTGGTTTGGTGTGCAAAGGACACCCAGCCTTGGGCTGTGACTGCCCTGCTCTAAGTAATTGTCCTGAATTGATACTCTCAGTAGTGTCCCGCCACAGGCCGCATCGTTACACCTCTGTTCTAAGATATTAGCCTTCTCCTGCTGGCCGGCAATGTAATAAGAAATAAGTCCTGTAGTGCAAGTGGTAGAAGTCTGTGAGCTGTGCTGAAGGTTTGGGTTCAAACATTGTTTGTAATGCAGCTGCTATTACACTTAGACATAATAGTCGTTTATTCTTCTTTTAGAAAAAAATTTAGGAAATTACCTATTAAAAACTGTAAAAAGAACATTGTCATAAAGTCAAGCACTTGAAAGTGAAGAAATTCCGGATTATTTTCCTGTGCAATCTATTTTGCTCCCTTGTGCACATGCATTAAGTACAATCTGTAATTAATTACATGATCACATACTAGTTTTTTCTCAAACAACCTGATTCATTCAGTGCACAGGATGGATGCACGAGGGTAGAATTAAGGTTGCATGACCAACTGTAAATTTGGCATTTCCTAACACTTCAGTGCTTGCCTTTGCTACCTAAACCCAGCCTTGGGACTTGGGGGGGCAAGGGGAAACTGCCCCCCCCCCCAGCACAAGCCGGTGGCACGGCTGGGAGCAGGCTGGGTCACTCCACTTCCCGTTGCCCGGTGAGTGCAGGGCGCACCCGACTCCTGCTGCAGTCCCCCGGGATGTAGCTCAGGGGGTGGGGTGGGGTGGGGGCGGGGCTGGGATGGAGCAGGTTTGGGAAGAGGTGGGGAGGGGATGGAGCAGGGGTGGGGGCTTTGGGGAAGGGGTGGAGTGGGCGGGAGCGGGGGCAGCTTTCCTGGCCGGCTCAGCTGGCCAGGGGATCGAGCTGGCCGCTGGAGCAACATGTAGCTGCGTAGGGTACCAGGAAGTTTAGGGCAATTTGGTGCCCCAAATTTCCTGGTGCCCTACGCAGCTGCGTAGTTTGCGTATGGGTAAGGACAGCCCTGCCCTGAAGGGATGTCATTGCAACTCCATGGTCTGCGAAAATGACTTATCAACGCATGCCCCTTGGTCTTTCATAAATAATGCCTGATTATTCATGTGTTGTGTGAGAGCTGAAATAATACATATTTTGCAAAATAAATACATAGTAAAGAAAAAAACAATCCCCTCCCCCAAAATACCTACTTATAGACCTGGGAATCACTCACTAAAAATGGCATAAAAGCAAAATAAAAATCACACAAGTGAGTTATTCATGTCACTGCATAAAGGAAAAGGAGGAGAAGAGAATAATATTTTTTTTAAATGGGCATTATTTAGGAAGCAGAGCTAGAATTCAGCGTTTTATTAGGTTTGCAAAAAGCAGCATACTCCCCACACGTATTATTACAAGGTAGAAGGTGATGGAGGCTCATTGGACCAAAATGGGTTCCAGGGCTTCTGTAATTGTATATGACCCCCTTCTGAACATCATCGATACATAGATTCCAAGGCCAGAAGAGACCTTTGATCATCTAGCCTAAACCTTGTGTATAACACAGGTCATAGAACTTCTCCAGAATAATTTCTGGAGCATATCTTTTTAGAAAAATAAAATATCCAATCTTGATTTAATAATTGTCAGTGATGGAGAATCCACCGTGAACCTATGTAAGGTGTCTCTATGGTTAATTACTCTCACTGCCAAAAGTTTTCACCTTATTTCCTGTCTGAATTTGTCTAGCTTCAACTTTGAGCCATTGGATTATGTTATTACCTTTCTCTGTTAGATTGAAGTGCCCATTATTAAATATTTGTTCCCCACATAGGTACCTATAGCCTGTAATCAAGTAATATCTTAACCTTCTCTTTGTTAAGATAAATAGACTCAGCTACTCAAGTCTCATGAGGCATGTTTTCTAATATTTCAGTTGTTCTCATGCCTTTTCTCTGAATCCTCTCCAAATGATCAACATTCTTCTTGAATTGTAGGCACCAGAACCAGACACAGTATTCCAGCTGTGTTCCCACCGGTGCTAAATACAGAGGTAAAATAACCTTTCTATTCCATCTTGAGATTCCCCAGTTTATGCATCCAAGGATTGCACTAGCCCTTTTGGACCACGACGACTCAGTGGGAGCTCAAGTTCAGCTGATTATTCACCACTACCCCCCAGTTTTTTTTCCGGATACATTGCTTCCCAGGATAGTCCCTGAGTATGTAAATATGGCCTACATTTAGTTCCTAGGTGTATACATTTCCATTTAAACATATTAAAATATGTATTATTTGCTTGTACCCCGTTTACCAAGTGATCCATATCACTCTGTATCAGTGACTTGCCCTCTTCATTATTTACCACTCCCCCATTTTTTGTGTCATCTGCAAACTTTCAGTGATTATTTTTATTTTCTTCCAGATCATTCATAAAAATATTATCCAGCATAAGGCCAACAACCAACCCCTTTGTGGACCCCTAAAACACACCCACTTGATGATTCCCTGTTTACAATTGCATCTTGAGACCTATCAGTTAGTCATCGTGTAATCCATTTAGGGGTGTACTGTTATTTTTTTATCTTTCTAGTTTTTTAATCAAAATGTTATGTGGTACAAAGTCAAACACCTTACAGAAGTATATTACATCAACACAATTACCTTTTTATCATCCAAACGTCTAATCTCATATATAAAAAAAAAGTTAGTTTGACAGGATCTATTTTCCATAGACCCATATTGATTGGCATTAATTATATTTCCCTCCTTTAATTCTTTATTAATCAAATCCTGGGTCATCCTCTCCATTGTCTTGCCCAGGATCGATGTCAGAATGACAGGCCTATAATTGTCCAGCTGATCCTGTTTACCCTTTTTAAATATTGGCACATTGACTTTCTTTCGGTCTTCAGGATGTTTCCCAGTGTTTCAGGACCTATAATACAAATCAACATTAACGGTCCAGCAAGGTCCTCAGCTAAAAGAAAAGAGTTCTTAAACAATTCCCAATTATCATTCAAATTTTTCTGCTTAAATTCTTCCTCACAGCTGATTTGACTCATAATTGTTTTCAGCATTGTAAAATTGTCCCTTTTAACAATATATATATATATATATATATATATATATATATATATATATATATATATATATATTTTCTCACTGGAGTGGATTTGATTTTGTTTCCGTGTTATAAATGTGATCGTCATGATCACTTGTAACTAAGTTACCAATAATTTTTAGTTCTCTGATCTTCCTCTTCATCTGTCAAGACAAGGTCTAAAATAGAATTCATTGTTGGACGCAACATTTTGAGTTAGGAAAATGTTATCTGTAATTGGAAGGATTAGAATTTTTTATTCGTAAATGTAGATAAATATCAATTTCACTGTACAAGCACAAACCAATTGGAAAAAAATCTTTTCTATCGATTATGATAAAAATTTACAGATCGGCAAGTAAGAAAAATCCTGCTTGAGAACTTAATAGAGTTTGATTTAAGAATGCTTAATTTGTATATTTTGATAGGTTTACAATTTGTGTTAACTGTAATAAAGCTTAAACTTTTTGAAATCAGCATCGACTATTGTCATTAAATAATTGTCTGAGCCCCCATAATCTGTGACTCTGAACATTTTAATTGATAAAAATTGAAAAAATGCTTTAAAAAGAAAGTTTCTCTCAAAACAAAACAGCAACCAAAAATTAATCCTGCCAAACCTATCTATTCTGTTTAGAAATTCCAAGGATGTTTTAGTACTGGCCACATGCGATCTCTAGCATATGTCTCTCCAATTGAGGACCTCCATGCTCACGCAGCTTTTTTTCCTCCTACACATTATATATCCCATTCCCTTGTGTGATTTGGTGTCTGAAGGAGACACCAAATAGTACCCCCATTGAGTGCTTTATCTGTTAGGATATTGATCCATACGCATTCAAGATCACTTTCTTCTGAGTTATCTGTGGCTGGGAAACAAGTAATGCCATTTTTGACATAGAGCGTCACTCCTCCCCTTTTGCCTCTCCTGCTGGTAATAGCCTATCCAAAGTGACCACTCTCCTTACAACGTGGATGGGCTATTACCAGCAGGAGAGTGAGTTTGTGTGTGTGTGTTTGGGGGGGAGGGTGAGAAAACCTGGATTTGTGCTGGAAATGGCCCACCTTGATTTTCATGCACATTGTAAGGAGAGTGGTCACTTTGGATAGGCTATTACCAGCAGGAGAGTGAGTTTGTGTGTGTGTTGGGGGGGGGGGGGCGGTGAGAAAACCTGTATTTGTGCTGGAAATGGCCCACCTTGATTTTCATGCACGTTGTAAGGAGAGTGGTCACTTTGGATAGGCTATTACCAGCAGGAGAGTGAGTTTGTGTGTGTATGGGGGTGGGGGGGTGAGAAAACCTGTATTTGTGCTGGAAATGGCCCACCTTGATTTTCATGCACGTTGTAAGGAGAGTGGTCACTTTGGATAGGCTATTACCAGCAGGAGAGTGAGTTTGTGTGTGTGGTTTTTGGAGGGGGGTGAAGGGGTGAGAGAACCTGGATTCCTGCAGGAAATGGCCCACCTTGATTATCATACACATTGTGAAGAGAGTGGTCACTTTGGATGGGCTATTACCAGCAAGAGAGTGAGTTTGTCTGTGGGGGGGCGGAGGGTGAGAAAACCTGGATTTGTGCTGGAAATGGCCCTTCTTGATGATCACTTTAGATAAGCTATTACCAGCAGGAGAGTGGGGTGGGAGGAGGTATTGTTTCATGGTCTCTGTGTATATAATAATGTCTTCTGCAATTTCCACAGTATGCATCCGATGAAGTGAGCTGTAGCTCACAAAAGCTCATGCTCAAATAAATTGGTTAGTCTCTAAGGTGCCACAAGTACTCCTTTTCTTTTTGCGAATACAGACTAACACGGCTGTTACTCTGAAACCTAAATAGGTTATAACCATTAAGTCTTATCAAAAGAGTCAGCCTGTGGAAGATATGAAAACCACATGCATTTCAAGTCTTCGGAGTGACGCCTCTGCAGAGGCACTTGAGGCTGGTCCTGAGGGATGCTATTTTATTATGCACAAAGACTGGACTTATGCATTTTAGGACTGCATTTTTGGCACTGCTGTCTTATTTCATGATTTTCATGTTAAAAAAAAGTGTTTGGGGATTTTTGTGAGGAAGTGAAGGGACACTGCAGTAAACAGTTGAATCATTTTCACTGAGGACCTTGAAAATTTACAAGATAACACCTAATTGAATGGGAGGGTAATTAAAAGCAGTAGCAGACCAATTAGTTAAAATTTTGTCAAAGGATGGTAAGGATTCTTCCTCTTAGGCCAAAATATTCAAATTGGAGGGTCTAAAATTTGCCTCTTAAATCCATATTTAGATTCCTGTATAGAAGTAAGCTGATTTTTAGAAGTGCAGAGCATAAAATAATGGTCACAATGAAGTCAACTGGCATTTTTAAAAATCAGGTCACTTCTCTGCTTAGACATGGATTTAGGAACTACCAGGCACCCAGATTTTAAATATTGGCCTTACATCCCAGTTCTTCTGACCTTTAGTCATGGGCGTAATCTTTATTTACACAAGTATGTCCACTGAGTTCAATGGGTTATTTGCATAAGTGTTTGCAGCATACAGCCGTTAGGTTGGGTTGACAAAGATCATCTCTGGTATAGAAGTATGTTAAAATATTTACTGTCATCCCAGCACAACCCAACTATTAATGATTTTCATTGAAATGTAACACTAAAAGTTATTTGAGAAATAACATAAGAACGGCCATACTGGGTCAGACCAAAGGTCCATCTAGCCCAGTATCCTGTCTTCCAACAGTGGCCAATGCAAGGTGCCCCAGAGGGAATGAACAGGTAATCATGAAGTGATCCATTTCCTGTTGCTCATTCCCAGCTTCTGGCAAACAGAGGCTAGGGACACCATCCCTGCCCATCCTAGCTAATAGCGATTGATGGACCTATCCTCCATGAAATTATCTAGTTCTTTTTTGAACCCTGTTATAGTCTTGGCCTTCACAACATCCTCTGGCAAGGAGTTCCACAGGTTGACTGTGTGTCGTGTGAAAAAATACTTCCTTTTCTTTGTTTTAAACCTGCTGCCTATTAATTTAATTTGGTGACCCCCCTAGTTCTTGTGTTATGAGAAGGAATAAATAACACGTTCTTATTTACTTTCTTCACACCAGTCATGATTTTATAGACCTCTATCATATCCCCCGTTAGTCGTCTCTTTTCCAAGCTGAAAAGTCCTGGTGTTATTAATCTCTCCTCATACAGAAGCCGTTCCATACCCCTAATCATTTTTGTTTCCCTTTTCTGAACCCTTTCCAATATATCTTTTTTGAGATGGGGTGACCACAACTTGCATTATTCAAGTTGTGGGCGTACCATGGATTTATATAGAGGCAATATGATATTTTCTGTCTTATTATCATATTTTCTGTCTTCTTATAAATGAGAATGCACATTACTTTTTTTTTACTTTAGTTCCACGACTCTTGATCTTTTCACCATAATCCTTTTACTTTCCTAAAATTTGCCATACAATTAGATTCCAACAAGCCTACTTGTCTGTATTTAGAAAAGAGAGAGCTTTTATTGCAACAAATTTGACATTTTCTATTTGGTTTCCCCAGACAGCATTTGTATTCAGTGTTCTCACTTGCATCAATGCACTTCTTTTCTCAATCTCTTGTGGTGTTGTATAATGTAGTGCACTGATTACAGCACCAGATTGGAAGGTGGGAAAGTGATCATAGCTTTGGATTCTGTTCCCAGATCCACAAATGACTTCCTATGGCACAGTTTATGGAGTAAGATGCAACTCACCTTGATGATAATTAAGTCTTGTCAGACATTTTATGCATGAGAAAATTAAGGGTATGTCTGTCACAGTTTTAGAATAACTGAACCTCTATCATCCCTCTGTGCTCCCTTAAGGGCAGTCATGGAAGGTTTCTGGCCCCAGCTGTCAACTCTCAGGGGTGTCTATCCACGTATCTCTCCCTTCAGACTGGTAGTTTTAAGACTGCACAGCTCTCTGCTTTACACTCTGATATTCCCAGCAAGCCAGTCTGCCTAAAGGCCAGTGCCTGTGCTTTGCTTTCTCTCTGAGAGCTATGAACCCTGTATCACCAGCAGTTAAGTTACTATGCAACTCTTTCTAAGCAAGCACATTTATTCTTAAGGTAAAAGCATTAGAGAAAACATAATGAAAACAGTAAATAGATTTAAATTCACTGAATATACCAGGAGTCATCAGTGTTACAAGGTCCTACTAGGACAAAGCCTTTCTAATCCTTCCACAAGGGTTGGGTTCCCTCCCTCTTGGAGAGAGGGTCCTGTTTTTGCTGGCTCAGAAAGAAGGCCCTGACTCAGTTAAAATCCAGCCTTTAAACTACAAAGGTCCTTTCTTTGTTGGCTTCTGGGGGAAAAAACCCAACAGTTTGAACCAGTATATGCAAGTCTCTCAGTACCTCTTGGGAGTTTATAATCTAGCTGATTCACCTTAGTCACCCCCCACACACTGTTTTGCCAAATCTCTGCCAAAAAATTTTTGCCTCCTCTCCTGGAGTTGCATACAATTCCTGGCCTACAGTGATACATAAACATAATACAGTATGTTCCCCCCCAAATACTACATGCGATGGCAATTTCTGTTACAATGTCTACACTGCAATTGGATGTGTGATTATGGAATGCGTAGACATATCCCAGCTAGATTTAATCTAGGTAGTGTGTGTACTAACAGCAGTGAAGTTGCAGCAACACTGGCTGTACAACCACCTGGGACCCTTGAGTACTTAGGGATTTAGCCTGTGCTGAAGTCTGTACTGCTGCAGCTTCACTGCTGTTGGCACCCAAACTAGCTAGCTCAAGTATGTCTACACGTGCTGCAAACAAACACACTGTAAAACAGTGTAGATATATCCTAAATTAAAGAGCTCATTGGCTGAATGCTGCTCCCACTAAAGTGAATGGAAGTTTTCCTGTTAGCAGCTGAGCCAAAGCCCAGTGGCCTAATCATGCTCCTACTGAAATCAGTGGCAAATTGACCATTGACCTCAATGGGAGCGGGATTAGGCTGATAACCTCATTGATTTAGTTTCCTCATGCATAAAATATATTAAGGGTTTTCATCGGGCTTTGGCACAAGCCTTACAGCAAGTCAGTTGCAGATCTGGGAACAGAACTCAAGAATCTGTCTCTAGTCCTTTGCTGTAATCACTACAGTGCCTCACCCCACACCACAAGAGTGTAAAAGAATGAGTGCATTTACACAAGTGAGAACACTGGAAGCTAGTTGTTTTTTGGTGAGACTAAAATAGAAAATGACAAATTCATTTAAAAAAACTATGAATATATGGATAGTTGGTGCTAGACTTGTTTTTATCGTGGTAAATCAATGAGACTAATTGTGCAGCAACTACTCATCATGAAGGGGTTAGCTGAATTTCATCCCTTTAGTGCTTGATAAGCACTTCATAATTCTGAGATAAATGGTACTTTTTCTCTTTGTCCAAAGCATGTATATGTTGAATAACGTGTTTGAAACATTTACATTTTATGCATATTAGAATAAAAACAAATAAAACCTGAACGTTGAAAAAAAGAGACAATTTCAAATTTTAAAGGTGGCCTGTAAGTTTTTTAAATCCATAAAATTCTTTTGTAAGATTCTAAAAGAGGAAAAATGTTTATACTCATTGTTTAAAAAATGTAATACAAAAATCAGGGGACACCTGATGAAATTACTAGGCAGCGGATTTAATATGAACAAGAGGAGATACTTTTTCACACAATACACAGCTAACCTGTGGAACTCATTTTCATGGGTTGTTGTGGTGGTCAAAAGTATAACTCGGTTAAAAAAAGAACTGGATACATTCATGGAGGATAAATCCATCAATGGCTATTAGCCAAGATGGCCAGGGACTCAACTCCATGTTCAGAGTGGCCAGAAGCAGGGAGAGGAAGACGGATGGATCATGGAATAATTGACCTGTTCTGTGCACTTTCCCTGAAGCTCTGGTTCGGGCCATTGTCAGAGACGTGATATTGGGCAAGATGGATCATAGTCTGACCCAATGTGGCAGCTCTTATGTTCTTATGTAATTAGCATTGTATTTTAATCCCAGTTTTAAACAATTACCTCCTCCTTAAGTGGCTGAGAATTCTGAACAGCGGACTTCCTAGTTCCTCTGTCAAAGTGACATCACAAGGACTGTTAAAGGTTATTTAAAAGAACTCTCATGACAGGGGTAAGATTCACTTTCTTTTAACACTAAACAAGGAACTTTATTGGAATAAACAAAGCAGTATTATCCCTAAAGCTATTGTACTCCTAAAGCCGCTGCCCAGAGTCATTCATAGGTGAGCTTCCTGCTTCAGACATAAAGGGACTGAGCACATACCCTGAAAAGAACTGTTCCATTCTAATTGCCTATTGTAATTGCCTTATTTTATGGTACTTGTGACTTCACTCACTCTGGTGAGTCAGACTCTAACCAAAAAGAAAAGGAGTACTTGTGGCACCTTAGAGACTAACCAATTTATTTGAGCATAAGCTTTCGTGAGCTACAGCTCACTTCATCGGATGCATACTGTGGAAAATACAGAAGATGTTCTTATACATACAAACCATGAAAAAATGGATGTTTACCACTACAAAAGGTTTTCTCTCCCCCCACCCCACTCTCCTGCTGGTAATAGCTTATCTAAAGTGATCACTCTCCTTACAATGTGTATGATAATCAAGTTGGGCCATTTCCAGCACAAATCCAGGGTTTAACAAGAACGTCTGAGGAACTGGGGGGGAGGGGGGGGTAGGAAAAACAAGGAGAAATAGGTACCTTGCATAATTACAGGGCCTAATAACATCAGCCACACTATCAGAGGCTCGTTCACCTGCACATCTACCTATGTGATATATGCCATCATGTGCCAGCAATGCCCCTCTGCCATGTACATTGGTCAAACTGGACAGTCTCTACGTAAAAGAATAAATGGACACAAATCAGAGGTCAAGAATTATAACATTCATAAACCAGTCGGAGAACACTTCGATCTCTCTGGTCACGCGATTACAGACATGAAAGTTGCGATATTACAACAGAAAAACTTCAAAACCAGACTCCAGCGAGAGACTGTTGAATTGGAATTCATTTGCAAATTGGATGCAATTAACCTAGGCTTGAATAGAGACTGGGAGTGGCTAAGTCATTATGCAAGGTAACCTATTTCCCCTTGTTTTTTCCTACCCCCCCCACCCCGTTCCTCAGACGTTCTTGTTAAACCCTGGATTTGTGCTGGAAATGGCCCACCTTGATTATCATACACATTGTAAGGAGAGTGATCACTTTAGATAAGCTATTACCAGCAGGAGAGTGGGGTGGGGGGGAGAGAAAACCTTTTGTAGTGGTAAACATCCATTTTTTCATGGTTTGTATGTATAAGAACATCTTCTGTATTTTCCACAGTATGCATCCGATGAAGTGAGCTGTAGCTCACGAAAGCTTATGCTCAAATAAATTGGTTAGTCTCTAAGGTGCCACAAGTACTCCTTTTCTTTTTGCGAATACAGACTAACACGGCTGTTACTCTGAAAGACTTTAACCAGGAAATCTGAAGCTCCTATTTCCAGATGTTCTTTAAAAAAGAAACAGCCATATGCTTTCTTCCTCTTTTGGAATTTTGTAATCAAGGGGCCAGACCCTCTGCTACTGTAAATTGGCAGGCTCCATCGCCTGTAATGGATGTATGATGATTTACACAAGCTGGGGGTCTGGTCCAAATTCTTTAACTTTCAAAAACACAAAGCATTTTGAGGGACCACATTTTTTTGCAGTTGACCTTTCAAATTATGTACACACAAGGATGAAGTAAAATGCCCGTGTTTGTTCTTAATCCCTTATTAGTCTCATACTTAACTGCTTTAAAAATCGGTTTCAGAGTAGCAGCCGTGTTAGTCTGTATTCACAAAAAGAAAAGGAGTACTTGTGGCAGCTTAGAGATTAACAAATTTATTTGAGCATAAGCTTTCATGAGATGAAGTGAGCTGTAGCTCACAAAAGCTTATGCTCAAATAAATTTGTTAGTTTCTAAGGTGCCACAAGCACTCCTTTTCTTTTTGCTTTCAAAATAGTTAATGTTAAGCACTTTGATGGGGGTATGAAGTTATTTTTTATCTTGGAAAATAGAGTAAGGCTAATGTTATGCCAGTTTTGTGTAAGGAGTTTGCAGAGTTACTCTTCCTATTAGTGTCTAGATAAGGCACAGTTGGTATGGAAAAATAATTAGTTTAATCTCAGCAATTATTTTTAAATAAAATTTTAGACTTTTAATCAAAATGTGTGACTACTGTATGTTTCTTCCACCATGAGCAATTAACTGCCCTATAAATTGCCCCATAACCCAGAAATATTTCCCTCCCCTAGTTTTTATCTTATCTGATGTCTCTCCTGTTAGCAGACCTGCCTTAATGTTTAACCATGCTCACAATCTAGTCTTCATTGCATCTCTAGCAACAGCCTGTAGTAATACTCATCAAGATGGCTGCAGGAAGAAAAAGGTGAGTAGTCTGTGACTGTGGCAGCCTGTGACTCCCTTAGTGGAAACTTCCAGAGAGGTTGTGTTTTGCGCATGCACAGTGCTTCCAGTAATTTAGATGGAGTTAACCCACAGGGTACCACAAGTACTCCCCTTATATGGGGAGAGCTCTGTTAGCTTGTTTGGATTGGGGCTATGGCTTTGTCCTCTCCTGGGCACACTGCTTTGGCTAACATCACTAGTAGGCTTAGTCTTGATCAGTCCTTGTGGTGTCCAGGGGCATAAAGAGCTAAGGGGTAAAGACAATGTTCCTTTTAACCTCATTTCAAGACTGAGCTCAGCCTGATGATGTTGTAGTGATCCAGTTTTCAGAGAATAAAGGACAGAAAGAAATTCTAAGAAGAAAATCTTATTTTGGACTGTCTGGCTAACAAAATTCTAGTGCTTGATCAAATCCAGTCCTGGGTACGTATTGTAATAACACTAGTGTTCTTTTCCTTTCCATATGTATTTTATCATTGAAGAATTATAAAATAGATGCAGACCAATGTTCCCTCTAATTTTTGACAGGCCGTGTGAGCAAAAAATTTCTTCTGTGCAAATTGTGCTTTTGTACAAATTTTTGTGCGTGCGGTGTTTCGCCGTGTGCGCAGGGTAAGTCTTTCATAAAATGCAACTTTCATATCCTACATAATGAAGAAAACCAGATAAAAAGAAAAATAAACCAATATGCCTAATTATTTTTAGTTTTAATTTTTTTGTGTTGTTGTGTGTGTTATTTTCCACTGCGTTCAAGTAAATGCATTCCAGATATTATCAGAATCTTCTTGCTTGTTTCCCATATAGTTTTGTACTTTTTTTAGGCATATCTTTGCTATATTTGATTGTTATTCTATCTCTGTCTCTGCCCTAGGTTTCTAATGTCTAGTATTTTAATAGATTGTATAGATTCTTGAGGCCAGAATGGATCATCTGATCCAGGGATCAGCAACCTTTGGCCCACAGCCTGCCAGGGTAAGCCCCCTGGCAGGCCGCGACGAACCGCGGGCAGTGGGAGCCACGATCGGCCGAACCTGTGGACTTGGCAGGTAAACAAACCAGCCTGGCCCGCTAGGGCACTTACCCTGGCGGGCTGTGTGCCAAAGGTTGCTGATCCCTGATCTGATCTTTTGTATAACACAACATTGAATTTAACCCAATGAAATGTATCTAGCCTCATTTGTGCTTGCACTAAAGTATCTCTTGAAGAAAGATGTCAGATATTAATTAAAAAATTATAATTGATGGAAAATTTTGTAATCTTTTCCAATGGTTAATTACTTTTAGAATTAAATATTTGCATCTTTTTCCAGTTTGAACTTTGCTAACTTCATCTTTCAGCCATTCTATCATTATGCTTATTTTCTGTGGCTGGGTTCAAATTAATTAATTTAGGTCCAGGTTGCAATACCCTTACTTGCGTTGAATAGCATCTTATTTCATGAGTGTTCCCTTTGACTTCATTAGGACTACTCTTGGTTTTATTCAACATAAGTAAGAATGTCCTAATCTGGCCCTCAGTGTTCTTAAGGGGTGGTTTCTTTCTAAAATTTGTGTTTTCTGCAATTAAAAATTAGTCTGAATATTGGGGCATCTGATATTTTGGTTCAGAGTCATTTCTACTGTCAGTATACAGAGGATAATAAGGATTTAATATCACACGTGTGTGTGTGTGTGATTCAACCTTTCTTCTCCATAATTTTCTTCAGAGCATGTAATCATTTATTTTTCCCATGTGTAGGTTTAAATATGAGATTTTGTATATGGTTAAATTTAATAATATACTTGAATGTATGATACAGCTGTAGACTCTGGATGCATGACTGACTCTAAGAGACTATCATTCATTTTTGAGGGGGAAAATGGTAAAGCTAAAGATGTCAGGTTTCTGTGCACAACAGAGACTGCCAATTTCCTCACAGCTTGTAGTTCATCTTTGTGTGGAATGTTAGTGCAGAGAGCTTCTATATCCATAGCGGCTAGGATGGTGTTTTCTGGAAGATTGCCAATGGATTGTAGTTTCCTCAGGAAGTCAGTGGTGTCTCGAAGATAGCTGGGAGTGCTGGTAGCGTAGGGCCTGAGGAGAGAGTCTACATAGCCAGACAATCTGCTGTCAGGGTGCCAATGCCTGAGATGATGGGGCATCCAGGATTCCCAGGTTTATGAATCTTGGGTAACAGATAGAATACCCCCCATTGTGGCTCTAGGGATGTGTCTGTGTGGATTTGTTCCTGTGCTTCTTCAGGGAGTTTCTTGAGCAGATGGTGTAGTTTCTTTTGGTAACCCTCAGCAGGATTAGAGGGTAATGGCCTGTAGAATGTGGTGTCAGAGAGTTGCCTAGCAGCCTCTTGTTCATATTCTGACCTATTCGTGATAACTACAGCACCTCCTTTGTCAGCCTTTTTGGCTGAACTTTGTCCTCACTCACAGCTATTTCAGATTTGGGGAAAATTTATACCTTCAAGTCAGTGGGACTGCTATGGGTACCCGCATGGCCCCACAGTATGCCAACATTTTTATGGCTGACTTAGAACAACGCTTCCTCAGCTCTTGTCCCTAACGTCCCTACTCTACTTGCGCTACATTGATGACATCTTCATCATCTGGACCCATGGGAAGGAGGCCCTTGAGGAATTCCACCATGATTTCAACAATTTCCATCCCACCATCAACCTCAGCCTAGACCAGTACACACAAGAGATCCACTTCTGTAGCCAGACAGCCAGCCCCCCCCTCAGACCAGCATTGCTGGAAACACACGGGAGCCAAAACAACAGGGCACTCAACATAAATTCCAGCACAGCCTTTGAAGCTGTGAGAAGCACAGGTGTGCTGTGACAATGTGCCTCTGGGAACATATACAACGATTAGGCTCACAGCAGACAGAGAAGCTGTGACAGACATGGCTCTTAGCCCCTACTAAATAGCGTGATGCACACACCCCAACATCCTAGGTGGGAAAATATTTACCCTGATAAAAGAAGTGTCCAGTAGTCGAAACTTATTGTTTCTCCCTTGCAAGTGTGAACTACTCTTGCGAGAGCTGGCGTCGCCCAGACAGACCAGCCCCAATTTGGCATAAGAAAGGAGAAAGAGAATAAAGGAGTACAGAGGTATAAGTATGGGACCTACAGCACCATGATTTTTGAGTGCTTTTCACTATCTATCTGCTGGTCAGATAAGTGACAGCCTCCCAAGGCTTCTGCAGCTAAGAGGGTCCCTAAGCCTTGTCCCTTATTCGTCTTTCCGCGGAATTGAGTGACCGATCCTGGCTTGGCACCGCTGGAATCGAGAGATGCAAGGAGGGTAAGAAGCACCCACACCTGATCTCCTTTCTTTAGTGTACACATATTTTGAAATAGAGCTCTATACTTTGTTTTCTTTTCTTTGGGATTGTGGCTTCAGTTTTGTAACTTGTTTGTGTGTGTAACATCTCTACATTTAAATAAGTAGGCACTAGCAATTTTGTAACCACATGATTAGAATCTAGTTTAATAAATTTTGGTAACCATTGTGCATAAGCCTGACTTGTTTCTCTGGTTTACTGTAAAGCAGCCAACACAATTAAAGAACCTCAGCCGTTTTGGCTATAAAGCCTGGCCATTAGGTGAGAGTACTAAGAGCCTAGCGTTGAGTTGTGCCGCCTCCACGGGGCAAACTCTTGGGGCACCTGTCAGTCAATCCTGGCTGCCCGCTGCGAAGGAGCTCTGAGCTCTAGCAGTTAAAGTCACGGGTGTGGAGAGGCTCTTAGTGCTGCCATTGGGGCACCTGTCAGTCAGTGTTGACTGCCCGCTGCGAAGGAGCTCTGAGCTCTAGCAGTTAAAGTCACGGGTGGTTAGGACCTTGGGGCATCCGTCAGCCTAGCCCGGGCTGCCCGCCGCGAAGGGACAGTGCGTCCTAGCGGTTAAAGTCACGGATGGTATAAACGGGCATAGCTGGCACCTCACCAAACATCCCTGGCCATCGGCTAACAGATTTGGCGTCACGAACAGGATTGTGATATAGGCTGCACTACAGTAACACAATGAAACCAGTCATGATAAACACCACAGAATTCCCTGAGCTAGAGAAAAGTTTGACCCAAGAGGGATGGGGAAATCCTCTGTGGAGCAAAGAACTGCTGGAGAAATATTGGGGAAAACCAGCAGAGATCTGGCAGCATTTCTGTAACTGGAGAACTGCCTGCAAGATGAAGAAAGGGAAAGGAAAAGGTGCTTGTATATGGCTGCTTACTAACATTTGGCAAGCTGCCTGTAAAGATTATCATAGTCTGGCAACAGAATTTAATAGGCTACAACAGGAAAGGGACACACTGCGCAAGGAATGCCAGAATTTAGATACCAGAGTAAGAACACTGAATAGGGATATGGAACATCTTCAGAAAAGATTACTTCCCTTAATTGAGAAAGAAGGGATAGAACGAAGGGAAAAGCTGGAGACTAAAACACGCAGAATCAACCGGGCTAAAGTTGAGACTGCTCTCTGGCTAGACCCTGAGGAATGGGATGGAGACATTTGGGATTCAGCAGATGAGTCCCCCTCCTCTGAAGAGGAAGGTCCCTCTGTAAAATTAAGACCAGCTATCACACATCACAAATCAGAAGAACATGAGGGAAATTTGAGTGGGGCAGAGCTGGATGAAGAAGGGGATGATAATGATCCATCCACCTCTTCAAAAACAAAAAGGGGAGGTAAAAAGGGAAAAGGGAGTAAAGCTCCAACACACTTTACCAAAATTACCACCCGCCAATATACTCCCATGGAGTTAAAAACAATCCAGGGAGATTTTGCTAAAAAGCCTGAGGAAGGTATAATAGAGTGGCTGGTCCGCCTCTGGGACACTGGGGGTGGATATATACGCCTGACAGCCCAAGAAACTGAGCGCCTTAACTTAGGTGCAGGAATATTCCTGGAACACTCAGAGGGGAACACCCCTAAAACACTTTGGTCTCTGGCTTGTCGATGGGCAAGAGGAATTTACCCAGCAGACCGAGATGAACCCACAGTAATGCACTGGACCAACATAGATGAGGTAAAAGCAGTTCTATTAACTGTGGCTGTCATTAGCATGCTTGGCCAAAACCCTCAAGAGTTAGCCTATGAAAGTCCATGGGAGGGTCAGGTAAATGTAGAGGATCTCAGACCCCTGCTTAAGGGAGCTCCGAGTAACCATAGGGCTGTGGCACTGTCCCTTAGATCAGAAGCTGCAGCACATAACAGTACCTTTCGGGCACTGCTAAACCTTCTGGTGTCATACTTTAGAGAATTCGGAGACATCAGAGCACTGACAGGCAAAGCTAAGATGCGTTCCCTTCAGGGAAACAAGGGGGCACCATCTAAAGGACATAAAAACAAGCGAGAGCCAACCCAGGAGGAAAAGGAGCTTAGAGCCAAGTTGTGGAGACAATGTCTGGCTTTAGGGTATCCCAGAGATGTGATAAATGGACTGCCCACAGAGCGGCTAAAATTATTCACCACCTTTAAAAGAGCTGACTGGGAGACAACTAATGCTACTCCCAGTGCACCTCTGCAGCTCTCTCCTCCTTCCCCAGCTGCAAACACCCTGTATACTCCATTGCTGCAGCAACTGCAAGAGTTACCAGAACAGGGAAACTAGCTTGCGGGGGTCAATTTCCTCTCCTAATAAACCAGCTTAAATCCAAAGAGGAGAAAACAACAGCAAAAGACCCCCGGATATATGTAACTGTAAATGACAAACACATTGTTCCTTTCTTAATGGACACAGGGGCTCAAATGTCAATGATTAAGCGAGAAAGTTTTCAGGGCTCGCCACCTACTGGCCGAAAGCAGGTACTTGTTACGGGAGTAAATGGCAGTACCATAACTTACCCATTAGTTAAGATAAAACTGGATATCCCATTGCAACCCCACCATCAGCCCCGAAAATATGAGGTGATTTTGGGCAATGCCAACATACTGGGCATGGACGTTTTAAGAGGAAAGAAGGGAAGGATTAATGGGGAAAGATGGGCTTTTGGAGTCAGTTCTGTTCCTCATACCACCCACCTGGAAGAGGAAAGCCCTCCCCACTATTCTGTAAACTTACTTAGCAGCGCGCCTGCTCTCCCGCCCTCAACAGTAACAAACATAAAGCAGTATAATGTCCCAGCTGAGGCCATAAGCCCTGTTACTGACCTGATCAAAGATTTGGAACAGCGAGGAATTTTAATTCGTACCCACTCTCACTTTAATTCTCCTGTGTGGCCCATCAAGAAACCAAATGGCAAATGGAGACTCACTATAGACTATAGGAAGCTAAACAGTAACACTGGACCATTAACTGCAGCAGTCCCTAGCATAACAGATATTGTAAACACCATACAAACCTGGGATAAACCCTGGCTAGCAGTATTAGATGTAAAGGACATGTTCTTCATGGTCCCTTTGCAACCAGCTGACCAGGAAAGATTTGCTTTTACTTGGAAAGGTGTACAATACACTTTTACCCGAATGCCACAAGGGTTTAAACACTCACCCACTATTTGCCATGGGGCACTGGCAAAGGTCCTAGATGACCTTATACTGCCACCCAATATACAAACTGTGCAATACATTGATGACATCTTAATAGGTGGGAAAACCTCAGAAGAGGTACAGGAGGCTATGAATCAAATCAAAGAAGCACTAGAAGCCCTTAATTTAGAGTTACCAGCTGAGAAATGCCAAGGTCCCTCCCAAGAGATAAAATTCTTAGGTACTGTATGGATGGGAGGTAGGAGGTCTGTGCCTAATGACACTGTGCAAGAGCTAAATCAGGCACCCTCCCCTGAAAGTAAAGATCAGTTGAGACAGATTTTGGGAACCCTGGGGTTTTGGAGAAAACATGTACCTGGCTTTGCCATTATAGCCAGACCATTGTACAATTTGTTAAAGAAAAGTGCTGCCTGGGAATGGGCTCCTGCCCATGAGGAAGCCCTCAGGCAACTGATAGGGGAGATACACACCTATCAGGCTCTGGGTCCCATACATCCTGAAGCCCCATTCCATTTGTACCTAACTGTGGGAGCCACTGGAATGTCTTATGCTCTCTGGCAAGAAAGTGACACTGCTCCCAGACGACCAATTCAGTTTGGTTCCAAGTCATGGCAAGGGTCACAGGCTAACTACACGCCTTATGAGAAGGTGCTTCTGGCAGCTTACACAGCCTTGAGAGAAACTGAGGAATTAACTCAGGATAAGGACATCACAATTCACACTCCTCTTCCAATCATTAAACCTATATTGGAAGGGAAAGAGTTACCACCTGGTGTAGCACAAAAAATGACTGTCCAGAGATGGGCACTTTACATACACCACAGGGTAGGTAGTGCAGACACTGCACAAAACCCCACTATGATTCAGGAATCCCTATGGAAAATAGGAATGCCTGATGAATACCGCCTACCTCCACAGCAGTCTCCCATTAAGGATGCTGCCCCATTTGACCCTTCTAAGCCTGAGGGAGTATGGTTCACTGATGGCAGTGCCAGGCTGGTTAAAGGAAAATGGAAGGGAAAAACTGCAGCAGTGCCTGCAGACACCTCTGCAGCACCCCTAACTGCTGAAATTGATGGGTCAGCACAACTTGCAGAATTGGCTGCAATTAAACTGGCCTGTGAAGCAGGAGCCACCGCAGTATATACGGACTCCTATGCGGTATGGGCAGGTGCCACTCAGTGGATCACTAACTGGAAAAATAACCACTGGGAAATAGGAGGTAAACCAGTATGGGGACTGGAATACTGGAAGTGGTTATATCAGCATGCCCTGCAACAACCCCTGTCTATAGGACATGTCTCAGCTCATCAGAGGAATAATACCCCAGCTGCACAGTTAAACAATTTAGCCGATGCAGCTGCCCAGCTCTTTACCACCCAAGTAGAATGGGAACGCTTATATTCATGGTTACATGATAATTTAGGACACACAGGAAGTGATGAGTTAGTGCGGCAAGCACATATCAGGGGGTGGCCTATCACCCACAGACAGGCTAGAGACCTGGTGCAAGCCTGTGCTATTTGTGCTGAGACTAGAAAACATATAGCAGAAGGACAAAGGTTTGCCAGGCTAAGAGATGGAAAAAACACTATGGGCAACCTGGCAGGTCGATTATGTCGGACCACTGCCCACTACAAGGCAGAGGTGGAAATACATCTTGACTGGGGTAGAAATTGTTTCAGGGATTGGTTTTGCATATCCAACCCGATTGGCAACAGGGTTGTCCACAATTATGGGACTAAACCGCTTAACAGCAATTGTCCCAATGCCTCAAGAAATCCAATCAGATAATGGTTCGCATTTTAAGAATAAACTTATAAGGGAATGGACCCTTAACCATGGAGTCCAATGGACCTTCCACCTTCCATATCGACCTCAATCTAATGGCATGGTCGAGCGCTGGAATGGGTTGCTAAAGAATCACTTGAAGCCTACTGATGGCACATGGGGAGACAGGCTGGACGAAGTGGTGCAGGGATTAAACAACAGACAGACTCCTACAGGAAGTCCAATCAGCAGGGGATTCTTCCCTACAGGGAAAGCTATCTCCCCTGCCAGAACACCACTGCACAGTTCCAAGTATGCTCCCGGGGACACTGTTGTGATTAAACACCCAGCCCTGGGAACCTTTACCTGCGTTTTGCACACCTATAAAGAGAAAGGTGAATGGAGTGCCTTAAATGCTGATAAAAGGCTAATAACCATTACAGAGGCTTGGATCGCATCCAAGACCGGCTGACCATGTGATTTATTGCAGGAATGGTCCCATGGTTCCGAGCAACCTGCCGCTAACCTGTCAGCAAAATGGACCATGCAGCAGATCTGTTTGATCACTAGAGACTACTATGGACTGTTGATATATTTGCCATTACTTATAATAGCAGGTGTAATTTTTGCTTTTGGTTTTAAAATAAGTTTTTTAGCTAGAACACGACCCACCCGAGATATGTTCCTGCAAGCCCTCATGATCCTTCTGTTGGCTCCAGTCACCTTGGCAATACCAGAACATCCTCTTCGGGGAGCAATCCAAACCATCGCCTCAGCTGCTGGTGCTACAAATTGCTGGATGTGCACCTTGCTAAATTCAACCAATGGACTGAGAATTGAATTTGTACCACTCAGCCTAAATGATTGGTGGAACAAAAGCGACATCTTTCAGTGGGGAGCAGCATGGTACACCAACCACCCTCGCATTGACTCGGGGGAGGTGGGACAATGGCATCGCACTGTTTGGGGACGGCCTGTGGAATATGTAACGGGATCATCTAAAGAAGTATACCCTATTTGTTTTGAAACTCAGGGTGACATACAAATGGGTAGTCTAGATAAGCAGCAATGTGCCCATACAATTGTATTTGACAAAAGAAGTGGGGATTGGACTACCTACCCACCCATGAACGACAAAAGGACTTTGAAATGTTGGAAAGGTCCCATCAACGGCACACTTGAACATAGACCCCTTTTTAGAATATATAATGCCACAATTGTTCCCCTGAATATGAGTAGATACCCTGAAAGCAGAGATTGGTATGACCATCACTGTTCTTTATTCCCAGTTCCGGACACATTTATAACCCATTGCTAATCAAATCTATTAACTCCTTATTAGATCAGTGTAATGAAAATGGACTTTTTCGCTCAGACCAAATTTTAGAAGATTTGTTAATGGTTTTGCTCTGTACTAACATTAAGATGGGATATTGTGTTCCATATCACCAACCCATACCTAAACCTGAGGGGGGCAGGTGGCACAGAGGACCTTATTCACCTATTCTTAGTAAAGAACCTGGCTTGTTCTTTATTTGTGGGAACAAGGCATATAAATATCTGCCTGTCGGTTGGACTGGAAGGTGTTCACTGGGACATGCAGTACCCGAGGGACTAACAGTACACCCTCATGTTGATGCCCCCAGAATAACAAATCTGGGAAGTTTTATACACCGATCCAAACGAAAGTTCACCTACAACCCCCTGATTGAACGGCCCTCTGGTTTTCACCGATTTACACGTGCACTTATACCTTGGTTAGGTATAACTGAGCTCGAGATGGCAATAGCAAACGTTTCTGGACAATTGGAAATTGCTCTTAATCATACTGCTGATGCATTAGGGCTTTTAAATGAACAACTTCAGTCTGTGGCCCGATATGCTCTGCAGAACAGAATAGCACTAGACGCTACCCTAGCCCAGCAAGGAGGAGTGTGTGCTGTCATCAACCAATCTTGTTGTTTTTATGTAAATCATTCAGGGCAAATAGAGCAAGATGTGGTTGCTATTAAAGGTGCAGTTAAAATTTTACATGCAGTGGCTGAGAATGGACAAACCTCATGGATGCAATGGTTAGCTCAACACTTGGGATTTTCCCTCTCCCCGTTTTTACATTCAGTTGTAAATACTGTTTTAACCATTTTAATTATTGTAATTGTTTTTTGTGTAACTTTATGTATTATGAAGCGTTTGATTCAAACTGCTCTTTCCTCCACACAAATCAGATACCTAGAGCTAAAAAGGGATCCTAACCAATTCCGCGAACCCTCATCCTCTAATTTGGTTGTTGGGTATTTCTAGATTTCCCCAAGGAGGGCAAGAGGTGCTGGCATCACCGCCACCTTGCAATCTGGGATGTAGTGTGGTGCATCAGGGGGTGGAATGTAGCCAGACAGCCAGCCCCCCCCTCAGACCAGCATTGCTGGAAACACACGGGAGCCCAAACAACAGGGCACTCAACATAAATTCCAGCACAGCCTTTGAAGCTGTGAGAAGCACAGGTGTGCTGTGACAATGTGCCTCTGGGAACATATACAACGATTAGGCTCACAGCAGACAGAGAAGCTGTGACAGACATGGCTCTTAGCCCCTACTAAATAGCGTGATGCACACACCCCAACATCCTAGGTGGGAAAATATTTACCCTGATAAAAGAAGTGTCCAGTAGTCGAAACTTATTGTTTCTCCCTTGCAAGTGTGAACTACTCTTGCGAGAGCTGGCGTCGCCCAGACAGACCAGCCCCAATTTGGCATAAGAAAGGAGAAAGAGAATAAAGGAGTACAGAGGTATAAGTATGGGACCTACAGCACCATGATTTTTGAGTGCTTTTCACTATCTATCTGCTGGTCAGATAAGTGACAGCCTCCCAAGGCTTCTGCAGCTAAGAGGGTCCCTAAGCCTTGTCCCTTATTCGTCTTTCCGCGGAATTGAGTGACCGATCCTGGCTTGGCACCGCTGGAATCGAGAGATGCAAGGAGGGTAAGAAGCACCCACACCTGATCTCCTTTCTTTAGTGTACACATATTTTGAAATAGAGCTCTATACTTTGTTTTCTTTTCTTTGGGATTGTGGCTTCAGTTTTGTAACTTGTTTGTGTGTGTAACATCTCTACATTTAAATAAGTAGGCACTAGCAATTTTGTAACCACATGATTAGAATCTAGTTTAATAAATTTTGGTAACCATTGTGCATAAGCCTGACTTGTTTCTCTGGTTTACTGTAAAGCAGCCAACACAATTAAAGAACCTCAGCCGTTTTGGCTATAAAGCCTGGCCATTAGGTGAGAGTACTAAGAGCCTAGCGTTGAGTTGTGCCGCCTCCACGGGGCAAACTCTTGGGGCACCTGTCAGTCAATCCTGGCTGCCCGCTGCGAAGGAGCTCTGAGCTCTAGCAGTTAAAGTCACGGGTGTGGAGAGGCTCTTAGTGCTGCCATTGGGGCACCTGTCAGTCAGTGTTGACTGCCCGCTGCGAAGGAGCTCTGAGCTCTAGCAGTTAAAGTCACGGGTGGTTAGGACCTTGGGGCATCCGTCAGCCTAGCCCGGGCTGCCCGCCGCGAAGGGACAGTGCGTCCTAGCGGTTAAAGTCACGGATGGTATAAACGGGCATAGCTGGCACCTCACCAAACATCCCTGGCCATCGGCTAACAACTTCCTGGACACTACAGTGCTAATAAGCGATGGCCACATAAACACCACCCTATACTGGAAACGCACTGACAACTATACTTACCTCCAGACCTCCAGCTTTCATTCAGACCACATCACACAATCCATTGTCTATAGCCAATGTAGCGGGGTGATAACCCCGCTCCTGCCAGAAGGGGATAAAGCAGCCCGGAGAGGGCTGCAGCGAGGAAAGCTGGGCTAATTGGGAAAGCAGCCACAGCTGTAGCCAGTGCAATCAGGGCCCAGCTGACCCTTATAAGAGGGCGGTGGGCCAGAAGGACTTAGACACTCTCTCTCTGGCTCTAGAGAGGGAATGACCTGGCTGCCTGGGAAGCAGAGAAGGATACCTAGTGTGGAGTAGTGCTGGGGAAGGGCAGAGGGAGCTGGAAGCTCCAGCCTAGCAAAACCCCAGGCTGCAGACTGAGGTAAGGGCCCACAAAGGGTACTGGGGCTGCAGAGGTGCAGCTCAGAGATAGGCAGAGGCAGCAGGTCCAAACCCCCGTCGCCAGTGATGAGTGGCCTTTACAGACTGCGGTGTGCCCCAGTGAGTGGGGGCTAGATTGTGACTGGCAGTAGCCACTGAGGTGAGGTGGGGTTAGGGGGTTGGGGGTTCCCCAGAGTGGGGAGACCCAGATTGTGGGTTGCTGCGGTGGGCAGAACCCCTGGGTAAAGGGCACCGGGGTCTGGGAGGGATACGGGGGCCAGCAGCAGGCAAGACATCAGCCAGCAGAGGGCGCTCCGGGGCTGGAAAAAGCTAATTCCCTGGACAACCAGTAGGAGGCCCCACACCGGTGAGTCCTCGCCCCACCACAGCTAAGCCCTAAGATACAACTGCATTTGCTCCAATCCCTCAGACAGAGACACTTACAGGATCTCTATAAAGCGTTCTTAAAACTACAATACCCACCTGGTGAAGTGAAGAAACAGATTGACAGAGCCGGAAGGGTACTCAGAAGTCACCTACTACAGGACAGGCCCAACAAAGAAAGTAACAGAACGCCACTAGCCATCTATTACCGCCCCCCACTAAAACCTCTCCAGCTCATCATCAAGGATCTACAACCTATCCTGAAGGACGATCCCTCCCTCTCACAGACGTTGGGAGACAGGCCAGTCCTTGCTTACAGACAGCCCCCCAACCTGAAGCAAATACTCACCAGCAACTACACACCACACAACAAAAACAATAACCCAGGAACCAAACCCTGCAACAAACCCCGTTGCCAACTCTGTTCACATATCAATTCAAGGGACACCATCATAGGACCTAACCACATCAGCCACACCATCAGGGGCTCATTCACCTGCACATCTACCATTGTGATATATGCCATTATGTGCCAGCAATGCCCCTCTGCCATGTACATTGGCCAGACCAGACAGTCTCTACACAAAAGAATAAATGGACACAAATCTGACATCAAGAATTATAACATTCAAAAACCAATAGGAGAACACTTCAGTCTCCCTGGACACTCAATAACAGACTTAAAAGTGGCAATTCTTCAACAAAAAAACTTCAGAAACAAACTCCAACGAGAAACTGTTGAACTGGAATTAATCTGCAAAACTGGACACCACCAAATTAGGCCTGAATAAAGACGGGGAGTGGATGGGTCATTACAAAAACTAATTTTCCCCCTGCTGATACTCACACCTTCTTGTCAGCTGTTTGAAATGGGCCACATTGATTACACTGAACTCATTAGCATTACAAAAGTGGTTTTTCCTCCCTTCTTTTCAACTGTTGAGAATAGCCCACTTCCACCTTAATTCAATTTGCTCATTAGCATTGACCCCCCCACTTGATAAGGCAACTCCCATCTTTTCATATGCTGTGTATTTATACCTCTCTACTGTATTTTCAACTCCATGCATCTGATGAAGTGGGTTTTAGCGCACGAAAGCTTATGCCCAAATAAATTTGTTAGTCTCTAAGGTACCACAAGGACTCCTCATTGTTTTTATTGATTTCAGTGGTGCAGGATCGGAGATCAAGTATGAAAACCTTACAGGTTGGGCTCTACGCTAGGAGATGCTGAGTGCTTTCCATTCCTATTGAGTTCAGTTGAGTTACGTAACCATCTGTCACATGAGTGAATTATTCTCTTTACCTGGGAACACGGGCTGAGACTCATCTCTCTTTAGAAGTGCCAGCCACCCTGTGACAGGGGCTTGAAGTAGCTTATGGTCACAAGTCATTCTGGAGAGACAGATGTGTAGATGAGCGCTCAGAGCAAATTGTCTGTAAATTTTTATTACATGTTTTTGGTATTACTAGTCATCAGGTTATCTATACAGAAGCAAAATTGTTTCATCTGGGGCTTGTAAATAGTACATCATAAAGCTATAACTGCTGTCTCTTTGACTCCACTGTATTTCAGGTGACCTCTGTTTTGATGGGCTTCTTATAAAAAAAGAGCCATTTAATCAAGATAGGTTACTTCTCATTGGCTGGGACAAATAGGAGAGTGTACAGTTGCAGCACTGGCACCTACAATTCACTCTGATTTAAGGCTAAGACATGCCATGAAACTTTGCTCTGTGGAGGTGTATTTCTGAATGTCTGTTAACTGCTTAAGACTGTGTCATAATGAAGGGCCATGAATGGACATGATGTTGAGGAATCTAGGAGGAAAGTCCAACAGTAGTTTATTAACAAGGCTATAAGCATGATTCGTTAACATTTTTGGATAAGAAGCAAATAGCTTTTAGTAAAATTTCCCAAGCAGCCTTTGTTGACAGGTTCCCTTAGGGAAAAAAACTAATGCTCACTTTAGTTGTAGTTTCTGACTGCAATGACCAGAAATCTCTCAGTGGTATTAGGCTGTTTCTGCCAGGTGCCATGTTCTTCTTACAAAATGGCTGAACCCATGCACCTAAAATCTAGATCTTGTTTTCAACATAAATGTTTTTTTTTTCAGCAAAAGAGAAAAAGCTATGCAAAAACTGGTAAAACAACTCAAATAATGACTTCAAGAGTTACAATCAGATCAGTACTTGCCTGACATCGGTGAGATAAGTTTTTCTTGTTTTCCACTTAAGGGTTTATTACAAGTACTTACAGTGTTTACGCCTTACATGGCAAATGTAATCAGGGCAAATAATTTCATAGACTATAAACTCTACAAACTGAAACACAGTAGTAGTCAATTATAGATATAGAAGACATTTGGTATTTTAACAAATACTATATTTAAGTAAAACATATATGAACAAAAATCCCCTGTCAGTTAATGAAATAAGTCTCATCTTAGTGATTACCACTAAAGATCTTATTACGTGGTTCTGATGGTATTGGTATGAATTACATCTTTTTGACCAATAAGACTACAGTATGCAAATAAAGTAAAGGCAATTTCAATTTTATACTGATTGATTGACTCTGATGTCAGGGCTGTGTCGTGAATGGAGCATCTGATCTTACTCCACGATAGAGTTGTGCTGAGTAAATCTGTTTATATGAAACTCACATAGCAGCCTTACAACTCGTATGAAATACTATACTCATTACCCACTCTCTGATACTGTGAGATGTAATATTTTGTACTATTATTTTGAAATACTGTATTGTATTTTTACAGGAAATTTGGGGGATAGAACCACACAGAGACAAATTAGAAGGTGTTGTGGCTCCTGTAGAACAAATCCTGAGTTACTCTGGTATTGGAGCCCTGCTTTTTATTGGAGGTTCAAGTACATTGTACAATCTGATTAGACAGTCTCTGAACAGTTCACTTCTGCCATGTTCTAGTGTGCAATCCAGACGTGTAAGAGGTACAGCCACTTCATGCCTTGTAACCCTGGGTGCCTCAAAATGCTCTGCTGCTGCAACGCTCTTGACTGGAGGCTTCCAGCCATCATATAAAAATGCACTGAGTGTCTGGGTGTAAGCCCCGGTTCCGAGCTCTGACCCCAGCAGCCTGCCTACCACACAGCAGCCCTCTGGTTATACCTGGTAAGATGATCCTTTTGCTCCCTACTCCCAATTTTCCCAAAACGGTGTGCTCCGTAATGTTCAGCTCGCTTCTGGACCATTCAGAGAGATATTAGATTCATTTGTTCCATTAAAGATATAACACCCAGCATCTTGCCACATGAACTGGAGTTAACATTCACTTTAAACTAGCCCAGTGCTGTATTTGATTTAGATTAAAAGTAAGGCAAGTTTATTAACAAAAGGAGATAGGATCTTAAGTGAGTTCAGGTATAAAGGTTAGAAATGCTTACAAGCAAATACAAATGAAAAACACGTTATAGAGGCTAAAGCTTAACAGGCTACAGCCTTTGTTCAAGGTCATTTCCATAGAATCATAGAAGATTAAGGTTGGAAGACACCTCAGGAGGTCATCTAGTCCAACCCCCTGCTCAAAGCAGGACCAACTCCAACTAAATCATCCCAGCCAGGGCTTTGTGTAGCCGGGCCTTGAAAACCTCTAAGGATGGAGATTCCACCACCTCCCTAGGTAACCCATTCCATTGCTTCACCACCCTCCTAGTTAAATAGTGTTTCCTAATATCCAACCTAGACCTCCCCCGCTACAACTTGAGACCATTTCTCCTTGTTCTGTCATCTGCCACCACTTTGAACAGATTAGCTCGATCCTCTTTGGAACCCCCCTTCAGGTAGTTGAAGGCTGCTATCAAATCCCCCCTCACTCTTCTCTTCTGCAGACTAAATAAGCCCAGTTCCCTCAGCCTCTCCTCATAAATCATGTGCCCCAGCCCCCTAATCATTTTCGTTGCCCTACGCTGTACTTGCTCCAATTTTGACCACATCCTTTCTGTAGTGGGGAGCCCAAAACTGCACACAATACTCCAGATGTGGCCTCACCAGTGCCAAATAGAGGGGAATAATCACTTCCCTTGATCTGCTGGCAACGCTCCTACTACTGCAGCCCAATATGCCATTAGCCTTCTTGGCAACAAGGGCACACTGTTGACTCAGATCCAGGTTCTCATCCACTGTAATCCCCAGGTCTGCAGAACTGCTGCCTAGCCAGTCAGTCCCCAGCCTGTAGGGGATTCTTCTGTCCTTAGTACAGGACTCTGCACTTGTTCTTGTTGATCCTCATCAGATTTCTTTTGGTCCAATCCTCCAATTTGTCTAGGTCACTCTGGACCTTATCCCTACCCTCCAACATATCTACCTCTCCCCCCAGTTTAGTGTCATCTGCGAATTTCCTGAGGGTGCAATCCATCCCATCATCCAGATCATTAATGAAGATGTTGAACAAAACCGGCCCCAGGACAGACCCCTGGGGCACTCTGCTTGATACCATCTGCCAACTAGAAATCGAGCCGTTGATGCCCGACGATCTAGCCAGCTTTCTATCCACTTTATAGTCATTCATCCAATCCATGCTTTTTTAACTTGCTGGCAAGAATACTGTGGGAGACTGTATCAAAACTTTGCTAAAGTCAAGATATATCACGTCCACTGCTTTTCATCAGATGTAGTGTCTAAGGTGCCACAAGTACTCCTTTTCTTTTTGTGGATACAGACTAACACGGCTGCTACTCTGAAACTTTTCTGATACAGATTATGAAAGTGGGTTGTGGTACACTGAACTGGTCAGGCCAGCTGAAATTTACCACCCCAGATATCAGTGAATCCCTTGCCCCTTTGGATTTGTTCCCAAATAAAATGGAAAACCAGGATGGTTTCAAAATGGGCTTGATTCTATTCAGGTCATAGCTAATGGCTCTTTTTGCGGCCATTTTAAGTAATCAGGTCTCATAAGGCACACTACAAGCCTTCAGAGAGGTCAGTTTAGAGGGAATTCCAACAGTATCTTAAGGATTTGCTTGAGGAAGAAACGCCACCTTGAATTTATGAAAAAAACTTGTAAATTGACAATGAGCAGCATATTAATGGTGGAAAAAGACAAGCCAGATTTCACAAAGTATAGCAAGTATTCTAGAATTATAAGAACCAGGCAAACTGTAGATGCCATATTCCTCTACAGAACATATTTCCACTTCAAGCCATGAGATTTCCTAATGAGCAGATTGAACATCTCCAGCATGACGTGCTTGACTTTGTCCAATGAACTAAAATCTTCATCAGTTAAATTTTCAAGATACAGGCTGCTAGGTAAAGCAGTTGTTAATCCAGATACAAATTTGATCTCCCCCGCTGAGAAGGATGATGATGCTGGAAAAATAGGAGAAGCAGTTTTGTCAGAGGAAGAAAATCTGAATACCACATCTATTGAGACTAAATTAGGCCTATCAAGATTATGTTCCCTCAGTTTTCCCTCACCTTTTCAAGGAGTTATGGCAGCAGGGAAAAGGGGAAAAAGCGAACATAAGACCCAGCCCTAAGTGAAGCAGAAAAGTGTGTGATAGACTAGAGCAGCAGTTCTCAACCAGGGATCTGCGTCCTCCTGCAGGACCCCTTCAGGGGTCCTCGGAGCCCCGCTGCTGAAACCCAGTGCCCGGGTACCCCCCTCCCCTTGCATGGGGCTGAAGTGGGGAGCAGTGCAGGGCTAAAGCCACAAGCCCCTGCACCCCCCTATGGGTCTGAAACCAGGAGCAGAGTGGGGCTAAAACCCCAGCCTCCCAACCTCCCTGCAACCAGTAGCTGTGCGGGGCTGAGGCTCCCCACCATCGTCCCCCTGAAGCCAGAAACCTTGAGCCCATGGGCAGAGTTGAGGGGGTACAAGGATGTTGCCCCCCAAACTGCATGGTCTTATCTAGAGTGGGGTAGTCCTGGGGGCAACTCTCCCCTCCCCCCACTTCCTCTTCTCCCTCAGCCCCCCTAAGGTCCTACTCTCTGGCCAGATCCTAGGCAGGAAGACACAGCCAGGCAGTGAGGGGCAGCTGCTCCTCTGGCTGGTGGTGCCACGGAGTGGGCAGCCGTGGCATTCCCCCTTCTGCTGCTCATGCCTGGGGTTGAATTTGCTCCTCAGCTCCCAGCTTCTTTGTATGAAATACTTCAAAGTTCACTGGGCAAGAGTGTGAAAATATCTCTATAGCCTTGGCAAATTATGAATAGTTCTGGGCCATCTGAAACTGCACTTTTTATGGAATTAACTATTCATCTGAAACTTTTTGCCTAGCTCTAGGACAAAGTTAAAGTTGCATATGCAACCATAATTGGGGGAGTTTTTTTACTTGCATCGTGTTTAAATGTGAAGCTTTAACTTTTTCTTAAATATATTTTGGATGGAATTTCTGAGGTTACAAGTAAATAAAAATTTGCTTAGGTAGTCCACACTGGAATGTTGTGTCATACAATATGGTTACTGAAGGCCATATTTTGATACTATTACTCATCGAATAACACTTTATTCCAGGAATAGTTCCACTGATCTCAACAGGACTATTTAGATGCAAGGTACTATTCACTGTGAGTAAGAAAATCAGAATATGGTCTTTAGTGAGGCAAGGTTCATGCACCTTGCTTCATAAATTCTCTGATCCAGCAGAACACTTAATGACTCCACCATGCTCTTCTGGAAATGTCTTAGGTTGTGGTAGTGAACAGAGATAGTGAATCATGATAAGACCAAATCACTTTTCAGACTATCCCCTTGCTAAGCTTGAACGCATTGCTGAAACCCAGTGGAAGCATGGCTTCAATCTACATCTTGTTGACACAAAACTCGCTACCTACACATTTAACTCCTGCTCTGTTTTGAAAGATTAGAGCTTCAGAGTAAAGATTTTGTTTCCAGGCCTCTTCCTCCTTCCATTTCTTTTCCTAAGAGTCTATTTCACATCTAAATCATTTATCTATTCAACTACCCCTTGTACTACTCCACCTCCTTTTCCCTTTGTTACGCATCATCATATGATATTCAATTATTAAATTTGTTTGTCTGCCTAAATTATCCATCCAATTATGTTCTACACAGATAGCTTTCAGGCTTTCGATTGGTGAAAGCTTATTGATGCCCTCCAAGGCTCATCATCGGGGTTGAACCTATGACCTTCATCACCAAAGCACCACTTGAGCTAAAAAATGACAAATGATGGGTAGTAGCAGCAGTAGGCTTTAATCATCTTTGTGTCTTAGTCACTAGAAGTGGGGATGTGAAATGTTTGGTTACTTATTTTGTTTTGTTTTTTAAAAAAAGCGGTGGGGGAAGTGAAGGAGTTTCATAAGAACTAAAAAGGAGGTGGAATGCAAAGTTTGCCAATAATAATGATTAATATCATAGAATCATAGAACATCAGGTCTGAAAGGGACCTCAGGAGGTCATCTAGTCCAACCCTCTGCTCAAAGCAGGACCAATCCCCAACTAAATCATCCCAGCCAGGGCTTTGTCAAGCTTGACCTTAAAAACTTCTAAGAAAGGAGATTCCACCACCTCCCTAGGTAACGCATTCCAGTGCTTCACCACCCTCCTAGTGAAAAAGTTTTTCCTAATATCCAACCTAAACCTCCCCCACTGCAACTTGAGACCATTACTCCTCGTTCTGTCATCTGCTACCACTGAGAACAGTCTAGATCCATCCTCTTTAGAACCCCCTTTCAGGTAGTTGAAAGAAGCTATCAAATCCCCCCTCATTCTTCTCTTCCGCAGACTAAACAATCTCAGTTCCCTCAGCCTCTCCTCATAAGTCATGTCTTCCAGTCCCCTAATCATTTTTGTTGCCCTCCGCTGCACGTTTTCCAGTTTTTCCACATCCTTCTTGTAGTGTGGGGCCCAAAACTGGACACAGTACTCCAGATGAGGCCTCACCAATGTCGAATAGAGGGGAACAATCACATCCCTCGATCTGCTGGCAGTGCCCCTACATATACATCCCAAAATGCCATTGGCCTTCTTGGCAACAAGGGCACACTGTTGACTCATATCCAGCTTCCTGTCCATTGTAACCCCAGGTCCTTTTCTGCGGAACTGCTGCCTGGCCATTCGGTCCCTAGTCTGTAGCAGTGCATGGGATTCTTCCATCCTAAGTGCAGGACCCTGCACTTGTCCTTGTTGAACCTCGTCATATTTCTTTTGGCCCAATCCTCTAATTTGTCTAAGTCCCTCTGTATCCTATCCCTACCCTCCAGCGTATCTACTTCTCCTCCCAGTTTAGTGTTGTCAAGGTTCCTTCCCCACTCTGAACTCTAGGGTACAGATGTGGGGTCCTGTATGAAAACCTTCTAAGCGTACTTTTACCAGCTTAGGTTAAAACTTCCCCAAGGTACAAACTATTTTACCCTTTGCCCTTGGACTTCCACTGCCACCACCAAACATTTATCTGGGTTTATTTATTAGGAAAGCGTTATCTGGAAACGTCTTGCCCCCCAAAATCCTCCCAACCCTTGCACCCCACTTCCTGGGGAAGATTTGGTAAAAATCCTCACCAATTTGCATAGGTGAACACAGACCCAAACCCTTGGATCTTAAGAACAATGAATAAGCATTCAGTTTCTGAAAAGAAGGATTTTAATAGAAGTAAAAAGTAAAAAAGAATCACCTCTGTAAAATCAAGATGGTAAATACCTTACAGGGTAACTAGATTCAAAACATAGAGAGTCCCTCTAGGGAAAACCTTAAGTTACAAAAAGACACACGTACAGGAATATCCCTTCTATTCAGCACAGCTTAATTTCTCAGCCATTTAAAGAAATCATAATCTAATGCATATCTAGCTAGATTACTTACTAAATTCTAAGACTCCATTCCTGTTCTGTCCCCGGCAAAAGCATCACACAGACAGACATAGACCCTTTGTTTTTCTCCCTCCTCCTAGCTTTTGAAAGTATCTTGTCTCCTCATTGGTCATTTTGGTCAGGTGCCACCGAGGTTATCCTAGCTTCTTAACCCTTCACAGGTGAAAGGATTTTTCCTCTGGCCAGGAGAGATTTTAAAGGTGTTTACCCTTCCCTTTATATTTATGACAAGTTTCATCTGCAAACTTGCTGAGGGTGCAATCCACGCCATCCTCCAGATCATTAATGAAGATATTGAACAAAACCAGCCCGAGGACCGACCCTTTGGACACTCCACTTGATACCGGCTGCCAACTAGACATGGAGCCATTGATCACTACCCGTTGAGCCCGACAATCTAGCCAGCTTTCTATCCACCTTATAGTCCATTCATCCAGTCCATACTTCTTTAACTTGCTGGCAAGAATACTGTGGGAGACCGTGTCAAAAGCTTTGCTAAAGTCAAGGAACAACATGTCCACTGCTTTCCCCTCATCCACAGAGCCAGTTATCTCATCATAGAAGGCAATTAGATTAGTCAGGCATGACTTGCCCTTTGTGAATCCATGTTGACTGTTCCTGATCACTTTCCTCTCCTCTAAGTGCTTCAGAATTGATTCCTTGAGGACCTGCTCCATGATTTTTCCAGGGACTGAGGCGAGGCCTGTAGTTCCCAGGATCCTCCTTCTTCCCTTTTTTAAAGATGGGCACTACATTAGCCTTTTTCCAGTCATCCGGGACTTCCCCCTATCGCCATGAGTTTTCAGAGATAATGGCCAATGGCTCTGCAATCACATCCACCAACTCCTTTAGCACTCTCGGATGCAGCACATCCGGCCGCATGGACTTGTGCTCGTCCAGCTTTTCTAAATAGTCCCAAACCACTTCTTTCTCCACAGAGGGCTGGTCACCTCCTCCCCATGCTGTGCTGCCCAGTGCAGTAGGCTGGGAGCTGCCCTTGTTCGTGAAGACAGAGGCAAAAAAAGCATTGAGTACATTAGCTTTTTCCACATCCTCTGTCACTAGGTTGCCTCCCTCATTCAATAAGGGGCCCACACTTTCCTTGACTTTCTTCTTGTTGCTAACATACCTGAAGAAACCCTTCTTGTTACTCTTAACATCTCTTGCTAGCTGCAACTCCAGGTGTGATTTGGCCATCCTGATTTCACTCCTGCATCCCCGAGCAATATTTTTATACTCTTCCCTGGTCGTTTGTCCAGTCTTCCACTCCTTGTAAGCTTCTTTTTTGTGTTTAAGATCAGCAAGGATTTCACTGTTAAGCCAAGCTGGTCACCTGCGATATTTACTATTCTCTCTACACATTTGGATGGTTTGTCCCTGTAATTCAATAAGGATTCTTTAAAATACAGCCAGCTCTCCTGGACTCCTTTCCCCCTCAAGTTATTCTCCCAGGGGATCCTGCCCATCAGTTCCCGGAGGGAGTCAAAGTCTGCTTTTCTGAAGTCCAGGGTCTGTATTCTTCCGCTCTCTTTTCTTCCTTGTGTTGGGATCCTGAACTCAACCATCTCATGGTCACTGCCTCCCAAGTTCCCATCCACTTTTGCTTCCCCTACTAATTCTTCCTGATTTCTGAGCAGCAGGTCAAGAAGAGCTCTGCCCCTAGTTGGTTCCTCCAGCACTTGCACCAGGAAATTGTCCCCTACACTTTCCAAAAACTTCCTGGATTGTCTGTGCACCACTCTATTGCTGTCCCAGCAGATACCAGGATGATTGAAGTCTCCCATGAGAACCAGGGCCTGCGATCTAGTAACTTCCGTGAGTTGCTGGAAAAAAGCCTCGTTCACCTCATCCCCCTGGTCCGGTGGTCTATAGCAGACTCCCACCACGACATCACCCTTGTTGCTCACACTTCTAAACTTAATCCAGAGACTCTCAGGTTTTTCTGCAGTTTCATACTGGAGCTCTGAGCAGTCATATAGCTCTCTTATACAATGCAACTCCCCCACCTTTTCTGCCCTGCCTGTCCTTCCTGAACAGTTTATATCCATCCATGACAGTACTCCAGTCATGTGAGTTATCCCACCAAGTCTCTGTTATTCCAATCACATCATAATTCCTTGACTGTGCCAGGACTTCCAGTTCTCCCTGCTTGTTTCCCAGGCTTCTTGTATTTGTGTACAGGTACTTGAGATAACTTGCTGTTTGTCCTGCTTTCTTAGTATGAGGCAGGAGCTCTCCCCTCTCATACTCTCCTGCTCGTGCTTCCTCCCGGTATCCCACGTCCCCACGTACCTCAGGTCTTTGGTCTCCTTCCCCCGGTGAACCTAGTTTAAAGCCCTCCTCACTAGGTTAGCCAGCCTGCTTGCGAAGATGCTCTTCCCTCTCTTTATTAGGTGGAGCCCGTCTATGCCTAGCAATCCTTCTTCTTGGAACACCATCCCATGGTCAAAGAATCCAAAGCCTTCTCTCCGACACCACCTGTGTAGCCATTCGTTGACTTCCATGATTCGACGGTCTCTACCGAGGCCTTTTCCTTCCACGGGGAGGATGGACGAGAACACCACTTGCGCCTCAAACTCCTTTATCCTTCTTCCCAGAGCCACATAGTCTGCAGTGATCCACTCAAGGTCATTCTTGGCAGTATCATTGGTGCCCACGTGGAGAAGAGGATAGAAGTAAAGGACAATTGCTCTTGTTAAATTCTTACCTGTTAAGTCTTAGTATCTTATCTATCAACATTTCTGAAATGCTAGTTATCCTAATACCTAGGTGTTTCTTCATTACCTGAAATTAATTAGAGACCATTCTCCATGATGAATATGGGAGCTATAATATGGTGAAATGGGCCTGACCTGGCATACTGGATATATCATGGGCAAAAAATTGAAGCTCCCACTATCATAGGAACTGTGCAGTTTTTGGTGGTTCTCAGAGATCCTGAGCTTTCATTTAATTTTTTTTTTTGTAAAAATATCATAATGTAAATGAATGCACTGTCAGCTTCTTCACCCAGACATATCTAAAATGTCTCCTCCAATATGGCAGCACCAGCAGGGGAGAGAACATTGGCCTCACTAAGTGTATTAGTTCTAGCTAGGCTTTGGAGAAATTTACATTTTAATATTACTAAGCAAGTAAGTAACACACACACAACTGAATTCAAGGCACTTTTGAAAACCTTGCTTTATTTTGACCCTTCTCCCCCACGCTATTGAACCTGGGTCTCTCACGTTCTAGGCAAGAGCTCTAACAACTAAAAGTTATAAGATGGGTGGCAGCACCGCTTCCTCCTCCTGCTGTAATTATGGAGCAAGGCATGTATCTAACTCATTCCACCAAGAAAGCAGCCCCGGCCAGCCTCCCAATGCCAAGAGTAGCCTCAATTCCCAGCAGGCCTGCCAGCACCCAGAGCACCCCCAAACCCTGGCTGGCCCACTGATGCCTGGAGTATTCCAGAGGAGCCTTGAGCCCCAGCTGTCTAGCCAGGGATGAGCCCTGATACCAGGGCACCAAGAGAAGCTGTGAGCCCCGCCATGGCCTGGCCCTGGGGCTGCAGCAGGGGGAGAATTAGTGGAGGTTTGGGGAGGCTTAGCACTGATCTTTAGAAGGCACTTCATGAGTCTCTTGACTTCAAAGGAGTTTCCAAGTCAGTTTCAAATGCAAACTTAAATAGGACAAACCCTTGAAGTCCTTACTCAACTTTCACTTGGTCCTTACTCTGGCAAAACTTCCATTCATGCAATGAAAGATCTGTCTGTGTGACAACCAAGGGCTTGATTCCAAAAGATGCAAGGTGTTTCAGTGCCTAACCCTGAAGTGCCCTGCTGCCTAGAAGAATCCTCAGCCCCGAGGTGGGTGCCTAGGCTCCCCTTAAACGGTTGAGGAGAGCCTAAGGAAGGCATTCTCAGAAGCTAGCAATCTCAGTGGCAGCCGCTTAAAATAGTCAAGAATAAAATATAGAGGAAATGGGTGGGGCTTACAGCCCAAATTCACAAAGGCACTTAGGCACCTAACTCCCAGTGGTCTGGACCTTAGGTGCCGGAATGACAGGCCATAGATAGGTTCCTCCCTGCTCTCGGGATTCTTGGCTGTGAACCCTCTTCTGGAGTCAGGCACCTAAGCCAGGTCAGCCCTTTCTCACAAATAATGCAAGAGCAAGAGAGGTGGCAATAGCTTAGTGCAGAGGTTCTCAAACTGTTGTCTGTGGACCACCAGTGGTCTGCGAGCTCCATTCAGGTGGTCCGCAGATAGTTCCTTCTAAGGTGCGCACCTGGGCGGCCACACACGAGAGAATGAAGGCCCACCTACCTAATTAGTGGAGCCGCACAGGTGTGGCTCCACTAATTAGGTGCCTGGCCCCTGAGAAGATGCACAGGTAAGGTGAGGTGGTGGCCTTGGGGGGATAGGAGGTAGGTGGGAGCGGGGCAGTGGGGTGAGAAGATGGGGTGGGGGAATTTGGGATGTGCAGGGCTGCAGTGGCCAGAGAAAGAGGTGACTTTCCCCAGCTCCAGGTCTGCGGCTGCTGGGGAGAGACCCCCCTCCTTCCCAGCCCCAGCTGCCGCGGTGTGGGAGAGAAGGCACATACATTGCATTAAAAAGGTAAGACTTACAGCGGTGCATAGACAATCCAGGAAGTTTTTGGAAAGCGTAGGGGACAATTTCCTGGTGCAAGTGCTAGGGGAGCCAACTAGGGGGGGCGCTTTTCTTGACCTGCTGCTCACAAACCAGGTAGAATTAGTGGGGGAAGCAAAAGTGGATGGGAATCTGGGAGGCAGTGACCATGAGTTGGTTGAGTTCAGGATCCTGACGCAGGGAAGGAAGGTAAGCAGCAGGATACGGACCCTGGACTTCAGGAAAGCAGACTTCGACTCCCTCAGGGAACAGATGGCCAGGATCCCCTGGGGGACTAACATGAAGGGGAAGGGAGTCCAGGAGAGCTGGCTGTATTTCAAGGAATCCCTGTTGAGGTTACAGGGACAAACCATCCCGATGAGTCGAAAGAATAGTAAATATGGCAGGCGACCAGCTTGGCTTAATGGTGAAATCCTAGCGGATCTTAAACATAAAAAAGAAGCTTACAAGAAGTGGAAGGTTGGACATATGACCAGGGAAGAGTATAAAAATATTGCTCGGGCATGTAGGAAAGATATCAGGAGGGCCAAATCGCACTTGGAGCTGCAGCTAGCAAGAGATGTCAAGAGTAACAAGAAGGGTTTCTTCAGGTATGTTGGCAACAAGAAGAAAGCCAAGGAAAGTGTGGGCCCCTTACTGAATGAGGGAGGCAACCTAGTGACAGAGGATGTGGAAAAAGCTAATGTACTCAATGCTTTTTTTGCCTCTGTTTTCACTAACAAGGTCAGCTCCCAGACTGCTGCGCTGGGCATCACAAAATGGGGAAGAGATGGCCAGCCCTCTGTAGAGATAGAGGTGGTTAGGGACTATTTAGAAAAGCTGGACGTGCACAAGTCCATGGGGCCGGACGAATTGCATCCGAGAGTGCTGAAGGAATTGGCGGCTGTGATTGCAGAGCCCTTGGCCATTATCTTTGAAAACTCGTGGCGAACGGGGGAAGTCCCGGATGACTGGAAAAAGGCTAATGTAGTGCCAATCTTTAAAAAAGGGAAGAAGGAGGATCCTGGGAACTACAGGCCAGTCAGCCTCACCTCAGTCCCTGGAAAAATCATGGAGCAGGTCCTCAAAGAATCAATCCTGAAGCACTTAGAGGAGAGGAAAGTGATCAGGAACAGTCAGCATGGATTCACCAAGGGAAGGTCATGCCTGACTAATCTAATCGCCTTTTATGATGAGATTACTGGTTCTGTGGATGAAGGGAAAGCAGTGGATGTATTATTTCTTGACTTTAGCAAAGCTTTTGACACGGTCTCCCACAGCATTCTTGTCAGCAAGTTAAGGAAGTATGGGCTGGATGAATGCACTATAAGGTGGGTAGAAAGCTGGCTAGATTGTCGGGCTCAACGGGTAGTGATCAATGGCTCCATGTCTAGTTGGCAGCCGGTGTCAAGTGGAGTGCCCCAGGGGTCGGTCCTGGGGCCGGTTTTGTTCAATATCTTCATAAATGATCTGGAGGATGGTGTGGATTGCACTCTCAGCAAATTTGCGGATGATACTAAACTGGGAGGAGTGGTAGATACGCTGGAGGGGAGGGATAGGATACAGAAGGACCTAGACAAATTGGAGGATTGGGCCAAAAGAAATCTGATGAGGTTCAATAAGGATAAGTGCAGGGTCCTGCACTTAGGACGGAAGAACCCAATGCACCGCTACAGACTAGGGACCGAATGGCTAGGCAGCAGTTCTGCGGAAAAGGACCTAGGGGTGACAGTGGACGAGAAGCTGGATATGAGTCAGCAGTGTGCCCTTGTTGCCAAGAAGGCCAATGGCATTTTGGGATGTATAAGTAGGGGCATAGCGAGCAGATCGAGGGACGTGATCGTTCCCCTCTATTCGACACTGGTGAGGCCTCATCTGGAGTACTGTGTCCAGTTTTGGGCCCCACACTACAAGAAGGATGTGGATAAATTGGAAAGAGTCCAGCGAAGGGCAACAAAAATGATTAGGGGTCTAGAGCACTTGACTTATGAGGAGAGGCTGAGGGAGCTGGGATTGTTTAGTCTGCAGAAGAGAAGAATGAGGGGGGATTTGATAGCTGCTTTCAACTACCTGAAAGGGGGTTCCAAAGAGGATGGCTCTAGACTGTTCTCAATGGTAGCAGATGACAGAACGAGGAGTAATGGTCTCAAGTTGCAATGGGGGAGGTTTAGATTGGATATTAGGAAAAACTTTTTCACTAAGAGGGTGGTGAAACACTGGAATGCGTTACCTAGGGAGGTGGTAGAATCTCCTTCCTTACAGGTTTTTAAGGTCAGGCTTGACAAAGCCCTGGCTGGGATGATTTAACTGGGACTTGGTCCTGCTTTGAGCAGGGGGTTGGACTAGATGACCTTCTGGGGTCCCTTCCAACCCTGATATTCTATGATTCTATGATTCTATGATACTGATATTAAAATGAGTTGTGTGCTTTTATTTGTAGAACAAAAAAAATTTTTTTTAATATAGCACTTTTATCCAAAGCACATTACAATAGTTAGCTAACAGTACAAACAACATTTGGAAAGATCATTACATGGTCCGCTGAGACCCTCAGCAATTTTCAACTGGTCCACAAAAAAAGAAGTTTGAGAACCACGGGCTTAGTGGTTTGGGAACTCACTTGGGATGGGGGAGACCTAGATTCAAATTCCAGCACTAATAAATTTGTAATTATTTATACATAGTAGAACAACTCAAACAGGAGAAATTAAGTAAGCCCCACCCATGGTGGTGAGAACACTCGCTCACAATTGTGGGACACCTGTATTCCAAGTCCCTGCTCCAAGTCAGGCAGGCCCCTTGATTGGCTACATCTCTGATGATTGCACCATAGCCCCCCTTATGGTGCCTCACAGGAGTTCCAGGAAGATATAGTTAAGCTGGTGATACTACCCCTGAAGAGGTGAACAGGAGCATGAGGCACCTCAGCTACCAGTCCCACTAATATGGCAGTATTTCTAATTCACTTTTCGTTTTCAGCCAGACATGTTTTTGGCTGTTTAACTTTTTGACAAAGGCAGTGTTTTCTGCAGAAAGCACACACTTTTCATGAAAAGTCAAACTCAATTTTCCATCAAAAACTGTTTTGACAAAGTCTTTATCTTTGCACCTTTTATTGAATATTACATGACACTGAATAAACATGAACATACAAAGCAATGTGAAAAATAAAACTCAAATGTAAATAATATGTAAATGTGTTGTATTTTACAAACATACATCTCCAGGACATAGCTATGGTTGAGCTTGAAACATTAGTTCTGCTTTTTCTGACTTCGGAGTACATGATTTCTTAATCTTAAAGTTGCACTAAACAGGTTGGGAAACCATCCAGGTAGTTGGAGGGATTTATATTCAGACTGGAACTGAAATGTCACCTTTTTACTCATGACATCTGACCTCTGTGTGTATTCCTTTCTTTACTTTAGTGGCAAAACAAGATTTTACTGTGTTTTTTTCCTTTTATAATTTTGTTCACACTTCAAGTGACATCTCTGGTACTGTGGTTGTCAACCACCACTTTCCATCTTTCACAGTTGCAATAGAGTGGTAGAACTTCTACTCCACCTTTGGATACCAATACATCTGCTGATGTTTCCAACATAGCTGGCTCTCTTTCTTCCTCTTACTAGTTTGCCTGTGATCTTGTCTGATCGCATTTGAAACAACTCCATTTCAGCACTTAGTCAATTAGCAACGTGTCCGCAGACAGATATTATTCTTTTACTTAGGATCTCAAGTAATTGTGCTCTTTTAAAATTCATCCTTATCACCTCATCATTCTTAGTTTTGGTTATCCAGCTAATTTTTAACATTCCTTTGTAACACCAAAACTTTGAGTGTTCAAGTCATATTTTTTAAGTGTCCAGCTCTCACATCCATACAGGAGGGTTGATCATATATTGTACTAAAGATGCTGGATTAGCAGCTGGATTCTAAAAACACAAAGGTGAAAATATGAAGTATGCTTAGATTTGTCTCCCTTTCCCATTACCTTTCATATTCATGCCTTAGTTTAGATTATAAACACTTCAGGACAAGAACTGAAGTGCTCATACATTGCCTAGCACAGAGGGACCTTTATTCTGATTTGGGCACTACAGTTACATAAATAATTAATATTTGTCTTAAGCATCAATAGACATTTGCATTCTGTTCAAGCAACACAGCCAAATTCTGCTATTAATTAAAGTTGTGCAGTTTTAAATTTAGCCATCAGAATCTTTTCTGCTGGTGTTGAGACCTGGTGAAAACCTACTGAAGTGGATGGACTGGACTGGTCTGTTGACATCAAATAGCTTTAAAACAGTTCCTTGATGTGTGAAGCAGAAAGAACACAATATGATTTCCAAATCTAAGGGTGAGTCTGCAGGACTGGCAGTTAGAAAAACCATCTTGTTACTTGTAAACTGAACAAGTATGAGAGAATAAACTGGAAACCCCATGATACCATTTTTATACTGGCTTTCCAGGGAAGAAACTTACTTCTGAGAGCAAAGCTCCTTATTTCCCCATATCTAAATCTCTCCAGTGTTATCTTAGCATTAACTGTTCAAGGAGGATTTTAATAGCTACTCTCCCAATTCTCTTTTGGTGGGGGTGGGCTCTGTGAGACTGTTGATGTCATCAGTGTAAGGAATTACTTCAGTTCCTTCCTCCTAAGTTGGGGGAAGTAGAGGAATGATAAATATAGTGCATATCCCTCCAGCTAATCAGGGAAGAAGGAAGTTACACCTTTTAGAAGAGTGAAGGGAAACATATTTGTTTTCAGTTTTCCCATCCTGGAAATTACTTTGGTGGTCAGACAATGTACAGTTGTGTGGAACTCTTTCCCAATCCTGAAAGAGATTACTATAATTTATAGTTCCACCTTTGTTAGTATATTTCTCTTTGTTCATATACAGCTGTGCACTATAAAGCAACCCTATAGGAGATCTTGCGGAGAAATACTAATATTTATGCCAACCAAGGCAGGGGAGGAAATATAGTGTGCTGCTACAAGTAAGCCAAAATACAAATCATTTCATATACTTTTTTCGTACTCTGGCCAAGAGTTCAGTGAAGACAGTTCAGCAACAGTCTGTTTTAATCATCTGTTGATAGTATGTTAAATAGTTTTTAATCTTTTCTTTAAAAACTGCATTGTGCAGGAGGTCAGACTAGACAATAATAATGGGCCCTTCTGACCTTAAAGTCTATGATTCTATGATTCTATGATCATCTAAAATATCTCTCTGTGCTTAATTTTTAGGATTATGAGATTCAGTTAGAAGAGTATTTTAAGGCTGTAAAATAAAAACACTGCATAAATGTTGCTTACTTGATGTCTATCTTATATTTCAAAATGTAAATACCACAGGAAATGTGCTCTGGCATTTACACAAACAATAACAGATGGTCATTTAAAATGTTATTTCGTAAAGCACTGTGCTGTTATTAAGTGCTATGTACCAGCATGCAACTTTCACCAGAATAGCAGGGCTAGTTTCTTGTACCCTGACATGCATTGGAAGGAGCATACTTTGAGACTAAGGCCCTGTCTACACTACACAGTTTTGTCGGCAAATGCTGCCCTTTGCCAACAAAACAGGGGAGGTGTACACACTAGAAAGCTACTTTTGGTAGCAAAACTCTGCTGTTTTGCCAACAAAATAAAACCACCTCGACGAGAGGCATAAACCTTTTTGCAGCAAAGTTAAAGTGACAAAGTGTCAATGTACATGCTGCCATTCGATATGTCGACATAACCGGCCTCCCCTAGTATCCCACAATGCTCACCGCTCTGTTCACTGTTTTGAACTTAACAGCCCTACATCTAGCAACTCAAGCATGTGGCCCTCCCCTTTCAAAGCTCTGGAAAACTTTCACATGGAGCTGCTGAGAATGCTTCTCCAGGCAGCTGAGGCTGTGGGAGAATTCGGAGGGAATCAGAACCATTAATGTGGAATGTTGCTCTTCCCGGCAGGCAGACAGAGCCGGCTGCTGCTGCGCCGGTGGGGTGGGTGGAGAGACTGCTCAAGCTGCTGTCTGAACTTAAAGAGACAGCATGCTGACACAGTCTCCCACAACACACACACTTCCCCAACACACACACTGTTTCTGTCTCTCCCCCCACACACACTCTCCCTGTCACACACTCTCCCCCCTGCACTCCCACTTCAGTTGAAAAGCAACTGGCAATCTAGAATGATGTGACTGAGAAACCTGCATCATGTGACGCTGTACCTGCCCCATGAGGCATTGCAAACCCTTGCCAAAGCATCCTGTGGCCAATTGCATAGTGGGATAGCTACCCACCGTGCCCTGCTTTCTGTGTCAATGCACGAGCTGCTAGTGCGGATGCACTCTGCCCACACAAGGAGTATAGTGTGGACATGCAACAGCGGTTTAATTAAAGTGGCATAACTTTTGTCGACAAAACTCTGTAGTTCAGACATAGCAAACATAGCAACCATGAATATGCTGTCTATTCCTATGTGCTATCTATTCCTACAGTCAAATACTTATATTTTACTTGTATTCTGGTAGGTAGCTGGAGTCTACATGCATAGTCTGTCTTCAAACATTTGCAATCCAGAAGACAAGCAATATACAAAAGCTAGGGAAAAGACTTACACTAAACATATGTATACTTGTATTTACACTTCTGTACAATGGATAGTGTACATTACATACATTATTACATGATATGCATTTTAAAAATACATGAACTGTAATTGAGTACCTTTCCTTCCCTCCCTTAGTAGCTGATCAGTTTCTTGTAGGTGTCATAGAAGGGGATCTTACACTGGGATTCAAAGGAGGAGTGGGTAGTGGCTTTACATGTCAATTCAGGAGGGTGCTCCATGCATAGAAGACCAGATGGAAGAAGGTGCAAAGACAGTTGTAGTCAAAGGTAGCATTGTTGACAGAGCAGAAGGAGGGTGCCCTGAGCTGAGAGGATAAGTAGGAAGAAGAACTGGAAAGGCCTTAATGGTCAGGACAAGAAGCCTGAATTTTATACTGTACAGTAGTAAAGGAGGAATCAGTGGAGGGATTTAGAACAGGTATGGCATGGTCAAAATGTCATGAAATTTATCTTAGCAGCTGTGTTTTGAATGGCAATGTAGATGTTAAGGAAACCAGAGCAGTGATGCATGGCAATAACAAAGAAGATAAGCGCCTTAACAAGTCTTTCTTGTGTACACAGGAAGCAATGGTCTTTTTTTAAAGGCCACTTAGTCATGCCTGAAAAAACTATTAATTGCTCACAGATCATTTCTGTTGTTTGCCGTGGCTGTTGGGTTTCAGTTGTATTAATAATTAAATAAAATCTGTGTTAAGATAACTGCAAGGTTGCAAAGTCAAGTTCTCAAAAAGTTAGGAAATCCCAGAGTTTTGATAGAGTTTTTAATTACATGACTGCATACTATTTTTCCCAGAGGACCCTGCTTTCTGGATTGAAAGTCTTCAAGAATTAAGAATAAACAAAACAATCTTTCTCTGGAAACGGATGAGTTATCATAACATTTGGGGCCAGATTGTGACCCAGTCTTCCCCTGCTGACACTGACCAACAGGTACTCGTATGAGTAACCCCTTTGACATCAGTATTGTGAGTAAGGAGCTCTGAGCTCTAAGCTCTTTGAGGCAGGGACTTATTTTGTATGTTTGTAGAGTTCTTCATACAAAGGGGCCCAACCAGGCTGTGGCACTTACATGCTATCACCCTATAACTGTTAAATAGTAATAGTAGCCTCTAGGAATTATTACCACTGTCTACAGAAGCGAGGGTGACCAGATGTCCCAATTTTATAGGGACAGTCCTGATATTTGGGGCTTTTTCTTATATAGGCACCTATTACTCCCCACCCCCATACTACACATTTACAAAGTCTATGGAATAGTTCAAAGTCTGTGTTCTAAATGATAATTTGATCAATAGGAAAACAGGCTCTCACTGCTTCTCCTTAGAAGAAAACTTCTGCCTGTTCTTTGCTTGCCAAGTGTTCTGGTTTTTATTAGTTTTTCCTGATTTGTTTTAAAAATGCACTGTAAATTTAAAATGAAATTAATGTGCATGTTAAAAAAACACAAAAAACCTTCAGCTTCACTGAAAATAATTAGACATATCAAAATACAGCTTGTCTTCCATAAAGGAGCATTGGCACTTAAGAGGAATAGGCAATTCTAACAATGCCAGCTATGAGCTGGATTCACTGAAAAGTGTAGATTTACAAATAAGTGGCTAACAAATAAGTCCCCAACTGTTGTCTCTCCCTTCTTATATAACTGCCATACAGTAGCCCGACTGGACCACCAACCTGTGGCAGGCTGCAGCACAATAGGCATATCTGCCTCAGTTTCCCTTCTTCATAGTCCCCCGAAATAGTCCAAAGAGTCTGAGTACAAACAGTTTATTACAAAATAAAGTCCCCCTGCACATAAACCATAAGAAATAAGTCCCAATGTCAAGTCCCATAGCAATAGTCCAGCACGGCCCCAGCATCCCTTGCTACATCCAGGCTCTTCAGCCTTCAGACATCTCCAGCTATGGTCCCCTGGCTCTGGAAGGACAGCTGTGTAGCCCCTCTACTAGCTTCCTAACTCTTATCCCTTTCTCACCTCCCAGCGTTGGCTTTGGCTTCTGAAAATCATCAGATTAACCTCTCCACTAGCTTCCTGATAACTCCGTCCTCTTTCCATGAAGCGCCTGTGGAAAACTTTCTGTTCTTGGCAGCTTTTCTCAGAGACCTCCTCTAGTCTGTGGCAGCCCTGTCTCACCAGAGGTGGGGAGGTCGCTATGCTCCAGGTCTTAGTCTCACTTTCATTTTCATCCACCCCAGCTCTCTGTCTCTCAATGACTCTATCCTATTCACGCGCTCCCTGATCTTTTATAGTCGAAAGACACATGCTGCCCCGCATCACCCTCTTAATTGGCCAGATCAGAGCAGCTTTTCCTGCTTCATTTACTGTGGCTAGCCACCTTGTGAACACTCTGTCTCACCAAGCTCTCCATCAATTTTCAAATCTCATCTGAAAACACTATGAAGATGCAATACAAAAAAAGGTCCCAAATCTTGCCCCTCTTGAGGTCAGTAGCAGCAGGAGTAGACCCTAAAATTGTATTGTGTTTATCTACCTTGAAATGCAGTGCTCAACTGTGAACCACCTTACGCGCTCATGCAGGGGATCAGCGTGCACCCTTACTTCCCTGCCTGGGTTACTCATGTTGCCAACCGGTGCATAGAGAGGAGAACAGCCTCTGTTAAAGGGCTGCTGCTCCCCTTTCCACACAGGTGAGGAGCAAATTAAGATCAGGTCAACTCATATGGAGAAGAGAGCTGTGTGCAGACAAAACAAGAAAAAAGTAAGGGAGAAGTAGGGACCAAAATATGACTCAGAGTAACTCCCTGCTAATTAAATGCACAAGTGGTGGTTACAAAATCTCTATGGCAATGATCCCACAAACATTTGTGCACTTGCATAACTTTACTTACATGAATCGTCTGACTCCAGGGGCACTACTTATGTTAGTACAATTGTGCAGATATTTGTGTTCTTAGGGACCATGATTTGTACAAAACTGACACTTTAAATTTCTTACCTGTGAAGTTGCAGGGTTCTCATACCAGAATGGCATTTGTAAACATTCAGAAAATGACAAGTCCTCATCACAGTTCCAGCCCCATATCTGGTAAGCCAAACTCTTCACCACTAGCACTTGTTCTCCAGATTCACCCCATTCTTCTTCTCCATAATTACACAGCTTTTCTGGGGGAACCTAGCAATATTATTATTTCCGTAAGGATAATGGCATAGATTGAAAAATTGAAATAGTTTTGGAAACTCCAAAATAATTCACTGACATCGACTGTGTTGTGAGAATAATATATCTTCTTGTAAAGGTATCTGACAGAACCCTGGAAAAAGCATACGGAAGAAACCAGTTGCCAGCTCAGGCAAGGCCCCCACGCCTCAATTGAATACTGACAAATACATAGCTGGACTCAGTCTGGCTCACCTGTGTGTTAATATGGTTAAAATAGGTTTTAGAATTATAAGAATGTATTTAGTGTTTAGACTGTATGGAATATTTGTAAATTACTGCATTCTTTAATCTCACTTATAACATTTGTATTCCATAGTACAAAGTTATATTTGAGTATTTGCATTGCAAACCTGTGTAATTGTGTTAACTAGTATGAAATGCTAGTCTCCAACAGAAGGTGTTAAGAAAGGCCCATCAACACCAGATGGACTACAGTGGAACGTTAAAGAGGACAAAAGACTTTGTTGTTTATTCTCCCCACAAGTTGTTTACGCCCTGCCCATGAAGATGTCTTGCTTGTGAATTCGTTCAATCTGCTGAGTTTGCAGCTCAAAGCAGAAGGGAGGAAGGGAATAAAAAAACATTAAAAAGATGGAACTAAATCTTTATACTGCTTGGACGGGGGTAGGGGAGGGGGAAGCAAGCATTACTAGTCATAAGTAAAAGATCTCCAGTGCTTAACCTGGATTAGCCCTAATGGACATAAAGAGCTTGATTATCACAACACTTCTATTATTTTTAGAAATTTAAGATTAGACCTCATTTGTGTGTATATATGTTTACCTGATTTAGTTATGTAAATAACTCTCATTTCTTTTTCCTAGTTTTATTCCTATTTTTCCTTTATTAGTTTCCTATTTTTAGACAGTTTATTATCAGATTGGCTACAAACATTATCTTTGCTGTGAGAGCTGAAGTGCAATTGACCTAGGGGAAATGACTGGTCCTTTGAGACTGGGAGTAATCTGAATATTGCTGTGATCCGTGGTGTAAGAGATAATCTATCACAAAAGGTAAGATTACCAGTGTGGCAAAATAGATTAGATTTCCCAAGGGGACAATCTGTGACTCCATGTTTAGGCTGTTATAGTGCCTGAGGAGTTTAGACTTGATAATTGGTTGGTGAAATCAAAGTATAGAACTCACAACCAATCGAGGGTATGTCCCTGGGCCCTTACAGTCTGTCCTGAGGTTGGTACTCATTCTCTGGAGTCACTGCAGGACAGTTTGACAGGACAGTTGAAAGTTTATAGATTTTATGCTTCATAAAAATATACAACATGACAACACTGGTTCTTTTGTGCTTTTAGGATTAGTAGATTTTTATATTTTATTCATAGCATGTCCAAATGCGGTAGGCACTGACAACCAAATTTAAAAAATAAAAATAAAAGGTTGACACGGTTCCAGCTAGAAATTGCTTATCATTAAATTTTAGATGTGATGCAGTGGGAGTAACCAACAGTAGGGGCATAGGTTAAAGAGAGACCAAGAGCTACTGTGATAAGAACTGTAATAAGAACATTTATACTGTATTATGACAAGCTGTAACAAGGGACAGGCAATATGTATTCTGTATCAGTAGTAACTAAACGCAAATATTATGAAACAGCTCTTATATTTTGTTTGCATAGCCAAAACCAGTTGTCAAGTTCAAGACTGTTAAATATGCAAAAGCTTTAAAGTATATATTTCAAACAAGTCCTTGCAAAACCTCTGATAAAGAAGTCACTCAACTTGCCTAGCCCTCTGGACATCATGTAATTGGCTAAACTGAACAAGATGATGTTATTCATAGGGGACCAAATGTTGCAAGATTTTGTTTCTACATTTGAAGCTGAGCTCAGTATTTGCTTGCTGTATGTTTTTAATACTGGATTTCTGCTAGTAGTTATATACTGCCAAAGTTTTGCACAAAACGGATGGTGGAGAAAAGTAATCCACTGCAAATGTCAAGTTTAACAGACAGTTTCCCAGCCCAGGGAATTTGAAGTGTCTTTTTATGGTGCCTGGAATAAGGAGCATATTATAGATACTTCTTTAAAATAGATTTTTAAATTGAAATGCCTATGTGACATTAGTGATTAATAAAGCAAGGGACCAGTAGCACTAGTTTGACTAAAGCATAATATGAGCAGGCACAATGCAAGTTTACCCACATAGATTTGTTAAAGCACCAGAGTCTCAATCTGACCTGCAGTAGGTGTGCTCATTCTAGTATTGGAGGCAGAAGGTGAATTGGACCAATTTAGGAGATGGTTTTGTGATGCAGACTCATCTTGGGACTAAGATGAGAACCTCAGACGCAGTGACTGGTTAAAGATACAAAGCTACTTCTTAGCGGAGAAGTTCATCTGTGTATTGCCAATAAGCCACAGGAGCATTCCACTTATGTAGATATTGAAATATATGATTGTGAGGGATTTTAGGGCATTTCTAGTTCCACAACTCGTATACAACGTAAGTCAGATCACATTTAATTTTGCTTAGGATGAAGAGAAATACCATGGCAAAAATATCAAATGTTAGTGTAGCAAATAATGAAAAGGCCTCTTTATTATTTATATAGTTCATAAAAGTGCACTATAGAGAAATATAAAGAGTTTACAATCTAAGAAAGAATTGCAATTAAATTTAAAAAATTCGTGCAATTTAAATCTGAAAAAGGGGTTTGGGGAGGTATCTACAGTATGTTTCCTAAGCACTCATCTACTGACACTTTCCACTCCTCTTCCTCACTCCCTGTCCCTCGCACACACCTGGATTTCCAGTATTTTGCTTCACTTTTTTTCTTTTAAGTGTTCTTTGAAATACATGGTAGTAGCAGCTTCTCTACACAGCTCTCCCAAAGTACCTCATTCCTAATGTGTACACTTCATACTGTTCTGGTGCTGGCTCAGGCCTGAGCATAGACTCATCTTTAGTTGTGCACAATGGTGTGGCTCTTTTGGGCGGGAGATGCATAAATGGAAACTAGGATGAGAATCTTTTTCACTTGTCATATAAATCAGAATCGGATCCTGGGGCTGTCTGAGATGAAAGGTTAACTCACGGAACTACAGTGCTACCTAACCATCTACACAGATGATCTAGCCATACTTGGGGCGGATTGTTCTGTGTGGCACCATCATGCCTTTAAGGGGCAGCCCTTCACTGGATGCTAGAGCTTCACCACCCAGTCAAGAGCTTTGGAATACCTTGTGAAGCTCCCGGGCACAAAGGAGAGTGCACCTGCTGCTGTACCCTTATATAAAGTGTTGAACACCACATCACCCCGCATTCTGGTTATGCTCCACCATGGAGTGGTGAAATTAATCCACAGTCCCACCTCCACCCTGCCCACTTTGGGATTCTGCATACCCATGGGAGAGTTTGGTGGAGTAGCACATGTATTCCCAGAAGAGGGGACTGTCGTTATGCCTTGCCCTTACACGGGATGCATAAGGTTGGGAAGACTCCTTGTGCCCTTCCTCCTGTCCCCACTGCACCCAGCCCATTTTTCATGCCTGAGAACTATTATGTATGATGTGCCTTTTCTGTCACTGCTGTCATTCTTGTATATCCAGTACTGTCTGGCAAATCAATTTCTAACTAAAATTGACTAGGAAGTAAATTAGGGCTTCTATTTACTTTAAGCAATGAATTTCCAAAATGCTAAGCATCATTGCTATGCTTGACATGCTGAAACCAGCCTAGCTTTAGCCCAAAGAAGAGCCCACCACATAATCTGCTTGTGTTCTCTAGACAAAAGAGACAGATCAAAACATAGGTAAGAAGGGGCTACTCATATTGGAAATATAAAAATAACTGCCTCCAAGCTGGTTCAAAATCCATTCAGGGCACGGGAGGTCAGAACTGGTTCCCTGTTTTCTTCCTAGTAGAATTGCTTCCTATTTTTTAAATGTTTGATGTAAGAGAAAAATTGCAGATGTTCAGTGAATTACATTTTCTCTCTATCAATCTGGTTTACAAAAAGAGAGAATAAATTTACTCTTCTATTTTAACACGGGCATACCCTAGCACACTCGCCCATCTTTTAGTCACACATCACTGATTAAACCTCTTCCCTCACAGAAAAAGTCTAAAGATACCTGATCTTTGATTCCATTCAGTCTCCATTTTCCCCTTTTTATTAGGTTTTGTCAAGTATTTTGTATTGAATTTTACATATTTAAAGATCTAAAATATCTTTACACAGACAGTGAAATATTGAGATTCTATATAGTTTAAATAATTCATTAAACGTATTGTCCTGGAAGTGAAATTAAAGAATTGCTATGGGCATCTGAAAAGCACCTTTTTATTGTTTTTGTAAAAGATGCTTTGCCATTTCACTGGTAGCCTCTTACCAGTTAAGAGTCCAGTCCTGCATTCCAAGTGTGTTTTAAGTACAGAGGTCATGGGTCCAAAATGTCTTGGTGATTTCCAAGTTCTGGTCTCTGTGGAGACTAAAGTTCATATACAGAGGTAAAGAGAATATGTTCAATGACAAGTCTTTATCTGGGATCAGCTGAAGCCTGATCAACCTGAATTCATGAAGATTCCTTAACAAAATATACATTGAAAATACTGATAGTACATAAAAATACACAAACAATGGCTTTTTAAAGGATTGTGCCCTGGTTTCTAAAAATGACTATCCATAATGAGAACCAGAAACATGTTATGAAAGAGTGAATTAATCCATTGGTTTTAATTAGGAACCACTGTAAAGGATTGTAAAACGTCACAAAATCCAACTAATCTGCTAAATATGTATTTCAGTGCATAGAATCATAGAATCATAGAATATCAGGGTTGGAAGGGACCCCAGAAGGTCATCTAGTCCAACCCCCTGCTCGAAGCACGACCAATTCCCAGTTAAATCATCCCAGTCAGGGCTTTGTCAAGCCTGACCTTAAAAACCTCTAAGGAAGGAGATTCTACCACCTCCCTAGGTAACGCATTCCAGTGTTTCACCACCCTCTTAGTGAAAAAGTTTTTCCTAATATCCAATCTAAAGCTCCCCCATTGCAACTTGAGACCATTACTCCTCGTTCTGTCATCTGCTACCATTGAGAACAGTCTAGAGCCATCCTCTTTGGAACCCCCTTTCAGGTAGTTGAAAGCAGCTATCAAATCCCCCCTCATTCTTCTCTTCTGCAGACTAAACAATCCCAGCTCCCTCAGCCTCTCCTCATAAGTCATGTGCTCTAGACCCCTAATCATTTTTGTTGCCCTTCGCTGGACTCTCTCCAATTTATCCACATCCTTCTTGTAGTGTGGGGCCCAAAACTGGACACAGTACTCCAAATGAGGCCTCACCAGTGTCAAATAGAGGGGAACGATCACGTCCCTCGATCTGCTCGCTATGCCCCTACTTATACATCCCAAAATGCCATTGGCCTTCTTGGCAACAAGGGCACACTGCTGACTCATATCCAGCTTCTCGTCCACTGTCACCCCTAGGTCCTTTTCCGCAGAACTGCTGCCTAGCCATTCGGTCCCTAGTCTGTAGCGGTGCATTGGATTCTTCCATCCTAAGTGCAGGACCCTGCACTTATCCTTATTGAACCTCATCATATTTCTTTTGGCCCAATCCTCCAATTTGTCTAGGTCCTTCTGTATCCTATCCCTCCCCTCCAGCGTATCTACCACTCCTCCCAGTTTAGTATCATCCGCAAATTTGCTGAGAGTGCAATCCACACCATCCTCCAGATCATTTATGAAGATATTGAACAAAACCGGCCCCAGGACCGACCCCTGGGGCACTCCACTTGACACCGGCTGCCAACTAGACATGGAGCCATTGATCACTACCCGTTGAGCCCGACAATCCAGCCAGCTTTCTACCCACCTTATAGTGCATTCATCCAGCCCATACTTCCTTAACTTGCTGACAAGAATACTGTGGGAGACCGTGTCAAAAGGTTTGCTAAAGTACAGTAAAAGTAAAGTAAAGCATCCAGTAAAGTAAAGTAAAGTAAAGTAAAGCATCCAGTACATTAAGTTATTTAAAATCCACAGTGTGTCTCAACTTGTTATATTGAATTTGCTTTCAGTGCGGCACATAAAATGTATCATTTTTATTGTAAAATTGAGGTGCAAATACTTTAAATATTAAAATATGGGCAATTCATCCACACAGATGTCTTTAATGCTGAAACTTATTAAAAAGATTGTGGCTTTGAATGTAACAGTATTTAAGGAGTCTGCCATTAGTGTGCACACATAAATCCTGGTACTGTTAATAAGAGTTTAAAAAGAAAATTTCTGGGTAATGATAATATGCTTTGCATAGTATTAAAAGCATGAAGGCAAAAGCACAGACATTTTAAAAGAGACAAGGTGGATGAGGTAATATGTATGACAGAAGTTGGTCCAATAAAAGATATTTCCTCATCCATCTTGTCTCTCTAATATCCTGGGACTAGCACAGCTCCAACAACACTGCAAAAAAGACTTCAGAGCTTCTAAGAGGTTTTATAGTAACCTGGAATGTGCTTTTCAGACTGTCTTCCTGTTTTTTATTGCCTTTGACTGAATTTTCTTAATGATGCTGGAGGGACCAACAGCCTTGGAGAGAGATGTTCTAAATTATCAGATACATCTCTGCAAGTAGCTTGCACTTGTTGATGTCAGTGTTCCTCATCTCTGCCTTGGAATGACACTATCAGGGAATGAGAATGTAGTACCTGTTCCATAGCCACTGAGAACTGCTCTACAAATAACACGTAGGTCAATGTAATTATGCCGCTGAGGGGTGAGATAAGTTCCAAGAGAACTACATCAAACCTCTCTAACGAGCTATTAAACCCATGTCAGCACAGTGCACATGAACGGTTAGCCCACAACAGGCACAATCTAGTGCAGGGTAGATTCACACTCCAGCTTGCTATGGCCTAAGTGTCCATTTAGGCAAGCTAAGGGCTTGTCTACACTTGAAATGCCACTCTAGCGTTTCAGTGTAGACACTATCTACTCTGATGAAAGGGGTTCTCCCACTGGCAAAGACAATCTACCTTCTTGAGCGGTGGTAGCTAGGCCAATGAAAGAATTCTTCTGTTGACCTAGCACTGTCTACGTGGGGACTTAGGTTGGCTTAACCAAGTCGCTCAGTGGTGTGGATTTTTCATACACCTGAGCAACGTAGCTGGGTCAATCTAAGTTTTTAGTGTAGAACAGCCCTTGGTTCAGTGGGTCTTTCTCTCTTATCACTACAGTGGAGGTCTGACAGATCTCAAAAAGTAGTTGTCAATAGGGAATCATTATCAAATGGAGATATTTCTAGTGTGGTTCTGCCAGGATTGGTTCTATGCCAGATACTGTTCAAAGTTTTATCAATCATCTGGAAGCCAATGTAAAATTGCTTCTGATCAGATTTGCGAATGACACAAAGATTAGCAGAATGAGAAGGAATGGTGGGGGCAGGGCAGTTACACAGAATGATTTGTTAACCAAGGCCCATTCAAACAAAATATGTTTTAATATAGCCAAATGCAAAGGTATATACCTAGGAACAAAGAACACCAGCCATACATACAGAATGAGGGACTGTATCCTGGAATGCAAAGGATTTAGAGGTCAGAGTGGACAAACAACTAAACATGAGCTCCCAGTGTAATGCTGTGGCAAAAATGGCTAGTGCAACCCTTGGACATATAAACAGGGGAATAGTGAGTAGTGGCAGGGAGGTGATTTTACCTCTGTGTACAGCACTGGTGAGGCCAATGCTGGAATACTGCCTCCATTTCTGGTGTCCACATTTTAAAAAGGATGTTGAAAAATTGGAGACTGTGTGGAGAAGAGCCAGCAAAATGATTCAAGGATTGGAAAAAATGTCTTATAGTGAGATTTAAGGAGCTCAATCTGGTTCGTTTATCAAAAAGATTAAGAGGTGATTTGATTATGATGTATAAGTTCTATGGTATAAAAATTTTGAGTACTAAAGGACCTTTTAACCGTGAGATGAGAGGCCTAACAAGAATCAATGACTGGAAATTAGTGCCAGACAAATTCAAATTAGAAATAAGGCACACATTTTTAACAGTGAGGGTGCTTCATAAGAAGCAGCAAAATAGAGCCAAGCCTGAGTGAGAGATCTAATTTTTCCATAACAATGTCCAAATTAACGAGTGCCTTTCCCCACCCCCTCCCCTCAGTGAGTAATACCAGATATCCTTATACATTTTATCTAAGTAGATTTTTTTAACACAATAGCAGGATATGTAATCATAATTCCAAATTCTGAACATATTTGCTCACTTTGATATAATCACAAGTGAATTTAAAGGAAAATTCCATGACCTCAGTACTTTCTGTTCTTTTAAATGACCCCCCAAACAGATGTTCCTATATATTGCCAAGGGAGTCTTGTGCTCCCATGTTTTGATCAGTAATGCCCTATCACCACCCTGGCACAGACTGCACTGAACAATTTATTCGTGCTAGCACAAATATTCTGGTTGACAATATGAAGTTCCCATTGCTGAGTCAGACCACGTACTTACATCCCACATTTTCTAACCATGAGAACCTCGGGGAGGAAAACTTCTCTTCTGTGTATTCCTTGTAACACTGAGTCTTTTCGAGTGTGTATATGTGCTCATATGCTAGACATAATTTGGCCCATAATTTCTATGCCTTGAATACACAAAGAACGATGTCAATAACATTAAGGTTATAAGAAAAGCAGCCTGAAAACTTTTCAAGCAGGTGAAAAGTCATTGTTTTGTAGATCTGAGAAAAAAATCAAAATATTTGTGTCAATATTTTTTTTTCATTTCAGTAAAAAATTATATCAAAAACAGAAGGAAAAAAATCAACCAGCCAGTCAAAAAAGACATAAAATAATGTTTTCACCTGTAGATCTTAGTTCATGTAACTTTTCTACCAGGTACGTTGGCAGCAAAAAGGGCTAGGTTCAAATACCTAATGGTTCCTCTTAAAATTAGTAAACACATCTGCTTGAGCCTCCAGAAACCTGATAGACAATACTTCCCCTCTCACAAGTACTGAGTCCAAAAACAAGGAAACTTTTTATTTGGGGTGGGGTGGGGAAGGAACACAGCATTAATTTGGAAAGTCACAATAACAAACAGCAATATGTTTATATGAATAGTAAGTAAAACACCCACCCCTGCAGTATCTTGAGCAGTAGTCCTTTGCCTCAGTTTCTGCCAGTGTGAATTTAAGAACATAAGAATGACCATACTGGGTCAGACCAGAGGTCCATCCAACCCAGTATCCTGTCTACGGACAGTGGCCAATGCCAGGTGCCCCAGAGGGAATGAACCTAACAGGTAATGATCAAGTGATCTCTCTCCTGCCATCCATCTCCACCTTCTGACAAACAGAGGCTAGGGTCACCATTCCTTACCCATCCTGGCTAATAGCCATTAATGGACTTAACCTCCATGAATTTATCTAGTTCTCTTTTAAACCCTGTTATAGTCCTAGCCTTCACAACTTCCTCAGGCAAGGAGTTCCACAGGTTGACTGTGCACTGTGTGAAGAAGAATTTCCTTTTATTTGTTTTAAACCTGCTGCCCATTAATTTCATTTGGTGGCCCCTAGTTCTTATATTATGGAAACAAGTACATAACTTTTCCTTATTCACTTTCTCTACACCACTCATGATTTTATATACCTCTATCATATCCCCCCTTCGTCTACTCTTTTCCAAGCTGAAAAGTCCTAGCCTCTTTAATCTCTCCTCATATGGGACCTGTTCCAAATCCCTAATCATTTTAGTTGCCCTTTTCTGAACCTTTTTTAATGACAGTATATCTTTTTTGAGATGAGGGGACCACATCTATACGCAGTATTCAAGATGTGGGCGTACCATGGATATATATAAGGGCAATAAGATATTCTCCCTCTTATTCTCTATCCCTTTTTTAATGATTCCTAACATCCTGTTTGCTTTTTTGACTGCCGCTGTACACTGCGTGGACGTCTTCAGAGAGCTATCCACGATGACTCCAAGATCTTTCTCCTAATTAGTTGTAGCTAAATTAGCCCCCATCATATTGTATGTATAGTTGGGGTTATTTTTTCCAATGTGCATTACTTTACATTTATCCACATTAAATTTCATTTGCCATTTTGTTGCCCAATCATTTAGTTTTGTGAGATCTTTTTGAAGTTCTTCACAGTCTGCTTTGGTCTTAACTGTCTTGAGCAATTTAGTATCATCTGCAAACTTTGCCACCTCACTGTTTCTCCAGATCTTTCTCCAGATCATTTATGAATAAGTTGAATAGGATTGGTCCTATGACTGACCCTTGGGGAGCACCACTAGTTACCCCTCTCCATTCTGAAAATTTACCATTTATTCCTACCCTTTGTTCCCTGTCTTTTAACCAGTTCTCAATCCATGAAAGGATCTTCCCTCTTATCTCATGACAACTTAATTTAGGTAAGAGCCTTTGGTGAGGGACCTTGTCAAAGGCTTTCTGGAAATCTAAGTACACTATGTCCACTGGATCCCCCTTGTCCACATGTTTGTTGACCCCTTCAGAGAACTCTAATAGATTATTAAGACATGATTTCCCTTTACAGAAACCATGTTGACTTTTGCGCAACAATTTATGTTCTTCTATGTGTCTGACAATTTTATTCTTTACTATTGTTTCAACTAATTTGCCTGATATTGACGATAGACTTACCAGTCTGTAATTGCCGGGATCACCTCTAAAGCCTTTTTTAAATATTGGCGTTACATTAGCTATCTTCCAGTAACTGGGTACAGAAGCTGATTTAAAGGACAGGTTACAAACCATAGTTAACAGTTCTGCAATTTCACATTTGAGTTCTTTCAGAACTCTTGGGTGAATGCCATCTGGTCCCGGTGACTTGTTACTGTTAAATTTCTCAATTAATTCCAAAATCTCCTCTAGTGACACTTCAATCTGTGACAATTCCTCAGATTTGTCACCTACAAAAGATGGCTCAGGTTTGGGAGTCTCCCTAACATCCTCAGCCGTGAAGACTGAAGCAAAGAATTCATTTAGTTTCTCTGCAATGACTTTATCGTCTTTAAGTGCTCCTTTTGTATCTTGATTGTCCAGGGGCCCCACTGATTGTTTAGCAGGCTTCCTGCTTCTGATGTACTTAAAAAACATTTTGTTATTACCTTTTGAGTTTTTGCTTAGCTGTTCTTCAAACTCCTTTTTGGCTTTTTTGACACAGAACTTGACACGCTTTTTTGGCACTTTTTTTTGACACAGAACTTGTGTCACACCTTTACTATAGAAGGTAAGAGGCGCTCACATGGCAACAACACTAGTGGGATCAAAGTAGGAACTTACTATTGATACAGCAGAAGAGGTGCCTACATCAGCTAATGTAGCCACCATAGCCACCCCACCTATCTGCACTGTTATTATTTGTACTACAGTAGTGCCTAGAGGCCTGAGTCAGGAGCCTCATTGTGCTAGACACTGTATACACAGAATGATTAAACAGTCTCTACCACAAAGTGTTTACATTCTAGGAACTGCTGTTACTAAGCCTGAGTCACCATTATGTTAATTCCATTTTATTCCAGGATAACACCATTGAAATCAATAGACGTATACAGGAGTTAACACCTCTTTTGAATTAGGCCCTCCAACTTCAGTTAAATAAATAAATTACACTAAAACAGTGGCACCTCTTTGGGATGACCTGCCTCACCTCATTTAAGATGAATACTGCAGGCATCCCAAACTCATGCTGATAGACCCTTCAAACTGCACCACTCATCAGCATCATAACTTTACATAGACAGATAGATGGGAGAGTCAAGGAGAGGATCCACAATAGCACAGAAGCTGCAGCAGTAGTTAAAGAAAGAGCTGAAGTTCACCTTCCTCATTGCCTGCAACTATACTTATGAGAGACTTTTCAGATGGTCTGAGTGAAAGGGCACAGGTGCAACTGTCACTTTATTTGGCAGGTTGGGAAGAGGAATTATCACTACTGACACCATTGTGTGTAGGCAGAGATTTATTAGGCACATATGCCAGGATTCTAGGAAAGAAGAAATAACCTCACCCATAAGTTTCTCCATTTAATCAAGTTGCAAACAACAACCCAACACTCTCCCACACAACTTCTTGGTTCTCTCTAGGATCTGGAGGACCAAGAATTTATGGTTTTGAATTAATTCCACATTATCCACTCCTGTGACAGGACGAGGATCACCACCTCGGCACCTCCTGCTGGCCATGCTGGGAATTAGCTCTTGGTTGCTGATGCATCTTCCTCTACTGATGTCTCACTGCCGTCACTTCTGCTCTACCTCTAAGAGCCACATTGCTCCCCGGACCGCAGCATCCTCTTCTGGGTCTGGCCCTCTGGCTGGGGGAACCAGCTGCCCCTAGTCCATCCACTTGCCACTGTGGCCTACTGCAGCCTTTGGTCTAGCCCCTCTCCTCAAGGGGTAAACTGCAGTCCAAATACTGGCCACCCCCCCTGTTGTAAGTGGTGGAAAATGGGGGGAGCAGGCGAACCCACTACTCCAGGCCCCAACCCAGGACCCTATAGCTGGCAGCCACATGTTGCTCCTCCTCCAACCCCCACCACCTATTTCCCTGAGCTATTTCCCCATAGACCTAGCACCTTCCTATCCCTTTGTATCGGGGGCCTCAGGCTGGAACTCCCTATTGCTCCCTCGTCCCTGCCCAGCACTGCTGATTAGCTGCTCCATCAAACCTTCTACTAATTGGCTCTCTAAAAGCCCTCCTCCCACTGAATGGGTTTTGCACAGCCTCCCTGAGGGCTCCTTTAACCTTCCATCTACCTGTGTGGGTCAGCCGCCCCGTCACAACTCCTAATGGAGTTTCTAACTTCAATAGGGTCTTTTACTCATATGGAAAAAGATTTACAGGAGCACGCCTTTATGGTCGTAAAGATGTATCTAGCTTTCTAAGGTATAACAGCTAATCATTACAATTTCCTCAAAATCCCATTTATTTTGAAAGATCTCATTCACAAAATATAAACAAAAGCAAGGAAACATGTGAATGTCACCCATTACAGTGTTTCTCCACCCAAATCCTGTCTCCTGTTCTTCATTGTGAGTAGTATCTTTTTTTAAACTTTGATTCTCCAGTTCCTGATGTTTTGCCAGCACATGTGTTCACGAGGCAGTATGATGGTTGCAGTTAGGTGATAAAGACAATATACAGTCTGAAAAGCATTCTCCTTAAAAAGAAAAGAACAATAAGTGCACTGTGGTAAATCAATGACAACTCATTAAACAGAAACATATTTTTTAATAGTAGAACCTTATTATAAAAGACACTGAAATGAATTCATGGTTATGCAGCACTAATGAAACCAACAGCATTGCATGTGTATATATGAGAGCTGAATTTTCTTCTTAATGTCGGGTTTTTCCTGTAATGTTCGTGGTAAACAAAAATGTCCTTGCGTCTACATAATTCACCACCTGTGCCAATGTCTTCCATTGATTCATTGTTGTAGCATTAATAGTCAACTTGGTTCTGGTATTAATTTTGTAATCAAATCTGTATAATCCTCCTAAAATGTTTCTTATAAAGAACACTCAACATTTTGATTAGCTGGAATATTAAATTCAAAAGACTACTTTATTCATCTGCCCAATAAGCTCCATTTGCTTTGCCATTGCCAGAGCAGGCCTGCCTTGCATATTTCTTATGTGTGCTAGGCAATTTCCCATGACACTGTCAAGGCATTTCTCCTTTTCAGAGAGCCATGTGTATTCCTGATTCAAGGTGTTATGCTAGTCTTTATTTGAAAAGGGAGGCTGGCATTTGTTCACTATCTACCCTTATGTGCCATTAAGAACTGCACTGAAATCTGTTGACTCATTCATTTTGACATTAGCTGTAAACTGGTTTACAATAGATACTCTTTCAAGGTTTATCTACAATAGACTTTTTTTTTCCAGAAAATGTCTTACCAGTGATGTCTCCAGTGCAGCTTCATCTGCAGTAGAAATGGTGGAAGCTTTAGTGTACGTAAGGTGCCAGTAGCCACCAGCATTTTAACCACCTCATTGTCTGAGCAGGTTTAGAGAATATTGGGTTGGTTAAAATGCTGTTGTCTGATTGTGATGGGGTGGACTAGGCTCTGAGGTCCCCTGCTGGAGGCCTTGTGGCCCTGCCACACCCCACTCCAGAAAAGGGCAGTAGAGAGGTCCTCCAAGCTGCCTAGAGTGGCTGTGTGGGAAGCAGCCAATCAGGGCCCAGCAGGTCAGTATAAGAAGAGCTGCAGGGCCAGAACAAGTTCAGTTCTTTGCTAGAGCTGGAGGAGAGTGGATGGTGTGTCAGGCTAGCTGCTGGGACTTCCCAGGAATGAGGTAAGGGTAAAGACTATGGGGGAACCGGTTCAGGGAATTATAGTGGCAACAGTTTATTTACAGGGATATTGGGAATGGCTGTTATCTGTAGGGTTCCTGGGCTGGTACCTGGAGTAGAGGATGGGTCTGGGTGTCTTCTCCTCCTCCCCTCTCCCAGCCACTGGGAAAGTGGCATGGACTTTGAGGCACCCTGGAAGGGGGGACTGAACTGTAGTGACCCAGCTGAAGAGTGGGGTTCAGAAAGGCCCTGAGGCTAAAGACATTGCCTCCAGAGAAGGAGCCCTTGGGCACTGCTCTGTTCTGGAGCTGGGACAAACAGAGACATCACAGAGGTCAGTGAGAGAGGCCCCTGTTGGACTTGTACCCCAAAAGTGGTTTGCTTTGCTTTTATCTCACAAACTTTATGACTTGGCCAAAAGGCAGAGTCAATGAAGACCCACCACAAACAGATAAAGGAAGAGAGTGCAGTCACATGCTCTTGTGAGAGGTGAGTGCAACCCTATTACACTGAGCTCCACATAGCGCTCCCATTATTCTTCCCAACCTTGGAGCTTACCCAGTGGTAAGAAAGATGAGGACAAAAGTGTAGCATGGGCACAACCTCAGGTGTATTAAGGCCTCTTTCTGTGAACTGGCTGGACTTCAGTGTTTCTATGGTACTACATAGTTGCCAGCCTTTCAAAAAATGGACCTGGGGAAATTCTGCGAAACAGCTATGGTTTGGAGAGCTCCCAGTGTAGTAATGGTGGTTGCTGTGTAAGATTGGTGGAGGGGCTGGCAATGGCTCACTATTTTGGTGGATCTGGGGAAAGCAGGAGTAAAGGGCCTGGGTTTGGCAAAGGGGAGGAGGGCCTTTGAATTAAGGCAATTTTGGAAACAGTGGGGCTTGGGGTGAGGAGGAAAATGGGTTGGGAGGGTGGAGGGTCATGTGTGGGATAAACACCAAAATAGATACAAAAGTTATTAAATAAACTAAACTTATTTTAGATTGCAAGCATGCCTTTGCCTGTACTGAATTTTAGGAGATATTTACAATTCCTTTCAGACATGCTGTTTGGTGAATAATAGCTGCATACATATGATTTTGTTTGCTTAGCTCATTAAATTAAATCTTCACCCTAATAAGAGTCTAGGAAATCACTACTTTGTCCAAATAAGTGACAGACATGAAAAGCTTCATGGAAATCTTGGCTGGAAAGCTGTACTTGTCACCTCTGGCTCTAATTAGCCAGACTCTGAAATGCTGCTGGCAAACAAGGTGCCAACTTATGCCAAGGTCCCCATGCCTCACTTGAACACAGACAAACACAACTGAAATCAGTCTGGATCACTTGTGTGTTTAGTATTGGTAAAATAGGTACTAGAGTCATAAAAATGTGCTTAGTGTTTAGGTTTTATTAAATGCTTGTAAATTGCTGCATTCATTAATCTCACTTAGAACATCTGTATCCCATATTATAAGGTAATATTTAGGCATTTGTATTATATGCCTATGTAAGTCACCAGACAGGAGAGAGACATTAACTAGTGTGTAATATTGGTCTGCAACTGAAAATATGTCCTCCCTGACAAATAAGGCCTATCAACACCAGATGAACCATTGTGGAACATCAGAGAAGAGAACTTTGTTGCTTGCTCTCCCCCTCCCAACAAAGAGGAGATGTTAAAGTGAATTCCTCCTATTGCCTAAGTTTGCAACTAGGACCAGGAGGGGAAAAGGTCTAAAGCCCTGATAAGAAGGGCTATCTTTGCTGCTTGGACTCTAGGGGGGCAAGATTTCTAGGCATAAGCAAGAGATCCCCAGCTGCTTAGCCCTAGAGGACATATAGAACTTGCTTATTATAGCAGCTCCTATTACCTTTTGAAACTTAAGACTGTAACTCTTTTGTGAGTCTGTTTACATGCTTTGACCTTATCAATAAGTTCGTATTTCCTTGTTAATTCAAGGCAGCTGAGGAGAGAGCCCACCAAAGAGAAACAGAACAAGAGGCAGCACTCAGAGCCAGTGAAGAAGTTGAGATGAGAGTCCACCAAAGATGCCTGGCACAATTAGTAACAGTCAAAGCCAATGAGGAAGCTAAGGAGAGGCCCCATAGGAGGCAGAAGCTCAAATGTTGCAGGTCAGAATTCTGGAACAGCAAAAGGAGTTCCCCCAGCCAGTGAGTATACGTCCCCACACAACACAGGGAATGGGACAGTCTACCCATTTATAGAAGAACTGACTGTATAGAATAGTTCCTGTCCACCTTTGAGAGACTCTGTGGGCTACACAATATCCCAGTAGATAAACTGATGTCTGTCCTCTTAACCAAATTAACTGGGAAAGTCAGACAAGTGTTTAATGCTATGGAGGAGAATGATAAGTTTCATATGAAATTTAAAGAAAAATGTATTGAAAAGATTACCTCAGATCTATCAGAAGTATAGAACCCCCAGAATGTTTGAACATGAGTAATATTGTCAATGTGTATAAAATATGTACTTTTATGCAAAAATGGATAATGTAGGTGGGTGCTGAAGGTGATCATGGAAAACTGTTTGAATTGATGGCCCAAGAGCAATTGTGATGGGTAGTTACAGGTGAGGTAAAGGCAACTATCTGTGATTTGACACAATGCTCACAGCATAGAGGCTGCAGAAATGCTGATTAAATATGTTGCTTCAAAGGCCTATGAAGGAGTACAAATCCCAGGGGATGGGAAATCCCCATATCACTCAGGGTAAGAGGTGACTGGACACAAATGTAACTCCAAATTTGATTTTAAAAAAACCCACAAGGGAGCCCAGGTTTTCAAGCCCCCTACCAAAAGTGAAGGCAAGTGGTCTGCCATCACTATAGAGCTCCCAGCCACATAAAACCAAATTGCCCAGAAGCTATGGGAACCCCACGATCCATACCCCCTCCTGCCACAGTAAGTGCTACTCCCATTGCTTCAGAGGCAGCAGTAGTACAGGAGAAAATTGTAGTGACTTAGCCTTAGGAGGGTACTGAGCATTATAAATAAATCTATAAGGTAAATGGCATAGATTGTAAGTCTGGAGGGACACTGCACCCCAAATCACTTTGGTCAAGGAAAGTTTGGTAAGCGAGGAAGACAGACTTATCTATATAATCTTTGGCCAAATTCCCTGTAAGTGTATCTGTGGCCACAGTTTACCTGGAGTACAAGGATTTTAAGGGAGATGGTCTAAACATTAGAAATCTGCTTCCCACTGATATTTTAATAGTAATGATATTTTAGCCATGTCTAAGTAAGTTAATGCCACCATTTGTAGCCAGAAAGAGTATGGGTCAATGATTAGGATGAACATATTTTCCCAAAGGAAAAATGGGACACTGCATGGAGCTGCCTGCTCTCTGCCTCCTGCTCAAGGGCCAGCCCGAACCCCACCTTGCTGCTCACAGGGCTGGCCCAAGGGCCCCCTTCTGCCTCCTGCCTGTGGAACTGGCTGAGCCCCCCCACATGCTGCCCACATGGGGCTGACCCAGCCTGAGCCATCCTTCCCACACAGGCTGGTGTTGCCTCTCACCTGTTGCCCCCCACACCTTCCTCAATGCCCAACTAGGGGTTGCACCCCACTTTTTTGGCAAAACTGCATTTGTCCTGTTTGCTCTTGCCAACTAAAGTCAGGATGGCCAAGACCAGGTTTAAAGGGAGTGTCCCAGCCAAAATGGGACATACAGTCACCCTAAATCAGTCTGGCTTGTTTTGTTGGACAGCAGGGAGGGCTGTGAGGGGGGGGGGGGGAAGAAAATGCCCTCTATTCTTTAGCTGAAAGTAAGTTTGTCACCAGAGGAGGTGTTACGATTTCATTGCTTTGCCAGTGCAACTCAAAAGGAGTTTATAGAGGCTCAACAGGCCAATCCTTCCCTGGACAAGGAGAGGAATGCAGTTCAGAATAATACACTAAAAGTATTATTGGGAAAGTAGGTGTGGTTTGTTTTGGGGTTTTTTGGGGGGGAGAAGAAGAGGCTTGTTGTACAGGGAAATTCCCAAAGGGGAAAAATAGGATCATGGGAGATGTTTGCAATCAGATGATTGTCTGATAAGTACAGGACAGAATTGCTGTGGGTAGTTCATGATTGCTCCTTTGCTGGACACTTGGGAATGGAGAGAACCTATGAGAGGCTCAAACAACTTCTGTTGCACCTGAATGTTTGATGCAGAAGCATAAGAGGTTAAAGGAACCCTGCAGAGCACCTGTACAGCCACTGCCCATCATTAAGGTGATCGCCAGAATGTCTGTAGCTATTGTGGGACCCATACCAAAACATTCCAGGAATGGAAAGAAATATATATTGGCTGTGATGGAGTGTGCCACCAGGTACCCTGAACCACAGCTCCCTCTGATGTAGAAGCTGAAACTGTGGCTACAACCCTAATCACCATTTTTAGTAGCATGCCATAGAGAACTAATCTCAATGTGAAATTTGCACCAGGGTCTAATCAGTAGTTCCCAAAAAATCATGGGAGTTGTGTGAAGTGAGGCATATAAAAGCCTCCCCTTTTCATCCATAAACTAACCATCTGGTAGAAAGATTCAATGGGACATGGAAGTCTATGCTGAGGAAGGATGTATGTTACCAGGGAAAGAGTGACTGGGAGGTGTCGCTCCTTTATTATTTGCATACAGGAGTGTATCCCAAGAGTCTACAGGGATTGCCTTCTTTGACCTCCTTTATGGGAGACAGGTGAGGTGACCCTAGCATTAATCTGAGGCTCTTGAGAGGGCAGCATAGAGTCAGGATAGTCTGTAGGGGAGCATGTCACCTTGTTAAAGAATTTAAAGGCTATGATGGACTTAATGCCAGAACCTTGAAAGGAGTTAGGTGTCCTGGAGAGCTTGGTATGACAGGCTGGATCTTTTGATTATAGGCAGCTTGGTATTAGTGATTCCAGTGAGAGCAAGATGCAAGACTGCTGAGGGTCCTTCAGAGGTGAGAGAAAGTGAATGAGGTCACTTACAATGCAGTGAAACCCTATGGCAAGGGAACAGTGCAAACTGTACATGTCAATAGATTGAAAGCTTACCAGAGAAGGGAGATGGTGAATGTGGTTTATTTTTTGTACTGATAAAGGGGCAGTAAATGTTCTCAATTCATTTGGACAGAATGAGTAAAGAGACTCCTTGGGAGAGCATTGAAATTTGGGAGGGTTTGAACCAAACCCAAAGGCAGGAAATGTATGCACACTTGAACCACCACAGGCAAGTATTTCCCAGTTTGCATGGCTTGACTGACAAGAGTGCATTCCATTGAAACTACAGGGCCATGCCCTCCCCCTAGCAGAGTTTGCATTTCTTCTCTGGCATGGCGTAGTCCGTTTCAGGATAAAGTAGAAAGCCTGCTAGATGTGAGGGTCATTACCAATCAAAAAGCCCTGGGTATCTCCTATTGTGGTGATACCTAAACCTCAGTTTTTGTGTGGATTTTAGAAGGGTAAATGCTATCACCCAACCTGATCATTACCCCCAGACCCTAGATTTGTTTGGGGCAGGGGGAAGAGGTAAAATTCATACGTACTCTGGATTTGGCTCATGGGTATTGACAAATTCCCTTAGATGCTGATGCCCAGGAAAAGTCTGCTTTCATAGTGGAATCTGGCCTATTTAAGCTTTTTGGATTAATTAATGCAGGGGCTACCTTTCAGAGACTCCTCATTGAGGACCCTCACTAGGTCCTACGTAGATGACTTTGCTATTTTGAGCAACTCCTGGTAAGACCACTTGAATCATGTTTGGAGAAACCTCCATGTCAAGGTATCCAAATGCAAGATTGGGGTGGGGCACAGATACCTTATTTAGGACACCAGGTGGGCCATGGGTTTGTTCACCCTGACCTGTTAAAAGTAGAAGCCATTCACAGTTGGCCTGCCCCACAAACCAAGAATCAGGTCCAATCCTTTATCCGTTATTACCAGAGGTTTGTAAATGGGTCCAGCTACATTTTGATCCCCTTTTTGGTAAGGTCTGATGGGTAAGCCAGACAAGGTGATATGGACTTGAAACCTGTCTCACAGGTTCCAAAGACAAGAGTCTGTCTAAAGAGCTAGTTTTAGTCCACCATGATTTCCACAAACCATTTGTGCTATGCACTGATGCTTCTAATATTGGTCTAGGTGCAATGCTAATGCAGGATTGGGGGTGCAAGAGGCACCTCATTGCCTTTTTAAGTAAAACACTGACGTTCACTGAACAGAACTGTACCATCCTCAAGAAATGTTATGCCATAGTTAAGGCTTAAGTTACTTAATGGCCTAATTTGCTTAATAGAAAATCAAGGTTCTGATGGACGCTCTTCACTAATATGGTTGCACCAAGGTAAAGGGACCCATTCCAGACTATTACACTGGAGCCCAGAGCTACAGGATTATGCCATGGCAATAATCCACATCAATGGGAAAGAAAATTTAGTAGAAGATGTCTCATCAAAAATGGGAGAACCAGGGAGGTATTCAGGCTCATGAGTGACATACCTTCCTACATCATTGTTGCATTGGGAATGTGGTGCTGGCAAAACAGGTGCCAGCTAATGCCAGGGTCCCCATGCCTCATTTGAATACCATCAACACAACTGGAATCAGCCTGATTCACCTGTGTTAGTGTTGGTCAAATAGGTAATAGATTTATAAAAATGTGCTTAGAGTTTAGGCTTTATTGAACGCTTGTAGGTTGCTGAATGCATTAATCTCCCTTCTAATATCTGTATCCCATAATATAAGATAATATTTGAGCATTTGTATTATGCTTCTGTAACTGTATAAGTCACCAGACAAACATTAACTAGTGTGAAATACTGGTCTCCAGCAGAAAATGTTGTTGCCTGCCCAACAAAGAAGGCCCACTGACACTAGACAAAGTATTGTGGACCATCAGAGGACAAGACTTTGTTGCTTGCTCTCCCCACACCCCCGAAGAGGAGACATTCAAATAAATTCCTCACATCCTCTTGTTAAAGGGTATAAAGATATTCTTCTTGGATCTCAGAAGTAATGTGTAGTACCTGGTCTAACAAGAACGCACAAGAGGCTTTAGGCTCAACTTTTAACCCCTGTTTCTCTGCTTGTCTCATCAAGGAGACAAAGTTTTAAACCCACACAGAGAATTCTAGAAATTCTTATTCAAACTTATTGCTATTATACATTCTAAAGTCTTCAGTTTCACTGTTCAGTTTTTTAAATTTTCATTAAAAACAGATGAGAAGCACAGAAAGGTAAAAACTTGCAGCTTGTAGAGGGTCCCAAATAGCACTGCTATGAGTACCCGCATGGCCCCTCAGTAGGCCAACATTTTTATGACTGACTTAGAACAATGCTTCCTCAGTTCTCATCCCCTAATATCCCTACTCGTGCTACATTGATATCTTCATCCTCTGGACCCATGGAAAAGAAGCCCTTGAGGAATTCCACCATAATTTCAACAATTTCCATCCCACCATCAACCTCAGCCTGGACCAGTCTATCCAAGAGATCTATTTCCTGGACACTACAGGGCTAATAAGCAATGGCCACATAAACACCACCCTATACCGAAAACCTACTGACAGCTATGCTTACCTACATGCTGCCACCTTTCATCCAGACCACACCACACGATCCATTGTCTACAGCCAAGCTCTAAGAGTCAACTGCATTTGCTCCAACCCCTCAGACAGAGACAAACCCCCAGAAGATCTCTATCAAGCATTCTTACAACTACAGTACTCACTGCTAAGTGAAGAAACGGATTGATAGTCAGAAGAGTACCTAGAAGTCACCTACTACAGAACAGGCCCAACAAAGAAAGTAAAACAACGCCACTAGCTGTCACTTTCAGCCCCCAACTAGAACCTCTCCAGTACATCAAGGATGTACAACCTATCCTGAAGGACAATCTCACTCTCCCAGGTTTTGGGAGACAGGCCAGTCCTCGCTTACAGACAGCACCCCAACCTGAAGCAAATACTGGCCAGTAACCACACAACAAAAACACTAACCCAGGAACCTATCCTTGCAACAAAGCCCGTTGCCCACTCTGTCCACGTATCTGTTCAAGGGACCATCATAGGACCTAATCACATCAGCCATACCATGAGGTGCTCATTCACCTGCACATCTAACAACATAAGCCATCAGGTGCCAGCAATGCCCCTCTGCCATGTATGTTGGCCAAACCAGACACTCTACATAAAAGAATAGACACAAATCAGATGTCAAGAATTATAACATTCAAAAACCAGTAGAACACTTCAACCTCCCTGGACTCTCAATTACAGACTTAGAAGTCACAATTCAACAAAAAAACTTCCAAAAACAAACTCCAGTGAGAAACTGCAGATTAATTACAGTTCTGCTAACTGGACACCATTAAATTAGATTTGAATAAAGACTGGAGTGGATGAGTCATTAGCATGGGGAAATAGTTTTTAGTTAGTATAATTTTCCCCCTACTGTTACTCACACCTTTTCAACTGTTTGAAATGGGCCATCCTGATTATCACTAAAGTTTTCCTTCTCCTGCTGATAATAGCCCACCTTTAATTGATTAGTCTTACTAGAGTTGGTATGGCAACCCCCATTTTTTTCTGTATGTGTATACATGCACCCCTTCCTGCTGTATTTTCCACTGCATGCATCTGATGAAGTGGGTTTTAGCCCTCAAAAGCTTATGCCTAAATAAATTTTAGTCTCTAAGGTAGCACAACTAATCATTCTTTTTGCTGATACAGACTAACATGGCTACCACTCTGAAACCGACACACTTCACAGAATCTCCAGTAGAATTATGCAATTGGGTGACTTTTACAAGTCAAAGCAGCAAGACCAGACAATTTAAGACCACATAATACTATATAGACATAATGTTAGGGTGGAGAATACAGTATGAAAAAAGGAGACATGTACAGGGGAAGGAGGATGTATCAAAGGGAGGGAAAAGGAAGAGGGATAATGGTCTGGAATTCTTTGCGCAGTCTCAACATATCTAGAAATGGGGTCCAAATATCTTCAAACATATACAACTGATCTCTATACAACAAACTTTTCTTTCTTTGGCTGCTAACTCTGATCTGAGCACTCCTCTATTCAGGGTCTGAACCTACACTTCCACTTTTGTAAAAATCATGTGCTTGGTGATCATTGCAGCCCTTAAGAACCAAAGTCTATGGCAAAGTTAAACTTAGCTTAGCAGGTAAATATCCTACGATATAACTTTCAGCAGAGGTTTGGCTGCTGAATTCCATTTTAACTCCCATGTCCACCTCTTTCAACAGGTGTCCCTTTTTCTTTTTTACTGCACCAACAGAGAACAGGTTAAAACCTTTTTTTGTACAACCTCTGCAGTGTCTGATATCTTTTGAAAAGAATTTTTTTGTTTGTATCAAACATAGCTGGATATACAGAGCATTTTTAACACAACATAATGTGATCTGCCACTGGGATTCTTTTAAGGGCTGTGATAAATCCCCTCTCTGTACTTTTCTCAAAGAACCCCTGACTAAGGGAGATCCTCTTAACAAGATACACAGAGTGGGTGTAGGCCTGGGGAAATGTATGAAACTTTTCTAGGGGTTCTGGGGCCTCTGGCAGACCAAGGGTATCTCAGCTAAACTGACATGTTACATGTCTTAGTTGTAATACTGCCACTCTGTGGAGGGTAGCAGATCAGTGCTATTTTAGCATTATAAAAGGGAAAAGGCCCTTATCCTTGGTTGATTGAGAAATCCATCTGATCACTATCCAGTTCTTCCAAATTATAGGTCTGTTCCCAATTTGCAAGTCTTGGCTTTTTTATATCAGCTCTTTTGCATTACAGTGAGGAGAAATGGCTACCTCTGAGCTAGATAGCCTACATGTTTCATACAGCCATCACTGTACACACCTTATTTTTCTCCGTCAGACAAACAAATGATCCAAGGAGACCCGCAGGGGGAATTAAGTGGATAGAAGCTGAACAAGTATTAATGTACCCGAGTATAAAGATGTTAACATGCTGGAACCAGTTTGACAGGTGTGACACAATAAAACCATAATAGCAATTTTGTAGTTCCCTTCAAAGAAAACATGTATTAGCTAGATAACGTTTTGGTTACATCTAACCCACTTGAAGGTGAAGTCATTTGTTAATTCCTTAAATGCTATAAGCTCATTTGCTCATTTGCAAATGTTTAGTGTCAAAATGCAACCATCTAATGTAACCGCTTACTAATACTACTGCTATGTGAATAGTAAGATGTTTTATGCACCAATATGTAATCAAGGGACCTTAGTATAACTGGTTACTAATATAGAAGCCATTTGAGTATCAATTGGAGAATGAATTAGTAATCTGGCACTGCTTAGGTGACTTCCTTATGAAACTCAAAGATAAGAACCACATCTCTATCTGAGGATTGGCATTGAAAGAATTATTATTTGGCCTATAATTTTAGGATAAAATTATTTGGTGCTCAACAGCTTAAAACATCTTTCTTTCCCATAATCAGGAGAGAAGTGGCTGGGTTGGAGGCATTGGGGAAGAGACAAGAGTTAGTGATGTTGCTGGGTTTCCAGAGAGGCAGGAATGGGAGTGTGATTGCAGCCCGAATGTGGAAGTCCAGTGAGGAGCCAAATTGTAGTAGTAGCAACCTTTCCACTTCCAGGAAAATAAAAGTGGTATGTCTACACTGCAATAAAAAACCCACAGCACCAAGTCTCGGAGCCCGGGTTAGTTGATGTTTGCACCCAGATTAGAATTTGGTGCTGCTTGGGGCAGTGGATTACCTACATCAATGGAAAAAATTCTTCTATCAATGTAGGAAATATCTACACTACTGGCACTACAGCTGTGCTACTGTCATTCCCATAGTATCAACATGCCCCGAGATGCCATACTATTTTGTAATAGCTCCTAAAGGTACACCTGCTCCCTTTCCTTTACTCACCCACATGGTGGGTGCAAACCTGATCTGCTCATATTGCAATCACAGCTCTGTGTTGCTCCTCAAGCTAATCCCTATCTCCTCAGATCACAAATATGCCCCTGCGAACCTGCCCAGCCTAGTGCCGCCACCATTCAAACTATTCAGTACTGTTACAAATGAGTGCAGCTGCAGTGCATACAGATAATTCCCTGTAGCTATTGTCAGCTTAGGGTGGGGGAGGGGCAGAATTAATGCTACATGGTGTCCCTTAACTCTGTACTACTTGAGTGTTCTTTGAGTAGTTGCGGACGTGTATTCCACTCAGGTGTGTGAGCACCCAGCGCACCAGAGTCGGTGAATTTTTTCCCACAGTAGTACCTGTCAGGGTGGGGCATGCACCCTGTGCTTCCTTATGGCCCCTTCCCAGGCTATATGAAGGCAGACTTGGAACTCTAGTGCAGTTTCTCCTCATAGTTGGAGAGCTAGCATGAACCATTTGTCAAGAGTTTAGTAGCAATTTGTATTTTGTACTTAGTTTTATTGTTATACTTTTTGTTTTACCATTTCTGTAGTTAATCAGTGGTGTTAGGCACCACAGAGCATACAGTGCTCTGAGATTAAAGCACTGCCCATTGGGTGGGGTTGCCATCCCCAATAATGACCTCCCACACTTTGTTTGTTGTGTCTTGGCAAGAGACATGTTAAAAAGAGGTGCAGCAGCTGTTCATTTAAAAACTGATTTTTAGAGACTTAGGCCTTAAACAACACCATTTGGAGCAGGCAATGCAGCCTGCCTCAGCACCAGACCCCTCTTCGGATCATCATGCTGCCTGCCCACAGTTGACCTCTGTTCCTGCAATAGTTGCTGACAGACCCCTGAACTTTTGGCTCTTCCCTGAGGAGAAGAAGAGGTGAATAGTCTTCTCCTGGGATACTTTGGGAGAGGACCCATAATACTGACTAGCACCACTCAAAATTGAAGAGAGGTTCATCCCCTTCTTCTCTGAAGAAAAGTTCTGAGTGTCACAGAAACTCATCTGATACCCAGGGTAGAGCCAGGCCATCAACCCATGACTCCCAGTACCAGGACAGGAGGGTTCTATACCATTGGCTCCAGGGCCATCTGCAGGATGGATGTTGAGTTTGGTACTGACAATCTCGCTGGTTTACATGACAGCAAGAGACTCTGCTGTTCTGTCCTGGACTGTCCATTAACTCAGGAATCCAGTGGTTCTGTGGTGCCCAAAGCCATTCCTGGTTTCTCTAGCTATTAGGCTCTGGGGCAGAGACTGTTAATGGTGCCAGCTTTGATACCAACTGAGAAGCATACCAGAGACTTGCCCCTGGTACTGTCCTTGATGCACATACCCTCCATGCCTGTACTGTGTGATCCTCAGACTCAGCAGCAATTGCATCCCCCACCTCAGTGCCTACAACCTCAGTACCTGGACAGTAACTGGAGTGGGTACTGACTTCAACTTACTCCTCAGAACCAACTGTAGATCCCTTCCAGTTATCAGACCTAGAGGTGAGACCTTCCACCTCATGGGAGACATTTGCAGTACTGACTACTATTCTGACCTTGGTATTGGCTTTGCCCTTCTGATAGGGAGCTATGGACAAATTGGGATATTCAGTGACTCCACCAGGTTGGGCACCACTGATGCCTCCAGCCCAGCTCAGAATCCGCCAGCTCATTTCCATCACCACCTAGGCAGAATCAGTCTCTTAAATTATCCCGGCCTTCACTTGAGAGAGAACTGGTACCAAGACATCTTTGGAGATGGATTTCCATGCCCTAGTATACTGGAAACAGACTGCCATGGCCTAATGCTTACTGGCTTCCTATGCCTTATGCTGTACACAGTGGCACCTTAGAACACATGGGGGGGGGCAGTTCTTGATTTCCATCTCAATCAAGAGAGAGGTCACCACATTGACATGGACCAACCCCCAGAACCACCTGCTTTTGAGGTGCAGGAAGATGCTGAGCCCACTGAACTTTGCCAAAGGAACAAGCCTTGCTTCCTGAGGCTGCTTTGGCTCCTGTTAATCTGTTCTCTTTGTCTGATGTCTCAGTGGTCCCAGGCACCGCACTGATCCCAGAGGATTTTAGATCCTACCAGGAGTTACTCAATGGATGTGGCTCTTAATATCCAGCTTAAGCTGGTACAAGAGAATACCTATAAGCTTTTGGATATCCTTCAATCATTGATTCCAGGCAGAGTAACCCTCCCAATTAACAAGGCCTTGGAGTTGGCAAAGGCCTTTTGACAAAAGCCAGCATCATTAGCCTACAGCTAAATGTACAGACAAATCCTATATGTTCCCTCACAGGAGTTTGAATGGTTTTTACTCCCACCCAGCTCCAAACTCCCTACTATTGATGGCCTTTAATGAGAGACCATGACAAGGGAGGTTCAAATCAACTCATAAGGAAAAGGAACCTACAGACTCATTGATAAGAAGTTTATTCTACCATCTCTCTCCAAATACAGATAGCTAACAGTGCTTGCTGGTTAGCTAAGTCAATTTTCTGAATTGGGACGCAGTGTCCAAATTCATTCATAGATTGCCTGAGGATGCAAGAGAGGAGTTTTTGAAACTTTTGTAGCAGAAGGCAGTCTGATAGCTGAAACAATATTCCACTCCATGCTAGAGAGGATAATAGGACCCAACATACAAAAATTATAGAGGACCTTCATTTTGATGGACCATTTTTGTTTTCAGACAAAATTGAAGAAGCATTACATTTGTTTTAAAATTTCTGAGCTACCCTCTGCTCCTAGAAGTAGTGGTGTAGTGGGACCGGAGTGTGGCAGACAACATTCTGGCACTTATACAGAAACAAAATGGTGTCCTTTACACTGCCACTTAGAGGACACGATTTTGCAGAGCAAAATTGCGTTCCCCACACAGTGAGAATTCGCATGCACAGTAGGCGAGGTCATGCTGGCAGGAGCAGGGTCATAGACCTGCACAACAACAGCATTCCCACCAGTACCATAGGCAGCCCTTCTGTCCAGTGCGACTGAAGAATTTCTCAGTCACACAAGTCTCAGTGAAGGAGATCCTCTAACTTGAGTTCAAATCACCCACCTCATCCTCAGCCTGCTTTTGACTTCTCCTTTGAGGATAGCATTACAATCAACAATGATCTTTCTTCCATTTTCCCCCTGTTTGGGGACAGATTCCACTTCCTTGGTGCTTGGGAAGCCATAACCTTAGACAAGTACAACTGAGACTGGGATATTCAATTCCTTTCCACCACTCTTCCTATCCTCCATCTCTTTTCAGGGATCCATCTCACAGGTTGGTGCTCCTTAAGGAGATTCAGACTCTACTCACCCTAGGAGCCATAGGTTTCAGAGTGGTAGCTGTGTTAGTCTGTAACAGCAGAAAGAATGAGGAGTACTTGTGGCACCTTAGACTAACGAATTTATTTGAGCATAAGCTTTCGTGGGCTAAAACCCACTTCATCAGATGCATGTAGTGGAAAATACAGTAGGAAGGTCTGTAATTGAGTGTCCAGGAGGTTGAAGTGTTCTCCAACTGGTTTTTGAATGTTATAATAGAAAACCCCTGAAAAAGCACAAGAACAAATCAGCATAGACACCTCTAGAATCCCAACCAGGGGCATCCTGTCTGCTACCCAAGATCCATAAACCTGGAAATCCTGGATGCCCCATCATCTCAGGCATTGGCACCTACAGCAGGATTGCCTGGCTATGTACTCTCTCTCCTCAGGCCCTACACTACCAGCACTCCTAGCTATCTTCGAGACACCACTGACTTCCTGAGGATCTGTTGGTGATCTTCCAGAAAACACCATCCTGGCCACTTTGGGTGTAGAAGCCCTCTACACCAACATTCCACACAAGGATGGACTACAAGCCATCAGGAACAGTATCCCTGATAATGTCACGGCTAACCTGGTGGCTGAACTTTGACTTTGTCCTCACCCACAACTATTTCACTTTTGGGGACAATGTATACCTTTTAGTCAGCGGCACTGTTATGGGTACCCACATGGTCCCACAGTATGCCAACATTTTTATGACTGACTTAGAACAATGCTTCCTCAGCTCTCGTCCCCTAACGCCCCTACTCTCCTTGAGCTACATTGATGACATCTGGACCCATGGAAAAGAAGCCCTTGAGGAATTCCACCATGATTTCAACAATTTCCATCCCACCATCAACCTCAGCCTGGACCAGTCCACACAAGAGATCCACTTCCTGGACACTACTGTGCTAATAAGTGATGGTCACATAAACACCACCCTATACCAGAAACCTACTGACCGCTATATTTACCTAAATGCCTTCAGCTTTCATCCAGCCCACTCCACAATCCATTGTCTACAGCCAAGCTCTAAGATACAGCCGCATTTGCTCCAACCCCTCAGACAGAGACGAAACGCCTACAAGATCTCTATCAAGTGTTCTTACGACAATACCCACCTGCTGAAGTGAAGAAACAGATTGATAGAGCCACAAGACTTCCCAGAAATCACCTACTTCAGGACAGGCCCAACAAAGAAAGTAATGTAATACTCCACAAGGTCTCAAAATATACTAAGTATCAAAACAAATGTTTCATAAAATCATAGGGTTAGAAGGGACTGCAAGAGTCCTCTAGCCAAGATGCAGGATTGTTGTCTAAACCATCCAAGATGGATAATTATCCAGGTGCCTTTTGAAAAACTCCAGTGAAGAAGCTTCCACAACCTCCTGAGGTAGTCTGTTCCATTGTCCTACTGTTCTTACAGTTAGGAAGCTTTTCCTGAGATTTAATATAAATTGGCTATGCTGTAGTTTGAACCCATTGTCTCTTGTCCTGCCCTTTGTGACAAGAGCAACTTTTCTCCATTTTTTTATGGCAGTCTTTCAAGTATCTGAAGATTAATATCATATTCCCCCCCTTAATCTCCTCTCTTCCAAATTAAACATACCCCGTTCCTTCAGCTTTTGCTCTTATGAAGTGCATTCCATCCCTTTGATCATCTTTGTCACTTGCCTCTGGATCCTTTCCAGTTTCTCTACATCCTTTCTAAACCTTGGTGACTAAAATTTGGATGCAGTACTCTAGCTGAGGGCTAATCAGCGCTGAGTAGACCAGTACTATCACCTCCCATAATTTGCACATTATGCCTTTGTTAATGCAACCTAAAATTCCATTTGCTTTTTTGTTTTTGCAACAGCATCACATTGACTCCTATTGAGGCTGTGATCCACCACAACTCCCAGATCCTTCTCAGTAGTGCTGCTGCCAAGCCCAGTTTTCCCCAATTCTATATTTGTGCATTTTGGTTTTTCTTCCCTAAGTATCAAATTGGTGAGAAGATCTGTGTTCTTTACTTATCCCAATCTGCATCCTTTCCCCTTTACTGTCTATGGAACTTTGCTAGTCATCCAGTCGCATATTTTTTTTGTGAGAAGACTGAAGCAAAGTAGGCATTGAGCCACTCTGCCTTCCTATCATCTTCTGTTACCAGCTCATCTTCTCCATTGAGCAGCAGACCCACACCATCCTTGATCTTTATTTTTTGTCTGATATATCTGAAGAACCCCTTCTTGGTGTCTTTCACTTATTAGGCGGTGAATTGAAACTGAAACTTATACAAGAGATGCTACAATCCACTTTCTCTGTGTCCATTCAGGCAATATCTCTTTTTGTTAAAGAATCAAGATTCCACTCTAGAACACCAGGCTGGGGGGACCATCCAGTGTGAAAGGTGTCTGCTGGTGGAATCTTTCAGGAAGCAAGTGGGAGACCTACAGAAGGACGTGGTTAGGCTGAGGAGCATCCGTGCACATGAGGAATTCAAGAGTATTCATATGGAAATGCCCAAGACTGAGGAAGCTATTCAGCTAGAGAGAACTGCTGTTATGCCCTCTGGGGGAAAGGATGATATGTCTCTGTCACAGGGAGGACACTGGCTACTGGTTACTTCTGGCAGCAGGCAGTGCTCCATCCCTACTCCCAACCCATCCACCATAGTGAAGAAGAACTGTTACGCTGCCCTGGCAATGTGCAATGAGGAATCGCCCACAAAGGCGGAGGAGAAGCCATGAATCCCCCAGGCTGGGAGGATCATAGCCACAATTCCCAGAAGGAAACGTAGGGTAGGGGTGGTTGGTGACTCTGTTCTGAGGGGGACGGATGCACCCATCTGATGGCCTGAAATGGCTCCTGGGAAGTATGCTACCTGCCAGTGGCCCATATCTGAGACATTATGGTGGGATTGTCAAGGATCATCTGGCCCTGTCTACTACCTCATAGTACTCATCCATGTTTCACTAATGTGGTATGCAAGGTATGACTCTGAGCACATCAGAAGTGATTACAGGGCTCTGGGAGAAAGGGTGAAGGAGCTGGGGATGCAGGTGATACTCTCTTTGATCCTTCTGGTTAAGGGTAGAGGCCCAGGCAGAGACAGATGCATCCTGGAGATGAATAACTGGCTGAAAAGATGGTGGTGCCAGGAGGGCTTCAGCTTGCTTGATCATGGGATGCTGGGGGGAAAAGAACTAGTAAGCAGAGATGGGGTCCAAGATCTATTGGAAAAGGGTCAGAAAAGGGCAACACAAATGATTAGGGATATGGAACAGCTTCCATATGAGGAGAGATGAATAAGACTGGGACGTTTCAGCTTGGAAAAGAAACGACTAAGGAGGGATATTATAGAGGTCTATAAAATCATGACTGGTGTAGAGAAAGTAAATAAGGAAGTGTTGTTTACTCCTTCTCGTAACACAGGACCTAAGAGTTACCAAATGAAATTAATAGGCAGCAAACAAAAAAAGTATTAAAACAAAAAAGAGTATTTCTTCACACAATGCACAGTTAACCTGTGGAACTCTTTGCCAGAGGACGTGGTAAAGGCCAAAACTATAACAGCATTTTAAAAAAGAAACTAGATAAGTTCTTGGAGGGATAGATCGATCAATGGCTATTAGCCAGGATGGGCAGGGTCCCTAGCCTCTGTTTGCCAGAAAGTAGGAATGGGCAACAGAGGTTGGATCACTGTTCTGTTCATTCCCTCTGTGGCACCTGGCATTGGCCACTGTCAAGACAGGATACTGGGTTAAATGAACCTTTGGTCTGACCCAGTATGGCCGTTCTTATGTTTTTGTTATCTTTCCTATGCAGTAGGATAGTTAGGAAGTATGGCAAGATACCACCCTGGCTTAACCAGGAGACCATCAAGATCTGAAACTCAAAAGAGACCTACAAAAAGTGGAAACGAGGTCAAGTTACAAAGGATGAATACAAACAAATAACACAAGTTTGCAGGGACAAAATTAGAAAGGCCAAGGCATAAACCAGATTAAACTAGCTAGACACATAAAGGGTAACAAGAAAACATTCTATAAATAGATTAGAAGCAAGAGGAAGACCAAGGAGACAGAGTAGTCCCATTACTCAATGGGGGGGGATAATAATGGAAAATGTGTAAATAGCAGAAGTGCTAATTGACCTTTTTTTGTTTCAGTTTTCACCAAAAAGGGTAGGAGTGATTGGACATCTAACTTAATGAATGCCAGTGAAAATGAGGTAGGATCAAAGGCTAAATTGGGAAAGAACAAGTTAAAAATGACTTAGACAAGTTAAATGTCTTCAAGTCACTAGGGACTGATGAAATACATCCTAGAATACTCAATGAATTGACAGAGGAGATATCGGAGCCTTTTGCAATTATCTTCAAAAAGTCATGGAAGATGGGAGAGACATTCCAGAGGTCTGGAAAATGGCAGATATAGTGCCCATCTATAAAAATGGGGATAAGGACAACCCAGGGAATTACAAGTCAGTCACCTTAACTTCAGTACCTGGAAAGATAATGGAGTGATAAGTGAACAACCAGTTCCCATTTGGGAAACCTTACAACTTTACAGCCAAATCACATTTTATGATACTTTTGTTAAGGCTTAAAGTGATTAAACAAAGGCTATTTTGTAATAAAGTCAGTTTTGTATAGTTGAATATGTTCATGGACATGTCAAAAGATCTCTTTACTAACAAATCTTAAAAATTTGGTCTACAGAACTATAATGTATCCTCAAATATTAATAAACCTAGAAATGTTGTATAAATATTGTGTAGCAAGTGGGTTATATTAGAAGTCATTATTAGTAAGAATTAATGCTCTTGTTGTTTTGCTAATGTTTTGAAGTATCTAGGACTGGTTAAAACAAATGAAACTATTCTAACCATTTGGAGTTAAGCTATTGCTTTTATAATGAACCTGGAAGTTGTTTAAAATTAGAATCAAATTAGGTTTAATTTCTTCCTGCATTTGGAAGTGGGATGACCTAAAACTCTCCTCAGATTAAAGTTAACAGGAAGCACAAAGTGTGAGGGATCACAGGCCTCAAACCCAGGCCCACAGCTGCGCTCCGGCCATGACTGCCACCCAGCAGCTTAGCTGAGTAACTAGGAAAGGGTTAGCTTGCAGAGGGTCCTGCCCCCAAAGCTCCCAAGTGAGGGAAACAGTCGTCTGCTCTATTGGCTAAGGAATACTCTATAAACCAGGAAGTAATAACAGGAAGTTGTCTGAAGAACTTAAGGAATCCTTGGCTGGCTGCTACTATGGACCCCTGGTGCTTACCTGACTTCTGAGCTCTGCATTACTGTCTGCTCCTGGTTCCTGTTTCCCCTCCGATCTTTGACCTCCCATCTCAGGCTCTTGGCTACTCCCAGTTCCTGTTGTCCTGTTCTACTCCTGCTCCTCTGACCTTGTCTCTGGCTCTGACCTTTGACTTAGCACCTGACATTGTCAATGGTTCTGACCTTTGGCTTGATATTTGGTATTGTCTCCAGTTCTGATTCCTGGCTTGGCACCTGACTCTGTCTCTAGCTCTAGCCTTCAGCTTGGTACCTGTTGCTGTCTTTGGTTTTGACCTCCTGCTCCAATCACTAGGCCTGCCTCCTGCTCCAACCACAAGGCCTGGCCACTCACGTCCTGGTTGTTGCATAAAGCTACCAGAAGTTAACTACCAAATTACAACAATATGAAAACTCAATCCTGTTAAATGGTTCAAGAACTAGAAAACAGAAAGTGAACCCAAAGACTCTAAACAATTCTGTGACTGTGTTTTAATTAACTATGCTAAATAAATTAAGAATTCCAAGGAAAGGATAAAAACCCTTGGAAAGGAACTTTGTATGAATCTTGAATACCACCTACTGGATGGGCAGGAAACTTGCCAAAAATTTGACCTGTTCACCTCTAATGAATGACCTCCTCTTCAAAAGAAAAGGACTAATAGAAAATTTCCATATACATATTTTTGGGTAGATCAAGCCCTCCCAGTGCAGCCAAATGGGGTGATCATACTTAAAAAGGATTGTCAATCCCCAAACCTTTGTCCAACAAAACCTATGGCAGCAGATTAATGCCTGCTCCAGAGAAGCTGGTCCATTCTACGTGTTTAACTCTCCCTAAGGAAAAGTCATTCTCTTTAGGAGTACTTTACATCCTGGGATGCTGAAGCCCAGAATCCCAATTATAAGCATCTTGTCGGGGGGAAAGACATTTCCCTGAAGACAGACTCCTAAGTCCCACCACAAAAAAGAAGACTGCACACCAAACAGAAGGAAGGGGAGAAATTCCACCTGCTTTTAGCAATACTCATTGATTTCCTAAATCTCTAAAATTCCTTAGGTAATTGTTCTGCTTCCAAGGAAATCAGAATTTGAGTTAGAGTATAATTGTTCTCTTACCTCACTGAACCCATTGAGGTTCAGACCTATTCAAAAAATCGGAATCTTGGGCTTGCAGGAACTCTTGGCTGGAATACACCAAAGTCACAAATGTAACAACATCCATCGCTACTGTTAAGATATTTTGATTCCAAATTAAAAAAAAAAAACTTACACTAGAAATAGGAAAAAAATAGAGCCTTAAAGATTAGGGAATATTCTCCTCAGAACCTAACTGAACTAAATTATAGGATTTAAATCTAACAACATTGTAACTGAAACTGATTTGGTGCTTATTTCAACTGCGTGCTTTCACCCTTAACTACCAGAATTACCTGGTGTGTAGTGATGAACTTTCTTCATTTGGATTACTAAATTACCTGATTTATTGCTTGAAGAGCTAACCACAAAAATATAACTTAAGTACAGCAGATGTTTATAGTAGTTATGTCCATTTCAAACCAAAGAGTTTAAGGAAATTAATTGTTGGATGGTTCATTTTGTTTTGTTTTTGTTTCAACTCAGTTCCTTGACAGGACTGGAATGTGGGCTGTCTGATGTCATGGTCAGAGCTGGAGTCCAAGTCACAGGTCGGAGCCAGAATCGGAAGCTAGGGTTCAAACAAGAGTCAGGTCCAGCAACCAGTCAGGAAGACGCTAGTTGTTTGGACAACTTCTTGTGCTGCCTCCTGTCTTAAATAGTGTGGTCTGGCCAATCAGATTTCTTGTGGGCGGTGCCTCTAGAAGGGGTCAGAGTTCTGCTAGCTTCTCATTTCTCATAGTTCTGGGTGAGCTGCCCAGTGGTGGCTAGGGTGCGAGGGCTGCCTGTGAACCCGTTGGTCGTTACGTTCCCAGCTTTAAGTGTTACTAAGAACTAACAACTTCATGAAATCAGTTCTTTGCCCTGTGACTTATGCTCTCAAACCTCTGCAGCTGTGCTGCCTTGAATGTGTGACAGAATTATCTGCTAGTGAGAGACACAACCTTGGATCTGTCCCTTGTAATACTACACTGTGTGTGAAGTGAGAAAAGCTATCACTTCAGTCTTTTGTGTGTTACAAACTTTTTCACTAACTTTAATTGTGTTGTGTGTTTTTAACTACAGGGTTAACTAATATATTAATACCTTACACTCCATACTAGCTTCATTTCAATGTTGGTGTGGTAACTTAACTAGTTACTGTCTTACCTGTGTCAATTTTAAATACCAAAAGAGGGTACTTTGATATTTCTTTCTATGTTTGCCCATTGGTGTGTGGTATTACCTTTAATAATCTTTTGCCAAGTAACTCAAATATCAGTATCTCCTGTCCAGTGTGCTATCAGCTTTCCAAGGACACTTCCTCTACTTGCTTAATTAACCTTAATTTTAATATCTTGGTTAATCAAACTGCTTTCTGAACTTTCACAGTTGTAAATTTTCTATTGATTCCACTAAATTAGAGTTAATCCTCTGTGTTGTACTGTTGTATTAGAATTAAGGGTATGATTTAGTCATGGGTATTTTTAGTAAAAGTACTAAAGGTCACAGGCAATAAACAAATTCATGGCCCGTGACCTGTCCATGTCTTATACTAAAAATACCTGTGATTAAATCTTGGGGGAGTGGGGCAGCTGGGGGGAGCATGGCAGGGCCCTGCTGGGGCAGGGTGCAGTGGGGAGGACACCAGGGGCCAGCAGCACGGTTGCTCCAGCCACCCACCTGGGGACCGCTGCCCAGGACCACTGGAGCAGTGGCTGGAGTGGCTGTCCTGGGGGCCACCTGAGCAGCTGGCACTGGATCCAGTGGCCCTGGATTGGGTGGCCCTGGGGTCAGCCACACTGACCACTGCAGAAGTCACGGAAGTCACAAAGTCACAATCTGTGACCTCCATGACAGACATGGAGCCCTAATTATCACATTGGGTGTTCTTGGTACCTTAGCTTTGTATGTGTTTTCGTAACATTTCCAGTTAGGTATGTACCGAAACACTGCTTTATTTCAAGCTGTAGTCATATGGCTGTGAACTTGCCTCAAGAATCAAACTTAAACCAGATAATGCTTCTGTCTTACAAAAATAGTAAAAAAGTAATAAAGGCTTTGCTAGGTTTTATTTAAGATAACACTACTTTTAATTATATTGTCCTATTCAACCTAGTTAGTTTCATCCTAAATCATTCTTTACTTTAAAATTTTTTATTATCAAGTTGAATTATAGTAGTTGTAATGTAGTTACTTCAGTTTATACTTGCTTATAAGATACTATTTCTTTAAGTTTAGCTGTTGAATTATGTTAATGATATTTAGCTACTAGTTTGTCTTAATTAAACAACCTATTGATGCTGTTACTATCCTAAGTGTATGTCCACACTGGCAGAGTTACAGTGCCGGCAGTTACAGCGCTGCTCAGAAAGCGCTGAAGGGAAACCGCTATTGTGGGTTCACACTGTTAGCTGCCTGCACAATAACATGTTCGCACTTGCAGTGGTATTCGGAGTGCACCACTCCGGGCAGCTATCCCACACAGCATCTCTTCCACTTCTGCCACTAAGAGTTCTAGGAAGGAGGAGGGGAGCACGGGGCATCCTGGATCCTGTCCCAATGCCCTGTGATGCATTGCTTTGCATCCCAGCAAGCCCTGTGCTTCTGTCCACATTCGGTGCCATCTTTCAACGGTTTGTGTACTGCGCACCCTGCCTCTTCGGTCTGCAGGAATGGATCCTGAACGGTTGACCAGTATGCTGCTTGCTCTGACCAACACGTCACGAGTGGCAATGGAGTTATTCCTTAAACTACAAAGGCAAGAGTACAATATTGATCTCGCCATGCGTACTAGCTACAATACAAGATTGCTTGTGGCATTCACGGAGGTGCTGACCACAGTGGAATGCTGCTTTTGGGTTTGGGAAACAAGCACTGAGTGATGGGATCACATTGTCATGCATGTCTGGGATGATGAGCAGTAGCTGCAGAACATTCATGGGACTGTGTAATGAGCTTGCCCCAGCCCTGCAGCACAAGAACACAAGAATGAGAGCTGCCCTGCTGTTGGAGAAGGGCATGGTGATTGCATTGTGGAAGCTGGCTACTCCAGACTGCTACCGATTGGTTGCTAACCAGTTCAGAGTGGAAAAGTCGACTGTTGGACTCGTGTTGATGGAAGTGTGCAGGGCCATTAATCACATTCTGCTCTGAAAGACCATGTCTCTGGGCAATGTGTGACATTGTGGATGGCTTTGCACAAATGGGCTTCCCTAACTGTGGAGGGGTGATAGATGGTACGCATTTTCCAATTCTGGCACCAGACTACCTAGTCACAGAGTACATTAATTGGAAGGGGTATTTCTCAATGGTTCTCCAGGCGCTTGTGGATCACCGTGGTTGTTTCCTAGACATTAACGCAGGCTGGTCCAGAAAGGTGCATGACGCATGCATCCTTCGGAACACTGGCCTGTTCAGGAAGCCACACGCAGGGACTTTCTTTCCGGACCAGAAGATCACCATAGGGGAAGTCAAAATGCCCATTATGATTCTGGGAGACCCTGCATACCCCTTAATGGCATGGCTTATGAATCCATACATGGGGCACCTACACAGCAGCAAGGAGCAGTTCAACAATAGACTGAGCAAGCAGAATAACTGTTGAATGTTTTTGGCCATTTAAAGGCCCGCTGGTGCTGCCTATATGGGAAGATGGACCTTGCCGATGACAATATTCCTATGTTATACGTTCATAATATTTGTGAAAGGAAGGGTGAAAGCTTCACTCAGGGCTGGACCACTGAGGCTTAGTGCCCGGAGGCAGAATTTGAACAGGCAGAGACCAGGGCTATTAGAAGGGCATGTGGAAATAGATAAAGGGAATTTGGATGCAGGCCTCTGAAATGAGCAGAACTCAGGCTAACTCTCTAGTTTAATAACGCGAGATTTGTAGAAGCAGGGCTCACGTTGCAAGCGGGTAGGAAGACAGCAGAGTAGAGTCAGCGTGACCCAGCCTAGAGATAGCTATGTTTTGAGAATAGAATTGAGAAAATACAGGAATGGGCAAGACATAATATAAACAAACTGCAGTTGTTGATCATTACTGTATGTAACAAAAGGTATAAATGCTTGCCTTAATTGTTTATCTTTTGAGAGACCTGCCTAGGAGGGGGAAACCCTGTGTCCTAGTGCGCACGCTCTCCCTCTGTGCAAGTGCTTGAGAAAATAAAGTGTATCTGACTTGCTGCACCCAACCGAGAGAGTGAGAACTGTTTTTCTTCGACAATTTGGGGGCTCGTCCGGGATGGCAATGCCTGCTGAGACAATGGCAGCTGCTGCGGACCCCATGGCACCACAATAGAGGTAGGAGACCTTCTGAAATCTCTATTGGGGTATCGGAGGAGGACTGCCCGTGGAGGCAGTCTGTCCCTTTTGGGCTTACGCCATCTGAACTTATTGATTGTGCAGCAAGATCAGATGCAGAGGGGTGCTGGAGAACTGTTTTGCCACCCCCAATAAGGTTAATGCACAGGTGCTGAGGGGTTGTTGCTGCCTAAAAGGTTGTATTAAGGTTATTGTACATGAGATGCATCATGGTGTGAAGACACAGGTGTGTGTGTGTGTGTGTGTGCGCGCCAGTGTGAATGAGGGCCACTGGAAGATGCCCTGAGCTCCCTGCAAAGCACAAGCTCATGACCAGGGATGTCTCTAATGCAAGCTTAGTGGCTGCACCTTAGTGGATTGGTAAAAGATCCAACCCAAGGTTTTTCTCTGCATGGCATGACCAGCAAGGGGTGTACCTGGGTCTAGGATTGTGTGACCCCATCTCTCCTCATCCTCTCCTCCCCATTTGAACCACTGACTAGTCTAATTGCCTCACCGGAGGCAATTAGAGTATGCGGCATACTCTATTCTCAGACTAGCCGATGCTCTTTGCTGAAGGGAGTGTAGGAGGGTCATGGACATCCTCAATAAATCTTTCCTGTGTGAGGAAAGAGTGAGAATTTTCTTAGCTCATGAGCTGACCGAGCGGACAGGGTGCCCTCCCTGGGAGACTTTAGTTTATGAGCCACCAGCAGACAGGGTGCCTCCCCTGGTGTGTGTAATTGGAAAATGGGTGGGGGACAGTCTAAGTAGTCCCCCTCACCCCAAAGGGTACCACATGTATGTGTATTATGGTCCCAGAACCTGCAGGTATTTAGAAAATTGGAACTGTTACACGCATGATAATCCATCTAAACAGTTCCCACTAGAAGGTACCTTTGATTTAGACAAAATCACATACCTCAGAGGAACCCTTACATCACCAAAAGCCTCTGACACACAGTGGGAGCAATTTGTCGATAGCATCCGGATGCCTCCCTACCCAAACCTCTTCCTCAACCCCCTCGGCTCCTTTATATCCCCAGTTAAGGCTGAAAGCGAGGAGGGAAAGGAATGGGTTAATTTGAAAATTCAGCTTGGCCCAGAGATAGAGCTGCTCTGCAATAAGGGTCAAGAATCAACACAGACCATACCAAGCACAAAGAAAAAAATTGCTTTTATCCCCAGCTGGCTGTGAAATATATAGACAGAGGCTAGCAAAGGCAATACAAGTTACAGGCCTGAAATTATATTTGCAAAGCTTGGCTGCCAAGTGAGACTCAACAGTCTGCCTTTACAACCCTGGAGCCAACATGGTTTGGGGACACTGAAGAAGCTACAGTCAGTTGGCTTGACTGGAATACCAAGCAAAGGGTCTCTGAAAGAGATGCCCCAGGAGACCCCAGGGTGTAAAAACAGCCCTCCCAAGAGCAGAAGTAAGTTGGAGATTGCACAGCGTATCTCTGGACAATCTGTATACAGGATAATCTCCCGTCCACCTCCCCCACCTTCTCTGGATGTTATACACAGATGTGGCCTGTCTGGACGTACGTGTGTGAGTATGAAAGTGGCTTGAGTCATTAATGTTTTTCTTCCCCTGAGTGATGTGGGAACATTCCCAACACAGTCTTATTATTTTATTAATGAAGCTTTTTTAAAATTCAGTCATATGGTGTCTTCTTCATCTCCCCCCAACAATCCTGCAGCATCAGCCTGATCACCTGACACGAGGGATAGATTGGTAACAAAAAAAATCTGTCAGTTTTGGTGGAAAATTGAGTAAGGGTGTCAAGGTTCCTCCCCCACTCTGAACTCTAGGGTACAGATGTGGGGACCTGCATGAAAACCTCCTAAGCTTACTTTTGCCAGCTTAGGTTAAAACTTCCCCAAGATACAAATTAATTTTATCCTTTGTCCTTGGAATAACCACTGCCACCACCAAACTCTAACTGGGTTTACTGGGAAACGCAGTTTGGACACGTCTTTCCCCCCCAAAATCCTCCCAACCCTTGCACCCCACTTCCTGGGAAAGGTTTGGTACAAATCCTCACCAATTTGCATAGGTGACCACAGACCCAAACCCTTGGATCTGAGAACAATGAAAAAGCATTCAGTTTTCTTACAAGAAGAATTTTAATAGAAATAGAAGTAAAGGAATCACCCCTGTAAAATCAGGATGGTAGATACCTTACAGGGTAATTAGATTCAAAACATAGAATCCCTCTAGGCAAAACCTTAAGTTACAAAAAAGACACACAGACAAATAGTCATTCTATTCAGCACAGTTCTTTTCTCAGCCATTTAAAGAAATCATAATCTAAAGCATACCTAGCTAGATTACTTACTAAAAGTTCTAAGACTCCATTCCTGTTCTATCCCCGGCAAAGCAGCATACAACAGAGACACAGACCCTTTGTTTCCCTCCCTCCTCCCAGCTTTTGAAAGTATCTTGTCTCCTCGTTGGTCATTTTGGTCAGGTGCCAGCGAGGTTACCTTTAGCTTCTTAACCCTTTACAGGTGAGGATTTTTCCTCTGGCCAGGAGGGATTTTAAAGGGGTTTACCCTTCCCTTTATATTTATGAGAAAGGGAAGAGCCCTGCAGAATGCACCCTATTTGTTTTGCCCTTGTTTTTTGTTTGCTTTGCTTGGTCTTGTTGGTATTATATGTTAAGAATTGCATGATTAAAGGTGTGCTCTCTCTCAGCCGCAGTAGGTCTAGGAACCGGAGAGGGGTTTAGCATTCCTCTCTCCACCGTGGTTGACAGGGAAGGGTGGCAGGTCGCAGCAGCCGTAGCAGGACTGGGCAATAGAGGAGTTGGGGGGGAAAAGGGAAGAGATGTGTACCTGACAGCTGGAGAGAAAATTGAACAGTTAAATGCCAATTGGCTGTGCGTTCTGTCCAGGTGGCAAGCCTCACGGGAGATGATTCGGGTGACCCTTGTGAGTGATATTGTTAAGAAAAGAGACCAGGAAGGGTAGGGGCTAGTTGAGAAGCCCACCCTCCTTGCTAAATTGGTAGTGAAACAAGCCTGAGCCCATAGAAAGAAATGGTTCAACAAGAAAAAAAGTGTTGGGCCCAGAAAGCAGGCAGGTAACAGTGAAAAGTTGGGAAAAGAGTGAGTAGTTAACTCTGTAGATGCTGGAAGGAATTAAGCAGTGAAACCTTGTAAGAATGTGAAAAGAGAAAAGGTGTTATGAAAAGAAAATTCTTGGTTTCTTTGCAGCCATTCTGAAGGAGAAATGGGCCCTTTTCCAAGGGATGTCTGTAAATAATCCAGGCAAGAGGTTATTTAAATGGAATAATTTCACTATGAATAAGTTAGTCAAATTTGCTAAAGAACACTCCTGGTGTGTACAATCTGTGTTTTGTAAGTTTGAGATGAATTGGTGGTATTTTTAAAGTTGCAGAACTGAGAATACTTTTGTCAGACACCGGAAACTAGTGTTTAGTTTTGGTATTTAGCATTTAATCCTTAAGGTGACTTAATGCTTTACAAGATTTAAATTTCTTTTTTAAACTATCAAAGTTGTGGCTGCAGCAGGGCAGTCAAAGCCAGGAGAATGGAAAAAGATTTGAATTTGTTTTGGGGTAACAAAATAGCAGATAAAAGATCTGGTAAAGAGAGAAGGACAGCGCCCCTGACTGTGTGGTCGAGCTGTCACTTTACTGGGGGTGCATGGAGACTTTGTAAGCACAAAAGGAACAGTTCTACCTTTGTGTAGAAATTAATATGACTAGTGTTGTGGAAATTGAATTGTGGGGGAAATGCACATTTCCTCCACAATTCATGTGCAGTGTATATTGTAGAAGGAGTAAAAGAAATGCAAACCTGCCATGCTATTTAATTAAAATCATATTAGAACTCCAAAGGGAGCCACAATAGGTTGTGTTGTCTTTTTCAGATCTCTGTGTGTTTTGAAAGCAGGACTTAAAAGTAAAAGGCAATCAAAATTCTGGTAAAAACAATTGTCCCTTTTAAATAAGAGTCTTTAAGCTGTGCATAGGTTTGGATCCAGAAGCAAGCCAGAAATCCTGTGTCAATGCAAATGATCTGACTGATAAGGTAGAAGTCACAGAAACCTGGGCTGCCTATGAAACAAATAAAGAAAATATGGGTAATTCCTCTGTTTTGCCTGCAATTAACAAGGGTATTTGTATAAAAAGGGAATATTTTAAACAATGACTGCCCTGAAGCAGTAGATCTGTTCTTTTTGTCTTTCAGAAAAGCAGAGAAACTAATGCCAGCTGAAAAGCAATCCACATACCATGCATTTACTGGCACAGTACGAATTGTGTTCTGTGTTCTATGTCCTATCTTGTGGTGTTTGTCTTGTGGCCAGAATTGTTGTGTTTTAATATTTTCATAGAGTCTAGTTCAAAATCAAATAGAAGGGTTAAATCAAAATGTAGATATTTGTTTTATTCAATTTGGAATACGAAGTGTTTGGATAATATCAGGAAAATGTGATTTACTAAAGTCTAATACATTTCCTTATGTAAGAAAAACAAACTTCATTGGCCAGATCTTTTAATTGAAAAAAATGTTAAATTTTGCACACCAACAGTCTTTAGAAGCAAGGATGTGAAAGGTTAACCCACTCCCCATATTGCACATGAGATCCTTCTGACTACCTCTGATTTCTAGCCAGAGGGCTGGGGAGGGAGGAAAGCTGTTGGACACCAGAGGTTGTACTGAGTGAACTCCTCAAAAATGGGTGTGCTTGTCCTGGCTTGTTGCTCCAAAGCTCTGTAATAAAGTCATTTTACTGGAAGGGTGTATGTGGCATACATTGAATAATAAGACTAAAGTACTGTATAATAGCTGTGTTTATTGTTGGGAAAAGGTATGAGTGGAAGTTTCCTTTGCAGGTTAAAGAAGGAGGGGAGAAGGAAAAAACAGAACAGTCCTAAGATAAGACGCTGGCCCCATTCAAGGACTCTGCTCACAGCTAAGACTTGGCTGACAACCAAGAAAAAGGCGGGGGGAGGGGGCTTGAATGTGTCCAAGCAGCTGTAAAATCTGCAAAACTCTGCCAGGCATTAATGAAATGTTAGGTTTCTTTTCTCACAGGTAAAAAGCGTTACCTAAAGACTCTAGCAGCCGTGCCATTCATTGAAACCAGGAGACTGAGTCTACGTAAAGTCCATCAATGAAAGACTGCTCTGTCTTCACACTGGAAAGGCCCTTACCAAGTTCTGCTAACTACCAACACCGCTGTAAAGTGTCAAGGACTGACTGCCTGGACCCATGCTTCTCACTGCAAGAAAGCCCCTCAGCCTCAAGATAATTCCACTCCTACTATTGATCAGCCTGTTTCTCTTTCTGGTATTTCTTTTTCCTCCTTCTGGACTGCAGGGGAAAAGGACAAGGTGATGTGCTGGTAACCTCTCCCTTGTCCACTGACAGAGCTAACCTGCATTGAGTATTTGCTACAGAAACCAAAGCGCTACAGGGTGATGTGCTAGTAACCTCTCCCCTGTATGATGCTGTGCCACGAATGCTTCAGGAAAGAAGAACAAAAATACTCCTTCCGCTGAAATTGCCAAAGTCCAGGAATTCCTGACTACAAAAGACATTAAGAACTGACCCTGGTGAAGAAACAAAGAATTATACACTGGCAGGAAGAAACTTGAGGGACCCATGCTTGGGAATGTGGTATTGACTGGATTTTGGGATTTATTCTACAGGCTGTGCCCTGTGTTTTTTGGATAAGTACCTTCAGCATGTATTACCCTCCCTAATTGGATTTTAAATGACGACAAATACCAAAGGCACCTTGTTGCCACTGCCCCGCCATTTCCTCTATTAGACTATTACCCCTGTAACACATCCAAAGACAGACAATGCTATATAGCTGATAAAAGCCAATGGCCAAGGCCTTCACACTTTAGTGATTTATTTAAATATTGTTTGAAAAAATTATTTGTAAGGTTCAGGATATTCCATATAAGCGAACAATTGAGTGGGGAAAAAGACTGGTCAGAGGAGATAAAAGTATGACATCCTTACAATTGAGTTTCAAGAATTTGAAATTAAGGTTTTATAATAGGGTTGACATAATGGCCATTCCGGAAGTCTAGTATATCTGGGAGAAGGGGTCCTTATTGTTTTGGTTACCCAATTAGTAAATCAGACTCATGCTCAGAGTGTTCTGCCACTGGAAATTTTACTTGTACTGAAATGATCCCAGTAACTAATAATTTAACCTGTACCATATTACAATATACCCCTTCCTATGCTATTTATGTTAATGCTTCTCAAAAGTACCTGAGAATATTTAAACAATACATGTGGTATAATGCTATCCCCAAGAGAAATGTACTAGGACATTGAATAACAATAATTAATGCCACGTTAGGGACTGTAAAGTTTACCCTGCCCCTATTCAGCTTTCAAATCACTTTCATGTATCCAAATTGCTCAAAGGGGGCTGCTATTTGGCTAGCACAGCAAAGGGCACAGGTCTCCTCTAGAAAGAAAAGGGATTTAGCTGGTTTTACCTATGGGATGGTGCAAATAGCGCAGCTGCAATCTGGAATATCTATAAAGGCCAACTACCTGGTTTGCCTAATCGATTTTTAGTCAGTGCTCCTGGAATAACACCCAACATTTGGATAGGGATAAGGAGTCAATGGACATTCTAGCCATTAGAACCCCCACAGTTTCAGTGTGTACATAAACTGAAGCCAGGGGAAGTTGTCACTGTTCATGACAATGTTTGTTGGGAGGGTATGGGACAAGGAACTACCCTGACAGGACACCTGCTCTTCCAAACTAATGATAGCTGTGTGCATGTTGAGGCCACCACGTTACAAGATATTCATTTTAATCTCACCACTGCTGCAGGCAATTGTAAAATTCTAGCCACAGGCCAATAAATAATATAATTAGCCCTTAGGTTCCAAATACCCTTCAACTGGATTGTCTTAGTACCTGATAGGTTCCAAAATTTGTTTTCACTCCCACCAGAGGTTCAGAAAAATCTCTGAATTACAAGGGCAAATTCATATTCTTCAAAATATATATCAAATTGAAAAGTAGGCCTTTCATACCACTTATAGAGTGTCTACTTTATGTACTAAGCATGATGTATTGTGCTTTCTGACTAAAACTGTATAACCCCATTATATATCACTATGGAAATGCTATTGCTTGTATTCTTGTTTAGCTTAGGGTTATGTTGTTTTGTTTGTTGTAAGGGACACAATAATACTTTCCATGTCCATGCTAATCATGCATTGTCATTGTATCCAATCAAAAAACCCTAAGGTTGAAGTATTTAATGGAGAGTTAGAAATACAAGATTTAATGAGAATGGAAGTCTAAGATTGAAAGTTGTGGTGGAAGCACAAAAGGGGGGATGGAAGTAAATAAAGGGAATTTGGATGCAGGCCTCTGAAATGAGCAGAACTCAGGCTAACTCTCTAGTTTAATAACACGAGATTTGTAGAAGCAGGGCTCACATCAGAAGTGGGTGGGAAGACAGCAGAGTAGAGTCAGCGTGACCCAGCCTAGAGATAGCTATGTTTTGAGAATAGAAGTGAGAAAATACAGGAATGGGCAAGACATAATATAAACTGCAGTTGTTGATCATTACTGTATGTAACAAAAGGTATAAATGCTTGCCTTAATTGTTTATCTTTTGAGAGACCTGCCTAGGAGGGGGAAACCCTGTGTCCTAGTGCGTGCTCTCTCCCTCTGTGCAAGTGCTTGAGAAAATAAAGTGTATCTGACTTGCTGCACCCAACCGAGAGAGTGAGAACTGTTTTTCTACAACAGGCACAAGGGGCCAAAAGGATCAGGGATGCCTTGAGGCAGCAATTTGAAGCTGAAAGCCACTTATATTTGTTGCTATGCTCGGGAATGGAGTGCTTTTAATGCTAGGAGGTGATTGTGACTGGTGCAGATGATACAATATGAAGGTTTAAGATAATTGTCTGTTGGTTTAGAATCATAAAATAATAGGGTTGGAAGAGACCTCAGGAGGTCATCTAGTCCAATCCCCTGCTCAAAGCAGGACCAACACCAACTAAATCATCCCAGCCAGGGTTTGGCAAACCGGGCCTAAAAAACTTCTAAGGATGGAGATTCCACTATCTCCCTAGGTAACCCATTCCAGTGCTTCCCCACCCTCCTAGTGAAATATTGTTTCCTAATATCCAATATAGACCTCCCCCACTGCAACTTGAGACCATTGCTTCTTGTTCTGTCATCTGCCACCACTGAGAAGAGCCAAGCTCCATCCTCTTTGGAACCCCCCTTTAGGTAGTTGAAGGCTGCTATCAAATCCTCCCTCTCTTCTCTTCTGCAGACTAAATAAGCCCAGTTCCCTCAGCCTCTCCTCATAAGTCATGTGCCCCAGCTCCCTAATCATTTTTGTTGTCCTCTGTTGGACTGTCTCCAGTTTGTCCACATCCTTTCTGGAGTGGGGGGGCCCAAAACTGGACACAATGCTCCAGATGTGGCCTCACCAGTGCTGAATAGAAGGGAATAATCACTTCCCTTGATCTGCTGGAAATGCTTCTACTAATACAGCTCAATATGCCATTGACCTTCTTGGCAACAAGGACACACTGACTTATATCCAGCTGCTCTTCCACTGTAATCCCCAGGTCCTTTTTTGCAGAACTGCTGCTTAGCCAGTTGGTCCCCAGCCAGTAGCTGTGCATGGGATTCTTCCTTCCTAAGTGCGGGACTCTGCACTTGTCCTTGTTGAACCTCATCAGATTTCTTTTGGCCCAATCCTCCAATTTGTCTAGGTTACTCTGGACCCTATCCCTACCCTCCAGCTTTTCTACCTCTTCCCCCAACTTAGTGTCATCTGCGAACTTGCTGAGGGTGCAATCCATCCCATCATCCAGATCATTAATCAAGATGGTGAACAAAACCGACCCCAGGAGCACTCCACTTGATACCGGCTGTCAACTAGACATCGAGTCATTGATCACTACCTGTTGAACTCGACATTCTATCCACCTTATAGTCCATTCATCCAATGCATACTTTTTTAACTTGCTGGCAAGAATACTGTGGGAGATGGTATCAAAAGCTTTCCTAAAGCCAAGATATATCATATCTACCGCTTTCCCCATATCCACAGAGCCCATTATCTCATCATAGAAGGCAATCAGGTTGGTCAGGCATGACTTGCCCTTGGTGAATCCATGTTGACTGTTCCTGATCAACCTTCCTCTCCTCCAAGTGCTTCAAAATGGATTCCTTGAGGACCTGCTCCATGATTTTGCTGGGGACTAAAGTGAGGCTGACCGGTCTGTAGTTCCACGGGTTCTCTTTCTTCCCTTTTTAAATATGGGCACTATATTTGTCTTTTTCTAATAGTCTGGGACCTCCCCAGATCGCCATGAATTTTCAAAGATAATGGCCAATGTCTCTGCAATCACATCAACTCCCTCAGCACCCTTGGATTCATTAGAGGTGGATCCATGGACTTGTGCATGTCCAGCTTTTCTAAATAGTCCTTAACCTTTCACCACTGAGGGCTGCTCACTTCCTCCCCATACTGTGCTGCCCAGTGCAGCAGTCTGGGAGCAGCTGACCTTGTCTGTGAAGACGGAGGCAAAAAAAGCATTGAGTACTTCAGCTTTTTCCACATCATGAATATCAGGGTTGGAAGGGACCTCAGGAGCCAGTAAGCCGAGCAGGGATGGACATAAACTAGCCAGTCAAGAAGTGCAGAGAAAAGGGGTAGGGCTGAAACCCCATCTCTCAAATGTATTTAGGCACTTAACTCCCATTGATATGGGCCTTTTGGCACCTGACTGACATGGTAGAGGGAGGCAAAACTTGCTGCTTGGGCCATGCAGAGTCATGAATCTTCTCTTGGAGTTAGGCACCTAAGCTCGGTCACCTGTGTCTAGCAGACAAAACACAGACCTTTCTTGCAAAAACAAACAAACCACTTGTAGCCAATAGCCTGGTGGTTAGGGCATTCAAGTTCAAGTCCCTGCTCCAAATCAGACAGAGCAGGGAATTAAAAATCCAGTCTCCTACATTTGAGGAGAGTGCCTTAACTATCAGGCTATTGAGGATGCTAGAACAGCCTTGCTCAATCTCTCCTGTTGGAGCTGTTCCACTTCATATAAATAATAAAATATTTTTTGGACGGGGGACTTGAACTTAGTGCTGCCACATCTCAGGCAAGTACCCTAACCAACAGGCTGGGACATATACAGCTTCAGAAATTTCCAACCTGCTCATCATGGCTGCCTTTTATGACCGGTATCAGGCATGATCTGAGCACACCTATAGGATCAGGCCCCATTGGCAAGATAAGCAGGGGAATGCCTAGTTTGAGAATCCCATTTCAGGGCTGCCAGAGTTTTGGTTTCATCATTATCAGGGTTTTGAGAATATAAGTGACAACTAAAAGGTAGACTTAAGCGCCTACAGAGGCAGTTAAGTACTTCAGTATGTTTATAGATCTAGCCATTTGTGACCTCTGGGCTGGTCAAAAAATTTTCATCAAAACTGATTTTTGATGGAAAACTGTGTTTTTGGCAGAGTGGCATTTTTCACAAAAAAGTCTGGAAAATACCCAAACCAAAATAATTGGAAATATTGCTGTGGTGCCTTATGGGAATTGTAGTTTGGTTGCATGATGTTTCCGTTCTCTCTTCTATGAGCTAGGACTACATTTCCTGTGATGCACCATGACCAGAGAGGTGAAACTGTGGCACATCCTGGGCAATGGTGCCTATAAAGGAGTGTGAAAGTTTGAGAAATTCAAACTACAACTCCCATGAGAGCATTTCCAAACTGAAATATTTTAGTTTTCAACCAAAATATTTTGGTATTTGACTCTTCTGCAGGAAAACTGAGGAAATACCCACATTTTTTAACCAGCTCTCATGACCACCAGTCCACTGACATCCACAACTTCTCAGCTTCCTCTTTACTGCTCTGTTCTCTCTTCCATTAATTTAATTGACTCCCTCATTTAGCCATGTTCCTCATAGCTAACTTTTACCCAAGTAAAAGTTAACTGACCAGAACTGAGCTGTTGTTAGTCCCAAAGCTTTCTCCTCTCTCTGTTTAGTCTATCATTGTTGAAACACCACCATCATCCTAGTTAGTCATGCCTGTAACCTGAGTATCATCTTTCACTTTCCTGTTTGTCTAGCCCCAGATGTACAGGGCTTATCCAAATCTTTTTTGCTTCTTTTACCATAATATTTGCATGATCTGGCCTTTTCTAACTGCCACAATTTCATCCAGGCCTTTATCTCCTGTCTTCATCACTGCAGGTTTCAGATTAGCAACCGTGTTAGTCTGTATCCGTAAAAAGAAAAGGAGTACTTTTGGCACCTTAGAGACTAACAAATTTATTAGAGCATAAGCTTTCGTGAGCTACAGCTCACTTCATCGGATGCATAGAATGGATACAGATAAGTTGGAAGTTACCATACAAGTACTCCTTTTCTTTTTGCGAATACAGACTAACATGGCTGCTACTCTGAAACCATACAAACTATGAGAGGCTAATTAGTTAAGATGAGCTATTATCAGCAGGAGAAAAAAAACTTTTGTAGTGATAATCAAGATGGCCCATTTAGACAGTTGAGAAGGTGTGAGGATACTTAACTTAAGGAAATAGATTCAATATGTGTACTGACCCAGCCACTCTCAGTCTCTATTCAAACCCAAGTTAATGGTAGCTAGTTTGCATATTAATTCAAGCTCAGCAGTTTCTCATTGGAGTCTGTTTTTGAAGCTTTTCTGTTGCAAAATTGCCACCTTTAAATCTTTTACTGAGTGGCCATAGAGGTTGAAGTGTTCAGGAATCATAACATTCAAAAACCGATAGGAGAACACTTCAACCTCTGTGGCCACATCCCTGAACTGTGGCCACTGGGAGCTGCAGGGGGCCATGCCTGCAGACAGTCAACGTCAGCAAAATGTCTCGTGGCCCACAATCAGATTACTCTGATGCGCCGCAGGTTGCCCACCACTGCATTATACCATTCCCTCCATACATTCATCAAGCTCAGTCTTGAAACCAGTTAGTTTTTTGCCCCCACTGTTCCCCTTGGAAGGCTATTCCAGAACTTCACTCCTGTGACGGTTAGAAATCTTTATCTAATTTCAAGCCTTAATTTGTTGATAGCCAATATATATACTGTATATATATTGTTCTTGTATCCACATTGAAGCTTAATTTCAATAACTCCTTTCCCTCCCTGCTATTTAGCTCTCTGATGTATTTCTGGAAAGCAATCATATCTCCCCTCAGCCTTCTTTTGGTTAGACCAAACAAGCCAAGCTCTTTGAGTCTCCTCTCATAAGGTAGAAAGAAAAGGAGTACTTGTGGCACCTTAGAGACTAACAAATTTATTTGAGCATAAGCTTTCGTGAGCTACAGCTCGAATACAGACTAACACAGCTGCTACTCTGAAACCTCTCATAAGGTAGGTTTTTCATTCCTCGGATCATACTAGTAGCCCTTCTCTGTACCTGTTCCAGTTTGAATTCACCTTTCTTAAACATGGGAGACCTGAACTGCACACAGTATTCCAGATGAGGTCTCACCAGTGCCTTCTATAATGGTACTAGCACTTCCCTGTGTCTACTTGAAATAGCTCACCTGATGTATCCGAGGACTGAATTAGCCTTTTTTTCTTGGCCAGATCACATTGGTGGCTCATAGTCATCCTGTGATCAACAAATACATGGAGGTCTTTCTCCCCTCTGTTGCTTCCAACTGATAAGTCCCCAACTTATAGCAAAAATTCTTGTTGTTAGTCCCCAAGTGCACTTTGCACTATTACATTTCATGCTATTTCTATTACTCCAGTTTTCAAGGTCGTCCAGATTTATGATATTCCAGTCCTCCTTTGTATTGGCAATACCTCCCAACTTTTTGTACTAAGGTCATTAATACAAATAAGATTGGTCCCAGACCAATCCCTGAGGAACTCCACTAGTAACCTCCTTCCAGCCTGACAGTTCACTTTTCAATATGATCTGTTGTAGTCTCCCCTTTAACCAGTTCCTTATTCACCCTTCAATTCTCATGTTAATCCCCATCTTCTCTAATGTAACTAATAATTTCCCACATGTAACTACATCAAATGCCTTACTGAAATTGAGGTAGATTAGATCTACTGCATTTCCTTTGTCTAAAAAATCAGTTATCTTCTCAAAGAAGGAAATCAGGATGGTCTGGCATGATCTACCTTTTGTAACCACATGTTATTTTACCCCAATTCCTGTTTACCTCTCTGTCCTTAACTACTTTCTCTTTCAAAATTTGTTCCAAGACCTTGCACACAATTGAGGTCAAACTAACAGGCTTGTAGTTTCCCAGATTACTTTTTTCCCTTTCTTAAAAATAGGAACTATATTAGCAATTCTCCAGTCATAGGTATGACTCCTGAATTTACAGATTCATTAAAAATCCTTGCTATTGGGCTTGCAATTTCATGTGCCAGTTCCTTTAATATTTTAGGGTGGAGATTATCCGGGCCCCCCAGTTTAGTCCCATTAAACTGTTTGAGTTTGACTTCTACCTCAGATATGGTAATTTCTACCTCCATATCCTCGTTGCTATTAGTTACCTTGCCACTATCCCTAAACTCTTCATTAGCCTCATTAAAAACTGAGGCAAAGTATGTGTTTAGGTGTTGGGCCATGCTTCGATAATCCTTAATCTCCACCCCATCCTCAGTGGTCCCCCTTCTTTCCTTGTTTTCTTTATATTTATATGGCAATAGAACCTTTTACTGTTGGTTTTAATTTCCTTTGCAAGGTCCAACTCTGCTTGGCTTTTGGCAGTTCTCACTTTATCCTTACACTTTTTGACCTTCAAGAGGTAGCTTTCCTTGCTGATCTGTCCCGTCTTACATTCCTTTTAGTCTTTCTGCTTTTTCTTAATCACCTATTTGAGATGCTTGCTCATCCAACTTGGTCTGCAACCATTCCCTATGATTTTTTTTCCCATTGCTTGGGATGCAGGCTTGAGATAGCTTCTGTAATTTTAAAGTCAAGTAATTCCAAGCCTTCTCTGTATTCAAATCCTTGAGTTTTTCAGTCCAGTCCACTTCCCTATCTAATTCCCTTCGTTTTTTTAAGTTTGCTCTTTATTAAATCAAGGATCCCAGTTCATCTCTCTTTTGCACATATTTACCTAGAACAAAGTGTGTAATCATGCAAACATTATCAAGAAACTTTCTTCCTATATCCCTACTATATCCCTACAAAGATTCACACACTAATTTCAAAGAAGCTTTCTCTTGCTCTTATTAATGTCATGAAAGCTAAGGGCCTGGTACAAATCTTAAAACTGTTTATTAAAATATAGGAAATATATTTGTCAGACGGAATCCAACTACCATCTCTATGCATATGATTCCCAGATATACCTTTCTACGGCATCTCCTTGTGGACATCTAGCCATCGAGTCAAGTTCAACATGGCTAAAACAAAGCTCTTAATCTTCCCCCAAGCCCTTCCCACTACTTCCTTTCTCAATCACTGTGATCAACACCACTATGCTGTCTGTCACTCAGGCCCATAACTTGGGCATCGTATTTGACTTCGAGCTCTCTCTAGGGCCTCATATTCAAGCAATGTCTAGGTCGTGCATATTTTTTCTGCATTTTTGCCCATAGGCACTGACTCCGTGGGTGCTCCGGGGCTGAAGCACCCACAGGGAAAAATTAGTGCACCCACCAGCAGCCAGTGTAGACACTGCTGTTTGTTTTAGTGACAGAACTGGCTTCCACCAGTATCCCACAATGCCTGCCATGACCAGGACCGGGTCTAGGCACCAGCAAAGCAAGCACGTGCTGGGGCAGCACATTTCCAGGGGCGGTGGCATTCCAGCCATCTTTTTTTTTTTTCGGAAAAATCCACCAACGTATTAAAAAAAAAAATACATGATGATCAAAAAAATCTCCAGTAGTGCGATAGGAGCGTGACATGAAAAATATCGTGTCACGTTGTGACATGGTCACTCATAATGTGAAAGTGTGTAAATGTGTAAACGTTAACGGTTATTGATTAATTAAATCAGGAATCATGATTACTTGTGTGTACTGTGCCGCCCTATCGGCGCCATTCGCGCCAATTTCCGTGTTGCATCAGTGCCAGTGGTTATAGGGCTAAAATGCCTGGATAAAAACAAAAACAACTTTCTGGTGCTGCCTACCAGCAACAAAGAGAGAAACGGCAAAAAGAATTAGAAAAACTATCTCTTACTTCAAACAGGTATTTTTAAAAAGTCGATAATCAAGGAGAAAGTTCTAAGCAATGCATTGAAAGTGATTCTTCATCAACTGATGAAGACCAATCGAACCAAAGATTATCTTTATCAGCAGATAAAGATGAATAACAATCCGACCAAAGATTATCTTCGGTAACTGATAAAGACAAACAATCACAATCCATCCAAAGATTTACTTCTTCAGCTGAAGAGTCCAGAAACGAAGAACTGTTATCCAAATCTAAAAATGAAGAACAATTATTGGAAGGTGGAGAGACTGACATAGGATCGGATCCAAGTAAATGGCTGACAATAATTACAAAGCAATGCTAATGATTATTGTGAAAAAAGGTTCTTCAAAACTAGATCCTACATTGGAATATCCATTTAATGAGTCAAATCGTCAATTTATGCCATCCAGTATGAAGAAAAAAATGAAAAATGGGGAACAAATTAATAGATTGTGGTTAGTGAATTCACAGACCAAAGGTGTAGTTTTTTGGTTTTGGCTGTAGCTATAACTTCCATTGAAGAAAGATTTTATCAGTTGCACGGTCATTGTGAAACTTTTGAATTTTTATTTTTTGAAATATTAAAAATCAGTTTTCCAAATAAGACCTCATAAAGCACTGCCAAGACCTACATTTAGCGCTCAGTACTGATAACGCTGCTGACACTCATGGAGTAGAATTGTATGATGAATTAATAGCTTTATCTGAGTTAATAAGTCCTAAAACTTCTCCTCTGAAAGTATTAGAATTTATAACAAGAAATAATTTTTTTCACTCCAAACACTGTTATAGCATTACACATTCTTTTCACACTACCAGTATCAGTGGCTTCTGGTGAGTGCAGTTTCTCAAAACTGAAATTGCTAAAAAATTATTTGAGCTCCACCATGTCTCAAAATTGTTTGTCAGGACTCGCATTAATTTCAATTGAAAGTACCATTGCAAAAAATTTAGATTTCACTGAATTATTAAAAGACTATGCAAGTATAAAAACCAGAAAAATTCCGTTCATATAAATTCTTTTAATTTATGAGAAGCTGGGCACACCGGAAGACACTAATGTTTTTCATTACAGTGTATAATTGAACCCAAATTGTTTGTAACTGTGATCTGTGATTTTGTTAAAATTAAATGAGTACACTAGTAGGAAATTGTTTTAGTTCACTAACTACACATTCTCTGTTTTCATTTATTTTAAAATTTTAAACAGTCAAAAAAAACCCCAAAACAAAACAAAAAAAATTGCAAAGTGCAAGCATGTGTAAAAGCCCCAAAAAAGGCGGGGAGGGTGGCCAAAAGATGTTTTGCTTGGGGTGGCAAAAAACCTAGAGCTGGCCCTGGCCGTGACCGCTCTGCTCACTGTTTTGATCTCTGCTGCCCTGCAGGCATGCGCCCCTCCCCTTTCAAAGCTCCAGGGAAGTATCTGACAGCAGAGCGTGCTGCTTCCTTTGGGGAGCAAAGAGGAAATCGTTAACATGGAATGGTCCTGTTCTGCCCTGCACTAGGAACACAGGGGCAGACAGACTGCTGCTGCAGAGAGTGCGGTCTGGAGGATTGGGTCGGGGGGACTGCTGTCCTGCTTTGACAATCCTCAACAAGGAGAGCTCACAGAGCTGCTCAGGATGCTGCTCCCAGCAGCTGAGGAGGCTGTGGGAGAACTGCGAGGGAATCACAGAACCATAGGCAGGCAGGCAGGCAGAGCGGGCTGCTTCAGGAGAGACTGCTGAGCAGAGCTGGGGGCTGACTTTGGGGTGTTCCCCTCCCCCTGCCTCAGGATAGGTCAGTCAGCCTGCTGTATCCCCTGCCCCAGACACACCACTCTCCTCTCCCTCCCCCCACACACTTCAGTTGAAAAAGTGGCTGACAGTCTACTAGGAGGCCCCTGGAATGATGGGATTGAGAAACCTACATCATGTGATGCTGTACCTGTCCCATGAGGCACTGCAAACCCTTCCCAAAGCACCCTGCAGCCAGTTGCACAGTGGGATAGCTACCACAGTGCACTGCTCTCTGTGTTGCTGCAAGAGCTGTTAGTGTGTATGCACTCTGCCAACACAAGGAACTAATGTGGACATACAACAGCAGTTTTAAATAAAGTGCTTTCATTAAAGCAGCTTTGCTAACAAACCATTGTAGTGTAGACAAGGCCTATGTGTTATGGACTTTAACCAGGGCCCTTAGGTGAGGACCTTATGAACTGTGTATTGTAGTTGCTCCTGTGCTGAAACCTTATTAAAAGAGCACATGCTATTTTGTTACTGTGTGTTGGCTTCTCCTGGCCCCAGGCTGTTAAAGTGTAACCCTTCTGCCCATCAGAGTTGGCAGTATCTAGGGGTTCCATTCCAATACACAATGCAAAACCGGCTCGAGCCTCCAGCCAGTGACCTGGGACAAATATATACCACCCCCGCTGGGTGCCTCCAAGAGGCAATACTTCCCCTCTCGCAAGCACATAGTCTGAGTGTAGCAAAAGCCTTTTAATAACAGAGAGAAACAATGTGGCATTATGTGGGGAAACACCACCAACAGGATTCATAACACAACCCATGAGCAAAAAAAACCCAGCCCAAGCAATTTGGAGTGTGTCCTTTCCCTTTGGTTCTTGAGTCCAGCAACCCAAAGTCACCCAAAGTCCCAAAAGTCCAACAACTCAAAAGTCTCTGTCCTTGGTCAGTGCAGCACCAGAGCTCAAAAGTTTATCTGCAGAGTTTTACCTCCCAACCGGGAGGGGGTTAGGGGCACCTTACGTGGTCCAAAGCCGATTGCCCCACCTCTCTATGGGGCTCCGCTCCGCTTGCCATCCCATGAATCGCTCCTCTCTGCCAGCTGTGCCCCATGAGCTGCTCCAACCATCCCACAAACTGCTCCATTCCAGCAGCCACCCCACGAGCCGCTCTGCTGTGCCAGCTGTCCCGCAAACTACTCTGCAATATATCTTCAGGCTCCCCCACTACTTAACACAACACTCAGTGATTTTAGCTCTTTTGTGATTTCAGCCTGTAGTAGGGGAGCCTCAGTGCTGGTGCACCATTGGCCCAAAGTGAATTCAGCTTAACAGTCTGTAACTACACTCCTAATAGAATCAAAATTAGCTCTGATATTCTACAGTGGAAAGAGGAGAAGATGCAATTAGCATGACAAACAGGCACCAGCTATTAATACCTGTTCCTAACCTCTCAATTCACTGAGTTTTGGAACCCATATCCCTTGCCTAGCGAGTGCTCCTTAGTTGATGGCGAGTCCCTCCATCATAAGAAAACACCAAGTACAGTTCCACTGTCCTTGATTTACATAATCAGGATAATTACAGTTTATTCTTCCTGCCCCAATAACAGAGAGACTGGGGATCCCACAGCAGCCAAAGTGACCATTTGGGCAGCTATGGGCTCATGCTAGGCGGGGTGGGTGTGCCTATGCAAACGAAATCAGCCCCTGAAGTTCTTTTCCACAACTTGCCACAACTCATCACCAGATGTCAGGGTGGAGCTCATCCTGACTCTACTTACAAAAGGGAACCCATTACTGCCCCACTGGGGGAAATTAAGGAGGGGCACACCTGAAGTGCCACACAGGGCTGCAAGGGAGTGCATGGGAACTGCCCACACCTTTACAGTAATGCATAGTGAAGGGTTAAAATCCATTGCTATTGTAATAACCTGGTATATGGATTTGTGGACAGGCCCAAAGTCTAGAGTTTGGTCAAGAGGTCAGAGGCCTAGCAATAGCTAAGAGAAAGCAGAATAACCAAAGATAACCTTGCTTTTGCTAAGATATGCCTGGTCAGCAAAACGCCAGATGTTGGGGGCAATAATTGTGTCTTATTCAAAGTTTCAAATAGAACAAAGAAGCCCTGTTTCTGTTGTGCTAGTTTCTTCTGTAGGGAGATGTTCTTCCCACACATCCAACCTTGAGTTTATAAAAGGTTCAAGCATGTCAGTATAAGATATGGCCTCCTCCCACCTCCCTTTCCTAGGAACCAATGCCTGCCTTAAAACACAAATAAGCAATAGAAGATTGAAGATTGAAAGACAATCTTTATTGCCATATACTTTCACTGTTTCTTTGCTTTTACCCCTAGATATGTATCTGTTGGACAATCAAAGGAGCTACTTCATTCCTACGGACCCCAAATTGAATTCAACATATAGTCTATACTAATACATTTATTAAAGTACTAATTAAATGCTAAATGTTAATTTGTTAACATTGAGACCATGGGCGGAGACATTATGGAACCTTTTGACCATTGGCTACTGTGCTATCATGTCTTGCAGCTAGACCTATCCCAGGGTGTGGGACTGCCTACCCTGTCACTTTCCCCACCCATGGAAAATCCATGTATTCCAGTGTAATCAATTGATTGACAGTGTCTCTGAGCCTAGTAAGCGAGGTGACACTCCGTCAGCGCTGTAAGTAATAAACTCCTATGCTTGACCTCTACACGGTGTGGATTTATGTCCTTCACATAGGTTCCCAAACTGTGAGTTACAACCCCAGATGAGGTTGTGTCATCAGCAGATGAGTTCAAGAGTCCAACGGGCCAGATATGGCTCTTGAGATGATGCCATCTGTCCTGAAATGTGTCCAGACCTTCTCCACAAACACTGCACCAGTAGGCCACCATTTTGATCTACAAAATGGTTGCCTCTACACAGCGTGATCTCGCACATATGGTGCATGTGAGGTCACATTTTGTGGAGGCTGCCATTTTGTAGATCAAAACAGTGGCCTCCTAGTGCAGTGTTTGTGGAGCAGGACCAGACACATTGGCTTTGCAGAGGTGGCTGTGCAGATGCCAATTTGGCCATTTGCACCATCTGGCTGTGCAGGCATCCAGCTCAAGGACTTGAATGCAGAAGATACTTATCTATGGGCAGCAGCCTCATCAACAGAGCATCCTCTCTGCTTGAGCTGGTAGGAGCCTGCGATAGCCTATTCTGAGATGGGAATCTGCAGTGGCTTGTAAGCTCTTTAAAGAAGGGCCCATATCTTCTTTTATGGCACCCTGAATACCCTGTTGGCACTGAAGGATAAGGAATCCTTGTAAGTTCCTGTCTCTGTGCTGCCCTGACATCACCACACAGGGCCTTCCTAAGTCCTGACCTCATTGGCTTAACAGTGAATTCCTTTTTCTAATTCGTGATAAGAGGCACAATGGACTCATTTTTACACGGAGTATCTGCTTCAGCCTCCAGCAGTGAGTCAAGTGATGTAGTTATGAATGAAAAACAGGAGTCCACGACATGCTCGCACACATGATGAGGCTTTCATTGCTTGTGGCTTAACCAGTGTTTTGGTCAAGAATGATGAAAGGCCAAAATGTCCAAAGGAAGTTGTCCCTTCTTTCCCACATCACAGACATATTTGGGAAACGTAATGAATTGAATACTGGTCTGCAAAGAAAGAACACACAGATCCTTCAGCTGAGTGATCAAATCATAGGATTCATGAAGAAAATTGTTTTTGGAAGAATAATCTATGGAAGACAAACTATACATCTTTGACAGGTTTCAGAGTAACAGCCGTGTTACTCTGTATTCGCAAAAAGAAAAGGAGTACTTGTGGCACCTTAGAGACTAACCAATTTATTTGAGCATAAGCTTTCGTGAGCTACAGCTCACTTCATCGGATGCATACTGTGGAAAGTGTAGAAGATCTTATTATATACACATAAAGCATGAAAAAATACCTCCTCCCACCCACTCTCCTGCTGGTAATAGCTTATCTAAAGTGATCACTCTCCTTACAATGTGTATGATAATCAAGGTGGGCCATTTCCAACACAAATCCAGGGTTTCTCACCCCCTCCCCCCCACACAAACTCACTCTCCTGCTGGTAATAGCTTATCCAAAGTGGCCACTCTGCTTACATTGTGTATGATAAGCAAGGTGGGCCATTTCCAGCACAAATCCAGGGTTTAACAAGAACGTCGGGGGGGGGGGGGGGGGGGTTGGAAATAGGCTACCTTGCATAATGACTAAGCCACTCCCAGTCTCTATTCAAGCCTAAGTTAATTGTATCCAATTTGCAAATGAATTCCAATTCAGCAGTTTCTCGCTGGAGTCTGGATTTGCTTCAGGTTGGGGGGCTGTCTGTAGGCAAGGACTGGCCTGTCTCCCAAGATTTGTGAGAGTGTTGGGTCATCCTTCAGGATAGGTTGTAGATCCTTAATAATGAGTTAGAGGGGTTTTAGTTGGGGGCTGAAGGTGACGGCTAGTGGCGTTCTGTTATTTTCTTTGTTAGGCCTGTCCTGTAGTAGGTGACTTCTGGGAACTCTTCTGGCTCTATCAATCTGTTTCTTCACTTCCGCAGGTGGGTATTGTAGTTGTAAGAATGCTTGATAGAGATCTTGTAGGTGTCTGTCTCTGTCTGAGGGGTTGGAGCAAATGCGATTGTATCGCAGAACTTGGCTGTAGACGATGGATCGTGTGGTGTAGTCAGGGTGAAAGCTGGAGGCATGTAGGTAGGAATAGCGGTCAGTAGGTTTCCGGTATAGGGTGGTGTTTATGTGACCACTGTTTATTAGCACTGTAGTGTCCAGGAAGTGGATCTCTTGTGTGGCCTGGACCAGGCTGAGGTTGATGGTGGGATGGAAATTGTTGAAATCATGGTGGAATTCCTCAAGGGCTTCTTTTCCATGGGTCCAGATGATGAAGATGTCATCAATATAGCGCAAGTAGAGTAGGGGCGTTAGGGGACGAGAGCTGAGGAAGCGTTGTTCTAAATCAGCCATAAAAATGTTGGCATACTGTGGGGCCATGCGGGTACCCATAGCAGTGCCGCTGATCTGAAGGTATACATTGTCCCCAAATGTAAAATAGTTATGGGTAAGGACAAAGTCACAAAGTTCAGCCACCAGGTTAGCCGTGACATTATCGGGGATAGTGTTCTTGACGGCTTGTAGTCCATGTTTGTGTGGAATGTTGGTGTAGAGGGCTTCTACATCCATAGTGGCCAGGATGGTGTTATCAGGAAGATCACCGATGGATTGTAGTTTCCTCAGGAAGTCAGTGGTATCTTGAAGGTAGCTGGGAGTGCTGGTAGCGTAGGGCCTGAGGAGGGAGTCTACATAGCCAGACAATCCTGCTGTCAGGGTGCCAATGCCTGAGATGATGGGGCGCCCAGGATTTCCAGGTTTATGGATCTTGGGTAGTAGATAGAATATCCCAGGTCGGGGTTCCAGGGATGTGTCTGTGCGGATTTGATCTTGTGCTTTTTCAGGGAGTTTCTTGAGCAAATGCTGTAGTTGCTTTTGGTAACTCTCAGTGGGATCAGAGGGTAATGGCTTGTAGAAAGTGGTGTTGGAGAGCTGCTGAGCTGCCCCTTGTTCATATTCTGACCTATTCATGATGACAACAGCACCTCCTTTGTCAGCCTTTTTGATTATGATGTCAGAGTTGTTTCTGAGGCTGTGGATGGCATTGTGTTCCACACGGCTGAGGTTATGGGGCAAGTGATGCTGCTTTTCCACAATTTCAGCCCGTGCACGTCGGCGGAAGCACTCTATGTAGAAGTCCAGTCTGCTGTTTCGACCTTCAGGAGGAGTCCACCTAGAATCCTTCTTTTTGTAGTGTTGGTAGGGAGGTCTCTGTGGATTAGTATGTTGTTCAGAGGTATGTTGGAAATATTCCTTGAGTCGGAGACGTTGAAAATAGGATGCCAGGTCACCACAGAACTGTATCATGTTGGTGGTGTGTAATTTTCCTAGGTCACTGGACGGGAGCTCAAGCCGGTTTTCTGTAGTATTGTTGACAAGGAACCCTTAGATACTGAACCCGGCCCCTGTTGCTGCTGGCTTCACGTGGCAGAAGGTTACACAATCTTTCATTACATGATCTCATACTATATTTTTCACAGGACTCCTGACTCATTCCATCTATGGTATGGCTGGTGCTCACTTAAGGAGCAGATCTTCAATATTTTGTTTCATTCTCATTATTTGGAGTGTGGCTCAAGACCTTATTTATTGTATACTATTCACGCCCTGCTCTGAAGACAAAATTATTAATTTCTTCTGAGCTTTTCTGCGGTCCTCATCACTATAGTAATTGAGAGCTTCATAAATATTTATTCTCACAATGCCCTTGTGAGGTATACGGTGGTGGTGGTATTATCCCCATTTTATGGATAGGGAACTGAGGCACAGAAAGATTAAGTTAAAAGTTTCCACTACTTTTGGGTGCCCAATTTGAGACATCTAGGACCTGATTTTTCAGAGGACTTAGTATAATTTGGCACTTTATATGTTCAAAGCACAACTTCCATTGACTTGAAATTGCAGCAGTTAGTGCTCAGCACCTCTGCATATCTGATCCAAAACATAAAGCTGGACACCCAGAGAAAAAGGAACACACACCTAGTGACCACCCATGAAAAGTTTAGTTTAAGTTTCTTGCTTAGCATCACATAGTAACTCTTTGGCACAGACAGGGATAGAATCTAGTTCTCCTGGGCAACATTTAGTTGCCTGAACAATGACAGCATCCTTTCTGTTCCTCTAGTCCCTTTCTTGTTCACTATACACCATCCAATTTCTACAACAAATGAAGCTGGGAACCTACAGATGACAGCCTCCTTCAGGACATAAATTTGATTTAGCCCCAAAGCAGGTCCATTCTTTGCACTCAAAGGGCCAGATTTTGCCACCTTTATTCATAGTCACATTATGTAATACTTTACAACTTGAATAATTTCATTTGGAAAAATGAGTTTACTTATGGACTAATCTGCTATTCACTATAAGTAAGGTATCTCATTCTGGCCCTATATGTTTACCCAGAGGCATGTGCTCCTGAAATCCCCTTCTAACAAAGGCTTCATTCACAAAAGGAAGCTTATTACTCTATCAGTCTAATTATTTCTCAGTTTGTATAGGTTTCTGATACAGGCATTCATGCACTTTTTGAGAACTTGCTTGCTGTGGTGTACCAAAATATGATAGTATTCCTTTAAATAGTTTGTGAGCCCTTTTAATGGCACTCACAGTGTTCTGTAAGCCGACAGAGCAACAGTGTGTCTTAGTCGTTGCTTATTATAAACATAGTTATTTGGACCCCATCACACTTTCATATTGTGTAAGGAGCAAAACACACAAAACTTGCAAATGCACCAAGGGAACTCAATACTGAAATGTTCCCTATAGAAATGTTTCAGACTAGATTTCTCCCTTTGTTAACTGGGAAGAAATGTGGAGCTTAAGATACTTGTGAGATCATTTTGCTGCTTCTCTAGGTCTGAACCTTTATAGAGATCTGAAACTTGTCATTGAAAGAACATTACACTTACAAATTTCAAGACCACTACAGGCACTTCTTTTAAAGAACCTTTAGGAAAAAATATGACAGGAATATCTCAAACTTTCAGAATCCAAGAAGGGCCAAGCTACTTAGATAACATAGTGGGACCACCCTTTGTTTCCTTAGGAAATGTTCTCACTCAGGAAGTCTGGAGTTAATTGATTTGAATAAAAAAAGTGGACAGGCATAGCCTTCCAGCCTGGATGTTGCTCATTTTGTGAGATTATGAAGTTTTGTTGATGTTCAAGTGGTAGCTATATAGGAAAATATTAACACTGATTCTTCTGTTTGTTTGTTTTTTAAAGTCATTACTCATGTATTATTTCTCATGAGTCACAAATATATGAATTAAAGTGACCTTTCAATTCATATGATCTTTTTCATTTATTATCCTACACAGTGATATTTTGTGTCACATAAAATAGGACCAAGAGAATAAGAAACTGTTTTTGCAAGGCATGTTTGATAGGGACTTGAATGCAGTGGTGTTTATTCTCTGCCAAATCTCAACATGTGGGCAGGATTTTGCAGCTGCTTTTTGACTTCAAGGGAATTCCATTCAGTATGTAGTTGTATGTGGAGCGCCTGTAGGATTGGGTCCTCTGTTACTTTCATGGTCTCTGCATTTGGTTCTCCTCTCTTTCCTGCAGGGCCTAATTTGATAGGCAATCTTGGAAGCCTACAGGATGTGGAGGAAGTGTCTGTCCCGTATAGCCCAGTGATAAGACCACTTCCCAGGGAGGTGGGAGACCCAGGTTTAAGTCCCCACTGTGTCTCATTGGGAGCAAGACCTTTTCTCACCTCATAGATGAGAGCCCAAACCACTGAGCTATAGGGTAGTCTGGGGTGAGTGTCTCTTAATCTCACCTGCTGGAGTGGTTCAACTTTGTATAAACACTTAAATATTCATTAAGCCAAAGAGAGGCTATAGCTCTGAGGTTAAGACATGCTCCTAGGTAGTGAGAGACCTGCATTCAAGCCCCTTCTCCCTATTAGGCAGAATGGAAACTTGAACTTGGTCTTCCATATCCTAGTTAAGTGCACTAACCAGTGGCTATAGGTAGTACCAAAAACAAGGGTGTGGCAGCAGCACCTTGACTATTTGTCACAAGAAAGGTCTGACTTGGCTTGCATACCCAACTCCAGCAGAGGGTTTGTGTGTGTGTGTGTGTGTGTGTGTGTGTGACCCTCAAGTGGAGATGGGCACCTTTCTCTGGCCCGGAGTTACGCATGGGGCTTAGGCCACTGGATAGCTTAGGTGGCTCCCTCCCCAGCATGCTGGCTTTTGTGAATCCCTTTCTTAGGTGCCTAGCAGCCCCTTGCATTTTATAGAGAGCCTGGGTACCCAGTTCAGGGCTCTGGATTCCACTAGGCAACAGGGAACCTAAACATTAGGTGCTGCCACACAGTCTAAGCCCTTAGTGCTCAGGAAAGTACATGGTAGCTTCTACAAGACACACTGCAGTGCAGATGAGGGTTGTGAGTGAGATTTTTCAAAAGCTCCTCAGTGACTGTGGAACAAAAGCCACATGAAAAGTCAATGGAACTTGTGCGTCTACATCCTTTCTGTGCTTCTGAAAATCCCACTGTGTGTAAACTCTCCCACACAGTTCTGACAATTAAGCATAAAATCCCAACAGGAAGCACGTTGTTTGGCTACTGGAGCACACACTGGGGACAAGACCAAATTTGTTATTCAAGTTTATAAAATGACAACAGTATTGGGCACTAACACTAGATTATCTGAGGGGGGGCACCCCAAATATGTTGTCACTGTGTCATGATTCCAGATTAGAAAATTAGGCACTTCTTTTAAAGAACAGGAGGTCGCTCAGCATTATCATATGTAATCACGAAATAAGCAGCTGAAGCTGAGTAGGATTTGTGCTGGTCACTTTTAAGAGTGACATACTGTTTGTTTAGAAAAAAGCCTGTTCCTTCAGTTATTATATATAAAAGGGCCTGGAAGGTTATGTTTGAAGAAGAGAAAAAATTTTGCTTGTTTTTCACCTTAAAAATAGAACATCAGCTCTAGTCTCCTTTGATTTTTTGCTTGACTCGGAGAAGGGTGCTGAGAACTTGTAAGCTTTAACTAAAGGAATAAGAGTGCAGGAATACATAGAGGACTTTACTCCTGGGTGTTTTATTTAAATAGGTGTTAGCCAACATGAAAATGAAAATGCCTACCCCAATTCTGTCTGCTTTGAACAGCCAAAGCAGCTCACCGCCAGCAGAGGACTGCCCTGGAGTGGCATACCTCAACTGCACTCAACTGGACCGCTAGCCAATGTGGTGGTCACTGTAGAAGTGCTACAGTGTAATTTAAAGGAGTCCCTTGGCTGATTGATATTACGTCCTGGGTCTTTTCAGCTCCTGGCCAGGACCCACCTTTCCCCCATGGTCTTCTTAACTACACTAAGGGGAAACTCAGTGCAGCTGCGAATCAGGCCAATACAATTTTAATTGGACCAAATAAAAATCACTTCCCCTTTCAGTTAAGCAGGTTTCACTTGGATTATTTCTCCAATTTCATAAACTTTGTTTGCCAGTCATCCATAAATCTTCCATGGTGTGCAAGACCTGGATTTCTAATGTGAAAAAACAAGCCGGGGGGGGGGGGGGGGGGGCGGGACTCACACTTTATGAAGAGAAAAAATAATTTAAACCCTTATAGGCCTTTTTGTAAATGAAAAAGAAGCAATTTCCTTTGTAGGACACTTCTTGTGGTGCAAACCAACCTCAGATAAGGTGACTCTAAGACACTGGGGAGAAGGGGAGAAAGAAAGTGAAAGGCTATTCTACAACAGTGGTTCCCAACTATTTTCTGTGTTATGATTATGATTTAATTATTCTCAGGTGCACCATCATATCGTCTCCAAATAAACTTGTCCTCTTATTGCCTTGGTTTAAGCTATTTACTACCCTTACCATTCACAGTCTGCAGGGAGGGGTGTAGCTCAGGATGTAGGCAGGGGAAAGCTAGTGTGCAGAGATGGGGTAGCTTAGGGTGCAGCGAGGAGCTGTGTCTGAGGAGGTGCTGCTGATGCGGGGCCCGGCCTTGCGCTCAGTTTCTAGTTGGCACAGTGGGGGCAGCTCCACTCCTTGTGACCATGTGCATGCTGGGCTGGACTGGGCCATGCCTTCCTACATGGCCACCAGTGGTTTGCGGGCACCAAGGACCTCATTAGTTCTGTCCTCACCCTCCACCAGTCCAGCTCCCACCTCACCGCAGTTCTGCCCCAGCCTCCACCTCATACCAATTCTGCCCCCCAGTTCTCCCACCCCCACCTCATACCAATTCTGCCTCCACACCTATGCCCCACCAGTTCTGTCCCACCAGTTCCCACACCTTCACCAGATCTTCCTCCAAACTCCCTCACCTCACACCCAGCTCCCAGCCCCCCAGTTCAGCTCCCCCCACCCCCACCTCTGCTTCTCCTGAGGCTCTTCTCCCCTCCTAACCCTGGGGGGCTTCAGCAGGGTCCCTGCGCCCCTTTCAGGCTCTTCCCCCAGTCAGCAGCTGCAGGAGGGAGGGGGAGGGGCAGAGGAGGCAATCCGTTGCTTACAAGAGGGTGAGTGGGGAGGAAAGGGAGATTGAGCCCCAATTGGTTGCTCTGCATCTGGAGGAGGCAGGGCAGTAAGGCAGATGGCCAATCAGAAGGTGACTTTCACCCTTCTTTCCCTCTCTCCTGTCCCAACTCCACATTTAGTTTTTCAAAAAATTCCATGTTCAGGCCTGATGGCACACCTGTGTGCCAAAGCACACTAGTCAGGAAATACAGTTCTACGATGAGTTAGCGATTTCCAGTTGATATAGATATTTTTCATGACACAATCCCTATCATCAATTTCCTAATGATTGGTGAATGACTATGACATGAGCATTTAGTGTGATGAAACCTCCAGGAATATGTCCAACCAAAATTGGCAACCCTACTCGCAGATCTTCTGCTATTTACAGTATCACTTGTACCTGTTGCAGTAAATTGACTCTGAACCCAGTTTAGATGTAAGTTTTGCCTGTTAAAGCTCTCTCATAACCTTGAAATCTGAGACTATGATTTCAGTAGCGCTGCTTTAGTGTGGACACTACCTGCAGTGATTGAAGGGTTTTTTCCATTGTTGTAGTAAATCCACCACCACAAGAGGTAACTAGGTCAATGGATGTTTTAGGTGCAGTCCCTGAGGGCCTAGGGAACTTTCACTAGCTCACTGGACCTGGTTAAGTGTTTCATGAGCCCTGCTTCTGCACATTGTCCCAAGAACTGTGAATCCTTACTGGTGAATAAAAAATGAACAGGAATGATAACACTGAACAAAAAGACACACAACATTTAGGTATAGTGAATTTTATTTTATTTGGGCTCCTAATATGATCACATTATTTATTTATTGTATACACACCCACAACACTTTGCAGACATATAAGAAGACAGATCTCTGCCTATAATAGGGAAGTATAAAACCCACACAGGCCAGCAAATTAGCCCACCTTACTGCACTAGAGTGTTTGTCAGGCTCAATTCAGCGTCAGATCCAGCTGTGGTGGAGTTGGGTGGTTGCCACAAGGGAAATAGTTCACAGCAGTAGCACTGGGAGAGTGAGAGGTCAAGAAACCTGTGTCTTCTCCTAAGGAGATGACCTAGGTGGAAGTCCTTTTCCGGGTGAATAACTGAAATTGCAAACCTGTAGATGTGAGATGATATTGTTTTATTTCAGTGAACAGACTGAAACTGCAAAATCCCAAGTGGGTAAGAAGACATTTTGTTTTGCTACCTGCCTTTTAATACTGATTAAAGACATTGAAAGGGGTGGAACTCCAGAGGAACTTGGCTGGAGGGTGAGTACCCCACTACATGAAATGAAGGACAGTGGGAGTCTCTGGGATAGTGAGTGACAGCAATATCACCAGAGGGTGCTCTGGGATGATAAGACCATTACATTGCCCCAGAGAGACTGGTCTAAATACAGAGAAGGATGCGGTGTGATGCAATATAAAAGCAAAGTGACCGAGTAACTAAAGGAGACTGAAATATTAGTTGAAATGTGTTTTTAGGTTAATTTTTAATCTGAAATGTTCAATAAAGTATTATGTGGTGTAGTAAGAGCAGTAGTGATTGGTTATTGGTGGAATGCTAACAGAAAGAAGTACTTCTTAGGAGAGATAGCAAGTAGGAGAGTGAAGTTGCTAATTGTGCTAGACTCAGAGGAGCGAAGCATAAGTGCCTTCTTGAACTGGGGCCATTGACTTCGGTAGGGCTACTCAGATACTTAAAGTTATGCATATTAGTAAGTATCTGCTCAATTGTGGCCATAAAATCTGCAGGGGAGAAGGGGAAGAAATGGGTACTAAGATGTATGTGGAAGGAGGAGATGAAAGTATCAGGGAATTTTTCTAAACACTGAAGTTGCATAGAAGTGCAACTCTGAGTGTAGATCAGGCCTGAAAGATGGGCAGAGTTGATCTTGCAATGCAGTAGAGGGATGCAATAAGAGAGGTGATGTTGGCAGGCTCTGATGGAGACAAACTAAACACCACAAGGGGTTAACCTACCCTAAAGAGGGTTTGCTGGTATAGCTATACCTGCGAAACCTCTTTGTGTAAATGCATCTCATACATGCAAAAGAGGTTTTTTTGTTTTGTTTGCTGGCACATCTTATAAGGGTTCACTGAATAAAATACGATTGTACTATGATTCTTGTGAGTCACTGGTTTACAGGAAAAACACAAGCAGTGTTAATATTAGTCAAGAGACACTAACATCATATAGGATAGACAAGTTATCACAAATATAAAGGGAAGGGTAACCACCTTTCTGTTTAAAGTGCTATAAAATCCCTCCTGGCCAGAGGCAAAACCCTTTCACCTGTAAAGGGTTAAGAAGCAAAGATAACCTCACTGGCACCTGACCCAAAATGACTACTGAGGTACAAGATACTTTCAAATCTGGAGGGGGGGGGGGGAACAAAGGGTTTGTCTATGTGCATGATGCTTTTGCCGGGAACAGATCAGGAATGCAGCCTTACAACTCCTGTTAAGTTAGAAAGTAATGTAGCTAGAAATGCGTTAGATTTCCTTTTGTTTAATGGCTGGTAAAATAAGCTGTGCTGGATGGAATGTATATTCTTGTTTTTGTGTCTTTTTGTAACTTAAGGTTTTGCCTAGAGGGATTCTCTATGTTTTGAATCTGATTGCCCTGTAAGGTATTTACCATCCTGATTTTACAGAGGTGATTCTTTTACCTTTTCTTTAATTAAAATTCTTCTTTTAAGACCCTGATTGCTTTTTCATTGTTCTTAAGATCCAAGGGTTTGGGTCTGTGTTCACCTACACAAATTGGTGAGGATTCTTATCAAGCCTTCCTAGGAAAGGGGGTGTAGGGCTTGGGGGGGATATTTTGGGGGAAGACGTCTCCAAGTGGGCTCTTTCCCTGTTCTCTGTTTAAAACGCTTGGTGGTGGCAGCATAGGGTTCAAGGACAAGACAAAGTTTGTACCTTGAGGAAGTTTTTAACCTAAGCTGGTAAGAATAAGCTTAGGTGGTTTTCATGCAGGTCCCCACATCTATACCCTAGAGTTCAGAGTGGGGAAGGAACCTTAACGCAAGTACATATTTATAATGTTTATGCAAATGAATGAGTAAATGAATTTTTTTTAAACTCCAAAGGCAATTATTATATATCCCCAAGGTGTCTGACAGCAGTGCTAACAAGTCCAAAGGTATTTTGTTATATTACTTTCTAAAATACGGGAAAATCCAACATGTTAATACATCAACCAAGACAGTTAGGGTTATTTAAATCAACAAAGGCAATCTACAAAATAAGAGTTTATCAGCTCAACCCAAGCATTCACAGGGCTGATTACGGTTTGCCATGGTTTCACTCTTCTGAACAATATTATCTCAACCTGTTGCTCTACTGCAACTAATGTCTGTGATCTTTTTCAAATAGCTTGTTAAAAGTTGCTTTATTTATTAATGGTAGAGAGAAACTCTGTGCTCTTGTATTGAAAATGGCATCAGCTTGTAACCTACAAATACTGACTGCTGTTGGGCAGCTGTACCTATACTAGGAGGTTGTTTCCAGCCAGTAAGGACTCAGCAAGAGAGCTGGACACGTACCTCTACTCCTGCTAGGTGCTGGTTTTATTTGTGGTGCGTGTGTTTTAAATGATATTAATAGTGGATCATTTACGTTGAGGAATTTTAGAGATGGGGAAAATAGCATGTTAGGGTTGAGGGGATGGGGATGGATAAAGATGAGGCATTCATGCTGATTACTAAATCTATCAGCTGCTTTCAATACAGTTGTCTTGAAGTGGTGCCTGCAGACCCTGGCAGAAGCAGACCGGGCTGCTTTTCACTGGCTTCATTCTTTTTTCTCAGACAGATCTCAACTGGCAGTTGTTAGCAACTGCTACTCTTCCTGAAGTGCTCTCAAATATGGTATTCTGCTGGATGCTATTTCTGTTGCCCTGCCTTTTCAGTATGCCTAAGGGGCCAGTAGGAGGGTTAGTAAGGAGGCATCAGACTGGTTCTCAGTATGCTGATAGCCAATGTCTAGCTGAGTCTGAGGCATGGATGAGAGAAAGCTGGCTGAATCTCCACCTGAGGTGATGAAGGTGGGTTGTGGGAAGCTGCTGGAGGAGATGGTAGAGGTAATAACTGGTGGGTTCTCTGTGAGGGAGTAATTTTACCATTAATAAGTAGGGTTCACAATTTAGAAATCCCAGCTGCTGGTCAATATTCCATATTACAGTAGTAATCCAATCAGTTTTTTATCATCTGCGCCCAGCTAGGAAGTTGAGACCTTTCCTTTTGGACGCATACCATGCTTCTGTTATCCATTCTTTTTTTACCTGGAGATTAAACTAGTGCCAGGCAGTCTACATGGGGCTACAACTTAAACCATTCAGACTGAAGCTGGTGCAGAATGCAGTAGCACATTTACTAAGCAGTGCATTTTGCTAGGAGCATATAACATTTGTGCTCCAGGATCTGCACTGGCTGCCTATTGGTTTCCATGTGGAATTTAGGTTTGGCTATAACCTGTAAAGCCCCAACTGGTCTGATATTTGAAGTCTAGCTCTAAATTCTGCAGCTTTGATCGATCTCATAACAATACATTGAGGTTTAATTTTCACAAAACTTTGAAGATGCAAAGTTCCATAGTAGTGCAAGGTATCATTATTGATGATCATGTTTGTCAAGTTTCCTTCCCCACTCTTTATATTTATGACACCCCCCCCAAATCACATATAGGGTGAAACACTGGCTGTGATTTCTTCCTGGAGCTCCAGGAGAAAACAGAGTTAATAAGACACATGCACCTCTAAATATACTACCAAGTGTATAAAGACTAACAATATTTTCCACATCTCAAGGATGATTTTAACCAGTTGATTCTGGGAAACTTTCAAGGGAGAGTGCATCAGCCACTTTGTTAGAAGCTCCTGAGATGTGTTGGATGTCGAAATCAAAATCTTGGAGAGATTAACTAAACTCCACCGAATAAGTTTTTTGTTATTTCCCAAGGTGGTATGAAGCCATTGTAGTGCAGCACGGTCTATTTGCAGGTGGAAACGCCGTCCCGAAACGTATGGGCGTAGCTTTTCCAGAGCGTAGACAATGGCGTAACATTCTTTTTCACTGACTGACCAGTTGCTTTCCCTCTCAGACAGCTGCTTGCTGAGAAACACGACAGGATGAAATTGTTGATCTGGTCCTTCCTGCATTAAAACTGCTCCCACACCATGCTCGGACGCATCTATGGTTACTAGGAATGGTTTGTCAAAGTCTGGAGCCCTTAGCACGGGGTCAGACATGAGTGTCGCTTTAAGATGGTTAAAGGCCTTCTGACACTCTTCGGTCCACAGAATGGCATTTGGCTGTTTCTTTTTGGTTAGGTCTATCAGTGGGGCGGCGATTTGGCTGTATTGCAGTACAAATTGCCTGTAATATCCGGCCAAGCCTAAGAAGGATTGGACCTGTTTCTTTGACTTTGGGACAGGCCACTTTTGGATAGCATCCACTTTGGCCTGTAGGGGGTTGATAGTTCCTTGACCCACCTGGTGTCCAAGGTAAGTCACTCTGTTTAGGCCTATTTGACACTTCTTAGCCTTAACAGTTAGTCCTGCCTCCCTTATGCATTGGAAGACTTTTTGTAGATGTTCCAGGTGTTCTGCCCAGGAATCCAAAAATATGGCCACATCGTCAAGATAGGTGACTGCATATTCTCCTAATCCCACTAGGAGACCATCTACAAGTCTTTGGAAGGTGGCGGGTGCATTCCGCAGCCTGAAAGGGAGCACATTAAATTCATACAGCCCGAGATGTGTGGTGAAGGCTGACCTTTCCTTGGCAGATTCATCTAGCGGTACCTGCCAGTACCCCTTGGTTAAATCCAAGGTAGAGATGAACTAGGCCTGTCCCAGTTTCTCCAATAGTTCATCTGTGCATGGCATTGGATAGTTGTCTGGGCAAGTTACAGCATTTAACTCATGGTAGTCCATGCAAAAACGTATCTCCCCATCTGGTTTGAGAACTAGAACCACTGGAGATGCCCATGCACTTCCAGAGGAGCAGATTAAACCCATCTGTAACATATCCTGGATCTCCCTTTCTATAGCAGTTTTAGCTTGAGGAGACACCCGGTAAGGTTGGACTTTAATTGGGTGAGCATTACCTGTGTCAATGGAGTGGTATGCCCATTCATTGAGTCCTGGGGTGACTGAGAATGTTGGCATGTAGCTAGTGCACAGCTCCTTGATCTGCTGTTGCTGCATAGGCCCAAGGGTCATGGAGAGGTTCACCTCTTCCACACCACCAGCACTTTTCCTTTCATAGTAGACACCTTCAGGCCACTCAGCATCATCTCCTCCCTGGGCTGTAAACTGACAAACCTTTAATTCTCTGGAATAAAAGGGCTTTAGAGAATTAATATGGTACACCTTAGGCTTTCATTTGGAGGTGGAGAATGCTATGAGATAATTAGCAGCTCCCGGGCACTCCTGGACCGTGAATGGCCCTTCCCACAATGCTTCCATTTTATGGGCCTGGAGCACCTTTAAGACCATGACCTGGTCCCCTACTTTGAAGGAACGGTCTCTGGCATGTTTATCACACCAGGCTTTTTACTCTTTAGCAAGGGCTAAAGAGGTTCGGAGGGTGTTTTGTAGGTTGGTTACAAAGTCCAGAATGTTAGTTCCTGGAGGAGGTGTAAACCCCTCCCATTACTGCTTCACCAACTGTAATGGCCCCTTAACCTCACGGCCATATACAAGTTCAAATGGTGAAAACCCTAAACTGGGATGTGGTACAGCTCTGTAGGCAAAGAGCAGCTGCTGCAACACTAGGTCCCAATCATTGGAGTGCTCATTTATGAATTTACGTATCATGGCCCCCAAAGTTCCATTAAATTTCTCCACCAGGCCATTTGTTTGATGATGGTAAGGGGTGGCAACCAAGTGATTCACCCCATGAGCTTCCCAAAGGCTTTCCATAGTTCCTGCCAGGAAATTAGTTCCTGCATCTGTGAGGATGTCAGAGGGCCAATCTACCCTGGCAAAAATGTCTCCTAGTGCTTGGCACACACTTTTAGCCCTGGTGTTGCTTAGAGCTACTGCTTCCGGCCATCGGGTGGCAAAATCCATGAGAGTCAGTATGTACTGCTTTCCTCTGGGTGTCTTTTTCGGAGAAGGACCCAGAATATCCACAGCTACTTGCTGAAGTGGAACCTCAATGATGGGGAGTGGCTGGAGAGGGGCTTTGACCTGGTCTTGGGGTTTTCCCACTCTTTGGCACACCTCACAAGACCGGACATAGGTAGAAACATCCTTGCCCATTCCCTCCCAGTGGAATGACCTCCCCAAACGGTCTTTGGTCCTGTTCATCCCAGCATGGCCACTAGGATGATCGTGGGCTAAGCTCAAGAGCTTTACCCGGTACTTAGTTGGAACTATCAACTGTCTTTGAGGATGCCAGTCTTCCTGGTGTCCACCAGAAAGAGTTTCCTTGTATAAAATTCCTCTTCCTACAACAAACCTGGATTGATTAGAAGAGCTGAGAGGTGGTGGGTTGCTCCATGCCACCGTCCAAGCTCTCTGGAGGCTTTCATCTGCTTCCTGTTCGATCTGGAACTGTTCCCTTGATGCTGGACACATCAGTTCCTCATTGGATTGTGAACCTAGGCTTGGTCCCTCTGGAAGCGGTGCAGGTGATAGGGCTGTTTCTGTTGACTGTGAACCGCTCTCTGCTGGTGCACTATGTTGGGGTTCAGGCTCTGGCTGAGCCTCTTGTGTAGGGTTATCTGCTGCTGCTGGTGCAGGTTCAGTGGGGCCCTCTGGTGTTGGGGTTTGTCATAAATATAAAGGGAAGGGTAAACCCCTTTAAAATCCCTCCTGGCCAGAGGAAAAATCCTCTCACCTGTAAAGGGTTAAGAAGCTAAAGGTAAGCTCGCTGGCACCTGACCAAAATGACCAATGAGGAGACAAGATACTTTCAAAAGCTGGGAGGAGGGAGAAAAACAAAGGGTCTGTGTCTGTCTGTGTGATGCTTTTGCCGGGGACAGAACAGGAATGGAGTCTTAGAACTTAGTAAGTAATCTAGCTAGGTATGTGTTAGATTATGATTTCTTTAAATGGCTGAGAAAATAGCTGTGCTGAATAGAATGAATATTTCTGTCTCTGTGTCTTTTTTGTAACTTAAGGTTTTGCCTAGAGGGATTCTCTATATTTTGAATCTAATTACCCTGTAAGGTATTCACCATCCTGATTTTACAGAGGTGATTCTTTTTTACTTCTATTAAAAGTCTTCTTGTAAGGAAACTGAATACTTTTTCATTGTTCTAAGATCCAAGGGTTTGGGTCTGTGGTCACCTATGCAAATTGGTGAGGATTTTTACCAAACCTTCCCCAGGAAGTGGGGTGCAAGGGTTGGGAGGATTTTGGGGGGAAAGACATTTCCAAACTACATTTTTTCAGGAACCCAGATAAAGTTTGGTGGTGGCAGTGGAAGTCCAAGGGCAAAGGGTAAAATAGTTTGTACCTTGGGGAAGTTTTAACCTAAGCTGGCAAAAGTAAGCTTAGGAGGTTTTCATGCAGGTCCCCACATCTGTACCCTAGAGTTCAGAGTGGGGAAGGAACCTTGACAGGATTGCAAGCACTGCATTTAAGTGCGGGCACTGGTTCTGGTGCTGGTTGTTCTGCCAGTTCCGGTTCTGGGACTGGCTCTGTCTGGGTCTCTGGGACTAGATCCACTACTGCTGTTGCTGATGTTGGCACGGGGTCCAGTTCCATCACCTCTGACCGGGTCCTGGTAGAAGTTTCCAGAATAGAGGTAGGCGTGACAGCTTGCTTAGCCTGGCTATGGATGACCATTCCCACCCTCTTGGCTAGCTTCACATGATTGGCCAAGTCTTCCCCCAACAACATGGGGATGGGATAATCATCAGAGACTGCAAAAGTCCACGTTCCTGACCAGCCCTGGTACTGGACAGGCAACTGGGCTGTAGGCAAGTCAAAAGAGTTTGACTTGAAGGATTGAATCGTCACTTGGATCTCTGGGTCGATTAAATTGGGGTCCACTAAGGAAGCATGGACAGCCAACACTTGTGCTCAGTGTCCCTCCATGCAGTGACCTTCTTCCTGCCCACACTCACAGTTTTCCTCTGCTCTGAGGGTGTCTGGGAGGCATCTGGGCCTGAGGACCTCGGGTGTGATTCTGGTACAATGAACTGTAATCTGTTGGGGTTCTTGGGGCAGTTGGCCTTTACATGCCCTGGCTCATTACATTTCAAACATTGTCCAGCTGACAGGTCACTGGGGCTAGGCGGGTTGCTGGAGAATGTTGTGGCAGGACAATAAGGTGTCTGGAGTATTCCTTGGTGTGTAGTTGGGGCCTTAGGCTGTCCCCAGTAGTAGGGTGAGGTCAGAAGTTGTCCCTTCTGGTCTCCGCTACAACTGCAACCAGTATTGTTCCTCTCTCCTCCCTCCACCCGTTTTGTTCCGGTTTGCCTCTTCTGATATTCGCCCCAATTGCTACTAGTTTTTTTCTTTTCTGCCACCTCCACCCATTTGGCTCCAATCTCCCCCACCTCGATTACAGTTGTGGACTTCCCATCTAGGATGTATCTTTCTATTTCCTCAGGAACACCCTCTAAGAACTGCTCCGTTTTCATTAGGAAGGGCAACTCTTCTGGAGATTTAACAGTTGCTCCTGATATCCAGGTATCCCAATGTTTCACAATGTGGTAGGCATGTTGGGTAAATGACACATCTGGTTTCCACCTTAGGGCTCTGAACTGCCAATGGGACTGCTTGGGTGTTAGCCCCATTCTGACTCTCGCCTTGGTTTTAAATAGTTCATACTTGTTCATGTGTTGCTTAGGCATTTCAGCCACCACCTCAGCTAAGGGTCCACTGAGCTGCGGCCTCAGCTCTACCATGTATTTGTCTGTAGAGATGCTGTACCCAAGGCAGGCCCTTTTGAAGTATCATCACCTGCCTTGTAGGTGGGGAACTTCCCGGTTGTGAAGCGGTACCTGGAGAAGGATTGCTAGGGTTTGTTGGTATATTCTGCTGAGCCTTTGCCTTCTCCATCTCCAGTGCATGCTTCCTCTCTTTTTCCTTTTCCTCCAGTTCTTTTCCCCTTGCCTCCATAGCTCTCCTGTGGGCGGCCTCTTGGATTTTTTCTGCCTCTTTCGCTGCCTCCAGTTCTCTCCTGTGGGCAGCCTCCCTTTCCTCCTCAGCATGCTTCCATTCTTTTTCCTTTACCTCCGTAGCTTTCCTGTGGGCAGCCTCTTTGGCTTTTTCCACCTTGGATTGTGTCATCTTAGCCTCTCTGTTTTTAACTAACTTTACACCTGAGAGTTAAAAAAAAACAAAAAACTGGCTTGTAAAATTTTTGTGCTGTAATGTGATACCTACGTTCTCTGATAGCTATTCTCACCCTACAGAAAAATCCTTTGTCTCCAGGCAAATAGACAGAAAAACCCTCTAGTTGCTCTTAGCTAAAAAAACCAACCTCTTCAGTCTGTGAAAAACTTGTGAATTTCCCTGCAGGAGGTTAACTACCCTGCCTTTAGGTAGACAAAACTCCAGCTCAAAAAGAATGTTATGCCCTTTTGTTATGCCTGCTGCTCTGGCCCCCAGGCAGAGACAGAAAAACTCTAATTGCTTTCAGGTTAAAACCTGCTTTCAAGCAGCCCAAAGAAAAAAAATGTCCTTTTAAAATCCTACTGTGCTTCTGGTTCAAAATGATCCTAAAAAAATCTCAAATTGATCCCACTGCTCTGCCACCATGTCAAGGTTCCTTCCCCACTTTGAACTCTAGGGTACAGATGTGGGGACCTGCATGAAAGACCCCCTAAGCTTATTCTTACCAGCTTAAGTTAAAAACTTCCTCAAGGTACAAACTTTGCCTTGTCCTTGAATCCTATGCTCCCACCACCAAGCATGTTAAACAAAGAACAGGGAAAGAGCCCACTTGGAGACGTCTTCCCCCAAAATATCCCCCCAAGCCCTACACCCCCTTTCCTAGGAAGGCTTGATAAGAATCCTCACCAATCTGTGTAGGTGAACACAGACCCAAACCCTTGGATCTTAAGAACAATGAAAAAGCAATCAGGGTCTTAAAAGAAGAATTTTAATTAAAGAAAAGGTAAAAGAATCACCTCTGTAAAATCAGGATGGTAAATACCTTACAGGGCAATCAGATTCAAAACACAGAGAAACCCTCTAGGCAAACCCTTAAGTTACAAAAAGACACAAAAACAGGAATATACATTCCATTCAGCACAGCTATTTTACCAGCCATTAAACAAAAGGAAATCTAATGCATTTCTAGCTAGATTACTTTCTAACTTAACAGGAGTTGTAAGGCTGCATTCCTGATCTGTTCCCAGCAAAAGCATCACACAGACAGACCCTTTGTCCCGCCCCACTCCCGGCCTCGCTCCAGCTTTGAAAGTAACTTGTCTCTTCATTGGTCATTTTGGTCAGGTGCCAGTGAGGTTATCCTAGCTTCTTAACCCTTTACAGGTGAAAAGGTTTTGCCTCTTGCCAGGAGGGATTTTATAGTTCTGTATACAGAAAGGTGGTTACCCTTCTCTTTATACTTATGACAATGTTGAATGATAAATGTTTTAGGTACTCTTCAAATAAAATGGAAGCAAAATTAATAACTATGGAAATAAATTCTGAGAGAATACTAAAACTGCTTTCCAAATATGTTGCATATGAGTGTGCTGTTGCTTTCTCATGGAAACATAATTTATTTGATATATGTTATTACTAGCATGTCTTTAAATATAAAACTTCTACTCAAAGAAGATAAGTACAGTTAACAAGGAATTAGATTGGTAGATGCTTAGTTTGAAAGCTCAAAATGAGCTATGGGAAAATATTTTTTATTATCACAGACGCCTTTGCAATGACTGCAGGGGAAATTAAATGATATTTGTTGACATCAAAAGGGCTGTAATTAACACCTAGAAGTGCTAAAGAAAATTATACAAGTACTCATTTTCTTCTATTGCATCAGATACCTAGGACTTTTTCAGGTAAATAACTTTTGCATTTCCCCTGGTAACTCATGCATACAGTCATTAAAAATAGCTTACTAAATAGCCTGGCATCCCAGGAACCATAGGTGACACAGGAGGAGAGCAGCCACCTCTTCCAGGGTTATCATCATCTTCCTCCCCGGATGAGGTGGTGGCAGGCACCTCAGGGGCCCCAGCCTTAGAGGACTGCAGGGTTTTGCAGCAATTGTTGTGGCGGTAGTCCAGAGCCTGGGGATCCAGGTGGTGGAAGTGGTAGAGAACACCAATCCAATGGTGGACATCCTCACTCCCTCTAGGCCTGACCACATTGCCCTGCCTTTAATTAAAACAAACCTTTTGGCAGACCCCCGCCTCGTTCCCCCTACGGCTAAGCAAAATGAGAGATGCTATTTTGTACCATGAGAAGAAGCTCCTATTTTGTAGCCATGAGAAGAAGCTCCTGGCTACAAGTCATTGGTCTGCCCTATGAGGTCCAACAGATCATTCAGGACCCCCCCTTTGAGGGTTCAGCTCTTTTTTCAAAAAAGACTGATAAGGAAGTTCATAGTCTAAAGGACTCAAGATCCATCCTCAAATTGCTGGGCCTCCAGACACAGTGGAAGCACTTCAGGCCACAGCCTCCTCCACGGTTCTACTAGTCACAGAACTTACAGGACGGTTCCCGGAGGAGAAACAGGAGTGGCAGGAAGAGACCACACTAGCCCTTAGGCCAAGGTTCTGGCCATCCCAAGTCATCTTTGAGCAAGAAGCAGGCCTTTTTAAGGTGTGCTCGAGGACGACACACCAGCGCCACAACTGGATCCTTACCTTACCTTCTTGTCCTAACTATCCCCTTTCTACCCTGCATGGTCCCATATTACATCGGACTGCTGGGTGCTCCTCATGGTAGAATTGGGATATTCCATCCAATTCTCAGCCCTCCCCGCCCTTCCACCCCCCTTCCCCATCCCTCTTCAGGGATCCTTCTCATGAGCAACTCCTTATCCAGGAGGTGCACTTGCTCCTATTGCTGGGGGCAGTGGAAGAGGTTCATCAGAAGCTGAAGGGCCAGGGCTTCTATTCCCAGTATTTCTTAATACCAAAAGCCAAAGGCAGCCTCAGGCCCATCTTAGACCTGCGTGATCTCAACAGGTTCATGAAGAAACTGAAATTCCGTATGGTCTCTTTGGCCTCCATTATCCCTTCCATGGATCCAGGGGATTGGTATGCTGCACTTGACTTGAAGGATGCGTACTTTCATATAGCGATCACACCATCTCACAGAAGGTACCTCAGGTTTGTGGTCAACCACACCCATTACCAGTTCACAGTCCTCCTGTTCAGCCTGTCAGCAGTGCCTTGACGGTTTACCAGGTGCACGGCAGTCATGACCGCGTTCCTGCACATGCGGCTCAAGGGCCACTCCAAGGTTCAAGTGGAGGCACAAGTCGACTTCATAAGAATGACATTCGATGAACAGTGCCTTCTCCTGAATGTGGCGAAATCAATGCTCTTGTGGAATCCCTGGTTCAGTGGATAGAATTTATAGGGGCAGTACTGGACTCAACACAGGCCTGGGCATACCTCCTGGAATTAAGATTCTGAGCCCTAGACAATATCATTCAAAGTCTCAGATAATTCCCTACCACTCCAGCAAGGAATTGCCTGAAACTCCTGGGACATATGGCCCCTTGTACCTATGTGCTGCAACACGATAAGCTCGGACTCTGGCCATTCCAATCGTGGTTAGCCTCGGTGTATTGGCTGGTTCAGGACAATTTAGACAGGGTCATCACTCTACCTCGCCTGGTCCTCAACTCCCTCCTGTGGTGGCTTGATCTGCAGGTAGTGTGTGCAGGAGTCCCCTTCACCAAACCTCAGTCATCCCTCTCACTAGTGATGGATGCGTCAGCCTTGGGATGGCGTGCACATCTGGGAGACCTCAGGACTCAAAGTCTCTGGTCTCAGGCAGAACTCGTGCTCCACATCAATGTCAAAGAACTGAGAGTGGTCCTTCTAGCATGTCAGACCTTCCAAGCTCATCTGGAAGGGAAACGTGTATCGGTAATGACAGACAATACTATTGCAATGTTTTACATAAACAAATGGGGGTGCATGAGCCTCTCCCCTTTGCCAAGAAGCCCTCAAGCTGTGGGACTTGTGTAGCTCATTTGATACACCTGGAAGCATTGTACCTACACGGAGTACAGAACGAGTTGGTGGACTATCTCAGCAGGTCGTTCCATGGCCACGAGTGGCCTCTGTGCCCAAATGCCGTGAACTTTATCTTCCAACAGTGGAGGTTTCCCCAAAAAGACCTGTTCACCACACGACACAACAGGAAGTGCCAGCAGTTGTGCTCCTTCCTGAATCACAGCCCGTCTCCATCGTGGACGTGTTCCTCCTTCCTTGGAGGGGGATCACCTCCTCTACACATTTCTTCCTATCCCTTTCATTCACAAGATGTTCCTCAAAGTTCAGAGGGTCGAGGCCTCAGTGATATTGACAGCTCCAGCCTGTCCCCATCAACATTGGTACACATCTCTCCTGGAAATGTCAGTGGAAGCCCCAATCACCTTGCCGCTCTTACTGGGCTTGATAACTCAGGATCATAGTGTTCTCCAGCACCTGCACCTTGAGTCGTTGCACCTCACTGCATGGAAGCTCCATGACTGAACCTGATGGAGCTCCTTTCTTTGGACCCGGTCAGACAAGTCCTCCTGGGCAGTAGGAAGCCCTTCGCCAGGGCTACGTAGCTGGCCAAATGGAAGAGATTTTTGATCTGGTCAGCGCAACACCACCCGTCTCCGACACTCATGTCCATACCTCTTATACTGGACTACCTTTTCCACCTTAACCAGCAGGGACTGTCCATGTCATTAATAAAGGTCCACTCGATCGCCATTTCTGCCTTCCATCCAGGCACAGAGGGTTAGTCTTTGCCAACCCTATGGTCACCCATTCCTGAAAGGTCTCGATAGGTTGTACCCACATGTCTGACAGCTGGTCCCAGCCTGGGATCTGAATCTGGTCCTCTCCAGACTAATGGGACCACCATTTGAACCACTGGTGACATGTTCTCTATTGTACCTCTCATACAAGGTGGCATTTATGGTAGTGATAATGTCAGCCAGGAGGGTGTCTGAACTCAAGGCCTTAACATCAGAGCCCCCTTACGCGGTGTTCTGTAAGGACAAGGTTCAACTCAGGCCATATCCAGCTTTCCTCTCTAAAGTTGTTTCCCAATTTCACATCAACCAGGAGGACATCTTCCTCCCAGTTTTTTATCCTAAGCCACACTCAAGCAGCAGGGAACAGAGGCTTTACTCATTGGACATTTGCAGGGCATTAGCCTTTTACGTTGAGCAAATGACACCATTCCAAAAGTCAATTCAACTGTTTGTTGCCATACCAGACAGGATGAAGAGTCTTCCAGTCTCCTCACAACCTGGCAGAAGTGCCTGCCCCTTCACTCACAGCACACTCTACCATGGCGCAGGCTTTGTCAGCAGTGTTCCAGGGGCAGGCTCTGACCCAGGAAATATGCAGAGCGGTGATGTGGTCCTCAATACTTACTTTTACATCACATTACGCAATCACCCAACAGGCCTGAGACGGTGCAGCCTTTGGTAGAGTGGTGCTCCAATCAGCGAATATTTCAACTCTGACCCCGCCTCCACATCCTTAAGATTGCCAAATCGTTGTGGCAGACCCCCTCTTCAATTCCACCTACTTCTAAGAAGGCGGAAAAGAAGTATTGCATTCCTGGTTTTGAATATCTGTATACACACCCTCTATCGGCATCACTGGTCATGTCCGCTGTTAATGAAAAGGACAGGCAGGACCGAGTCAGTGGTATGCCAAGAGACTGGACTTATTTGGCAGACAGATTTATTCAATGGCCAGCCTGCAATTTCGGATGTCTAACCACCAGGACCTGTTAGGCAGGTATAATTTTAATCTGAGGGAGTCCCTTAACAAATTCAAGGAGGCCCTCCCACAGGACCGAGCTCAGGAGTTTGCCACTTTAGTGGACAAAGGCACAGCGATGGCAAGGGGTACCCTTCAAATGGCCTGGGATGCTACTGACTCAGTGGCCAGGGTGGTCGACTCCGTGGTGGCCATGAGGTGCAACTCCTGGTTGCAGTCCTTTTGGGTTATCCCAGGAGATGCAGGCCACTATACTGGACCTCCCGTTTGAGGGGGTGGAGCTCTTCTCTGAGTTCACGGTCTGAAGACTCCATGGCCTTAAAGAATCCCGTGCCACCTTCCTCTCCTTGGGCCTTCATACTCCTCAGCAGGCAAGGAAGAAGTTCTGCCTTCCTCGTCCACAGTCTAGGTACTCGGGGACTCCCTGGCTGGGCACCTACAGGAGACAGGATAGAGACAAGGCATATAAACTGTGACACTCATCATCTTCCCGTTTGCCTGCTCAGCCTGGCCCTTCCAGGAACCAAGAAGGCCAGAAGCAGTCATTTTGAGGGTGCGCTTGAGGACAACGTCCCTGTCATTTCCCAGGATCCACTCCTCCCATTCTTTCCTTGACTGCCTCCGCCCCTTCCGGTTGGCCTGGTCTTAGCTGACCTCAAACCGTTGGGTGCTCAAAGTAATAACCTCAGGTTTACACCCGGCAGTTTGTGGTCAACTGTCCCTCTCTACTACTCCCCTTCCCCGTTCCTCTTCAGGGACTCTTCTCACAAGCAACTCGTCATCCAAGAGGTTGAGAACATCTTGCGCGTGGGGGTGGTGGAGGAGGACCCTCAAGACATGAAAGGAAAGGGGTTCTACTCCCGCTACTTCCTAATCCAGAAATCAAAAGGGGGCCTCAGACCCATTTTGGACCTGCATCATCTCAACAAGTCCCTCAAAATGTTGAAGTTTCTCATGGTCTCCCTGGCCTCCATCATTCCCTCACTGGATCCGGGAGACTGATATGCTGCACTTGACTTGAAGGATGCATGTTTCCATTTTCGCAGGTGTCATAAATATAAAGGGAAGGGTAACCACCTTTCTGTATACAGAACTATAAAATCCCTCCTGGCCAGAGGCAAAACCCTTTCACCTGTAAAGAGTTAAGAAGCTAGGATAACCTCGCTGGCACCTGACCAAAATGACCAAGGAGGAGACAAGTTACTTTCAAAGCAGGAGTGGGGGGGGGGGAGGGGGCGGGACAAAGGGTCTGTCTGTCTGTGTGATGCTTTTGCTGGGACCAGTTCAGGAATGCTCTTCAGAACTCCTGTTAAATTAGTAAGTAATCTAGCTAGAAATGCATTAGATTTTCTATTGTTTAATGGCTGGTAAAATAGCTGTGCTGAATGGAATGTATATTCCTGTTTTTGTGTCTTTTTGTAACTTAAGGTTTTGCCTAGAGGGATTCTCTATGTTTTGAATCTGATTACCCTGTAAGGTATTTACCATCCTGATTTTACAGAGGTGATTCTTTTACTTTTTCTTTAATTAAAATTCTTCTTTTAAGACCCTGATTGCTTTTCATTGTTCTTAAGATCCAAGGGTTTGGGTCTGTGTTCCCCTGTGCAAATTGGTGAGGATTTTTATCAAGCCTTCCCCAGGAAAAGGGGTGTAGGGCTTGGGGGGATATTTTGGGAGGAAGACGTCTCCAAGTGGGCTCTTTCCCTGTTCTTTGTTTAACACGCTTGGTGGTGGCAGCACAGGGTTCAAGGACAAGGCAAAGTTTGTACCTTGAGGAAGTTTTTAACCTAAGCTGGTAAGAATAAGCCTAGGGGGTCTTTCATGCAGGTTCCCACATCTGTACCCTCGAGTTCAGAGTGGGGAAGGAACCTTGACAGCAGGGCACAGGCACTTCCTTTGTTTTACACTGGGCAAGCACGATTTCCAATGCACAACATTTCCATTCGGTCTCTTGTCAGCCCCAAAAGCATTCACGAAGTTCATAGCATCAGTGGCTGCTTAACTGAGGTGCCGGGGTATTCAAATTTACCCCTACCTCGACGACTGGCTAATAAAGGGTTGGTCCCGGGATCAGGTGTGGCAGCATCTCAATCTGGTTTGTTCCACCTGTCACGACCTGTGTCTGTTAATAAATGAGAAAAAGTCTACCTTAATCCCAGTACAATGCATAGAGTTCATTGGAGAGATTCTCGACTCTACTCAAGCTAGAGTCTTCCTCCCCAAGGCTCAGTTCCAAGCTATGGCAGACCTCATATCATGCATGCAAACCCACCCTCTTACCACTGCTCATATGTGCCTGTGCTTGTTGGGCCACTTGGTGGCCTGCACTTATGTGATCCCGCACGCACGGTTCTGCCTCAGTCCCCTGCAGCTGTGGCTGGCATTGATCGACGTCCCCAACAGACACAGCATGGATACTGAGGTCAGGGTTCCGGACCACATACTGTCATCACTCAACTGGTCACAGAGTCCTGCATTGGTGTTGGAGGGAGTTCCTTTCACGGCTGTGTCCCTGTCAGTGACCCTTGTCTCTAATGCCATGGACCTGGGGTGGGGAGTCTGCCTGGGTGATCTCAGCATGCAATGTCATTGGTCGAGTCACAATCACTCCTTACACATCATCAGGGAGCTCAGAGTGGTTTGCTTGGCCTGCCATGCCTTCCTATCTCACATAAAAAACAGGGTGGTCTAGGTCCTGATGGACAATACAGGGGCTATGTTCTATATCAACAAGCAGGGTTGAGCCAGATTGTCTGCCCCTTTGCCAGGAAGCCCTCAGGCTCTGGAACTACTGTGGACAACGTGGCATCCATCTCAAAGCATATCACCTCCCCGGGGCCAGGAACACTTTGGAAGATCGCCTCATTAGGGCCTTCTTGTCTCGCCACGAGTGGTCCCTCCACCCAGAAATGGTCAGCTTCATCTCCTAGAGGTGAGGAACTCCCCAGGTGGATCTGTTTGCATCCAGACAGAACAGGAAATGTCACATTTTCTGCTCAATTCAGGGATCGACAGAGGCTCCCTGTCAGACACTTTTCTGCTCCTGTGGTCAGGGACTCTGTTCTACACCTTCCCTCAAGTGCTGCTGATTCACAGAGCCCTCATGAAAATAAAATAGGACAGGGCAGAGGTAGTCCTCATAGCACTGGTGTGGCCGTGCCACGCTGCTGGACCTCTCAGTGGCTGCTCTGTTACAGCTGCCACTCAGGCTGGACCTGCTGTCCCAAAACCATGGCAGTCTTCTGCATCCAAACCTGGCAGTGCTGCACCTGACTACTTGGCTGCTGCATGGTTAAATGTGGAGGAGCAGGAGTCCTCAGCTGCTGTCCAGCAGGTCCTGTTGGGCAGCAGAAAGCCCTTCACCAAAACAACCTACCTGGCCAAATGGAAGTGGTTTGCTTGTTGGACCTTGGATAAAGGTATTCAGCCCAAGTGGGCCTCGCTGCAGTTGATCCTGGACTATTTGCATCCCAAGCTCCAAGGCCTGTCCCTTTCATCTATCAAGATCCACTTGGCTGCTATTTCAGCCTTCCATCCACCGCTCGAGGGTCAGTCCATTTTCACCCAGGACATGACTGCCAGGTTCCTCCAGGGCCTAGAGCGCCTCTACCTGCATTTCAGGGACCCCGTTCTAGCATGGGACCTGAATCTTGTTCTGTCACAGCTCACAGGACCCCTCTTTGAGCCTCTGGCTTTCTGCTCTCTCCTCGTCTCCTGGAAGGTCGCGTTCCTAGTTGTGATAACGTCCACCCACTGGGTCTCTGAGATTAGGGTGCTTACCTTGGAACTACCCTATACGGTCTTCTACAAAGACGAAGTCCAGCTGCAGCGCATCCAGCTTTCCCGCCCAAGGGAAATGACCCCAGATGTGTAGACTAGCCCTTAGAAGAGTTTCCATTCAAGATGGACAAGGGATAGAGGGACATGGCCGGGAGACGGCAGACTCCTCTACACTTCCATTTGCAGCATAGGGGGCTCTGAAAGGTGTGAAGTGACTCATTCTCCTCAATGAGATGTTCTCAGCTGAATGAGAACACCCCAAGGAGATGAATACAAACTGAAACAATAGTTCTGAGACCTGCAAACTGCTCCATTCATTTTACTGGATGTTCCCTTCCCCCTCCTTGAGTGCTTTAGAGAGCCTGTGATAGGAGTGAAATATACCCATTCTCAGCTCCCCACTCAAAGGAGCAGGATTTCTCCAGATCCTAGCTTATATGAGGGATAATGATGGCGGCCTCAGACCCTCCCAAAAGCATGAGAGAAGATAGGGAGGGGGTGTTCAACTCCAGGCAAGGTGACCCCCTGGTTCACACATGGGGAGCTGCAGGAAGATTTTAGACACCCAGAGGGGCAAGGTGTCAGATGTGCAGTGCAGGAAGGGGTATTCAGAGCCCCCGAGATCTGAATGCGTGCACTCACAGGAGGGAAGAATTTGGAGAGGACAGGTACCCCTCTCCCTAGTCTTCCTAAGCCCTGCCACTCAATCCATGTTCCCCTTCCCAGTATCCCACCCCTTCACTCCCCCAAGCCTCCATTCACCTCTTTCACCTCTTCTGCCACCAGTCCCTATTTATCCACCTCCTCATAATCCCACTTCAGCCCCCAAACCCTCTCCTCCTATTTCCCCATATTTCCACGCTCTAATTACCTCTCCCTGGAAGCATTCACATATGTAATTTCCCCCCAAAGATTTTGGGATGCACTAGCAGTACTGTGGGGTGCAGGAGGGTTGGGATGCACTGAAAATATTGCAAACAAATTGTGTTGGGGAAGAACCCAAGCAGGAGCTATTAGTGACCAATGTTTTGACCCCAAAGTCTGAGCGGGGATTGTTTATGGGATTTATTACCATCGCCACCAGAACAGCACGTGTATTTCTCTGAAGTGACCGATGTCTCAAATAAGGGGAACAGGAAGATGTTTCCAATGTGCCTGCAATGTTTCACTGTATCAGACGGCATTCAGTGCAAGCTGCTCAATTTTTGTGAAGATAGTCATGAATCTGCAAAAGGCATTCATTGTACTGTAATGACCTACCTAGAGAAACACCAGCTTAGTGTTAATTGCATTAATGTGAACTATGCCAAACACAATTCGGTGTATCAGTTGTTCTGTACTGAAAATGACCGCATTTCGAAGGCAAACTGCCCTGCACACATAGCCCACATTACTTGCAAAAATGTGTAAGCAGAGTTTGGATGAGCTCTCCCCTGACTTCTAGTGGTGAGCTATGGAAAAAGACTTCAGAAGCTGATCTTGTTTGCATAGACACACCCATCCTGCCTAGGTGCTCAGCATGATGGGATTGCTTGCCCAAATGATCACTTGTGGCTGGTGTTAGATCCCCAGTCTCCTTGTTTGTTGGGGTAGGAGTAATAAAGTGTTATCCTTGTTGTGTGAACTGAGGGCAGCAGAACTGTACCTGGCATACCCCAATGGAGGGACTCACCCTCAACTGAACAGCACGTGCTAGGTAGGGGACATGGGTTCCAAAGCCCAGTGAGTGGGGAGAGGGGCTTGGTGATGTGGGTGTTGTTTAAGGGTCTCAGATACCATTTAACCCTTCCTTTCTTCGTGATATAATAAAAGATCTAATTTAGACTCAATATAGAGTCTTGTTACATGCTGCAGAGCTGAAATTACTGATACCTAGGTCTAACGCTTACTTTGGGACAGTGTTTCTATTGCAAGAGACTGGGCAGTGTGCACTAGCAGTAAGGCTCCCCCACTAGCAGCTGAAATTACAGAGAGCTGTGTTAAGTGTTGGGGGTGGTCCTCAAGACTTCTTGGTGAGTGAGCAACTGGTGGAGAGGCATGGCAAGTGGCCAGCAGAGTAGCTGGTGGAGGGGGCCAGAGCAGAGCCCTGCAGAGTCATGCCAATTGGCTGTTGGAGTGATGAGCTAGTGCCTGAGCAGTGCAGCGTGTAAGCTGCCTTCTTACGCCCCCTCCCACCTAGGGCGGGAGGTAAACTCTGTGGATGAATCTCTAAACTCTGGGGCTCCACTGGCGAAAGACAGCAACTGTGAGTGGGGTCAGAGAAGGGACAAGTACGTTAAAGGGACTTTTGCATTGCTGGACTTTAAGACCCTGAGGGAAAAAGGACACTCCTTTCATTTATTACAAAGCCAAACAACTGATGGGAAAGCTACTACCACAACAAGAAGCAAAGGTAATGCATGACTTCATGAAGTTTTAGGACTATATGCTTTTGTATATTGATAAATGGTTTAATTTCTCTACTGACACTGCAGTGATGAAGCTGAAACCCATGTGTCTCTGCAAGAAGCTTAGTTTCTCAGAGCTTGAGGATGTAACAGACGCATTCAAAATGAGGGAAATCCTAACATGGACCTGTTCTAGAAGGAATACTGCTCCAGTCAGGATGTGATCAAAACATCAAGAAATGACATTTCTAAATCTATCAGTGAAAATGGATGTATATGTTTCAGAAGTGTGGAAAAGAAAACTTTAAAATCTTGCTCTAAATGATGTCATTTGTATTTAATGTACTGGAATCAAATGCATTTGTAGAGAGAATTTTTTTATGAATGGGGAATAAATGGTCTCATACAGATGGTTCCATACAGATGCAGCATAGATTTAATTAAAAGCCAGCTCAAAATTTACATAATTTTGCAGGATAACTAGAAGTGTTTCCTTCATCTCTGTACAAGATGGGTATTTCTTCCTGCTTTTTGCAGCACTCAGAAACTACCACTTGTGAATGTAGCGGAATACTGCTTATTACTGATAGTATCTGGAAGAGGGGTGGGGCATGGGTGCTAAGAAAACACTCTTATTTTTGAAATACAATGTTGGCAACCCTAGTTCTAAGTGTGTCTCCCCTGCTGGGGTAGTCCATGACAAAAAGGGGGGGACTTAACACAAATCAACTGAGTTCATATGAGTAGGTGAGGAGGAAATGCCATGCTCTCAGGGTGTATCTGCAGCAGGTCCTCCCTTCCCTCAGGGAGCGACCTTCATGCAGTTGTTGTAGGGAGAGATCCTGCTTTCCCTCAGCTCTTTTCTCAGGAGCTGCAAATGGCAGGTTTGTTATACCAAAAAAATAAAAACCAGCAGGATCTTAAAGGGGAAAAGGCAAAATGCCACATTTATTTTGAATATAGAAAGAATCATAGTAAGCAGTTATACCTATAACATTCCATTCAATTTCATATTTATTCACACATTCATACGCACACACAGGTTCTGCTAGGTTGTTATCATAGTTGCCAGCCTTAGAGTTGCTCATGCCAAGCCACTGGCCAGGTGGCCTGGACATGAGGAGAGAGCAGGGCCTTGTCAGATGCTCATCTGATGCTCCTGGAAGTTGGTTTGCAGAATCAGACCCCAAAGTTCTCACTTTCTAGAGTCCATTTTTATAGGAATTTCTTCCTGTGCCAGTCTATGGGAATTGCTTCATCATGCTGTTGCTGAATCAATCAGCAGATGGCACATTCCTGACAGCTCCATGCTGCCAGATGTTATCTTGTTCTTTGGTTCTCCCATCCTTGAGGCTGTTGGGTGGATTCCAAACTGTTTGTCTCCACTCTGCGCATTCTTTGGCCGATCAATACTGAACTCCTAGGCTGGCACCTCCATGATCATTCATTTATTATCCACACCAAGCTTCCATCCACATACATCCTCTCTCTCTATTTTAATCACAATTGTTAAAGCGCGATAAATACAACAAAAGGGCAGGGAGTCTCTGTGTGCTGTTTCTGTTGTTACAAAGTATTGCTTTGAGAACAGACTCTGTTTTAGGATGTATTGACACAATTAGCAGCTTGCAAATTTCACACAGAGAGGGAGAGAAACAGTAAAAATAAGAGACCAAGAGACCTCTTAATTAGTAATAGCCTGGAATTTAATTATGGGGAATCAAACTCATTTGTGATTTTAATACAGAACTTCTTTAATATGATCCAGCATAAAAGGTTTGCCTCCACGTGAGCTGTTGTGCTCCTTTTTAACTTCTTGTCTGGTCTGTGCCTCTGTTGTAGGGTTAGTGGGGCAGGACAGGCTGAGCCCAGAGCAGCACATTAATCCCTGGTTGCCCAGTGTGGGGTTTATATAATCCCATCACAGAATCCCAGAAAGAAGGTTAAAGAAATCAAGGCACAAGTTAAAGAAGGTGTGGGCCAAGATTTTTGTAGTGGGAATAGTGAGGAAAGGGTAGAATTTGATTATATCAAAGAGGAAAAAGCTATAGGGCCTAGCAGAAGACTGGGTAAGGGGGCGGGGGAGAGGAACTGGAGATGATACAGAGGCTGAGGATTTGGGAGACATGAAAAATAACAGTGTGAGAAAGAAGTTTAGTGGGATCGAGAAGTTGAGTTTGGAGGAGACTGAGTTACAGGTGGTGGTGGGATAGCCAAAAAGAGATGTTTGAAAGGCATTTGAAGATGTGAGACTGGGCAAAGCAGGAGAAGTCAAGGATAGAGTGGTAGATTTGGGCATCATTCACATAACTGTGGTAGAGGAAGCCAGTAGAACATTTGTGGATGGCAAGTTTAGAGAATGAGGAGGAAGGGACTGAGGAGTAGAAGCATGAGGAACACCAACAGATGGAATGAAAGGGAGAGGATGAACCACCAAAAGAGATGAAGGAATGATCAGCAAGGTTGGAGGTGAACCAGGAAAGCGAACTGATTAAAAGAGTGGGGGGAAAACAAGGGAAAGAGAATGAGAAGCTCCACTGAAAGTAGCTGAGAAATGGTAACAAAAATGATAGAAGAACCTTTAAGACTTAGCTATGAGAGAATCTTTAGTACCTTTTTACAGTAGATTTTCTTTAAGAGGGAAAAGCCTTTATACAATGGATAAAACAAATGCTTTGAGGCTTCTGTTGAGTCAACGATCTGTTTAGTTAGTGGTCCTATGACACTGATACATTTCAGCATTCCATGAATGGTACCATATGGAAGTTTATATCCTTTCTGAAAGGATGTCAGAACTAGTCTGTACCTTTTGAGAATGCTGCATAATGAGAGATTTTAAAAAAAAAGACTCTTGGCAGATTAGTGTGATACAGAATGTATTTTGGTCAAAGTGTTGAAAATTATGCATCTTCCTGTGGTCTAGTGTTGTAAAGGAGTCAAACCCTGTGAAATATACTTAGTATCAGTTCCAAAACAATCAAAGCAATTTATGTTGATATTTAATTTAACCCCATGTTAATTATTGCTTCTGTGTATCATATGCTTTCCATGCTTGGGTCATGCCAAGTTTACTTTTTCCTCTTTACTTTAAAGGCAGCTCTGGCTCTTCTGTAGCTTCTGATTCTGTCTGTCAGCTTCTCAAATGTCATTCCTCTTGACAGGTAAGAGTTTCTCAGTCTCTCTGGGATTACTTCGGTTTACTATTATAGTATAGTCTCCTACCATAGTCTGAATTATCACTTTAATTTTTAATCCTATCAGGAAAATCCCAAGACAGTGACTATCTTCAATAAGATTTTTTTTAATGTGACCTGACTGACCTTATTAGCTCCATGTTAAGACCATTTACCTTGGCAGATGGAAGTGCCTAGCCCCATTATATATCTTATTAGCTGCTATCAACATAGTATGTGACTGGAAGACACACATTCTTTTCTAATCTACAATTTGTCTCCCAGGAATGTATGTTTTCTTTCATGAGAAATACCCTCAATATATCTCAAATGAGACATCAAACCCTTTGTACTGCTCTTCCTCCAAAGAACTTTTCTTATTTCTCCATCAGAAAGCTGCATAAATAAAAGCCTTGGTATCCTCCTGTCAAAACACTGCCTAGCTTCTTCCAGTCTTAGGTATTTCTTATTTGGGACAGTTCTGCTCTGTGCAATCAAAACATAATTTTCCAAAATTATAATCAAGAGCACTAAGTTTAAATTCATTTTTCACTTTGTTTACAAAATCTCTGCCTTCATGACAAATAGTAACCTAAACAGTTGTAAATATTTTGGAGTTAGTGGTAATGGTTGAGAAGATTTACTTGTAATATATCTCAATAAGATCTGACAGAAAGATAGCATTTGTTTTGACCTAGCATCTGTTCTTTGTGCAATGTATAAGCTTGTTCAAATGTATCTTTACAGTGGACTCCATTCATATGCCAAAGTGACTACAGCCAATCTGTACTAATTGAAGTGCTTAATATGTTTTTTCTAGCCAAAGAACATAATCTAATTCCTCATTTTCAGTCTTTACAAACTGTTTATTTTACTCATGGTTGTATGTACTGCAGTTTATTACAGCATATTGTTTCTATGGTTCGCTAGGCAGGTAACTTGTAGCAAGCTATTAGTCTCAGCTGTTGGCTGTTGTATCCACTCAGAATTCTGCATATATTTTACCACATTTTAAAATGAAATTTTAGACCACACCTGTGAATGCAAATCAGGAAAATGTACACACAAATAACTAGTGAGGCGTCTGTTAGGCCATTTGTGTGAACGCCTATTATATGTATTGTGGCAAAATACCCTGTTCGCCCCAGTAGGCTCAGTCCTTTTTAGCCTTGGAGACTCAGGTTTGGGGCAAGGCGAATCCTTATAGGTGGCACAGGGTCCTGCTACTCCTCTCCTCAGTTAGTCCCTTGTGCTTGTTTTCCTTCCCTTCTGGGGAGCGAGTGCAGCCTCCCTCCTGGGAAGGTCTGGTGTCTTGCTGCAAACAGCCTACTAGCAACTTCCCTGCTCCCCCTCACTCTCTCCCTCCTACCACCCAGGAGAGGGTTTAAAAAGGTCCCAAGTAGTTGGAGTCAGCTGAACCTAATTGGTTCTCTAGCAACCCCTTTTCAGCTGAACCTTATTGCCACCTGGTTCTCTCTCCGCAGTGGATAGGGAGGGGCCTTTTAATCCCTTGGGACTAATTACTACCACCCTTTTGTAGCTGTTTGTCCTGGGTTTACCACAGTATTCAATTATAGTACAAGATGTGGGTGAACTCTTACAAGTTTATCTTTCACTCCTGTTGATATATTTCTGAAAATTGCCTCAGAATATCTTGCTTTGAAAACCTTCCTAGTAGGGTTGGGAGGGGAGTAGAAAAAGGGGAGTAAAAATATAAAGGTTTTCAGTCCAGCAACCACCCTGGTCTTCCTTCAAGGTCTGTACAAGGTTTTTTGTGGATTCTGTATCTCAAGATTTTAGGAATCTGCCTAATGACATTCTATCATTGTTAAGCATTTTGAAATAGGGACATTTCATCCTACCCTGCCACATTTGTTGTACAAAGATGTTCTTGACTTCCTCATTTGAGGTGGCCAGAGCTTCTGTAGATCACTGTGCCTCCCTGGTTTATTTCAACTGGGGTATTGTCTTTGCCTATGATGGCTGGCTTATGCTTTAGTGTGTGTTGTTAATAGAACTTCTTGTCTTGAATGAGTTCTGTACAAATGATGTCAATCAACTGTTTCTTATTTTCAGTAACCATCAAGGCAACTTTCTGGTGGAGGTGGCTGTTGGGTGTAAGCAACTGATGCATGCTGCTTGCTTTTGTAGCCTTGCTTCAGCTTGGATCCTTTGTTGAAGTCTTTGTACTTGTCAAAGACCAGGTATACTCACCTGCTAGTAGCTTGTGTTCAGTGTAGACTCCAAAACTGGTAACAAAGCCCTTGAAAATACTACTTGCTAATCAGCATACTACCCAAAGATCTGCAGAACTGTCAATGTCTGTGCAGGTGCCTTCTTGTGAAGTATGTCTAGCTGACACACCTTTCTGCAGCTCTTTCGGTTAGGCTTAGCCTTGGCAATCCTTGATTTCAAGCACAAACCGAGAGAGCCACACAGATGTAATGGTGTGTGGTGTGTGTTTGGTTTAGAAGCTGTTAATGTCTATAATTGTCCAGTGTTTGAAAATTAATTCTCCTGAATGAATATGTACATTTTAAGTGAGCATGCTCTGAGACTACACGAAAAATATGTCTCGGTTTGTGGGGAGGAATGGGTGCACTAGCAGGCTATACTGCTAATACAGACACTGATACAGATATAGCATGTGTACCTCCTAGCTAATCATGTTCCATAAAAAAATATTAGTGTGAAGTTTTCATTAAAAATCAGTGAAAGTGGTTTCATTGTCACCTGGCTCATGAAGCAGGAGGGGTGGCAATAACTGTTCATACTTCAAAATCAACAGTGGCAAGGTGTCATCAGGCAGTTTCTTTCAATGTAGGGTCTTGACATTCAGAATCCACAAGACCTAAAGATGAGGCATTTAAAAACAGCCACTTTCACTTCTTGATCTGCACAAATAGTAACAAGGACAAAGTGGGAAAGGTACTACAGACATTTTGAAATAGGAATTTCTATTAACATTAGAATTGTCCCCAATTTTAATCCCTCAACTCAAACACCCCAGAGCTTTTGAGGAGGAAGGGGAGTTGTCATCTAATGCAGACCCAGATCAGAAGTTCATAATTTTGGCCACTATGTGTAGTAGGCTAAACTGAAACCCTGAATCTGAATGTCATTGAACTTTGCAGGAGAGGGGATTTTAAATGGCCAGCCATGAAACTGTGGCTGTGACCAGCAATGGAAGTGCCAAGTTTTGTCTCCTGCCTGTGTATGAAGAACAAGTTGGTGCCCATACTAGAGTAAAAAAATTGTGGCCTGGAAGGAAAAGTACAGAGACTGTGGAGCATCAGAGAGGCTAAGGAATTCTGGACAATTAGAATTGGGAAGCATCATGGCTCCTTAAGCATCTATCTATAATATGCAGGCAGAACAAGCTGCATTGAGTGACACATGCTGGCAGTCTTATGCTGCCAATTTTAAAACATCCTTGCAATTTCTAAAAATTATAGCTGACAACTTCCTAACACAGGTGTTGCATCCTATTTCTATATTAGACCTCATCTTGACAGATAAAGATGAATTTATCACAGATGTAAATATCAGTGGTTGTTTAGATGCAAGTGATTATGACTTGATTACATCCGTTAAATGCAACCAAAATAAAGTCCAGACTAATAATATATACTTTGTGAAACTGGCTCTTTTAAAACAAAGCAGAAAGCAATTGAGCCAAATCAGATGGGAGAAAAAATTTAAAGAGATCACTTCCTCCTGATTGGGAAAGACCTCCAGCCTCACTGATTGACTGGGATGCACAATTTAAACCAGAAAGAGGCACAGAAAGTTGTACGACACCTAGGTGAATACTTGGCAGACTGCTATTATGGACTCTGCCTTCCCACACATTCCTGGTTGCTGCTCTCCTAATCCCAGACCTCCATCAGTTCTTGGTTCCTGCTTTCCTGTCTGACTCTAAGTCCCTGCTCCTATGCCTTACTCCTGATACTGACTCCAGCTTCGCCCCCTAACTTGACTCCTGACTGTCTCTGGCTCTGACGCTGGCTCTGGTTCCAGGCTCCTGATACTGACCATTAGGGCTGGACACCCATGTCCCATGCCTTACAGCTTGCTCAGACCACTACCAACTCCTCTGAGTGGGTCCAACCAAGGATGAACCTGGTGGAGTTCCCCACGCCCCAGATGGGCATTGGCATTGCACAAGCAGGTGATCTGCCTCCAGGCAGACAACAGAGCATTGCAGGTGCCGAACGCATAGCTGGCCACTGAGAATCAGGCATTGTGGAAGGAAGTCCCTCAACTCCAGGCAGAGAACCCTGTGCCTATCTGGCTGCTCTGTCTACCTGAGCTGGAAACTGCTGTCCCTCTGCCAGAGTGCTTCAATGGAAGCCACTCTAAATTCCCAGGCTTCATGAATCAGTGCTGCCTCATGTTATTGCTTCGACCGCAGGTGTATGCTTCCAACCATGCCAAGATAGTCTTAGTAATCTTCCTGCAGCTAGAGGTCTGGTCTGGGCCTCTCCCCTGTTGGAAGCCAACAGTCCAGTTCTATCCAACTGGGATGCCTTCCAGCAGGTGATATCAACCATCTTCAGTTACTCCAACCCCACCCTTTCTGCTGAGGGAACCCTGCAGAAACACCAACAGGTTTGGGGCACAGCTGCTTTCTATGTAGCTCACTTCAACCATCTTGTATGATACAAGGAATGGAATGGGGGGTTTGTGGGATGAGGTCAAGGATGAACTGGCCCAAATCAAGACCTCGGTGGGTCTGGACACCTTTAGAAAATTTGTTATCCATATTATTAATAGTCTTCATGAGCAATGGTAAGAAAGAAGAGGGGCATCACAACCATGCCCCCCCCCCCACTATTGGATTCTTCCCCACCGGTTGACCCAGTGCAGATAGACCTGACCTGCTAGCAACTCGAGCCTGAAAGTGAGAGAGTGATAGTGACTCCTTAACCTGTGTTACTACTGTGGTAAAGCAGGCCACTCTAGGGAACCCAGTCTGACAGAATGCGGAAAATGAGCCAGCCCAGGTTTGGTGAAGAGGGATAGCCTGGGCATCCTAACACTGTTTCCCTGAAACCCAAACTGAGGTCCTGAGATGAACACAATACTGCTTCCTTCGACTGGCACTGTACCTACAAGTAGCAGTCGAGGCGTTACAAATCCTGTGCATTCCTAACAATTCTCTCTCCACAGGAGGCCCTCGTTGACTTGGGTGCAGCAGACAACTTTTATCACCGCAGAAGCAGCCCAGGAACTACAGATTCCTCTGTAGCCTACGTCCCTTCCAGACCTGGTAGAGGAGATCAACATGTCCCTCTTATCCTCCAGACCAGTGGCTATGGAAACTGTTCCTCTCAAGGGCATCAAGAAACCTTACAGTTCAGTGCCATTCACTCCCCACACTTTCCTCTGACCCTGTGTATCTCGTGGCTGGCCCTCCACAATCCCTTTATCAGCAGGCATGAACTACAAGTTGATTTTTTCTCAGAATTCTGCCAGCAGCACTTCTTGACCCCAGGAAATAGTGCATGGTAGTTCCCTAGTGATGGCATTCTGAAGTAGCTGTCCTGGCAAAGTCACCTGCTGATTCTGGTCCTCGACTTCTCTCCAGATACAATGACTCCAAAGATGTCTGCATTTTTCTCCCCAAAAGGACAACCTTGCCCCTGCACAGGGACTATGGTGACCCAACCAAGCTACAACCAGGGGCAAATGTTCTGTTTGGGCATATATATACCATGTCTGAGCCTGAACTAGCCACATTTCACACCTATCTTCAGAAGAAGTGCACTCAGGGACTTATTCATAAGAGCACTTCACCTGCCGGGGCTCCAGTCCTCTTTTTGTTTTAAAAAAAAAAAAAAAAAAAAAAAAAAAAGGATGGAAGTTCTGACTATGTGTGGACTGTCGGGCCCTGAATCAGGTCACTGTTACAAACCAGTACCCATTAACATAGATCCCTGAGCTAATGGACAATGTGAGCTCCACCCAGGTAGACACAAATCTAGACCTCTGAGGGAGTATAACCTCGTACATGTTAGAGCTAGGGATGAATAGAAGACCACCTTTCAAACACATTACAGTAACCTCAAATAATTCTTGATGCCCTGTGGTTTGACAAATGTGCCTACTAGAAAAATTTGCCTTTGGTCATTCCCCCATAGGGTTCCTAAGGTTCATCCTGTCTCCCCTTGGTATCAAAGTGGACCCATACAAGGAAAAGGCAATCCTTGATTGGTCAGCGCCATGGCACAGTTGTGAACTACATAGTTTTCTGGGATTTGTGAACTTCTATTGTGGTTCATCTCAAAGCTTTTTGAGTGGATTGCCCCTCACGCTGCTCTGCTCCTCAAACACCACCATGTTCTTCTGGTCTCCTGAGGCCCAGTAGACCTTTGAGCAAGTAAAACTCATGTTTACCAGCACTCTCATATTGGTCCACCCTGACTCCAAGCAGGCTTTCAACATTGAAGTGGACCCTTCCAACTTGGCAATCAGAGCAGTACTCTCCCAAAGATATAGTCCTCAACAATTGCTACATCTGTGTGCCTTTTTATTCCAGGAAACTCTCACTCATCGAACAAAACTATGAAATTTTGGACAAAACTCTGGGCAACTGAGGGTGGCAACACTATTTAGAAGGGGTCCAGTAACCCATCCAGGTGTACAGAACCTTGAATATCTGCATATGGCCAAAGCCCTCAACCAGTGATTAGTTCAGTGGGCCTTATTCTTTTCATGCTTGATTGATTGACAAGAAGGAAGCTATAAGTAAGGAACCCCACAATGTCCCTCAATGTCCAAGATGGGGTACTGAAAGTAAAGAGGTGTAATAATATTCCTCTGGGCCTCTGAGGACTACATCCTTACAACTATGTCATGACACCCTTCTGACAGGATATTTTGGCCACTTTAAAACTCAGAGCCTAGTCTCTCATGTCTTCTGGAGGTGTCTCATGGGGCCACAGTGCAGGCCTATGTGACTGTATGCACCTGCTCCAAGTTGCCATACAATAAACCCCTCAGTCTCATCAACCCCTTGAGATATCACCTGGACAATTACCACCTTAGATCTTGTAACAGAGCTACCCTAGTCCAGTGAGTCTGACCATTCTGACAGTTGTGAACCACTTCACAAATATGACACATTTCATCCCCTGAATTGACCTATCATCCTTCCAGGAAACTGCCTGGCTTTGAGTGAACAAAGTCATCTGCCTCCATGGCCTCCTGGAGCACATTGTCTCCAACCATGGTGCACAATTTAGCTCCCGCTTCTGGCAAGAAGCTCTCCAGATTTTGGGCATCTGCTCCTCCCTCTCCTCTGCCTACCACCCTCAGACACATGTTCAAGTAGAGAGAACCAACCAAATCCTGGAGCAAAATCTTCAGTGCTACATAAACTTCCACCAGCATGACTGCTCCTTGATGTTTCCTCAGGCAGAATTCGCAAACTATAGTGCAGAACTTGCTGCTAAGGGACAGAGCCTCCCTCCTTTCCACTCCCCCCCGTCACAAACTATGAGGTTCCACCCTCAGTTCTACCTGGGGCTACTCACAGCTTCTCACAACCCAGCAGCCCGGTACTAGATACAACAGATACATCAAGCACACGATGACCTAAAAGTTCACCTGGAGGATGCCAAGAAGAGCTACAAACAATATGCGGAACTTCAACACCAGAAGAGTCCTGGCCCTTTTGGTAATCCAGAAGGCATGTCTCTGTTAGGATATAGATATTCAGGCCTGTCTGTAAAGGCCTGTACTTTAAGAATTTAGGGGTATTCTTATTACTTGGCTAGTTCTAGAGGTATAAAAGAAAGAATCAAAATCACTGTCTGCTGGTGTAAGGGCCTTCTCTTACTGTGACAGTTTGAGGCCCTGTTCTTAGGCTAAGGCCTTTGGCTAAGCAGCAGAGGCAGCCATAAGCCAGGAAGCGAACAGTCACATCCTCACATTCCAAACTAGCCACATTGAAAGAAGGTGCTATTGGGCTGTTACGAATACAATCCTGTCCTGAATACAATCCTGTCCTGATAATTCCTATCACCTCCAAAGAAAGGGAAGTGCCTAGAAAATGTAAAAGGAAACTTAGTTTGATAGCATCCTGTCTGGCAAGAACTCACTTATCAATAGCTGGGATGTGAAATCCTCACTTCTGTATTGTTTTCCCACTTTGCTATTGTTTGTCTGTATAATCTCTGTCTGGTCCTGTGATTGTTCCTGTCTGCTGTATAATTAATTTTGCTGGGTGTAATCTAATTAAGGTGGTGGGATATAATTGGTTAGCTAATCATGTTACAATATGTTAGGATTGGTTAGTTAAATTTCAGTAGAATGATTGGTTAAGGTATAGCTAAGAATATTACTATATAAATTAGGGGCAAACAGGAAGTAAGTTGGGATTCGAAAATAAGGAAAAAGGAACTTGTATTTAAGCTTGCTGGAAGTTCACCCCAATAAACATCGAATTGTTTGCACCTTTGGACTTCGGGTATTGTTGCTCTCTGTTCATGCGAGAAGGACCAGGGAAGTGGGAGAGTGAAGGAATAAGCTCTCTAACAGTCTCCAATGAAACGCCTACATGTGAACAGGCCTTCTTGTAAATTGGACTCTCAGTTCTTTGGCTTCTACCAAGTTCACTGAAAAGTTTAACCCATTCACCTATGAACTTGATTTACCCCGTTGTCTTTGAATGCACTCAATTTTCTATACATCACTCCTGAAGCCCCACATTCAGGACCGATTTCCCCACTGCTCCCAATCACCCCACTAACACATTTAAGACCATGATGAGTATATTGTCCATGCGATCCTTGATACTAGAACCAGACAGGGTCGACTCTGGTATCTCCTGCTTTAGGAATGCTGCCTGGCTCTCTTCTCCTCCTGCTCCTTGTGTGGCTGGGCTCGAGCTGCGGCGCATGCCCTGTGGTGAACCACGGTCAGTCTGTCGCCCTATCGCCAGCACCCAGGAGTTAGAGGTATGTGTATCCCCATCTCCGAGTGCAGGGAATGGGGTTGCAACCCCATCCCCCTCACTGCATCCCTCCCTGCCCCAACCCCCCTCCCCACACCCCTATCCTCCCGTCATTGAATCCCTCCCTGTCCCATCCTGTCCTGCCCCCCACACCTCCCATCCCAGCTCTGTATCCCTTACAGTGCTCTCCCACCCATCCTCTCCACCTCCAAGAGCTGCCACCCCCATGTTCCTCACCCCTCATAGCCCTGCACCCCTTTCGCCTCCATACACTGCTGCACTCCCATTATGTCCCTTTTCACCCCTGTGCCCCCAACATCTTCATGCACCTGTAGTCTTCTGCCTCCCCCTCCATCCCCACCACCCCAAATACCCCCCATACTGCCTCCTCTCACCCCCACCCTGCTCTCATCCTTGACCTCTTTCCCTCCCCATCCTCTCTCCTCCACCCCACCCCCAACTTTTTTCCTCCAGCCCACGCTCCTCCCTTCCCAGCTACGTGATTTAGGCAGACCCTGGAAAAGTGTATGAAAAGGTGTCTCTGTGTAGACAAGTGTGTGCATGCATGCATTGTATGTGTGTAAGAGACTGTGTGTCTTTGTGTAGGGGTGTGTATGTATTGCCGCACGTGTGTATACCTGTGTGAGTAAAATTAGCCTATTGTAACTTCCTGACATCCTGCACATATCTCCCAGATTCTTCAAGCATCCTTTTGAGTGCCTGTGATGCTGGCAGATCAGGTGCCAGCTCATGCCAAAGCCCCAGGCCTCACTAAATGCTTGCTGTGACATTCCCCAGGGTACAATATGAACTGATGGACAGCCGTGTCCCCTCAATTCTCCAACCTGGGGTGCCTTTTAAACTGCTTTGTTGTGACTTTTAATAATCCTCATCTCTGCCTTTCTACAATAAATGTGTTTGTTTCCGGAAGCTCTAGTTTTACAAAGAAGAACACAGTCATGCCTCACCACAAACTGTGTCTTACAAAATCAACTATTTTGGCGGTTATTGCATGCTATCCAGCAATGCACTCCAAAGACACAAATAGCAGAATCAAGCACTGACTTCAATGTAGCCTGTCTCAGTGCAGGAAATATATTGGGATTGTGGCAGTTTGGAAAATTTTCCCTCCTGACACTCAGAAGGATCTTCTGAAGTAGAATCTAAAACCTATATTGAAAAGAATTATTAACATTATTTTGGGATTGGAATATGTGCAATGCTTTGGAATGAAATTGTTCCAGCTCCTTCAACTGTACTTCCTAAGCTTATGTGAAGTTCCCAGTAAATTGCTTCCAAAAGAGTCAGTCTTTTATTTCCTCTGATATTTTGCTGCCTCCTGAACTTAGTGCATTAGAGTTATAGTGTGCAGAGGTTCCCTTCACACATTTCATTATGGGTGTTGCCTTTCTCTGCAGCAACCTCTGTTTATAACTTAGCAGTTTGCCCAACTCTCTTTGCATTCCTAGGACTTACAACTCACTGCAATATTAGTTCTTGTTGCCAGGGCACTTTGTAAAACACTTGACTCTCTTTTAATGTGCATCTATTTTTGGAGCAGTGCAATGAACAGGCTTTCTTCTTGATAGTTTATTTTGCTGAGACATTTATTTGGAAGATATTAGTCCCACAAGGGTTTCCACAGCTGCCTCGTTTGTTCATTCAACAACTTGTAATAGACCAAATATGGCCAAGACCAGATGCTCACAGCTGACATGAGAGCTAATCTTACACTACTACAAAAAGGGGTCATTACTGATAGCATAGCTTTAAACTTGCAGAGTCTGATTCTCCTTTGCCTTGAACTTGGCATAGTTGTTTGCACCTGTGGAAAGTGAGATCAAATTGGCTGTAAAACATGACCTCTGGGAGGGAGTGGAGAATTCTGACTCAGAAGCATTTTACACCCACTGTGAGTACATAGGGATGTTGTCGCTCTAGGTCTAGCCCAGTAGAGGCAACACAATACACAGTCAAGCTCATACAGTGTACTAATGTCCCACTGTCTACAGTGTCAGATCTTTCCTGCTCATGTGGATACTGTGAGGTCTGAAATGGAGCTGGCCTTTGCTCTCTGGGTAGAGCCTTTGGGAGCGGAAAGTCCCAAAATTTCTGGTCTCTACTGCATGTATGCAGTTAGTTAACCAGCATGGTGTTGCTCAGAGGTGCAATGAATCATAGAATCATAGAATATCAGGGTTGGAAGGGACCCCAGAAGGTCATCTAGTCCAACCCCCTGCTCGAAGCAGGACCAATTCCCAGTTAAATCATCCCAGCCAGGGCTTTGTCAAGCCTGACCTTAAAAACCTCTAAGGAAGGAGATTCTACCACCTCCCTAGGTAACGCATTCCAGTGTTTCACCACCCTCTTAGTGAAAAAGTTTTTCCTAATATCCAATCTAAACCTCCCCCATTGCAACTTGAGACCATTACTCCTCGTTCTGCCATCTGCTACCATTGAGAACAGTCTAGAGCCATCCTCTTTGGAACCCCCTTTCAGGTAGTTGAAAGCAGCTATCAAATCCCCCTCGTTCTTCTCTTCTGCAGACTAAACAATCCCAGCTCCCTCAGCCTCTCCTCATGAGTCATGTGCTCTAGACCCCTAATCATTTTTGTTGCCCTTCGCTGGACTCTCTCCAATTTATCCACATCCTTCTTGTAGTGTGGGGCCCAAAACTGGACACAGTACTCCAGATGAGGCCTCACCAGTGTCGAATAGAGGGGAACGATCATGTCCCTCGATCTGCTCGCTATGCCCCTACTTATATATCCCAAAATGCCATTGGCCTTCTTGGCAACAAGGGCACACTGCTGACTCATATCCAGCTTCTCGTCCACTGTCACCCCTAGGTCCTTTTCTGCAGAACTGCTGCCTAGCCATTCGGTCCCTAGTCTGTAGCGGTGCATTGGATTCTTCCATCCTAAGTGCAGGACCCTGCACTTATCCTTATTGAACCTCATCAGATTTCTTTTGGCCCAATCCTCCAATTTGTCTAGGTCCTTCTGTGTCCTATCCCTCCCCTCCAGCGTATCTACCACTCCTCCCAGTTTAGTATCATCCGCAAATTTGCTGAGAGTGCAATCCACACCATCCTCCAGATCATTTATGAAGATATTGAACAAAACCGGCCCCAGGACCGACCCCTGGGGCACTCCACTTGATACCGGCTGCCAACTAGAGATGGAGCCATTGATCACTACCCGTTGAGCCCGACAATCTAGCCAGCTTTCTACCCACCTTATAGTGCATTCATCCAGCCCATACTTCCTTAACTTGCTGACAAGAATACTGTGGGAGACCGTGTCAAAAGCTTTGCTAAAGTCAAGAAACAATACATCCACTGCTTTCCCTTCATCCACAGAACCAGTAATCTCATCATAAAAGGCGATTAGATTAGTCAGGCATGACCTTCCCTTGGTGAATCCATGCTGACTGTTCCTGATCACTTTCCTCTCATGTAAGTGCTTCAGGATTGATTCTCTGAGGACCTGCTCCATGATTTTTCCAGGGACTGAGGTGAGGCTGACTGGCCTGTAGTTCCCAGGATCCTCCTTCTTCCCTTTTTTAAAGATTGGCACTACATTAGCCTTTTTCCAGTCATCCGGGACTTCCCCCGTTCGCCACGAGTTTTCAAAGATAATGGCCAAGGGCTCTGCAATCACAGCCGCCAATTCCTTCAGCACTCTCGGATGCAACTCGTCCGGCCCCATGGACTTGTGCACGTCCAGCTTTTCTAAATAGTCCCTAACCACCTCTATCTCCATAGAGGGCTGGCCATCTCTTCCCCATTTTGTGATGCCCAGCTCAGCAGTCTGGGAGCTGACCTTGTTAGTGAAAACAGAGGCAAAAAAAGCATTGAGTACATTAGCTTTTTCCACATCCTCTGTCACTAGGTTGCCTCCCTCATTCAGTAAGGGGCCCACACTTTCCTTGGCTTTCTTCTTGTTGCCAACATACCTGAAGAAACCCTTCTTGTTACTCTTGACATCTCTTGCTAGCTGCAGCTCCAGGTGCGATTTGGCCCTCCTGATATCTTTCCTACATGCCCGAGCAATATTTTTATACTCTTCCCTGGTCATATGTCTAACCTTCCACTTCTTGTAAGCTTCTTTTTTATGTTTAAGATCCGCTAGGATTTCACCATTAAGCCAAGCTGGTCGCCTGCCATATTTACTATTCTTTCGACTCATCGGGATGGTTTGTCCCTGTAACCTCAACAAGGATTCCTTGAAATACAGCCAGCTCTCCTGGACTCCCTTCCCCTTCATGTTAGTCCCCCAGGGGATCCTGGCCATCTGTTCCCTGAGGGAGTCGAAGTCTGCTTTCCTGAAGTCCAGGGTCCATATCCTGCTGCTTACCTTTCTTCCCTGCGTCAGGATCCTGAACTCAACCAACTCATGGTCACTGCCTCCCAGATTCCCATCCACTTTTGCTTCCCCCACTAATTCTACCCGGTTTGTGAGCAGCAGGTCAAGAAACGCGCCCCCCCTAGTTGGCTCCCCTAGCACTTGCACCAGGAAATTGTCCCCTACGCTTTCCAAAAACTTCCTGGATTGTCTATGCACCGCTGTATTGCTCTCCCAGCAGATATCAGGAAAATTAAAGTCACCCATGAGAATCAGGGCATGCGATCTAGTAGCTTCCGTGAGTTGCCGGAAGAAAGCCTCATCCACCTCATCCCCCTGGTCCGGTGGTCTATAGCAGACTCCCACCACTACATCACTCTTGTTGCACACACTTCTAAACTTAATCCAGAGACACTCAGGTTTTTCCACAGTTTTGTACCGGAGCTCTGAGCAGTCATACTGCTCCCTTACATACAGTGCTACTCCCCCACCTTTTCTGCCCTGCCTGTCCTTACTGAACAGTTTATAACCATCCATGACTGTACTCCAGTCATGTGAGTTATCCCACCAAGTCTCTGTTATTCCAATCACGTCATAGTTCCTTGACATCACCAGGACCTCCAGTTCTCCCTGCTTGTTTCCAAGGCTTTGTGCATTTGTATATAAGCACTTGAGGGGCTGGGAGCGTGGAGAGACAAGATGTCCCAATCCCACCTCCACCACAGCTGGAAAATTGGCCTGGCCGCCCCACTCTGTAATGGAGAAGTGTCAGGGCCAAATTTGAGTGGCACTAAAACCCCATATACCTGCTTCTCCTTCCTCCCCCTACCATCTAGGCAGTCCATTGTTCATGGACGTTGGGAACCCTCTGTGCCCAGGAGGGCAGGAAGATTAGATCCAGGCTTTTGTGCTTCCTGAGGAAGTAGAGACACAGAAAGAAGATGGGGTCTGGGACTCCCAGAACTACCTGGCCCATGGGTGGGGATGGTGCTCTTAGCCTGATGGTCTCTCCGGGTCAGAGCTGGGGGCTGGGTGCAGGGGGAGGAGAGTGGGATAGGAGGTGAGGGTGTGTAGAGCTGGGTGCAGAGGGGACAATGCAGGGCTGGGTGCTAAGACAGCATGAAAGAGGTCAGGAGTGGGTGTGGGGGAGGCAGCAGGGGAGGCAGCAGGGGAGACCTCATGGGTGGGTGCAGGGGCAGGGAGGGGATGGAGTGTGTGGAGCTGAGCGCAACGTGAGACTGCGGGGGAGAGAGCTTGGGGCTGGGTGCAGCACAGGGGAGAGAGAGCTCTAGGCCCCTTTCATAAGAAAATGCGGTTGCACCCCTGGTGTCCTCGTTTGTATGCAGGCAACTTCAAGGGTTAAAAATATGGTGCACAATGTATGCTGCCAGTTATGCTAGTCTGATGCATGTAAGAAAGGCTTCCCTAATGGGGACCTCTACCTCAGCTGTTACCTGTTGAATTAAAGGGAGTTTTCCTGTTAGGAATCTTATTAGGACTGCTGCCTGCACACCAGAAAGGTTTGTGTTTAAGTCATAACTGAAGCTGGGTGCATGTCACACAGCAAGACAAACCCCCCACAATAGGGACTACGTCTGACAAGTCTGCTGTGTCTGGCCTCCAGAAGGAATGCACACCAGCCACAATTATGAACACACTGATCTCTTCAAGGAACACCCCAATCACTGGGGCCCAGATTCCCAAAGGTTTTTAGGTGCCTAACACCCTTTGAAATCGATGGGAGCTAGGTGCCTAAATACCATTTGAAGATCTGGGCCTGAATGTTCAAATATGAAGTAAAAATAATGTAACATTTACTACGAGTCGCAGCAGCAGGAGGTGATTATAGTGGGGTTGCTGGTGGATGAAAGTACTAAACAGTCTTCAGGTGTTGTACAAATGGCACGAGAAGACTCCTCTAGTCTGTGACACTGGCATCCACAACATGCAACGTAGCGGGCCACCCTTTACTATCTTCTCCCAGTCCTTCCTGCCACTTACTCTTTTCTACCCTCCTCTCCTCTGTACCTCACTCAATTGAAATACACACAGGGCAAATATTTAAAGATCTCATTTAAGTGGAAGACATCCTCCCTCCAACACCAACCTGCCTTTCCTACACACAATGTGCCAGCCCCACAGCATGTAGCCTTTCCTCTGAGGCTGAGAGGAGGCCCTGTGTCTGGTACAGCTCCCTCAGCTTCTTGCTTCAGGTGGATTGGCAGTGACAGCAGGGGAAATTTATAAGATGCAGACATTATGAAAACCTTTTAAAGAAAAAACACTGGGATCTTTGCTACTCCTAAGATTAAGTTTCCTCCATGAGAGAGTATGTGAGGGGAGGGGGAAAGGACTGGGTCAGTGGAAAAGGGCTGCAAGCTCCAGTGGGTTTTTCCATGGAACAATTTATCCTGCATTACCTAATTGGAAAACTAAGAGAGGCTAATTTATGGCCCTTGGAGCCATTGGTACACAAGTGGGGGAGAGTAGCCATAAAACTTGAGTGAAGCCACTCAAGGGGAGGAGAAGCATTATTCTTGTGTGAGGCAGAGGCAAACATAGTGCTTCCAGAAGTGCTGGAATGAACCGTGTCAACATCAGAAGATATACTCCGAAGGTAAGGCTGTTCCCAAAGCTGGCCTGCAGGCAACAGCTGGAATGCAGGGTGGAAGAAGGTTGGACTCAGCCTACCCAAACAGACTGCCAGCAGCATTATTAGGCCCTCTTATTCTGAAGCAGCATAACTCTGTGCGAGTGTGAGAGTTGCCCCCACCGACCACCCTGTGCAGATCTGCAGAGGTTAAGAATTATCACAGCCCCTTCTCCCCTGGGCTATCTCACTTTAACTCAAGCTGTAGCAATTTATGCTTTGAACCAGGGACCTCCAGACCTAAAGCTCCATTGTGTTGGCCAAGATGGGAGCTGTCACAGGAGCCTCTGAGATGACATTATGCCTGTCTACTGTTATGAAGTGCTGAAGAGAGAAGTTCCTTCCAGCGTCCCCATTAATGTACCCATGAAAGGGCAACCATTGTTTATATATATTGTCAAGTAAAGTGTAACCCTTAATACACAATGCACTCTAGATCTTGGGAGGCAATGAGTTTGTCTGAACTTCTTGGGAACTATGGGCGAGTGAGCAAGACTACTGAAGGAATAAACATCACAATAAATCATACAGTTAAACTCAATTTGAAAGTTAAATTGGCTCATTTTCCTCTAAACAGATTGTACTTGGGTATCTGAGTCAATTTTGGAAGCAAATAGCCCATACTCTATCCTATTATGAATGTGGTAATACACCCAGAGGATGCCATTTGTTACTGTAATGACAGTTCCTCTAGTTCCTGACCACCTAGAAAAAAAGATTTAAATATGGCATTAGTTCTGGATAAGGCACTATCTTCTAAGACCTTGAAATCCAAGTCTCTCATTAGTTTTGCAATGTCTGGGAGATCTACTTCCCATAAGAAAGCCATTCTTAAATCATTGGCCAGTTTCTCTTGAATGATGGTTAATATGTGCAGGATACATAAATCATGTTAGTTAGGTGCTGCTATGAGATATTAAAGGGATGGTGCAATTTGACAACTAGTCAGTTTCAAAACATGAGTTAAAAGTATTTTCAGATACTACCTCTGCTCTTAATTCCCCAGGCCAATTTTTCTGTGGTTTTATAATCACATTCTCCTATTTAAAATGTCTTTCTCACTCCTGTTGTTGTGTGAAAGACCGACACAAACAATATGGGTAGTTAACTAACAAGGACCCTGATCTTGTAATGTGAAGTTGATGGGACTCTGCACAGACTCAGGAGTTCACCTGCATCATTCTGCAGGATCAGTGCTTAACTGACTATATACAAAGTTCTGTCACATGTACAGAGGAAACAAACTGGAACAACAAAGAGTTTTTCTCTATTTTCTAAATTACTAAGTTGACGGTGTCCTTGTAAGGTACTAACTAGATTTTTGGAGGTCAAGATAACTAAGTTAAAATCTGAACCAGATCACAAGTAAAATGCATTTGGTGGGAATCAACCTTGTACTCAGTGGGCATGTGTTCATGTCCCAAAACCGCAGAATAATTTTGAAACTGTACTTTACATATTTTGAATAGCCCTTGTGGGAGAGTATCTGGTCTGTGGAATGCTACGTCCTCCAGCAGAGTCCAGGAGCAAAGCCTTTGTCAATACCTACTCTTCTTATATATATAATACACTAGTTCACTGATTGCTTGAGGCTTTGCAGGTTGCAGTTATATTCATTTCTTGTCCATTTGAAGTAATGGACTGGAGACCTGATTAGATATATAAATAATATATTGGAATCAGCATGGTAGGAATTAGGAGTGCTGTTAATTTTAAGCACTTTTTTTAAATCTATTTTCCTTTTTCTTGTCTTCACTCTCTCCTCTTGCTCTCCCTGTCTGTCCTCTGAGACTCAGCTGCAGCCAAAGAGTAACACTAGGAGTGGGCCCACTTTGGTTGGGTCTGGGGATGGGAACAGGACTAGAGGGAAGAGGCATCAAATCCCTAAATGGCCCTAGGGGGGTTACCTGGGAAAGAGGTTGGGGGTTGTATCTGTCTTTTCAGAGGTGCACCTTCTGCACAGAGGAACTTGGTTAGTGTGTGACTCCTGGAGGGGTGCACTGCTGGGCACTCAGGGGCCTCAGAGCTGGCACGGAATGGCCCTGGCTTCCTGTGGATTCTAGAGGAACTGAGGAGTTTAGGGCAATCTGACCACCAATTAATTTCCCTCTGCAGCTAGTTCTGCTTCCAAATCACTTCAGTGGGGCATTTTTTGCTATGCTATTCATTTAAAAAAATAAATACAGGGGATCACGATGGAATTCAGCTACTCCTTGTGGACTTCCTGAGATCAGCAGAAGGGGAGAAACCCCATCAAGCCACTGGGAGTTCACCACCCCCTCTGAGTCTTAGGCATGTCAATACGGGCTCTCCCAAAGCCCCAAGGAGCTTGTTAGCCCCCTCATAATTTTGGGGAACTGATGAGCGTATGCTGGATCCTTGGGGGCCTGATGAACCAATTTTGACTAAAACTGACTTTTGGTTCGTGGGGTATAGGAACCCCCTGATGCTAGGGAATGGAGGGGACCTGGAAAACAAGCTAATGCTATGTCTACACTGCACACTGCTGGCAGTGACGTGTGGGGCAGGTGTAGCTATGCACTGCAGTGAAAAGCAGGCTGTGTCCACACTGCGGTGTGTAACTACACACGTCAGTGAAATGCTCCGGCAGTGGTGAGGCAGTGGGAGGGACACTACACTATTAAACATAGCAGTGTAGATGGGGGAGGCACTGCTTGGGCGTGTGGAAAGTCATGTAGAGCAGTGGTTCTCAAAGCCGGTCCGCCATTTGTTCAGGGAAAGCCCCTGGTGGGCTGGACCGGTTTGTTTACTTGCCACGTCCACAGGTTTGGCTGATCACGGCTCCCACTGGCTGCAGTTCGCTGCTCCAGGCCAATGGGGTCTGCGGGAAGAGGCGCAGGCCAAGAGACATGTTGGCCGCCCTTCCTGCAGCCTAAGGTTCTGCAGTATTTACTCTAGTCCTCTAAGCAGTGCCTCACCATCTACACTGCTATCTATAGCTCTGCTGGATTGTGGGGAAGGGGCAGTGATGTACACTGCACACCGCCGTATGGGGTGTGTACTGTAGACATCCCTAAGACTCATAAGGGGGATTGGTTGGGCCCCCAATGAGCATCCTAATGTTCACAAGAGGTGTGATGCTCTGATGAACCTTCTAAGAATTGCAGTGTGGGGGCTGGGGACCCCTGACAAACTTCATAAGGGACAGAGGGACTGGACTACTTGGACTCACAGGGAGTTCAGAGTGAGCGACAGGAAGAAGCAACAGGGTGAATAGGGAAAAACCAACCCCCCACCAAACCAAATTCCCCTAGGTCTGCTGATATCCAAGCCCCCTGCCTGCCCCTTCTCGCAGACCTTAGGATAAATACCCAAGGTCTTTGGACATTAGTCAGTTGACAGGGAGAGAGCCACATGCCTTCATCAAAATGTATGAATATAAATCAGTCCCTTCTGCAGTGCAAACTACAACAGGTGTATAAAAATATATATGCTGTGTGTGATACAGTATGGCCAGAGGGCAAGAGGAGAGTGTTTAGAAGGGAGCCTTATTCCCTGTAGAGGGAAGAAAGTTTGCTATAGATTAATTAAAGCACCTGAAGCCAGTCACATGATAAAATCCTTCTGCTTTTCAATCAGACAAATGGAGGAGTTGAAGCAGAGTGGATTGGTGTTAGAGCAGAGAGCAGTTTGGAGGGACGCAGATGAGAGTTTGGACAAGTGCTGTGGTGGGCTAAGAAGACTAAGACCTTAGGTAAAGGGACACCTGGTTTGTGCAGAGGGAGGGCAGGAAGTCCCACAAGCTGAAGGGCAGGAGAGAGAAGTAGCCCAGGGGAAGAAACCTCTAGTTCAAGTGGTTTACCGCTATCCCTAGGGCCCTGGGCTGGGACCCGGAGTAGAGGGCGGGCCCGGGTCCCTCCCTCTCCACTCCCCTCCTCTAGGACACTAGTGGGGTAGTTAATACCCCAGTTCAGGATCAAGAAATGGTGCCCTGAACCCCCCCCACCCCCCAAGAAGAGAAAGCGCGAGACCCATCATAGTAGTGCCGGCAGTTTGCCACATGTTTGGGCATAATACAGATCCTCCTGTAATGTAAATGTGCATGATAGAGATTTAAGAGTAATACTAGTTACCTGCTAAACATCCAAACCCAAGTAAAAATGTCACTGAAAGCTATCTGCATACTTGGTAAATACTGTGTCTGAGTGGTAACATTTTAGTTTCCGCATTCCTCGTGGTACGGTCTATTAACTATAAGGAAAATTTAAAGCAGGGATGGAAATTTACTGTATGTTTGCACAATGTCTAGCACAATGGAGTCCTGACCTTGCTGATGCCTCAAGGTACGACTGCAATCTACATGCTTAATATTAGGTAATATTTTAGTTAATGTGTAAGAAACATTTTTTTGTATTTTATCTGGAGCCATTTAAGTCTTTTGTATCAGACCATCATTTTGTATTACAGCGTATACCACTTTGGTCCATCATTCATATTATGGATGATAGAGTATTAAAACCATGACTCAAGTTATTCTGCATTAAATTAGATTTAAAATACCAAAACTCACAAAGACTCGCTGAACTCTGCGCAAACCCCAGCCTGTTTGGTTTCACACAACTCTAGCTGAGAACTGCCACCTTTTACAAGATGATTCTATGTGGCGTATAATTAAGAAATATATTCTCATCTTAATTGACAGGGAATTATCTTGTGTCTGACCTCTGCTCCCATTAAACTGTACTTTCTCCTTCCAGGAAGCTGCAACAGTTGTTCTTACAATAAGAATCTGAGTATTGTGACAAACCAACCTCAGATCAGGGCTGCAGAAAAATGCATCATGACACAACACTGAGGATTCAGCAGAAGCCAAGTACATTACAGCTGAAAGTCTGATTTTGAATTCCAACACAAAACGACAGCAACAGTAGCAGGGACATGTCAAGGTTCCTTCCCCACTCTGAACTCTAGGGTACAGATGTGGGGACCTGCATGAAAAACCTCCTAAGCTTACTTTTACCAGCTTAGGTTAAAACTTCCCCAAGGTACAAACTATTTTACCTTTTGCCCTGGGACTTTATTGCTGCCACCACCAAGCCTCTAATAAATATATAACAGGGAAAGAGCCTGCTTGGAAACATCTTTCCCCCCAAAATCCTCCCAAACCCTACACCCCCTTTCCTGGGGAAGGCTTGATACAAATCCTCACCAATTTGCATAGGTGAACACAGACCCAAACCCTTGGATCTTAAGAACAATGAAAAAGCAATCAGGATCTTAAAAGAAGAATTTTAATTGAAGAAAAAGTAAAAGAATCGCCTCTGTAAAAATCAGGATGGTAAATACCTTACAGGGTAATCAGATTCAAAAAATAGAGAATCCCTCTAGGCAAAACCTTAAGTTACAAAAAGACACACAAACAGGAATATATATTCCATTCAGCACAACTTATTTTATCAGCCATTTAAACAAAACAGAATCTAACGCATATCTAGCTAGACTAGTTACTAAGTTCTAAGACTCCATTCCTTTTCTGTTCCTGGCAAAATCATCACACAGACAGAGAGAACCTTTGTTTCTCCCCCCTCCAGCTTTGAAAGTATCTTGTCTCCTCATTGGTCATCGTGGTCAGGTGCCAGCGAGGTTATCCTAGCTTCTTAACCCTTTACAGGTGAAAGGGTTTTTCCTCTGGCCAGGAGGGATTTTAAAGATGTCTACCCTTCCCTTTATATTTATGACAGGAACATTTAAGCATGTCTTCTTCAAAGAGTCATTAAGGCTTTCAGGTACTATTTGACCAAGTCCACTTACAGTAGTTTAGACCGGGAATTTTCCCTAATTGCACCCACCAGTGTCCAGTCATCAGTGCAGATGCACCACTTCTAACCCTAGAGCAGACTGACAAAGCCACTATTTATACAGGTGGTACTTACTCTGTTTTCAAGCATTGTAAACAGCTTTGCTTTGTCTATAGTAGGGCTTGCACAGGACAATAGACTAAAAGCTGTAATTGGGGAAAATCCCCAGTCTAGACAAACCCTCAGATTCAACTGAGTAACTACCTTTGTCTATCAGCATTGGTAGATCAAGGTATCCTGGGCAGAATAGATAGCCCTTCCTACTGCCCATGGTGCCATGGCTACACTCTATTTTTAGCATGCTAGCTTTGTCAAAGTTAGTGTGGGCACATCTCCTTGAGTGGGGAATTACACCCCTAGCTCCAAGTGTGTGTGATGGGATGTCCATCCCACACTGGCAGAGAAGGGGTTAAAAGCAGCCTAGGGAGGCTGCACAGGGAGCAGCCAATCAGGGCCCAGCAGGCTCACATAAAAGAAGCTGCAAGGTCAGTTACTGCAAGGAGAGGGTTTATAGAGGGCTGTATGAAGGCTGTACCTCGGACTGGGCAGCTGCTAGCAGGGAGCTCGAGAGAGAGAGAGAGAGAGAGAGAGAGAGAGAGAGAGAGAGAGAGAGAGGCTGTGGCTTGTGGCTTGTGGCTTGTGGCTGTGGCTGGCTGGCTGCTGGGACTTGCAGGCTCAAGGCCCTGAGAAGAGGGTGGAAAAGGTTATGGGGCCATGGGGAAGTGGTTCAGGGAATTAAAGCAGCACTGGTGAGAAATTAAGAGGCAGTAGGAGGATGCTAGCTACAGGGTCCCTGGGCTGGGATGTGGAGTAGTGAGTGGGCCTGGGTCTCCCCTGCTCATCACTGGGGAAGTGGCTAAGTTATAGAACTGTTTCACCAGAAGGTGAAAACATGAACAGTGATATGGCTGGAGGGCTGAGTCATGAAGAGGATGCTCCAGTACTTGGACTCAAGTGGGTCTGCAGGCAGTGACAATGACGAGCAAGGCAACACCAGGAGAGGGTGCACCAGCTAGCAGCACTAATCCCTGTGACAGCCAGCTGGGGGCTCTGCAGTGGTGAGTGAACCCTGTGACAGTGTAAACATTCCCAAAATGGCTTTCAGTTAGTTCCATTCATGCTCAGCTCCTGCCAATTGGTGCCCAAGACAGATCAGGCTGAGCCCTAATTCATATCCCACTTCCCAGAAACATTTGCATAGCTATCCTCAATGTACTATGATCAGTGTGGCACCCTAAGAACACCCCCCAAGAAAGGAGAGAGTCAAAGTGGGCCTATGTGGTTGGGAGTGTTGATATCTCCACGAGTACTCAATTCCTACTATTGTCCTGATTCCTCACCTGCTCTTCCCCATCTTGTACTTTATTTTAAAATAAAAACACTGGGATACTGATTCAGTAAGTGTTTACTGAAAGTGCCGGAGTACAGTCTAGTAGTTAAAATAAGCAATGGCACAGGAGCAGAAATAGCAATAAGTAGATACCATGATCACAGTACGCAGTTCAGCATATCTAAGGGGAACAAGGCAAGGCATTAACATGGGCTTTAATATGACTTTGGATGGTATTTTGAAAGGCGCTTAAGAGAGTTAGCTGTCCAATTCCTATTAAAATTCACTGGGATCTGGGTGCTTGACTCCCTTGAAAATCCCAGACCTTATCAATAATGAGCTGTGTAAATCTCCAGTTAACAAACTCACCAAGCTTAGCTCTGACCTTCATACAAAGCATACTCTTATCCTAGATAATTTACAGCAAAATGCCAGGCATTTAAAATAGCAATAGAAAACTTGGAGAGCCTCTCACAGCAGAGCTCGGCATTCCAACAGCATTTCCATGAATATTAACATTCACGGCAAGATTGTACAGGCCATTCAGTTTTTTCAGAGCTTGGGCAAGATTCCCTAGGTCAATAATGGGTCCCTTAAGGAGAGCATTCCAAAGTATAGTACTGTACAGTAATGTACCAAACACAGGTTACTGTAGTAGACTAATGTACTACAAAGGACATTATGGGGATTTCCAATCACAGGTTATAAAACCTGTGGCTAAATTATCTCAAGGAGCAGCTGCATGGGCCTCTCTGAGCTCTCACGGCATACTGCCATGTAACACAAAGTGACCATTTTACTTCCCTTCGCTTGGATGATACACGGTAAATCTGCACCATATTGGATTAAAGAAAAGTAGCAGCCCTGATATTGGAATTTCCCTCCCTACATGAGGATGTGAGTCACTGGTCATTACTGCGTTGATTTCCAACCAGCAGAAAAGTCTATAGGTTCTTTAGGCTGGATTCACAAGTAGGGATGTAAGTGTGGCATAGCCACATGTTGATATACCTAACTTTGAGATGCCCGGCCGCCTAGTGGAATTCACAGCCCCAAGTTAGGTGCCCCGGCTACTCACACAATGCATGGGGAGAGTTAGGTGCCTAAAAAGGGGATTCACAAAAGACAGCAAGTTGAGCAGGGAGCTACCTAAGCTAGCCAATAGAAAATGCCAAGCAAAGGGGTGTGGCTTAAGGCCAGCCCTTCAACGGTAGTTAGGTATATAACTCTAGGCCAGAAGTAGGCCCCTATCTTCACTTGGAATTCATAGCCATGACCCCTCTCCTGGAATTGGATGCCTAAACCAGGTCAGCCCTATGTCAAGAAAAACTAAGGAGGAAGTGGTGATGTCCCCCTTTTACTCATAGCCCAATAATTAGGCCACTCCCCTGAGATGTGGGAGACCTAGGTTAAAATCCTTCCTCTAGCAATTATGGAGCCGGGAGTGGGGCACAGGTCTCTCACATCCAGGTGAGTGCCCTAGTCCTTGGGCTACTGAGCATTTTGTGGGATGGACACACCAGCCATCCCCCCAAGAATTCTGACTGGCTTGCCCCTAGGTGTTTCTTGTGTGAAAACACCTACCAGATCAGGTCCCACAAGCAAGATAGGAAGTGGGTTGCCTAGTCTGAGAATAATTCCCTGGACAGAGACATGTGCAAGAGCTCTTAGCAGTCCATTACCTCTGGGGTGGCATCAGGACTTGGGCAGCTGTGTGTACGCCTGTGGGTGGAAACTTGGGTATCTATGGGGATTTAGGTGCTTACAGAGTTAGGGGACATCTGGGCAGGGGATTTAAGAATGTCAGTGGTGTCTGAATATTGGATTTAGACACCTAAGTACCTTTGTGGCTCTAGCCCTATTCCCCTAATTAGCTGGTGTTGTGTCTCACTGAAACAATTGGGAGTTATAGGGAAGGAAGGACTGGTAGGTCCTCTCCATTCATCTCTTTTGCTGCCGGTTTTCTGTGGGAGCCAGACTCCTTGACTGACTAGTCATACCTACTCTTCCTCCTGGGATAGAATGCCACTTGCTGATGGTAATAGACAGGGGTGGAGTTGCAGAGTCATTACAAGTTGGTATCCCTGGGCAACTGATATCAATAAAAGTGAAGTCAATGCAATTGTAGAGGCTGTAAGTCATTGATGAATGTCTCATTACTTTTTGGTAGCCACATGCTGCAATAGTCACAGGTGATTGATAGGGTCCTACCTAGGCATTTCCAGTGTAAAGCAGCTCCATTCCCTCCAGTTTATGACAGGATGGACTTTGAATCCTAAAGATTCATGTTCACAACTGAAATGAACCAAAACGTAAGGGTAGCTGGATTATGGGCTGCAGTCTGATGACATATTGTCCTACTGGTTTAGGAGCTGCCCACAGAAACCGCAGACTGCTAGGAGTACTATTAAGAAAGAGGGTTATACAAAAGTCAAAACTTCTTGGGAAATACTTAGTTTAAGAGTTGTGATGGGGCAAGGCCACATGGCTATAGAAAAGTAGTGGGAGATAGGGATTTGTTTAACCTGGAGCTAATATATCTGGTACCAGGATAAGTGAAATGGCAGCTGCTCCAGCTCAGTTAAGACACCTGGGGCCAATTAAGAACTTTCCAGAAGGCAGGGAGAAGGCTAGGTTGATTGGGACACCTGAAGCCAATCAGGGGCTGGCTGAAACTAGTCAAAAGCCTCCCAGTTAGTCAGGTAGGTGTGCATGTCAGGAGCTGTGGGAGGAAGTTGTGCTGTTGGAGAGGCTGAGTAGTACACACCATATCAGGCACAAGGAAGGAGGCCTGAGGTAAGGGTGAAGTAGAGCTTGAGGAAGTGAGGGCTGCTGTGGGGGAAGTAGCCCAGGGAATTGTACATGTCATGTTTCTAAAAGGTCAGCTACCATAGCTGATGCTATTAGGGTCCCTGAGCTGGAGCCCGGAGTAGAGGGTGGGCCCAGGCTCCCCCTCCCCTACACCTTTGCTCCCCGATTAATCAATGAGGCTGAGAGACAACAGAGACTGTGCAAGGAAAGATAACTTCTCCTCACCTCCCTCGCTGGCTTATGATGAAAATGGCTCAGTAGACTGTGACCCTTGTCTCTAGAGAGAGAAGGGTTACGTGGAGGGTCACAGTGAGCCTCTGAGGCTAGCGAAATCTGCCAGGAAATGCAGGACCCACGGAGGCAAGGACAGAGCTCTGTCACAGAGTGTACAGTATTTCTAAGCTCTCTGGCTTAAGAATGTTTGTTTGCAGAAGAAATTAAATGAGTAACATTGTTTTCTCAAACTTGTTACTACTTGCAAAAAGAAAAGGAGTACTCGTGGCACCTTAGAGACTAACCAATTTATTTAGTTTCTAAGGTGCCACAAGTACTCCTTTTCTTTTTGCAAATACAGACTAACACAGCTGTTACTCTGAAACTTGTTACTACTTGTCTTTCTCAGATTCCCCTCTTGGCACTCAGCTCTGGCTTTGAAACTGCTGCCAGACTCTGCAATATATGATAAAACATGCCTCTTTTATTTGTTATGAAATATACTTTAAGAGATTGCAAGATATCTGTTAGCATCCAGAGGTGTTCCCAAAATACCTGCATCGCAAGCAAATACAATACATTGTGATGCCTTTTTCTGAATGATCTCTGCTCATTCATCCCAGGATAGATCACTGCTTGCTAATCAGTTTATCTGATGCTGAAACATCATTCTTGGAACTATGGGACTCTATGTGAAAGGACTTTTAGGGGCACTTGTTACTTTTGCCCCATGACAGTAGGTGGCAACAATGCTCCTTTGGCTGGCTAATGGGAACCTCTTAAAGATACCACCTGTCCTATGCATGAGACCCTAAGTTGAACTATGCCATGGCTACTATGGCAAGCAGGTTGTTTGCAGCATGGAGCTGCTCTGCTTGTTCTCCTCCCCTCCACTTTGCAGTTTTTTCCACTTCACTTAACCATGAAAAATGTTTTTTTCAGAAATGCCATTTTACATTCAGAGGACTAGCTTCACAAACGGGATTTAAGCACCTAGCCATCCCTTTAGGATATAAGTGTATCAAAAATCAAATGGGCAAACAAGGCCCAAAATTCTATCTCAGGTGAAAATACAGGCCTGAATCCTAGCTTATCGCTAGCACTCCTAACAGGGGACATGATCGCGGTCTTCAAGTACTCAAAAGGCTGCCATAAAAAAGATGGAGGAAAGTTGTTCTGTCTTGCCACAGAGGGCAGAGCAAGACGCAATGGGTTCAAACTACAGCATAGCAGATTTATATTAAATCTCAGGAACAACTTCCTAACTGAAAGAACAGTAAGACAATGGAACAGACTGCCTGGGGAGGTTGTGGAAGCTCCTTTGCTAGAAGTTTTCAAAAGGCAGCTGGATAGCCATCTGTCTTGGATGGTTTAGATACACCAAATCCTGCATCTTGGCAGGGGGTTAGACTAAATGACCCTTGCAGTCCCTTCTAACCCTATAATTCTATGAACTAGGTATTCCTCACCTCTCTTTCCTGTGGATCCTGATTCAGAAGCTCAGAGCATACCTAATCTGTACAAAAGACAACCAGCGGTAGGCGGAGTGGGAATTTTAGGAACTGACTGGCAGTTCTCTCCTTCAGAATATCCACTGGCCTGGTGTCTAGGGCACTCATTTGAGATGCAGAAGATCTAGGTTCAAGTCCCTGCTCCAAATCCTCCTCTTAGTCCCTTCTTCTTGACCTTTTCTGTGTTTGTCTCATGTCAGTCCCTGTTGCCAAGCTGTTTTCTTCCTATTCAAATCCTTCCTAAACACTCACTGCTTCTATGTTTTCCACAAGAAGTGAGTTAATTTAGACATACCAACAAAGAGTTTAATGGAGTCATTGAGACATGCACAGTAACTCTGATCTTATTTGTATTACCCTTAGACTTCCACTTGCTCTGTCATGTCTATTTATTTGATCTATAGAGCACCTACTATGTACTGTACCTTTATTTTACCTTTTGTTTCTGATAACTAGTGATAAACTTCTATTTATGTGTGTTAAACCAAACACTCACCTATGGCTGGGTGGGTGGGGGGAATTTTCAGGCATGTCATAGCTAAAGGAACAGCCATTTTTCATTCATTTAAATCTTTATTTCTATAAAATATGCTCATTCTTCAATCATGGAGGCACCATTTGGCTTCTGAATGACATTGGGTCAGACTATGAATGCCTCACTCCCACTGCTGAGCCACACAAATCAATTGGGATGACTTGTATGAATTACCAGTGGGAACGCAGATTTCACAATCTGTCCCATTAAATTTCAGTCCTTATTGCAAGTAACTTTGAGGCAGTTGCCTTGAGAAACCCCGGTTTCACTAACTAAACCTGCTTTAAAGAAAACAAATAAACTTTTCTCCTCCATCTTTGGGGTGATTGCTTCAACTTACTACAAAAGAATTAAAAATAGTCTCTCTGAAATTTAATGCCTCTGCAAATAAATGCATTGTCAACTGCTGTGCTCATGCTTTGAGGCAAGTGAAGGGCACCTTCACATAGAGTAATTATCTGTTGTTTGCGTGGTTTTATCTCTTTCCATTATTTTAAGGCCCTCAGTGAAAACAGCAGTGTGGAAAGTCTGAACATGCCAGATTGTGATAATAGAGAAATTTCCTTTAATGTCTACATGGGAAAGTTATACCGGTATACCGAAAGTATGAATTTGAGCTATTATAATTATACTGGTAAAAAAAAAATCATGCAGATACTTTAAAGTAGGTTTTTTTTTCAGTTTAGCTTGTGTCACTTGCAGAGGAGCTTCTGCTAAACCAAAGAGCACCACCATTCTTATACTGAATGAGAGTATGGGGGGCGGGGGGATGTATTGGGGAGTGTTATACCTCCACAATTATATCAGTAGAACTGGTAAAGCTTTCCTGTGCAGATAAGACCTAAATGACATCAGTTTGGTTTGGAGGATAATTCTATACCTTCTACAAAATAACTTGTTTTGCGCACAGGTGTCACTAATAGCCAAGACCCTAAGACAGAAGGTGATTTTAAACTGTGCTTTCTAAACTACACAGCTGTGACCTTCTAAGGACCTCATTCTGCAAGCCCACACTCACGCTAGTAGTCCCTAACTACTCATTAACAGAAGAGAGAGAAATTGCAAGTTCTATTAAAAACCAAGAGCAGATGATATTTTAGTTCAGGAACATTAATATCCTTTCTTTAACTTTCATTCAGTGTTCTTAGCCATTTTTGACCTGTCAAGGCAATTTAGCACTCAAGGCAAGCTGTGAAAGGGGGAAGACCACAATACATTTCTTTTTGTTTAGATAAGACCTGTTAAAGGTATTCTCCAGTGGAGCAACAAAAGGATTAGAGTTGGATGAACGATTTCAGAAAAAAAAAGTGCTGTTTTCCTTATAGACTTGTAACAGACTGGCTACCCCTTTAAGAGGAGTTGGGCTAACCTAGTAGTTAACTCCCAGCTGATCCTGATCTGGACTCAGTTGCAATACTACATAGACTACACAGAGAGAGGGGAGAAGTCCTTTAGGAGAAGAAGGAGAAAGGAGGTGAGGTGGTGCCTCTCTCTGAGAAGGATCTGGTGAAGGAAGATTGAAGAGGGGGCTTTAGGGATGGAGTTAGTCCCTGCAATGGGTCCTGGAAAAGGGGCAAGGGCCAGTGAGACAGTCCTGTGTCTTGGCATTCCAGGGGGAACAAGGAGCTGGGAGGACCTAGAGAGAAGTCTGCGAGGCCTGGGAACCAGAGGAGGGGCTGTATTAAGAGGATACTGGGAAACAGCACAGTTGGAGACAAGGAGTCTCCCACAGAAGCAGCAGCCCATCTAAAGGAGCGGACCTAGCTGCTAACACAAGGTCCCTGGGCTGGAAGCCAGCACAGCAGGTGGGGCTGAGTTCTCCTACCAGCCCCCAGGAAGGAGTATTAGAGGCTGAACACAAGGACTGTTGATCCCAGGGTGAGGCTGAGGAATGAGCCCAGAATATGGGTTAAGGAGTGGCCTGGAAGGGGTGAAAGGATCTCTTGTTGGGACTTTAGTCAGACTTTTGTTACCCCAGAAGGGAATAGAACTGGAAATAGGTGACTTGGCTGGAGGGCCAGGCCACAGAAGATGTTGCCAAATTAGGCCATCACAGGGCCAAAGATGTGGGCAACAGGGAGGCTGAAGACGAAGGCCCCTCTAATGCCATACTTTGATACCAGGGAGTGCTATGGTGGTGAGTAAAACCACTTACAAGGCTGTATTGCAGAACATAGAGGCACTCACACTCTGTGGCTGGCCAGATATTTTGCAATTCATGAACCAGCCCTTGAGTGCGACCTTTCATCCAAATGGCTTCTGGGGTAAAAAAGTGAGGGAAAGAAAGGAAGCTAGGGGAGGCATTTTATTATGTTGTATCATTCTATGTTGTCTCATATGACCTCACTGGCCTCCTTGTGCTATCAACAGCTATTTTAGAAGTTCTGTGTCCAAATATCATTGCCATGGCAACAGATTATTTTAAAACATAAAATAAACAATTCAAAAATGTAATCAAAGATACAAAAAATCAAAGGCCAAATGCTGTATTTGCTATACACTAATGTCAATATCCACTCTGGATTTACTTGTGTAATGAATCTAGTAAAAGAGCATATAATGTGGTTATAAGAATATTTACTTTTAAAAGAACGCTGCCAAGTTTCAGTCTCAAAGGATAATCCCTTAAAATTATTTTAAAAATTTAATTAAATAAAAATCTGGCCTCAGGACAATGAAGAAATATCTGTACTCAGGAAAGAGTACTATTGCTGAATGAGGCAGGTATCCTGTGGAAAAATCATATGTGATTGTATAATTAAAGGTTGTATCATCATGCAGATGCACATATATAGATGTGTGTGAGTGTGTATATAAACCGAATGCTTTTGTTATCCGTATTATTGCCTAAGCCGTTTTGAAGCCTACTAAGCCATTGACTTCAATGTTATCTTGAAGCAATGAGTTTCACAGGCTAATGATGTGTTGTATAAAAAATATATTGTTTTAACAATATTAACTGTACTGCCCTACAATTTCATTGACTGTCCTCTTATTCTTGTGTTATGAAAGGGGTAAAAAGAAACACCTAGTTTACTTTCTCCATATCAGTCACTATTGTTTATCCATCTATCCTGGCACCTTCTTATACATCTCCTCTCTAAAATAAAGTCTCAGTCTCTTCCATCTCACTTCACAGTTCTATGTCTGTAATAATTTTCATCACATATCTCCGAACCTGTTCTATTTCCACTGTTCTGATGTGGGGGGTGACTATAACACAACACAATAATCCAGATGAGGGCGTCCCATTGATTTATATAATGCCATTATAATATTTTTCAGTGTTGTCTGCCCCTTTCTTAATATAATCTAACATTTTATTTTCTTTTATGATTGCTACTACACATTGAGCAGAGATTTAATTGATTGGTCTGAAGTAACACCTTGGTCGTATTCCTGAATTATTGCAGTTAATTTAGAATCCATCAATGTATATCACTAATTCATATTATTCCCTCCAGTGTGCATTACGCTGCATTTGCCAGCACTGAATTTTTTATACTTTTTTTTTTTTCTATCCATTCGCTTTGCTTTGTTAGGTCCCTCTGAAGCTCCAGCAGGTTTCTCTAACCTGAGTAATGCAAATGATTTTGTATCACTTGCAAATTTAACCACCATCAGATCCTTAATAAAGCATCTGAAAATTATATATTTTGATATCAATTACAGGACTATAAACCACACATTTAAGATACAATGTGTAAATATTAAACAATAATTCAAAGAGAATCACAAAGGCAATTAATACCTTTCCTATTACTCTCAAAACCCCCATCAATTCTCCTATTATTCTTACTCAATAGCGTAACATTTTTATCAGGAAAAGTCTTGGAGAACAGTAGTGCCTTGCAATGACATCATGTTCATACTAGAACAAAGTGAAAGAGGAAGTGAATTCCATACGGGAGGCTGTCGGGGTGAATCTTTAGTGCCTTGGACAATCTCCATTGTATGTGAACACATGGAGAAAGAGAGGAAATGTGTGATACCCAGGACCAAAATCATTTAAGGCTGATAGGTCTATGATTTATATGCCTTCTTTGGTCTCTTTCATTAACAAACTAAAGTCGTCTTGTATAACTGGCGTGGCTTGCTCACAAATATTTATCATAGAATCAGAATATCAGGGTTGGAAAGGATCTCAGAAGGTCATCTAGTCCAACCCCCTGCTCAAAGCAGGACCAATCCCCAACTAAATCATCCCAGCCAGGGCTTTGTCAAGCCTTACCTTAAAAACTTCTAAGGAAGGAGATTCCACTACCTCCCTTGGTAACGCATTCCAGTGCTTCACCACCCTCCCAGTGAAAAAGTTTTTCCTAATATCCAACCTAAACCTCCCCCATTGCAACTTGAGACCATTACTCCTCGTTCTGTCATCTGCTACCACTGAGAACAGTGTAGATCCATCCTTTTTGGAACCCCCTTTCAGGTAGTTGAAAGCAGCTATCAAATCCCCCCTCATTCTTCTCTTCCGCAGACTAAACAATCCCAGTTCCCTCAGCCTCTCCTCATAAGTCATGTCTTCCAGTCCCCTAATCATTTTTGTTGCCCTCCGCTGGACTCTTTCCAATTTTTCCACATACTTCTTGTAGTTTGGGGCCCAAAACTGGACACAGTACTCCAGATGAGGCCTCACCAATGTCGAATAGAGGGGAACGATCACGTTCCTTGATCTGCTGGCAATGCCCCTACTTATACATCCCAAAATGCCATTGGCCTTCTTGGCAACAAGGGCACACTGTTGACTCATATCCAGCTTCTCGTCCACTGTAACCCCTAAGTCCTTTTCTGCAGAACTGCTGCCTAGCCATTCGGTCCCTAGTCTGTAGCGGTGCATGGGATTCTTCCGTCCTAAGTGCAGGACTCTTCATTTGTCCTTGTTGAACCTCATCAGATTTCTTTTGGACCAATCCTCTAATTTGTCTAGGGCCCTCTGTATCCTATCCCTACCCTCCAGCATATAAACTGGGAGGAGAGGTAGAGTGTCATCTGCAAACTTGCTGAGGGTGCAATCCACACCATCCTCCAGATCATTTATGAAGATATTGAACAAAACCGGCCCGAGGACCAACCCTTGGGGCACTCCACTTGATACAAGCTGCCAACTAGACACGGAGCCATTGATCTCTACCCGTTGAGCCCGACAATCTAGCCAGCTTTCTATCCACCTTATAGTCCATTCATTGAGCTCATACTTCTTTAACTTGCTGGCAAGAATACTGTGGGAGACTGTGTCAAAAGCTTTGCTAAAGTCAAGAAACAACACATCCACTGCTTTCCCCTCATCCACGGAGCCAGTTATCTCGTCATAGAAGGCAATTAGATGAGTCAGGCATGACTTGCCCTTCGTGAATCCATGATGACTGTTCCTGATCGCTTTCCTCTCCTCTAAGTGCTTCAGAATTGATACCTTGAGGACCTGCTCCATGATTTTTCCAGGGACTGAGGTGAAGCTGACTGGCCTGTAGTTCCCAGGATCCTCCTTCTTCACTTTTTTAAAGATGGACACTACATTAGCCTTTTTCCAGTCGTCTGGTACCTCCCCCGATCGCCATGTATTTTCAAAGATAATGGCCAAGGGCTCTGGAATCACATCCGCCAACTCCTTTAGCACTCTCGGATGCAGCGCATCCGGCCCAACGGACTTGTGCTCGTCCAGCTTTTCTAAATAGTCCCGAACCACTTCTTTCTCCACAGAGGGCTGGTCACCTCCTCCCCATGCTGTGCTGCCCAGTGCAGTAGGCTGGGAGCTGCCCTTGTTCGTGAAGACAGAGGCAAAAAAAGCATTAAGTACATTAGCTTTTTCCACATCCTCTGTCACTAGGTTGCCTCCCTCGTTCAGTAAGGGGCACATACTTTCCTTGACTTTCTTCTTGTTGCTAACATACCTGAAGAAACCCTTCTTGTTACTCTTAACATCTCTTGCTAGCTGCAACTCCAGGTGTGATTTGGCCTTCCTAATTTTACTCCTGCATGCCCGAGCAATATTTTTATACTCTTCCCTGGTCATTTGTCCAATCTTCCACTTCTTGTAAGCTTTTTTTTTGTGTGTTTAAGATCAGCAAGGATTTCACTGTTAAGTCAAGCTGGTCACCTGCCATATTTACTATTCTTTCTACACATCGGGATGGTTTGTCCCTGTAACCTCAATAAGGATTCTTTAAAATACAGCCTAATTTAACATATTGCTTTTGTATTCCTCCTCAATCTTTCTCTCTATGAGTGGGGAAAAAATACAGGTTGCTTTCATTTAGCTGCATGGTTCAATAAACCCAAGCTGGTGTGAGAATTTATTAGTTTTGGGTCTTGCACAAGAATCCAAAGAACTGGCTACTGCACTGTCCTACCCCAAAATAGGAAGAAAGGCCCATATTCTCTGCAGGGTGCAGCAGAAATGGCAGCAAGGGTGGGAGGAAAAGGGCAGGAAACCACTTGTGCTTCCTTAATTTTTTTTTCAAGCCAGGGCAGCCTTGGGAGCTGCTCTAAAATATGCCAGACGGTAAAGGCTCCAAATCCCAGCTGTGTATTTCCCATCTGGGGATAGCCATGGTGCTATCCTGGACATGCCCTCTTACCAGCCTAAAACATATCTTAATCTGGGGATTGACGGCAGGGGTGTGATGTAGATTATGCCAGCTCTCTGACTGCTGGGGACTTCACAGTCCTGAGGGAATCCCTATTTGGAAAGATGTGGCCATTTTCCATTTCTAGTGATGTGCCAGAGTGGGTCACAGAACAGGACACAAACGTGATAATTTTTAATCATGCAAGGCTGCTTTCAGTTAAATCAGTTTTTCCATTTTTGCTGTTTTGCTTTGTTTCTTTTTTTAAAACGATCTCTACTCACAAGCCTTTTCCTTATGTGATATGGCACCATCCCAAAACCACTTTCATCTGTATTCATTCTTCTAAACATCATAATGGCTGTGTCAACTTCCTGTAATTGTTCCATTTAAGTAGGATTTCTTAGTCCTTTTAATAACTCTTCTAATTCTAAAAAGGCTTCCAATGTGCTTTTGGTTTATATGTTAATACACTCAGATAACAGATACAGGTGGAGAGAATGTATTTATGCATTTTGGACACAGACAGCCTTAAAGATCAAGAAAAATAAATTAGTAAAAGAAACTCTGAACTATTATTGTAACTTGTCTGGTTTGCTCAGAATCTCTGAGGATTCGGTCCGTTCAAGCAGATGATTTACAGTGACGTCTCAGGAAAAGGAAGAGGAAACATGAGAACACTGATGTGTAGCTGCAAATAAAACAATGATGTAAAGAAACCACCGGCATTGCCAAAGCTTTCACTAATAGCTAGCATTTATGAAGCACTAAATGTTAAGTAACCCTGAGGAAGAGCTAGGTATCTTCCCCATTTTATAAAGAGAATAATATACAGAAGACCAAATTCACTGCTGGCATGAGTGGCTGTAGCACTCTTCAGCCATGATGCTAACAGTGAATTTAGCCCAGAGAGATTAAGTGATTTGACCAAGGCTATGCAGGGAAGAAACAGAGCTAAAATTCTGCAGCTTATAGCTTCCAGGCCTCTAGACTCTGCTGCCTTTTTGTGAGGATTTCACATCATATTTACATAGTAGTATTTAGTTTTCATTAAGGAATCAGCCAAGAAAGGGACAGACCATATTCAACTGAAGCATTACCCAGGCAGAATATATGATGAATACTCAGACTCAACCAAATTGAGAAGTAACTGAGGTATCATAAGGGAATGGTGAGTTCCATTTAGGATATTCCTTTAAAAGGTTTCCACAGCTGGTTTACTTAGAGGGCAGGAGACGAGCAAAGACAACCAACAGAATGTCCCCAATATGCCAATCAGGGAAAATTGTTTCCTAGGAATTGCCACACTGGCTCCGACCTGTCTATCTAGTCCTGCATCGTCTCTCTCACAGTAGGCAGAACCAGATGCTTCAAAGGCAGGTGCATAAAACCCCACAGAAGGTAGATGTGGGATTATAGGCCCCCTTTAAAGGTCTCATCCTAATCCCACTTTAGACCCTGAAGCAGGAAGTTTTATAATTAAGGATACGATTTAGTCACGGATTCTGTGACTTCCAAAGACCTCCGTGACTTCAGCCAGCCCCACCTGGGAACTGCAGGGTCACCTCCCACAGCTCCAGCCGCCGCAGGTGGCAGGGGGGACCCACAGTGCTCCTCGACACCACTGGCGACAGGGGGATCCCTGCAGCTCCTGCCACCATGGGCGGCAGGAGGGACCCCCACTGCTCTTCACCACCCCAGGCAGCACAGGGACACCTGCAGTTCTCAGCCTCTGGGTGGCAAGAGGGACCCCCAGAGCTCCCCGCCTCCATGGAGGCAGGGGGAACCCCTGGAGTTTGAAGCCCCCAGTGGAGGGGGACCCTGGAGCTCCCACCCCACCCACAGCTGCCCAGGTTCCCCAGGTCAGGGGCAGGTCACGGGCAATAATGAAAAATTCATGGAAGCCATGACCTGTCCCTGAGTTTTACTAAAAATATCCATGACAAAATCTTAGCCTTATTTATAATTATGCATTATGTGAAAAAAATTCTGGGCAGTAGTATTGTGTAATGTTTTCCAACACCAAGGATAAGCATGCTGTTTAGAGAGCTACAAAGAAACAACACTGAGAGAAAATTTAGGCTAAATATCAGGAAGAGTTTCCCTGATATTGACATGTAGTCAGCTGTGGAAATATCTTTCGAGAAAGTGGTGGGCAGCCCCCTCACTTGGATATTCTAAAAGGAGACTGGACTAATCACTATACGCATTGTATTCTATTCAGGTACTCATACTCATGCCCTTCAGTATGGTGCCTGAGAGCCTTCCACAATTAGGAAGTCAGACAAAGGACTAATGTCTTGTATGTGTGTGACAAGGTGTACCTGGTCTTTGTTGCACCCTATAGGAGCCCCCATGGTCTTCCTACATCCCACCCCAGAAAGCAGTCATGTGGGAGGAAAGGAGCAGCAAAGGGCTGTCCTCCTGGTCCAAGCCTGACTAGAAAGGCCTGTCTGGACCAGCCATTTTGGAAACTACAGAGACCTGATCCTACAAGGGCTAGAAGGGTTAGCAACAGCCAATTGGAAAGGAGCTGCGGGGCAGTGTTTGACAGGGATCAGAGGAGCAGGAAAGGGTGTTCCTCTCTGGTTAAAGGAGCCGAACAACCAGTCAGGGTCTATTTCTAGCTGCACTTGCATAGCTGGGTTTGCGGGGAGACAGACCTGAGAACTTTAGCCCTGAGCTAAAGATGAAGTTAAAGGGGTTGGAGGAAGAGGCCCAGGAAAGTAGCAACAAATTAAATTGAGCAGTATGTGACTGCTGGCTAGTGTCCCTGCATTGGAACCCAGAGTAATGGGTGGACTCAGGTTTCCCCACCAACACTGGCATGAACCCTGACAATGGGGGACAAACCTAAGTTAAGCCCCAAGAAGGGCTTGTCTGGGACACAGAGCAAAAAGCAGGATTTAAAGGGGCCAGAGCTGGGGCTGAAGACATTGGTGAGGGAAGATAGACTGTTGGCTGGATTCTTTGCTACCCTGGAAGGGGTTCTCTCTGACTGTGTGACCTGGTTGGAGAGGTGAGCCACTGAAGACCCAACAAGTGAGGCTGACAATCTACAGAGGTGCCAGGAATGGGAAAAGTACTGGAGGACCACACTCAACTGCAAGGTGGGACTCAGGAGGTGAATGTCCCCTTTACGATGTGGTTCCTCTCTAGTCTCCCCCTTTACCTCACAGGAAAACTGTATGTATTGCAAGTGTTTGGTATTTGTTTCAAATAAATTTGCTGTGTGTTCTTGGGGAAGGCAAGTTTGAAGGAGTGTGACAGAACACTCCTTCCTATGTTTTTATACGGAATAGGCTGAACGATCTAAGAAGTCTCTGGTTTCTTTGATGTGCTGTTTTTGATTAATATATTATGGGTTAGACCTGGGTGCAAGTCTGAATCCATCCAAAATAGTCATGTTCCAGTTTGCAAAGCAGAGCTTGACCTTTGCAATGTACATTCTTTATTCAATGCTGAAGGAGCAGTGTAAACATTTTTAATGTAAAAGGAAAGTATCCCACTGAATACTGTGAAATTCAGTATTTAAATAAAAAAATTGAGGTGTCTAGTAGCTGAGTGCTAGCAGCTTCCTCAGCTGCACTACCATAAAAGCCTAAGCACAGGCTACTCTCTCTCCGTCACAGAGCTTGCAGGAGGGAGAAGTAAGCCATGTGGGTGCTATGGGGGTTGGAGGGGCTAGATTGCAGGAGTGGGTTCAAGTGGGGTTGGTCTTTAGTACATGGTGGAGGAGGTAAGGGGATTTGGGGCAGGTGCCATTGATTTGCATGGTTTGGATCAGTTCCCAGATCAGGGCCAGGCACTTTAAGAAACCGCCAGTATCCAAACCCTTATGAGCAGGCACTGGCGGCCAGGCGGGGTAAAGAGCCAGGAGCTACCCCAGAGTGGATGGTGCCGGAGTGGCAGGCAGGTTGGGGCTACACCCCACTCTGAACAAGAGAGTTGGGAGGAGCAGGAGCTAGGTTGTAGGGTTGAAAATGGTTGAATCAGGTGGCATGGTGAGCACCGGGAGATAGTACCATAATCTGCCTCAATAATAGATGCAGCCTAAAAAAGCCAACCAAAGCTTAATGAGCTTGACTCATCTAAACTCTGTTTTTATTAGCTTTTTCCTACAATGGTTTTGTTGACGTCTCCCAATTAAAAATGTACTACAAAACTTGGAACAAATTTTACACTCACTCATAGAATGACATCTAAGGTGAAGAGTAGTTGCTGTGTATTTGAGGACAGAATTTGACTGTAAAGTGGAAAATCTAAAAAAAATAAAAAAAGGTTTGTCACCTAGAGTAAAATCCGCTGAAGCTGTTGTAGGACAAACAATTAGAAAACTGTTAGTATAGAAAAATACTTGCTCATAATGAGCTCTATATCTCACACTCATATGAACTTGACACTGAATGCTACAGTAACGGAGCTGGAGCTTTATGTTTGGATGAGCCTCAGCTGACCAGACATGCTTTTAAAAGGCAATGGAGACAGTGTATCTGACAGTACTTAGTCTGTGAAATAGCACGGATATAGTACACTTTACTTAGGTTAAATCCGCCCAGAGGATGAGAATTTCAGGTGTGAAAATGTGTGCAATAACAAAGCAAATTAAATAAGATATGATTTCCTCCCCTCCCCTTTATTGTGTTGTATCGACATGCCTATGGCTGCAGGCAAATGACTGACTGAATGTAAAAGAGGCCGTTCACACACTCGGTGCTAAAAGCAGCAATCAAAGTTGTACTATATTAAATATTTCTTAATACGCCCTGGAAAGTATAGGATAAGATCTCACATTTCTGGGAGAGAAGAAACTGTCTTATTTTGTCCCATTCTATTGTCTCATTCTATTCCACATACATAAACTTGTATACTTCCCTCATCAGCATCATGTCTGAGTACCTTCCAGTAGTATATTAAGTGATGTAACTAACGTCTATCATGTGTGGTTCATTCTCTCTCATCTTTGCCCATGAGGAGAACTATGTGAGTTGTGGAGTGTTTTGCTTTTCATGTACATGCTGCTCCGTGTTGGAGAAGGCACGATGGAGTGTGCCTTGCTCTTGGAGCAGAAGGTGATGGGTTTTGTGGTGGTCTGTAGTTCCTAGGAGAACTTATTCCACAGTCTTGGAGCGGCCCTGAGAAAGCTTTATATCCCCCACAGACAAGCTTTATTCTTGTGGTAGGAAGTTCCATTGTGCCTGTGGAGTTGTTCACCATGGTCCTTATCCCCAGCAGTGGATTAGGGATTTGTGGTGCCCTGGGCCAGAGCAAGCGGGGGCCCCTCCCCACCCGTTCTGCCTGCAGTCTCCCCTGTCTCCCCTAGCCCCTTCCCCCTGCGTACCTGCCAGGGAGCGGGGTTGGGATGCAGGGGCTTGCCCCGCTCTGCCTGCCCGGCGCTCCTGCAGTGGAGCAGGGTTGGGGCGCGGGGGGCTTCCCCTGCTCCCCAGCAGGAGTGCCAAGTGGGTCAGCGTGCAGGGCCCCCCAGTTGGCCGGAGCCCCTAATATGCCACTGCTTATCCCAGAGTTGTAGGGGATCTTCCAGATGTGCTGGTCTCAAATCATTGAACACCTCTGAAGGTAAGAACCAAGTCCTTAAACTTGACTCAATAGTCCATGGGAAGCCATTGTAGAGGGTAGAAGACAGGTTGCATTTGTTTCTGTGCATTATATATACTCCTGCATTATACACAGACTTTATACAGTATTTGCCAACAGCAAAATGGCACGTCCACTATAATCAGATGTACAGCTTAGTCACCTATTTTACTGAATAGCTGTAGCTAATATAAAACCAACTAAGCAATAACTGCTGGAGATAAAACCACCGTGCTGCCAGACACACACTTACGTGATGTCAGAATGCAAGATAAACAGAAAAAAGCCACATTAGAAGGTCTTAGTATCCTCCAGAGGGAAGAGACACGGCAGCTCCAGAGGGCTGGGAGAGAGGGCTAGGACTTCACAGGAGCCCCATGTTGGCTGGCACCCACCACAAAATTTCTCCATGGGAGTGTCCCTTTAAGAGAAAAAGGGGATAAGTGACTAGGGGGCTAGGTAATGGTCTAGTGCCACCAGCACCTTTGCAGCTGCTGACTGCAGTGCCATCAGACTGTACTCCTTATAATTGGTCAGTGGACTTTCTGCCCTCTTACTCCTGCCCCTGCTCTCCAGACAACATCAGAGTAGAGAAAAATCTCAGGGCTCCAGTGGCCGCCTGACCTTACATGGGTTCTTTTCCTTGTGAGAGGCAGGGGATCTGACATAAGGAGAATGATGGAGACCATGTATATTTAAAGGGGAGAAAAGACCTAATAATACTAAGTAGAGGGGCAACTGGGCATTGCCTGTATGGAGGCTGAGGGATGGGAGACAAGCAATAAATTCATATAAAAACAATGAAGCACATTGCCCTGCTTTACTGGCACATAAAAGAAGGGAAGGATTAATGGAGTGCCAGGTCATGGGTTGATTGGGAATTCTTGATTTGAAACCATCATGTTGTTCCCTTTAGTAGTCCATGTCACTGATAGTAACTTCCTCCCTTCCCTATTATTATTCATAAAACTCCCTTGTTGCGTCTTGTCTTTTTAATTAGGCCTGGATTCAGCAAGCTATTTAATTATGTGAGTAATACCACTGAAGGCAATGCTACTACTCACATACTTAGACACATGCTAAAGTGTCTTGCAGAACTGAGTCCTTAAATTGCAAGCTCTTTAAGGCAGGACCTCTCTTACTGTGTATTTGTGTAGTGTCTGGGACAATGGGGCCCTGGTTTCTGTAGGGGCCTCTAACCACTATTTTAATATAAACAGTAGTTGTGGTGATAAGCTTTTGGGGCATAAGCCAAGAATATCTGCTATCTGTGTGTATATAGTGCCTAGCTCACTGGGCCTGATTCTAAATGGGACTACTAGGGGATCCGGCTTAACTTCTGGCCCTTGCTATATCTGTTGAACAGGTAGTGTGTGAGCTTCCCTAGTGCTGCTCTGCATCTGTTGGCTGGGGGTGGGGAGGGCAGGATGCTCAAGCATGGTCACTACACATATGTGTACACATCTGCTGGGAATGAGTCTTACACCCTAGGGCAGGGGTCAGCAACCTTCGGCACGCAGCCCATCGGGGTAATCCGCTCGCAAGTCATGAGACATTTTGTTTATGTTGACCATCCACAGGCACGCCACCCTCCCCCCCTCCCGGCCCCCACAGCTCCCAGTGGCCATGGTTCGCTGTTCCCAGCCAGTGGGAGCTGCGGGAAGTGGTGGCCAGCATGTCCCTGTGGCCTGTGCCGCTTCCCACAGCCCACATTGGCCGGGAAAGGCGAACTGTGGCCACTGGGAGCTGCAGGCAGCAGTGCCTGTGGATGGTCAACATAAACAAAATGTCTGTGGTTCGCCAGTGGATTACACTGATGGGCCACGTGCCGAAGGTTGCCAACCCCTGCCTGAGGTTGACAGACTGTGCTAGCAAGGCTCCGGCTAGCATGCTAAAAATAGCTGTGTAGACGTTGCATTGATGTTGGGCTCATGCTCTGAAGCCCGCTCCCTCCCTTATCTTGAGCCTGAGCTAGAGCATCCACGTTGCTATGTTTAGCATGCTAGCATGAACCCTGCTACCACAAATCTGTTGATGTGGGATGTGAGACTTGCTCCCAACAGGTGTGTAGACACATACCCTGTGGGGCCTGGAGCTTGGCAGGCAGCAATGGGCAGCTTCCCTCCCTAATGCTCCCCAGCACTTGGCAGCCAACATGGTGGTGCGGCTGCTATGGGTGGGATAGAGAAGAGAGAGGAGGCTCCCTTTGCCCTCTCCCCCTTTGCACCTTAACTTAGCCCTGATCTTATATGGATAGAAATCCCTTTAACTTTCATACGAACAGGTGTAGCTGAGTCATTTTGTCCATCTACAGCAGAAATCTGATGGATCCCTTCTAACATACTAAAGCTGGGAACTGCAGCTGTTGGCGTCTTGATCATTGGGATACTTGCCAGTAAATACACTGCCTAGACAAGGCTGTGTAATACAATTTCTCATTAAGTATATAGGTCAATCTTTTCTGTATGGGGTGGATTAAAATGAGTCCTAGAGGAATCAAAGAGTGGAATAGATCCACAAATATTAGGGTCTTTAGCAAAGTATGAGGTCCCTGACGAATGGACTCTTCAGTCTGTTCTTAGCACAGACAGAATCCTTTCTTTCCTCCCTCCCAGGCAGACTCATGAATCTCTCCTCTTTATCTCATTCACTTCCAAGCCCTGGAGCGAGCCTGACCTTGGTGGTTCTGTTCTTGCTTTTTTCAGGTCAACATTCTCTTTTTGGGGAGTTGAGAGGAACAATAATTGTGGCTGATTGCCACCCTTCCTTTTTCTGCTGCCAGTGTGTTATTGGAGCATGGGTATTGCGTGACACTGCATGCTCTGGTGTCGCACTGGGAATGTGGCCCACCGCCACAAATTCATCCTCTGCTTTCTTGTCCAGATACTACAAGGTCACCAGTCAGATCTTGACTCTCGTGGAGCAGCTACTCCCCACACCAGGCACTCCTTGCCTTGTTGCCATCTTCTGTCTCTGTTTCTTCCTTCTAATCTAAGTACAAATGAGTCACAAACCATGACACACACTGAGGACTTCAAAATGACTCAACTTCCTGGAGATCTTCATGCTCTGAACATAATTGATAAGAATGCTTTGGCTTGGCTTGACAAGATTGCATATGCCAAATAAAATAATAATGAGTTCAAGGTGATTTTTGATGTAACAATGCTGAAAAGTTGTGCATTCATGAAGGAACTGTGTGTGCATGCTTTACTGATTTGCCTGATGCAGCCTGGCCCTCTTCCTTCTGACGCTGCCCTTTTCTTCTTGCCCACATTCTGTGTTTCTGCCTAGTTTAATTTCACTTAACATCTTCCTAGCCCAGACTAAGCAGCATTCTCCACCACCACATGATTCTGCTGTGCCAACTTCATTGTAATTAGCAGATTCCCTATGCTTTTATCTTGCTGTGTTTGTGTGTTTCTGATAGGTTAATTTAGCCTTAATTGTTTTACCTCAGACAAATCACACTAAAACCTGTATCTCATCAAAATGTAATACAAAGTAGAGTTCAAAACCGAACAAGAGTCTGGCTCTGAATTCTACTGTCCCCAACTTAATTCCATGATCTGAATGCAAAATTGAAGAAGTTTGCCCAATTCATGAAAAATAGACAATCCTGTGTAAATATTATAATTCTGCTATTTTTATTTATTTATTTATTTTTAATGTATAGGATGATCAGTTTTAATGGAGGCATCTCTCCTAGGATGGGGGTAAAGAGTACATTCTGGAGGAATTTAGCATCTGGGAGTGGGGAGAAGATGACTGATCACCCTGCTCATTTTCAAGTGGGAGGGAAGGACAAAGTGGCATGTTAAAGAAATAAGAAGGATTTACCCTTCCATACCCCCCCCCCACACACACACACACACTGCCGTGCAATGTGAGGAAAGCTAACATTGCTTATAACTTTTCCATTAAAGAACATTAACCTGGCACATTGCAAAGGCACAATATTCATTTTAAAAATAAGTATCTCTTGGAAGAGAATCTGTTTAGTGTTTAATTTAAAGTGGCGGGCGATTTATATGTGTGCAGGGGAGGTAATCATCATAAAAGAGTTTGACCAGCCTCCCTCAAAGTACCTCAGTAACAAAATTATTGATTTTTGAAATCTGGGGTTGGATCTGCAATGTAGCTGCAGGGTTTAATGTTGGAAGACTGAAATGTTTAATGGTAGTAAATTGAATACTCAGAAAGAGCCGTACATCCTGGGACACTCTTTATCTGAGAGAAACAGATGCAAACTACATAATATAAAAGGTAGATAACTAAAACGAAAAAGTTGAATTACAACCATGACTAGTAATTAGAGATGATAGGAGAAGGAGGAAAGGGAGAGCTGCATTGAATTATACCACTTTTATTTTATTGGTGACTGTGACGCTCTGTACCTCGGGGGAACACCCTACACACCCATGTTCATCCTTGTAGAATGATTGTGTGGTATCCAATGCAAAGTTTGTCATGTTGGGTGTCTTCGGAAGGCTCATAATGCACTGAGCATGGTTGTTATAGTGATGTTATAGTAATTGTTACAGTAATGTTATAGTAAGGTTATAGTTATAATTTCACGTATATAGTTATGAGGCTGAAAATGTATCCTCATGGCTTAAAGCAAGCCCATGCAAAAACTCTCCAAGAACAGAGAGGCAGTTCACACCTCATCAAGGCACGAATGGGACAAACCCAGCCCAGCCTCACAGGAACAATGGACACTGGCTTATGCAGCAACAAAAAAATCTGTTAGACCGTCAAGGGAGTCACCCTCTTCCTTTGGGCAGTTTGGGACTGCGATGAGGTAATGCACACCTGACTCTGAAGGTGGGGGGCAAAGCCAGGAGGAAAGAAAGAACATGATAAAAGGGAGAGACATTTTGTCATGTTCTCTCTCTTCCACCTACATCTACAGACACCACCACCACCACCAAGCGACTGAACCGCTGATCAAAGGGGAGAGTCTGGCTGAAGAGCCAGCCTGTGGTGAGAAGCATCTAAGTTTGTAAGGACACTGAAAGTGTTAAGATGAGTTTAGAATGTGTTTTGCTTTTATTTCATTTGACCAAATCTGACGTGTTATGCTTTGATTTATAATCACTTAAATCTACCTTTGTAGTTAATAAATCTGTTTGTTTGTTCTACCTGAAGCAGTGTGTTTGGTTTGCACTGTGTCAGAGGCTCCCGTTGGGATAACAAGCCTGGTATATATCAATTTTTTTGTTAAATTGGTGAATTTATATAAGCTTGCAGCGTCCAGCAGTCATAACTGGACACCGCAAGACCAAGGTTCCCAGGGCTGTGTCTGGGACCAGAGATATTGGCTAATGTCATTTGCTTGCAAGTAGCTGGAAGTAGCTTACATGTCAGAGGCTGTGCATGAACAGCCCAGGAGTGGGGGTTCTCACAGCAGAGCAGGGTAAGGCTGGCTCCCCAGGTCAAGGATTGGGGTGACCTAGCAGATCACCGGTCCAGATAACACCAGAGGGGAACATCACAGTGACTAAATTTGGGAAATTGAGCAGCCCTCATTGGGTAGGAGAGTAGAAAGTTAAGAGAGCTTTCTGGCTTACTAAAGGCTTTTGTTAAATGGAAAATCTTCATTGGCAGGGAGTGATCTTGGTTTAGACAATGTGGAGAAGAAAGTGCGTTTCAGAGCCCTCTGATGTGTAATTTGTACTATATTTCAACTGTAGAACCCAATTGAATCATAGGATAGACTTGCTTTGATCATTGGCAGACTCTGCATCTACATCTATAAATGTCATGGAAGGTAAGTTAATTGCTGAGTTTTTGCATGAAATTGTATTAACAGCTTTCTATGTGAGCAAGAAATTTTGGAGAAATTAAGGCAACATACATACCCAGATGGAAGGACAAATCACCTCTCCTTGATCATATGTGCCACAGACACCCATTTTTCAGACACATGAAGCCCAGTGGAAAAAGAGTGTGTGAGGTACATGACACTTACTGTTCTTCTCATGCAGCTATTATTGACATTCCTGGCTGCATGACCTTCTTCAAAGCTGCTATGTATAGTCACGTGCCAAAGGAAAAACACCTGGAAGTGAAACTTTCTGACAATTGTTGAGCAATCACAAGAATGAGATATAGGCCCTGATCCTGCAGTGAGCTCTATGTGAGCAGTGTATTGGCCTGGCCTTGGTGAGCCATTATGTACATGAAGGTTATGCTTCATCTACTTCTGCTCTTGCTTTTGTTTCACTTCATCTCTTCTTTCTGCTTGTCTGATTCACTGGTGGTTTGACAATGACATATCTGGATATCAGTTTTCCTTCCCCACATCTCGATTACATATTTCTCTCTGCCACCTTTACTCCCACAGTTTAACTTTGCTGTTCTCTGAGTCATTGTCTCCAATAGCTGTGTTATAACAAATGTGATTATTACCAATGAAGAGCAAGATTGATTTATTAGAATTGCAGTTGTGTTCCATGTAGTATGTGCAGGGCTTCACACACAACTTCCAGTCACTAAGGGGATGGATTGGGTCCAGTATATGTATTTTTGGTACTCTTTTTTTTTTCTTCTTCTTCTTCTTTTTTCCACAGTCACTCTGAATGCCACAAGGTAAAACAGATGCATCTGGTCAAATGAAGAGATACTGTAAAAGAAACATAATCTATTTCTCTTGGTTGTAAAATGTCATTTAATTTTTGTTTAAAAACAATGTGGATTGTAGTAATCATCCAGTTGGAGTACAGGCTCACTGAAGTCTCTTCTGGCAGTTTGACAATCCTCTGCCAAATTTACTACTCCCCACTGATAGAGCCTAGTTGCCGCAAGGCTGCTGTTGGCCTTGACGAAAACAAGTTCATCTTCTATTCCGAGTTTCAAACTTGACCTTAGTGGGCTTACTAAATTAATCACTGTACTAAACACACAATATGTAGCACAAAGGCCAAATATCTCAAAAATGTCCCAGCTTTTCTCTTTCATTCTCCTCTAAGCCATTAATTTCCTCTTTGGCACAGTTATTGTAAAATACTCTGTGGTGTGGCTAAAATCCATGATCAACAAGCTTTCAGCAAAGCACACACAAACAAACAGAAAATCCAGTGTTCCGTATCAAAAATACTTATACAACCATAGAACATCCTTCCCGACCAGTCTTGGGTTCAGACATACCAGTACCTACCTGTAGGGGAATGGCATGTGTCGACTGGCATTGTGTTCCCAGGCAGGGGGTGAATTGTGGGGAGGTAGGGAGGAAAGAAATGTGCCTCTGTTCACACAATATGTTCTGCTAAAATGAGTTCCTATTCGCTATGATTGTGCATGGTTGCTTGGATCCACTGGGCTAGTTGAGCTTGGTTCCCCCTTGATGGGTCTTCAGTATGCCTGGGGACTCTGCTAAACTCCTACACTTGGGGGAGAAAATGGAGTGGGGGGAGAGGGAAATGCCCACTGGTGGCACCAAAACAGGCCATTAGTCTCAGTAAATTGTGCAGATCTGTGTTTTGTTTTTGTTTGTTTTTGTTTTTTAATTGAAGGAACAAAAGAGTTAACACTGACATTTAAATCACCAGCAGTGGGCATCTGAGTTAACATCTCACTGAAATGAATGGGGCAGTTCACACTCCTCAGGGCAATATACCAAGTGCTCTGTAGACCACTAGACATTGCTGCAGGGGTTAAACTCAGTGTGCTTTCTCCCAGCCCTCTGCCCCTGGGTTTTCTTCACCATCATAAGTTAGACTTTTTTTTAGGAAAGCTGAGATATTGGAGAACAAGACAGCACTGTCAGAGAGATTCTGGCATGCCATACCACCGTCTACTGGCTTAATCCAAGCCCAGGGCTGGACTGGTGTGTGTCCGGGGTCTTTCATTTCCCATCCTCAAAGACCTGTACAAGGAAGCAGTGAAGAAGCTATTGTGCAGGAGTCTTCATTCCCATATCTGTTACCCCTTGGAATGAGGTGAGGAAGGCAGTGGGGCAGCCAGGGAAAAGGAGAGGTTAGGAATCACTAGCAGGAGTAAGAGTACCAAGTTGGCTGTGAGTTAGTGGAAGGAGAAAGGCTGAAGTAGTAGTGAAGAAGAGAGGGGAAAGGGTTTACAGACTGGAAGAGGATAGGGCTCATGGGTGAATGATCCAGCATGGCCCTTCTGGGTGAGGAAGTAATGGACAGTGGCTATTCATATGAAGGCAGCCATGTGGATAGATGAGGAAAGGGGGGAGAATGAGTAGGGATTACTACATGAGGCAGAAGAAGGCAATAGAAAGAGAAACAGAGGGCACAGTTTATCTGTGGAGATCAGAGTGACAGCAGCTGTGGAAGGGAGATGGGGGTTTCCAGGGAAGATATGAGGGAAACAGCAGGGCATGGGAGAGGAAGGGAGCTAGAAACTGCAAAGGAGGCCAGGCCATGACCCTGCTTTCCTTCTGCACCAGCCAGGATTGCTGAGCCAGGATATGTGGAGCAAAGGCTGTTGCAGCTCCTGCTCTGCGATATGCTCAGCCCCCACTCCCAGAGATATTCTGTGTGACAGTGTGAGTCAGACCAATTTGGCCTCCAGGGCCTTACTAATAGGGTGGAGCACCTCTACCTCCTCTCAGCATGGACTCTGGCTGTTCACTGGCTTAACCCCAGTGATCTCAGAGGAGCTGTTCCTCACTTACACTGTGTAAATTAGACCAGAATCAGGCCTTTGGTCTCTAAGGAGCACTGGTACTGAGAAAATCATGCCACAGCTGCCATCAGCAGAGGCGCTCAAGCTGAACTCCCTTTGATTTAAGTCTGACTCCAGTGTTCTCTGTCAGGGGCCCTCAACTTTGGAACAAGCTCCCTCAGGTCTAAATTAACTCTGATTTCTCTCTCTCTCTCTCTCTCTTTTTTTTTTCTTTTCCTTTTTTTTAAGAGCACTGTAAGGTGAATCCATTTGCGTGGGCTGCTGCAGATCATGGGTTGTAAAGTGTGTGTGTGAACTGAGCAAGGTTGCATTTGTGGGGAGAGAAGAGTTCTGCTGGTTTTTAATTTTGTTTTTTTCCCCTCTTGTGTAGCCTATGAATGAAGCACCTGGAGTGGCCCTTTTTATGTGTGTACCAATTTGAATGAAAAATTCCATAATTTGGTATAGTATTTCATTGTGCTAAATGGTCACTGAGCCAGCATAGATATGCCTCATGACAAACTGTTGTAGCTAAGGCGGAAGTCAACAGGACTGGATGAGTAACTGAGGGCAGAATTTGCCATAACATCTATAGCAGCCAGTTACTTGCATCTCTGCTGCATGTCACAAGCCTAACCTATGGATGAACCAGAGTAGGGTACACTTGCTGTTTTGTCTTCACAGGCAAAAAGAATGACTACAAAAAGCCTAAAATCCCCAGGAGGTTCAGTCATGTATTATTACTGGAGCAGATCAGAGCCTTGGCTTGCATGAGTTTAAGCTTCCCCTTTAAACAATGCCTTCTGTCTCAGGACAAAGTGTTTAATCATTTGCTATGGGAACGCTAGAAATAACGATTCTCTGTGACTCACTCATAAAAGTAGCTTTCACCTGTTAACCCTCCAGAAGGTCTCTTCCTCACCTCACCCCACCAGCTGACAACATGGGCTGGATACTTGAAAGAGATAATGGGTAGACAGTACTTGGTTGAATTCTAATCAATAAAAAGCCCTTTTTACTATCTCTGTTTTCAGAAGACTATCAGTAAGGAGATAAAAGAAAAGGAGTACTTGTGGCACCTTAGAGACTAACCAATTTATTTGAGCGTAAGCTTTCGTGAGCTACAGGTCACTTCATCGGATCCGATGAAGTGAGCTGTAGCTCACGAAAGCTTACGCTCAAATAAATTGGTTAGTCTCTAAGGTGCCACAAGTACTCCTTTTCTTTTTGCGAATACAGACTAACACGGCTGTTACTCTGGAACCTGTCAGTAAGGAGACAAGTGTTCTATTTATATTTTAGTCTAGGCATTTTTATTGTGCATTTCACTTTGGTGAGTCCCTCATTGCATTAAAGATCCATCCAATTACCTCAAAAAGGTGGAGCTCGCACCCTTTTCCCTTTAAACTGTCTCCTTACAGAGGTAGGGACTAGTGGCTGATTCCATCTGCATCAAGTATCTCTGTATGTGTGTCTTTGTTTAACCAGTACTTTATGGTGTCATTTAGCATCTGTCTGCTCAAGAGGCAGTTCTGCAAGGCACTGAGCACCTATGTAGGGCCATCCTTAGGATTTATAGGGCCCTAAGCAGTATTATTAAACTGCTGCCCCTATACCTGATGGCAGCCCAGGCTCGCATGTGCATTTTAGATAAGGGTAGTCTTTTGAAGGGTTTATTTAAAAAACTATATGTCTGAATATCCAAGCATTGAAACTAAAGATGAAAATTCTAAATATCTAAAACTCTATGCAAGGATTTTTTAGAGATGTGATTTTATAATCTTCAGAAAAACACTAATGAAATATTTTTTAAAACAAATTTTAAACTAAGGTCCTGTAGATTAACATGTTCTGAGTAAATATTACAGTAATGTACAATTGTTTTTTGGCATAAAATCAGAAAATTGACAGTATATACCTGGCGATTGGCAAATTCCTGTTAAATGGCTTCATTACCACTTGAATGGCTCTTAACAGTTTCAGTGTTGTGCTAATAGGTCTGGCAGGCTGGAAGGTGTTTTCACTTTTACATAATAGATCCCCTCCGGAGGAAGACTCACCAGGCTGCAGCAGCCACCTGTGGTGGGAGCCTGCAGGAAGGGTCAGAACAGGGTTAGGAGGAAGCGGGAGGGTGGACAGTAAGACTAAGGGGTGCCCCAAACTTTCAGGTGCCTTACGCAGCCGTGTATGCTGCGTATGCCTAAGGATGGCCCTGCAGCTGTATTTATCATTGAAATCACATGGGAGCTGCAGGCACTCAGCACTTTGGAGGAAGTACCCAGTATCAGGCCCTAAGTGGCTGATCCTACTAAGAATGGCCCTACTGGGTCAGACCAAAGGTCCATCTAGCCCAGTATCCTGTCTTCCAACAGTGGCCAGTGCCAGGTGCCCCAGAGGGAATAAACAGAACAGGTAATCATCAAGTGATCCATCCCCTGTTGCTCATTCCCAGCTTCTGGCAACAGAGGCTACGGACACCATTCCTGCCCATCCTGGCTAATAGCCATTGATGGACCTATCCTCCATGAATTTATCTAGTTCTTTTTTGAACCCTGTTATGGTCTTGGCCTTCACAACATCCTCTGGCAAGGAGTTCCACAGGTTGACTGTGTGTTGTGTGAAGAAATACTTCCTTTTGTTTGTTTAAAACCTGCTGCCTATTAATTTTATTTGGTGACCCCTAGTTCTTGTGTTATGAGAAGTAATAAACAACACTTCCTTGTCTACTTTCTCTACACCGGTCATAGTTTTATAGACCTCAATCATATCCCTCCTTAGCCGTCTCTTTTCCAAGCTGAAAAGTCCCAATCTTACTAATCTCTCCTCATACAGAAGCCATTCCATACCCCTAATATTTTTTGTTGCCCTTTTCTGAACCTTTTCCAATTCCAATATATCTTTTTTGAGATGAGGCGACCACCTCTGCACATAGTATTCAAGATGTGGGCGTACCTTGGATTTATATAGAGGAGGCATGATATCCTGTGGTGTTACTCATATTTGTAATCTTTATTCATGCAGATAGTCCACTGATGTTACTCTACTGGTGAGAATTAGGGTTGTAGCATGGGTCCCATAGCACTTTCTCTCATCCACACTTTGTATATTATATAATACAAAGAGTATTATTGTAAGTGCTTTCGATCCAAGGATCTGCTTTTCAAATATTAATGAATTATTTCTTAGGGAAACTGAGTCAGTATTAAGGGTGATCTCAGGTTCACACACATTACCCATGGCTGAGTTTTTAGAATGATCCACTCCTTTTCTTAGCTACTAGATTATCCATTCTGATATAATACAGGTCAATGTTGCATTTTATGCACATAGAACAGTGTTGGGCAACCTGCGGCCCACAGGCTGCATGCAGCTCGTCAGGGTAATCCACTGGCAGGCTGCGAGACAGTTTGTTTACACTGACCATCCGCAGGCATGACCGCCCGCAGCTCCCAGTGGCCGCAGTTCGCCCTTCCCAGCCAGTGGGAGCTGCGGGAAGCGGCGCGGGCCGCAGGGATATGCTGGGGCCATGGTCAATGTTAACCAGCTGTCTCGCGGCCTGCCAGCGGATTACCCTGATGGGCCTCAGGTTTCCCACCACTGACATAAAACCTCTACTGACATCAATGAATGTTCTGCCTGAAAAATATAAAGACTGCTGGTGGGAGATGAAACTTTTTGCCCTCTGACTTACAATTTATTTACAGGTTTCAGAGTAACAGCCGTGTTAGTCTGTATTCGTAAAAAGAAAAGGAGTACTTGTGGCACCTTAGAGACACTGAGACGGGGTGCTGGAATAATTTATATAATGGGGGTGCTGAAAACCACTGAACTGTAAACCTGGTATATGATGGAAACCACTTCAAGTCAGGGGGTACGGCAGCACCTATGCACTAAGACTTTAATTACTGTGAGTAATGTGAAAATAAGGGTCCTCAGCTGATGTGAATTGCCTGATAATATACACCAGCTGAGGATCTGGCCTAGATAAATTTGAAGCACTGTCTCTTTACAGTAGTTCTGAAGATCCTTTCTTAATAGTTAAAATTCACATAGATATTATCAGGAAAGAATTAATAATTAGTATTTATTCATTAAAATAACAAAATACCTACTGCATTATCCTTTTCATAGGTCTGATCTTGTGTCATTTCTTTTCAGATAAACATCTAGAGACTTTCATTATAAATAGATAACGACTGATCACAAGGGAATCTTGCCTATGTACATTTCTATGTGTGAGAAAAATATTTTACCTTAAAGATTTAACCAGTTAACTGAATCATTAACTGCAGCGCTGGCTGCTTTCGTACAAGCTGAAAAGAGTCTGGCTAGTTCTGCTTCTAGTTTAATCATTGAAGTTTGGATTGATCTGCCAAAACATAACTTGTGAAATGCTCTCACACGCCCATCTGAGTTCAATAGGAACAAGAAGGAACTTCTTAGATAACAGAGTGTCTCTTTGGTTTAAAAATGCTTTTTGTTTCTATTCCACCGCCCCCAAAATCTGAGGCCAAAGAAAAGGAAGGGACTGGGTAAACGTGTGCGCTATAAACAAAGAAATCCCCAAAAGATTATTTTAAACAATTGATAATATTTCAAAGGATGGGATTTTCTTCAGGAACAATGCACAAAGGAAAAAAGGAAATTGAACTAACTTTTGAACTTCCACACTATTTTGTGTCTGGTTACTTATTTATTTACCTTGCATCGTAAGATGTTGTAATGTAACAAAACACACTGGCATTGTGGCAAGTTCAGACCCAGTTCGTCAATGCCTTACTAACCAATGTACAGTGGAAATCTCAGTTTAAATGTTGGTGCTGTTCATTTGTATAGTAATTTTACTTTGAATGTAAACACCTTTCATCCAAGGAGCTCAAAGCACTTTACAAACCTTAATTAAGCAAGTTTCACAACACCCTTGTATAATCTACCTCTTTCACTCATTTTATAAACTCAAGCACAGCAAGATTTAGCCCCATTTTTTCAAACAGGTTCACTGATTTTCAGGTGTCACCTATTAGGTATCCAAACACTGAAGCATCAAGAATCACTGTGTCCTTTGTGAAAATGTTAGCCTAAGTGGTTTGCCAAGATTATGTGTAGCATATCAGTGATGGAAATGGGAACAGAGCACAGCAGTCCTACTCTCTTGTAATGTGCTCTAGCCACAAGCCCAGGGTATCTTTCCAAAATAACACTAGTGGTTGAGAAAGAGGGTAGGTTGAATATTTGGCAGAAAGTTGCAAAGGAAATGGGGAAAAATGATAAAAAATAGAAAAATTGTAGTGGAAAGATTAAGTACAGGCAGCCTGCAGACCTACCAATATAGGTGTAATGCCGACAGACCTCAGTCGTCAGCGGGCAGGAGACCTCTGGAGCTTAGTGCGTGAGCCTCTACGGCATGAGCTAAAAGCCACTGGCTGTTAGCTAAGGCTGTGGATCAGACTTATCTCTTATTTTTTCTCTCTCTAAGTGATTAGGTGCCACTAGATTGGACAGAACACCACACCCAGAAGGTGTGTGGCTTACGTAGGCAGAAACTAATTTTGACTAGTTTCAATCCTAATGCAGCTAAACAACTGGAGGGAAATGGTCACGTGTGCCTAAGGTTTATAAGAAAAATCACAGGTTTGTTGAGGAAACTGCAACTTTCAACGAACAACACAACCTTTTCGCAATGCCACTCACTCACGTTTGACCTGGCTGGCAGTTGGGGCAGTGGTGAGGGTGGATTAGGATGACCTCAGGGACTTTGTTTTCCGCAGTTGCCCAGCCACACCAGAGGACAGGTTTGAGGAGGGGCCTGGTGAGTGGGGCCGCATAGAAGCTGGGCCCCCATGGGGCCTCCAGGGTCTCTAAGCTGGGGCTGGCTCTAGAGCACAGGAGCTGGGGGGCTCCACCCTGCCCGGGGGATTGGATGTATGCAGGCTGGTGGCACAGAAAGTGAGTTCACAAAAAGCAGATCTTTTCCCATGACAGAAGCAAGCAGGGAACAGGCAACAGAATACTGGCATAGCATGTCATGACTTTATTTAGGGCACGTCTACACTGACAAAGTTACAGTGCTGGCAGTTACAGCGCCACTCAGAAAGTGCAGAAGGAAAACCACTGTTGTGTGTTCACACTGACAGCTGCCTGTGCAATAGTGTGTTCACACTTGCAGTGGTATTCAGAGCAGTGCACTCTAGACAGCTATCCCACACAGCACCTCTTTCTTTTTTGCCTCTAAGACTTGTGGGAAGATGGAGGGGGGTCGCGGGGCATCCTGGGTCCTGTCCCAATGACCCGTGATGCATTGCTTCGCATCCCAGCAAGCCCTGTGTTTCTGTCCTCATTTGGCGCCATCTTTCAATGGTTTGTGTACTGCGCACCCTGCCTCTTTCGGGCTGCAGGAATGGATCCCCAACTCCTGACCAGGATGCTGCTCACTCTGACCAACATATCAGAAGTGGCAATGGAGTTATTCCTTAAACTACAAAGGCAAGAGGAGTGCGACATTGATCTCACCACATGTAGTATCTATGACACGAGATTGCTTGTGGCATTCACGGAGGTGCTGACCACAGTGGAACGCCGCTTTGGGGCTCAGGAAACAAGCACTGAGTGATGAGATCACATTGTGATGCATGTCTGGGATGACGAGCAATGGCTGCAGAACTTTTGGATGAGGAAAGCCACATTCATGGGACTTCGTGAGCTCGCCCCAGCCCTGCAGTGCAAGGACATGAGAATGAGAGTTGCCCTGTCACTGGAGAAGCGTGTGGCAATTTCACTGTGGAAGCTGGCTACTCCAGACTACTACCGATTGGTTGCTAACCAGTTCGGAGTAGGAAAGTCGACCGTTGGAGTCTTGTTAATGGAAGTGTGCGTGGTCCTTAATCGCATCCTGCTCTGAAAGACCGTGACTCTGGGCAACATGTGTGACATTGTGGATGGCTTTGCACAAATGGGCTTCCCTAACTGTGGAGGGGCGATAGATGGCATGCACATTCCAATTCTGGCACCAGACCACCTAGCCACCGAGTATATTAATCGCAACGGGTATTTCTCAATGGTTCTCCAGGTGCTTGTGGATCACTGTGGATGTTTCATGGACATTAACGCAGGCTGATCCGGAAAGGTGCATGACGCACGCATCTTTCGGAACACTGGTCTGTTCAAGAAGCTGCAAGCAGGGGCTTTCTTCCCGGACCAGAAGATCACCGTAGCAGAAGTCGAAATGACCATTGTGATCCTAGTAGACCGCGCCTACCCCTTAAAGCAGTGGTCCCCAACCTTTCCCAGAAGACTGTAGCAGGCACCAAACACCTCGCCGCCGAAATGCCGCCGCAAAGATGCATCGCATTTGAAATGCCGCCGAGAAACAGCAACGCTTCTCGGCGGCATTTCGGCGGTGGGGTGTCCTGCGGGCGCACAAAAAAGCCCCGGCGGGTGCCGTGGCGCCTGTGAGCACCGCGTTGGGGACGCCTGCCTCAGTGTCGTGGCTTATGAAGCCATACACGGGGCAACTTGACAGCAACAAGGAGCAGTTCAACAACAGGCTGAGCAAGTGCAGAATAACTGTTGAGTGTGCATTTGGCCGTTTAAAAATGTTGGCGATGCCTGTATGGGGAGCTGGACATGGCCGATGACAATATGTCTATGCTTATAGCCGTGTGCTGTATGCTCCATAATATTTGTGAAGGGAAGGGTGAAAGCTTCACTCAGGACTGGACCGCAGAGGCTCAGCGCCTGGAGGCTGAGTTTGAACAGCTAGAGACCAGGGCTATTAGAGGGGCACAGCGCAAGGTCATAAGAATCAGGGATGCCTTGAGGCAACAATTTGAGGCTGAAAGCCACTAATATTCATTACTATGCTTGGGATTGCAGTGCTTTGAATGCTAGGAGGTGATTGGTGCACATGATGCAAGGCGGGGGCTTAACATAATTGTATGTTCCTTTGCAGTGCTCTTTTTGCTTTCTCTTAATAGAATAAAGATTATTTTCAAACCAAGACAATTATTTTATAAAAAGACAACAACCGAAGGAGAGAGTCAAACAAAAAAATTCATCATCAGGGAGGGGGATGGGAGAAGGGAAGGTCTCAAGAGGAGGAGGGTCCCCGGACGGCTAAAGATTTGTGTATGTCCAGGGATCATACCCATCCTTCTTCTTTGGCGTACAATGCAGTGGGTGCTGTACTTCAGCAGGGCCAAACTACAGAGGGATGGGTGTTGAGTGCAGTCAGTAGTGGGAGTCCACAGGCCTGGACTGTGAGGAGGGAGGAGTGGAATGCTGCAGGTAGAGACTGGAGGTTGATAAGAGTGTGTAGGGGGTGCATGGGAAAGAGTTTTGCGACAGCGGCTGCAGAGGAGAGTGGGCATGGAGCTGCTTGGTTTGAAGAGCTAGTACCGCCTGGAGCATGTCCACTTGGCGCTCCATAACCATTAAGAGCCGCTCCGTGGCTTCATTCTGGTGCACTGCGTTCTCCTTTAGGTCCCTCTTCTCGCTGTCCCGCCACTCCTTCAATTCCTGTTTCTCAGCAGCGGAATGCATCATAACCTCACGGAGAAAGTCCTCCTTAGTTCTTCTTGGCTCCTTCTAACACTGCGCAGCCGCTCAGCTGGCGATAACAAAAGGGGGAGGCTGGGCTCCCAAGGTCATCTCTGTGAATTTTAAATGCAACATTATACAGAAGCAGTATTGTTGCAACACAGACAACACTGATTCAGTGCTTTAAAACACAGCCAGTACTCACACACCTGGCTGACCACAGGCAAGCACACATGAGCCACAAGACCCCCAAAATGGTGAGTAACTGCAGGGGCAGGGTAAATCAGTGTTCCTGGACCCTGCTATACACGGGACACGTGGCTTTTGGGGAGAGTCAGCACTGGGGAGGGGGAGTGGGGGGGCTGATAATCATTCCTGTCCCCACACTTTCCTCAGGATGTGATCGTTATGGAAGGGATCTCGCTGCTGAAGGTGAGCAGGGAATCAAGGGATGGTTTTCTCCAAGCCTATGGCTTCCACCCTGGCCCCTATGAGGCTTGCCTGTGTGCAGCAATGGTCCCCCCCACTAATGATGGCACAGGGGCGCAGGAAAGTTACCGTTAATCGGGCAAGAAACAAAGCAGCTCTGCCGAAGAACCTGCGGCAGTGGATTGCCAGTATCTCCACAAGAGTTTCCTAGAGGTCTCTGCGGGAGATTCCTGTGAAGTGAGGGAGTCTATCAGCAGCCTGTTCTGCCAGTCAGACTGGGCATGCGGTGGGAGACAAGCCTGCTTTCTGCAATCCAAGAACATCTATGTAAAGTCAACTTTTTCAAATACAAGTTCAGCAGCTTTCAAATAAATAAATTAAATAAAAGTGGTCCTTGCATAGAAATCTGTCATATTGGCTGTTTAACCTCTTTGCATAACCTTCTTGGGTAGGATGTTCTGCAGTCGGGGAACAACAAAATGCCCCTAGGCCCCTTTTCTCCCCTGTGGAAGATTAGTGTATTCAGTGTATTTGTCACATTTCATATACTGCACAGATATAAAACAAACCTGAGATATACTTAACAGTATAAATATTACTAAAATGGCCAAGTCAGGATATTTTAAATATATGGTGAATCTATTTTAAAATGCATTTTAAAGTACAATAAAATATTTGGAGGACAGTCTTGCAGCACGTAGAGCTGGTAGGAAAACTTTCAGTGATATGGGGAAAATGTTCACAACATTCCCCACACTTCCTCCTCTCACCCCTTAATTTTTGATCCGGTCTATTGTATGCTGTCATAATTCAGACTAAAGGCAGGGGAGTTCTACGTGCATGGGGACTGCAAGATTCTGTCTCTTGAATATGATTGTAGCCAACTGAAACAACTGTGAGAGTGGTGTGACACTCTCTCTCTCTCACCCACCTACCTTAATAGGTTAACAAGAATTAATCCCCAGCCCAGAAAACATTCAAAGAAAAGCATGAAATACACTTTGTAAAGCAGAATCTGAATATCCTGCCAGTACAAATGCAGAATTCCCAGTTAGTTGCTTGGGAAGAAAAACATGCACTGTTTACATGTGTAATTGTCATAAGTAAATCCCAGACTGTGTGTGTTTGTACAGGAACAGATATTAGGAAGTCTGTAAGGCCAAATCCAGGAGAATTTATGGCATATGGCCTTTTAAGCTGTAGAAGATGACTAGCACAGAGTGAGGCTTACATCTACAGGAAAGCTGGCATGCCACTGAGGCCACAAAACACTGACCAGCTATACAATGGGGAGAGCAAAAGCTGTTATGGGGAAAGAGAGCTGTATATTAGAAATGTCATTGGCCTTTAAGCTAAAGCATTATCTGATCTCTTGTGCTGATCTAAAAGAGAAGAATTCTAAGAATTCAGTCAGTTCAGCCTATACTTTTGACCTAGTGAATTGCAAAGTAGATCAAGGGAAAAGCGTAACTACTTTGCTACAATAGCATCTGTGTAAGGAGGACTTCTATTTGCCATAACAAAGTATTGCTCATTTATACCTCTTCTTTCAGGGACCTATCTGACCCCAAAATGTACTGAAGCACTAATGAGATTTAGATGCCTAGGTTGACATTCACTTCTGGGTAGACTGCATATTTTAAGGGCTTAAATGGGAGAAATAGATACTGATGCCAGTCACCAAACATCTGGGTTTTATAAAAACAATCAGTTATTAAACAGCTAAAACACAGCTCTTACATATGAACCAGAAGCCATATGAACCAGAAACCATTTTAGAATGATTTTGTGTGTGTGTTTTAATTACTAAATCAGTTTGTTCTGTTTTGGTATAACTTTAAAACTAATATTTTATCTCAGAAAAAATTCCTTGTGACTAACCAACTCCTAAAAATATAGAGAAGGAAAAAGACTGTACTACTTTAAAGGTCCAACCTAGCTTTCACCAAAAACCAGTAAATAGATCCTCTCCACTGTAGCTATTCCTTGCATCTTGTCAAAATTTGAATGTTGAATTCTTTGGGACGGGACTGTCTCTTAATACATGTTTTCATAATGGCTAGCGCAATGTGGCTTTTTGGCACTACTGCAATATGAATAAATAATAAAATTAAATATCAAAACATTTAAAGGAAGAATTTGCTGATAAAAATCATCATTTCAAGATGCTGCTTTTTCTGCCATTGTGACTATAGCAAAAACTGTAATAGATCAAAGAGTGTTTCAAATGGCGGACCCAATACTGCTCTCTAATGATCAGGTAATTGTGTGCTATTCCTAACAGGTAGCTAATCCTGTCTTTCAGAGTAACAGCCGTGTTAGTCTGTAGTCGCAAAAAGAAAAGGAGTACTTGTGGCACCTTAGAGACTAACACATTTATTTGAGCATAAGCTTTCGTGAGCTACATCCGATGAAGTGAGCTGTAGCTCACGAAAGCTTATGCTCAAATAAATTGGTTAGTCTCTAAGGTGCCACAAGTCCTCCTTTTCTTTTAACCCTGTCTTGTAGCTCCACCTAATGTGTAGAAATAGGTTTTGCTGTGAGGATATGAATATAGATAAACTTGGAAGGATTAGACTTTTAATAGTAAGTGTGAGTAGATGTCGACTTCACTGTATACACACAAACTAACAAAATACTTCCATTAATAATTGAATTTTACAGACAAAGTAAGAAAAATGCTGCTTGTGAACTGGACTTTGATTTTTAAGGATATTTATTTTGTATATTTTGACATGTGATGTTACCAATGTGTGTGTTAATGGTTATAAAGCTCTACTTTTTGAATCTCAACGTCTCCTTAAATTACTATTGTCTAACATACTATTGTCCAACATTCCTGCAACAATGAAAATTTAAATCAATAATAAAAAATACTTAAAGTGCATAACTTTGCAGAAGACTTACAGAAATAGAAATTGAATTCTGAAAAGTATCCATATAGAGATGGCTGAAAAGCAGAGTAATATCATCCTAAGAGGATATAACACTGTCCCATTTCAGTAAATCTATAGCAGGAAGCCAGGCAAGAAGGAATATAAGCAAGTTCTACATAGAAGCTCCACAGGGCAGCAGAGAGAGATACAGACAGCTTTTAGGGATAACTTTTTCATATCTTAATAAATTTCCTTGTGCTGTGTTAGAAAAAAGTAGTTCTTTGCCATAGTTACATCCATGCCATCCTGAAGCCTCCTTGAACCCAAAGACTTTGTGGGGAATAAGTCATTATTAACGCTACGTTTTAGTCACAGGTATTTTTAGTAAAAGTCATGGACAAGTCACGAGCAATAAACAAAAATTCAAGGTCTGTGACCTGTCCATGACTTATATTATAAATACTCCAAACAAAATCTGGGGGGGGGACACTGTTGGCGGAGGAGATGCCCCTGGGGGACTGCTGCCTGGGGCCGCCGAGCAGCGGCTGCTCTGGCTGCCTGGGGATCACTGTTGGGGGCCAACGACAGTGACCATTCTGGCTGCCCGGGGACTGCTGCCAGTGTGGCTGACCCTGGGGACCACCTGAGCAGCAGCTGGCTGCAGGGCCACCCCAGTGGCTGGTGTGGCTGTCCCCGGGGCCACCTGAGCAGCTGGCCCTTGACCTCACTGGCCACTGCAGAAATCATGGAGGTCGCAGAGAGTGATGGAATCCATAACTTCCGCAACCTCCGTGACAAACATGGAGCCCTAGTCATTATTAAGTTATCATTATTTGTATTAAAGTAATGCCCCAGCCAAGTTTGGGGTAAAATTGTTAGACATTGCACAGGCATACAGTAAAAAATAGTTTGTGCTGCAAAGAGTTAATAGTCTTAGGGCTTAGTTTACACATGTAGCACTTAGTGAAGATGCTACCTACACCGATGGGAGAGCTTCTCCTGTGGGCACAGGTACTCCACCTCCCCATGAGGCAGTAGTTATGTCAACAGCAGGATTCCTCCCAGCAACACAGAACTGTGTGTACCGGGAATTAGCTCAGTATAACGATGTCCCTTGGGAGTGGGGATGTAGTTATACTGACATAAATTTGTAGTAGAGACCAGGGGGCTTAATTCAAGAAAGGACATAACAGATTAATTAAACAACCAAATGAGGTGGGGGACAGGAATACGAGCAAATAGAATGTGTAGGTATGATAACCACAGCAGCAGCAATAATCTCAGTTTACAACCTGCGCATGAATATACTTGTTATAAAGTAATGAGATTACAAGTAGTCAGTGCCCAAAAGACCAGGTAAATGGTGTGAATATCTAGACCAACTACTAATTTTGGGCTTACCCCTACAGCATGTTCTAATTTTCACCTTACAGTGTCTAGATGGACTTCAAAGAAAAAAATATTTTTAGAAAACAAGGTGTCAGTAAGAGGGTGAGTAGCTAATAGAAACGTGCGTATATTTGAATACAATATATTTTGAGCTCTAAAGAATGCTTTCAGTAGTTTTCATTGGTACACGTCAGCTGTATTCAAAATAAATACCAATATATTTTTGTCAAACAGAATAGAAGAAAATCAGAGAATTGTTGATGCTGACTTTAGGGAGGTGTTCAAATTGATTAACAATAAAATTATCCATTTTTTATTAACTTGTAAATAAAGTGAAAATAGTTCCCTGTTCTTTCTCTGTAGATGTTGAATATTTCAGAATGGAGAACAAGTTTCCTATTGTATTCACTCTCCTGCAATTTACATGCACACACATCATCACTGTGATCTATGCTAGAGTACAAAAGACTGAGCTGCCTTTAAAGAGTTGCTGAATTATAACTTTCCCAGATCTCTCAGCTGCTTTATCCCCCTGACCAAAGGTTTGTGTTTATTACAGTGACAGGCAAATCAACTACATATAATAAATCACAGCATTATGGAGTTAGCTGCAATTATTCTGCATTTTTGAGCCCTCTGAGGAGCTGCAGGAATGCCCACACACTCTGACCACTTTTACAGACCTTAATATAGTCAGTATTATGAAAAACTATTTTTTCATTCTTATTTATCAGGATTTTTAAACTCTTGAAGATAGCTCTTCATCTGATAGATAGCAGAGTGCACAGTCAGTTTCTAATTATTATTTTTTTCCAAGTCATGGCACTTTGCACTACATGTTGTGCTGGTTCTAAGCAGCAGCTTTGGCGTCTTTTGAGGATTGTTTAATATTCAATGAGTGCATATTATTAAAATCAGTGCATGATCACTGCCCAACGAGACATCACTGCATGTTTTTTGTTGTTGTTGTTGTTGTTGTTTTTTGCAGTCCCTGGTTGAGAAATTGGTTTAATTTTAGATAAGGGAGTTTAGAAACATTCAATTTTATATCTTTCCTAGCGTCACAGTGCAACTGGCATTCTGAACACAACCAAATTAATTTCCAGAAGCTGCAGAAAATTAAACCAATGATCAGAGGTCAGATTTTGTTTCTGCCCACATTTCACCAAGCCCTGGTTATCTAGAGTGATGAACTCAACAGGATAGTTCAAGGAAATCTGCTGATGCTAATACATAAATACATCTTATCATTAAGCCTCAGAGCCCAGCCATATGAGTAATTCACTTTCAGCAGACCCAATCATAACCTAAATCGATCAAGTTCTCGCTGCCCAAGATCAAGCCCTGCAATGTTCAGACACATGTTTTGGGTATTCCAAGTTGGCAAGTGTACTGGTGAAATTCATTCAGGGTATCAAGAATAGACACTAGCTAAGAAATCCAAACACTGATTTTAAGTCCACTTGCTCTTGGAATAAAAGGTATCTAATGTACATATCTAGGGCCGTATGACCCTCATCACCATAAGTAACAAAACCATTTATTTTCCTTCCCCTCCCTTCCCATGGGGTAGAGACTTGGAGTGTGGGGGAGAGAGAGATTTACTGCAGGAAAGCTAGCTTGATGCAATGAGATTTGCATTTGGTTCTTAACCATTGAGTGTAGCGGTCAGTTGTGTAGTGTAGGTTTATTGATAAGACTTATGTCTGCTGGACCCATGAGTCTTCCCATATTGCTCACCAGTTTCATGGCTCCAGGAAACGCTGCTGTTGTGGGAGTTCATGGACAGAGAGGGAGAGGTGATGTCTTAGCTAGCTCAAGTAATTTTCCCAGAAGGACTTTGAATATAATGATAGATTAGATTGTGTATTTACTGGAGAGCTAGTGCAGAGAGTGGAGCTAGGTGTCACTTAGACAGGCTCCTGTATTTTGCACTAGTTGGAGATTTTTTTTCAGAGTGGAGTTTCACTTTTAGCCAAGAGCTGTAATAACTGAGCCTGGAGGTTTTATGTGTGTGGATCATCCTGGCTAGATGGGCAGTCGTCTGAGCAGCAGCAGATGGAAATGGACAGTTTTTGCATAGCAGGTTATTTGGACATACAGTAGCACTGAGGAGTCCTACAGGACTATACACTGACTTAGCATTTGTGCACAGATGCCCTCAAAAGCAGCAAATGTGATGGAGGAGTTGAGTACCTTGAAGTGCTTTACTGTTGTTTCTACCAGTGTCACCTCCATTTTGTTTGTGTTCAGCTTCAGCCAGATGCTTTTCATCCCGGTGCTGTTCTCAGCCAAGTGCTGTAAGAGCTGGGAGACCTTGGTTTTTTTCCATTGGAAGTAAAGGTGATGTAAAGCTGGCTCTTGTCTGCATGCTGCTGTATTTCAGCCTATTGTGATGGATCTGCAAAGCAGGTGACTGCAACTCCCAATAGCCTCTTCCTCTAGCCAGGCAAGGCGAATGGTCCTGAGCTCAGCAATGTCCAGATTCTGTTTGGGAGTGGGAGCCCCATAGCAGCAGGGAGCTGGAGGGAAGCCCAGAAACTATATGCAGAGCCATGTGTGGAACAGGCTGTGACAGCTGGACACTACAGCTGGGTACGGGTCTGTGTGGGACATATGAGGGCGTAGCAGTGGCTGGGCAGGGAGCCAGCGTGGAGGGGCCAATGAGAGAGAGACTGAGCTTGGAAACATGGTAGCACCCATCTGCTGCAAAAGAGACTGGACTGGAGAGGGCACCCCAGGCACTATGCCTGAAGAACCCTGACTGTCGATTGGACGACCCCAGGGACCCAAACAAGAACCGCTGTTGCTCACTTTGAACTGTAGCTGTTTAAGCCTTGGTATCTAGGGTATCTGTAACCTTTCCCTTTCCTGACAGCCCTAGTAAAATACCCTTTCCCTTAGCCAAGTGTCTGTCTGAATGTTTATTGAGATCCACCAGGTGGATTAGGACCTACAAACCTAGCTGCTGAAGGACCTAGAGTGCTTGCCTCCAAGCTGCAGTACACCTGGCATGCTACTGGCATCCTACGAGTTTGGTGTAGTAGGTGGCCACAATAATGTGTCTCCATCTTCCAGTGACTTCACAGAGATGTTGAATAAGATAGGGGATAAGGTTTGGCTCCGGGGTGCTCCACAGCTGAGGGCTCTGGAGGAGCGTGACAGAGCAGTTGTCCATCTAGGTGTAATCTGAGAGGAAGGAACTGAGCCATTTCAGAGCATTTCTGTTCACCTTTGCATACCCTTTAGAATAAAGTGTCGGATGCTGCAGAGCTGTCCAAGATGAGCAAAGGTCTACTTCCCTAATCAATGGGCTGGACAAGAATACGTCGGCCTACAGATCTAGTGCAGTCTCTTCACCATGTGCTGGCCTGAATAAAGGTTACTGGCAGGTGACTTGGGAGACTTTTGCCATTCTTGATTAGTTTGTTTAGGATAGGGAGGTTAGACTGTGGGTAGTAGTTTACAAGGTCACTAACATTGACAGATCGCTTTAGTAATGGTTGGACTACTGTATATATTAGCGTGGGAGATAGAAGATGTCCCCCGCCCCCTTTTCCAATCTCTGTTAATAGGAGTCCCAGATTTTGCCTACCAGCCAGGAAGGGAAGGGGTCAGAGTCACAGATGGTGGCCTTGACTGCTCCTAGTGCTTGCATGATTGCCTCTTGTCTGAATGGGATGGAGGCTTAGAAGCACTGTCTTCTCATGTGCTCAGCTTGTTGTTCCTGGTGTCCTGTGAAGCCATCCCTAGCGTGAGAAATCTTCTCTGAATATAAAATGACAGTTCCTCACTAAATTCTGGCAGAGCGTAGAGACAGTTTTGGCTTATGAAACAATTTAGGATGGGATTTACAAAGGAGACAATGGAAGCTGGATATCTAAGGGTAGGATTCACAAATGTATTTAGGCACATAATTCCCATTGAAGTCTATAATATGCTCCTTTGAAAATCTCAGCTTGACAGTAAAGTAGTGGCCTAAATTGATATTTTCAGTAGCCCATACTTTTTCTAGATCTACGTGACTCTAGCTAAGACATTCCTAAAAATGATGCTACAGCAAATCTGAAGATTGGACCAAAATCTAATGTCATTCATACCAGTGTCAGTCCATTGAAATCAATGAAGTGAACCTGTGAAGGGAATAGCAGAAAGTGACCCAGTGTGTTTTTTTTCTCTTGAGCAATATTTTTAAAAAAGCAGATTCAAGTTAAGTGACTATTTTTAAGTTTAACTGCAACCAACAGATGGCAGTACAGAGTCAATTATAAGTAGTACAAACTCAAAAGGAACGTTTCAGGAACGTTGTAACCAGGAACATTATATACAGTAATTGCATCCAGGGATTTTTTCAGTGCAGCTGTCAAGAAGAAAAATCAAACAGAAAAAATTACACTACAGGTTCCATTTACCTTTACAACTAGCCTCTCTCCTCGGGTGACCACCTAGCCTATATTTTTAAGGAAATTCTACAAGCCCCAAGATCATCAGGTACAGCTGAGCTCCACTCATGGCTGAAAAGAACAACCCAGAAAGAAGGGTTGAGGGAGAAAACTCCTAAATTCCCTTGAGTTGGATGAACCTGAAGACTTCTGTGTTTGGACGCAGGTTTGGGATTTAGCTAAAATATGATCAAATACATTATGTAATAATTGTAATCATGAGAATACATGTATTGGAAATAGCATATAACTGGCAAGAGAGGACTGACTGCATGCACAAACAACCTGCCCTCATTTTCTGCAATCCAAGGAGGGGCTGTCAGAGTTCGGATCTCTTCTTGGCTCGCCACTTCTCAATGCAACCAGCCTCCCACTGCAACTCATACAACAGGAATGGGCTCCCAGAGAGTAAAACTTCTGAGTTGGATTTATGGGTCAATGGTATTAAGGACTTGAACCTGCAGTATTCAGACTTATTCTGATACAAACCTGTTCCAAGTTTGAGTCAAATTCTTTTGATGGCCCATCCACCCAGCCCTACTGAAGACCCTATTTCTTTGGGTGCCTACAATAAACATATTTGAAAGCTGAAAAGTCCCATTGAATGTTTATAATGATTTAGCTGAGGAGACACAATATATAACTGTATGCAAGAGACTAGCAATTTTGTCCCACACTAATACAGACGTTCATCAGTGTTGCTTGCCAGTCTGTAATTTTAGTGGTCATTTTCTACACTGTTATTGCTTTGAAAGCCTATATAAAGCAGGATAAATAGCTGTTCTCACAGCCAAACTGGTTGCAACCCATTTTACATTGTCTGTAAGAACACATTTCCTTACCATTTAACTACCTCAAATTGCTAGGCTGGGTAATGCAAGGCATGACTAATTACCAATATTGTGTGTAAAAGTCTCATAAACATCTATACTGCAAAACATTTTACCATTATGCTGTCAAAATATAATGCTTAGAGGATTGTGAAATGCCTCACTCATTTATCACACTACTATATGTTAGCTACAGGTTGCAGGATTTTGCCAATTACGCCTCCCTGTGACTGACACTGAACATAAAGTCAGCACCATGGCCGTACTGTATATGCAAGGTGACCCAACCTGAGGGTATTTTATTGACTTCAGGCCTGCTCCTCCTTCTGTTGACTTTAATGGGAGCACATTAGTGCTTTCAGCTGGGTGTACTCGAAGGGTATTGTAATAGTGACACATGATAAGGCAGACTGTAATACTTTCACATCAGATCATCTTTAAAGGAAAAGATGTTTCTTCCTAGACCAGATCAGCATTCTGTTCCAAAGAAGGCATAGTTTATGGCTGCTGAGAGTTACAGTCTGCTAGAGTTATATGCTATCAATGTGTAAAGAGATTCACTGATCATGGACACTTTTATAAGTAAAATTTGGAAACAAATTTGAGCGGAACACTGTCTCTTTAAAAAGTCCTATAGGCTGCATGCATGCCATCTGGAGCGTTTGTTTTTTGTTAAATCTCACTAACTTTATAGCATTGGACTGGGTCAGTACTTGGATGGGAGACTTCACAGGAAAATCTAGGGTGCTGCAAGAGAAAATTATTAACTCTGGTATCCAGGTCAAGGTTTAACTTGAGACATGAGACAAAACCAGGGCCTCATGAGTCACACTGGCTGCAATTTCTTGGTAGAATTCAGGATGGTGGTTTAAAGTCCTGAATGCTTTAGGGTCAGGGAGACTGTCTTGGTCCTCTGGCATTTGCTTCCTCCCTTTGGCCTCACAGCCCGGAGCTGCTAGCCTTCTGGACATACTGGAAAGCTTTGCTTTTCTCTTGATTACTTGCAGGGTAGGTAGTTACGAGGAGGGGTTTTTGTTATCCTTATGGTCATTTTGCCATTGGATGTTTATAAGAGCTAACTGAGCTGTACCTTCTGTGATTTTTGAATTTTCTGACGTTGTGGAACAGTGGCCCAAGCTTGGGATGGGGGCTTCCATTTATAAATGGAAATAAATAAATAATGTAGGCAATTACATTGTGCCTACCGAACACGCCCTGTAACTTCAACTGAAGAACATGTTCTTTTCACATAGCACTGCTGCCATGTTCCATCCCAGAATGGCTCCATTTCACTGGTAATAAAGTGAGATAATCATTAGGGACTGGGTAGTGGCATTACCAGCCATGGCTATTTTAGGGAGGGAAGATACAGAAGGACAACAACAGCAGCAGCTCCTCCAACCACTCTGCCTGCGGAGGCAGGAAGGATGATTCTTTGGGCATTATAGGTATGCATGCAAATGTGGCAATTGCTATGTTCTTTTTAAGGCTGTGAAGGAGTGGGATAAACTCATGCCCATTCCAGTCACACTTCTTTTGAAGTGTCTAGCAATTCTGGTAGGGCTAGGAGTCCCTCACTCAGGGAAGGTAGGCACCAGAATTCTTGCTGCCTCTTTGCAGATGCACATGTATGGGAAGTAGAGAATAAGTTCTTACTATACCCTCTTTCCAACTGTGGGCATCTATTCAAAAGCAGCCAGAATCCACCACTAACTATATAGATTGTTTGTAGTTCTGTAAAGCACCATCAGGCTTGTGAAATTCAAACAGCAAATTAAGAATAAACAATAAATCTCCTATTCATGTGGTATTCCAGATGCATAGAACATGCCTTGTTGGCAGCCAAAAGTGCCTGCCAGGAATTCCATGTCTTGTCTTTGACTGCTCAGATATACTCTGACTAATGTACAAGTGTCAACAGGCATTAAGAAGAAATGGGTATGTGCTGCCAGTGCTTCAGTGCTGTCACACAGGGAAGACCTGCGAAAGAGATGGCATTCAGAGAATTATGCCATATATATGTATCTCAACATATGGTTGCTTGGCATGTACACCCAAGGACCACTGACCAACTTGTGAGAGGGCACTAGGCCATCTGAACAGGTGGTCAGGAGCAGTGGCACACAAAGATGCTCCTCACGTGTGCTTGCTGAGGGTACGATTTCCTGCTAGACCATCGGGAGCTTATGCACAGTTAAGGGGATGTGCAGTCATTAATCCAGCTCTGAGCTGTATTAACTTTAAAAATAGCTTTTGTGGCAGCATCAAGATGTTTTGACCCATTTAAATTCAGCAGAGCAGTGTATAAGGATCAGAGATGTCTGGTAAAGCTACGTGCCTGTGGATCTTAGAAGCCCCCACTGAATCCACCTAAGGAGCTTCTACACTCTGCAGAATAAGGTAGCAATGCACAGGTTTTTTAGGCCTTACCTAAAGGCAGTCCCTGCAATTCCACAGTGCAGTGGGAAAAGATAAGGGTAAGATGTAGTTAGTATAAATTAGTATAATTGAGTCCTTAACAAGAATAAATCCTTTGAGGCTAACAGGGAACTCCTCAGCATCTGAGGTGTCACATTATGGAAGATTCAGGTAAAGAAGTTAATGTATTGCTGACTATATAATAAACCTAAATCCAGATTCTCAGCCGGCATAAATTCATGTAGTTTCTTTGAAGTCGGTGGAGCTGCTCAGACTTACACCCTTCTTATTTGTATTACAGTAGCTCCTAAAGGCAGCTGAGGAGCTGGTCATTAAATTAACAATAAAGATTATGTGAGGCAGTGTGGGAGGGAATCTATGAAAGCAGTTTCAATACAAAAGAGCCATTCAGTCCCTTTTGCTGTACTCACTAGGCTCCAGTGGACCCTTTGCAGAGGGAGTGCCGGTCCAATGATATGACAGCATCAAACAGTGAGTATTTCCAAAGGAACTTCAGTGGGTGCCATCTTGAAGAGTGGTGCCAAATACAGCAACATCCACTTTGTAGGTTGTGATACTACTAGCCAATTTGAACCTATGGTTCATAAGAACTACTGTCTTTACAGGTACCAGTATTCCAATCCTCAGGTGTGCAGCATACATATCTCTAGTACATTATACTGCACTTCACCTATGTTCCTAAAAGCATCCTGACATTTGAAGATCTGTCTGCATAATAAGCACCCTTGAACCAATTACTTCTCAGTTTCAGTCAGAAGAATCCTTTTCTAAGGACTGGTTTCAGAGTGGTAGCCGTGTTAGTCTGAATAAAGACTGGGACTGGTTGGGTCATTACAAAACCTAAACCTAATTTCCCCCATACTAATTTCCCCCTACTGTTACTCTCACTTTCTTGTCAACTGTTTGAAATGGGCCGCTCTCATTACCACTACAAAAGTTATTTTTCCTCCCTTGGTATCCTATTGGTAATTGAATTGTCTCATTAGACTGACCTCACACTTGGTAAGGCAACTCCCATCTGTTCATGTATTTATACCTGCTCCTGTATTTTCCACTCCATGCATCTGATGAATTGGGTTCTAGCCCACGAAAGCTTATGTCCAAATAAATGTGTTTGTCTCTAAGGTGCCACAAGGACTCCTCGTTTTTTCTAAGGGCTGTTTTTGGTGGAACTGATTTTGAAGTCAAACCACTAGAGGGCATATGCACTCTGTGAAGCAATTCCTTGTTAGCGAATATACAAGCTCTGAGATTCCTACAAGGTGCATTTCTGTGACTACTCAATGAAAATGAAATAGCTTTGGCTTTACTCACACCCTCTTATGTTTGTTTTCTGTGCGCATTAGGCCCATTGATATTCACTCACATGAGTGCTCATGGAAAGTGAATTTTAAGTTTGCATGTTCATGTATCTGCATGGAAAGTCCTGTATCTTATATAGGATAGGGCAGTGCTTAACACCATAACTGGAGGAGAGGAGTCACAAATTCCCACAACAGAGTTCTAGCACAGAGACAGTTACTGAAGCAGACAAAAATCTGATCATATCCCTTGCAGGTAGGATCATGTACACATGTACAATTACTTTTTGTCAGCAAAAAATCATATTTTTAAAGCCATACAAGACCACTGTGATCATCTAGTTTGATAACCTATGTAACACATGACATAGGACTTCCCTGAATTAATTCCTGCCCCAGATCCTATAGCTGTGGCTGAACTAGAACATACCCTTCAGAAAAAAAGACATCCAGTCTTGATTTTAAAATTGCCAGTGAGAGGGAATCCACCTCAGCCCTTGGTAAATTATTCCAATGGTTAATTATCCTCACTGTTAAAATTTGTGGCTTCACTGTAAGTCATGTTTTCCAATACTTTATCATTCTCTTGGCCCTTCTCGGAACCCTCTCTAATTTTTCAACTTCCTTTTCAGAGTCTGGACACAGTATTCCAGTGGTAGTTTCAGCAGTGCCAAAGACTAAAGTAATATAATCTCCCTACTCCTACTTAATATTCTGCTATTCATACATCAGTGGATCGCATTTTTGCCCTTTTGGCCACAGCATTGCACTGGGAGCTCATGTTCAGTGGATGACCCACCATGACCCCAAGTCCTTCTCAGAGTCACCGCTTCCCAGGATAGAGTTCCCACCATCCTGTAAGTATGGCCTATATTCTTTGTTCCTAGATGAATGACCTTACATTTGGCCACATTGAAATGCATGTTTGATTGTGCCCAACTTACCAAGTGATGCAGATTGTTCTGTATCAGTGACCTATCGTCTTCATTATTTACCACTCCCCCAATCCTTTTGTCATCTGAAAACTTGATCAGTAAAGATTTTGTTTTCTTCGGGGTCAGTGATGAAAAAATTAAGTAGTGCAGGGCCACGACCCATTCCCTGCAGAATCCCACTGGAAACACATCTGCTTGTTGATGATTCCCCATTTACAAGTACATTGAGACCTATTTATTAGCCAGTTTTAATTCATTTAATGTGATATGTTGATTTTGCCTCATTCTAGTTTCTTAATCAAAATATCGTGTAGTACTACGTCAAATGCCTTACAGAAGTTAAGTATATTACTTAGATTACTTATATTACATCAACACTATTACTTTTGTTCAAACCACCAAATGACAATTTAAATCCAGTGCCCGTGCTATAATTCATCTGTGATGAGATAGAGAAGGGGGAGAGAGTTCTCTCACTAGAGCCCTGACAGAGACAGTTAAACAAGCTTGGAGTAGGTTATAAAAGCACCCTTTGCAGCTGGGATCACACATATAATTACTGGGTGAGAATGTGAAAAGAGAATCAAACCAACTGGTTGGTATCCATCCAGTTCATCTCTTTGTAGCATAACTTGTCCATGAATGAGGCTTTTGGGCAAGGCTTGGGTCACCCAGAAAGAGGTGACACTTTTCTAAAATTCCCTAATTCTGCTATCCATCCGTAACTACTGCCTCTCCCTTATAACCAGATGACTTCTTCAAGCCCATCCTGGGTATGAGTTACTCATCCAGTCTGGAAACAGGAATAATGCCATGTAATTTATATAACGCATTAGAACTATTGCAGTTATTCTCCAGTGTGGCGCTCAGCACAGCATGAACCTACAGGGATTTGATGAGTAGGTGGCTCATATTGCTGGTCACATCTGATTTTGCAATGTTGAAGGCCTCCTATCCCAAAATTAGATCTGATACACTGCATCTGCCTAGTATGTGAAGCCAAGAGTAAAGTTAATATAAATTCCAATGTACCCATCCCTGCATTGCACCAGAGTCCCTGCATGAACTGAACAAGGTTTCTTCTTGCTGTGGCACTGTAGGCATTAAAGCTGATAAGCTCTGTTATTTGTAGCATACACATAGATCAGTGTTTCCCAAACTTGGGATGCCGCTTGTTCAGGGAAAGCCCCTGGCAGGCCGGGCCGGTTTGTTTACCTGCCGCGTCTGCAGGTTCGGCCAATCGTGGCTCCCACTGGCCGCGGTTCGCTGTGCCTGGCCAATGGGGGCTGCAGGAAGCGGCATGGGCCGAGGGACGTACTGTCCGCCACTTCCAGCAGCCCCCATTGGCTGGGCACAGCGACAGACACGGCAGGTAAACAAACCGGCCCAGCCCGCCCAGGGGCTTTCCCAAGTGGCATCCCAAGTTTGGGAAACACTGACATAGATGAATTAGCTCAGGATTTCCTGGCTACCGTGACGGCCATGGGATTTTAAGTGGTTAGAGGCTCAACTGATTACAGCCGGTTATGCTCTGGGTCTACTATTTTAAGTTGACACTGGAGAACTGTAACATGGGCAGTTATACCAATGACATGGACAAATTGTTGACCTCTGAGGTTAACTCATGCCTGTCTTGTCAGGATGAAGAATTGTTTTGATGATATGCCCTTAGATTAAAGGGACCAGAGAGGTTCCAGAAGATTGTGGAGGAACCTATTGTTGTTCCATTCTATTGATGCTTTGTTAGGATTTTAATTTTGTTTGTCTAGTGAGCTGGTCAGTCATTGATATAGTAGTCTCCCGCCTTCCTCTGACTTTGCTTCATCCTCACATGTCATCTTGATTTACAAATGTACAATTGCAATTGAAGTGACAGAGTAGATGGCTAGAGCATCAGTGACAAAAGGCTAGTACTGAAGCAGATTGTTTGTGGTATAGAGTTTTTAAGCTCCTATTGCCTACAGTGAGGTCTTCCCTACTTCTGTCTTCAAGTCCTTGCTTCCGTTGAGCATTTAGGGGGAGTACAGGATAGCTGCTCTAATAATCTCAGCAGGATCTTTGTTGGGAGTGCCCAGCAAGGGCCACTGGCCTCCCAGTCCCAAAACCAGTGCTTAGATATCAAGATAATAGGTATCTTGTAATTATCTTTTTTTAAAAATCACCCTGTCTCAGATGAAGTATGTGCTTACTTAGTCCCCAGAATTAGAGTTGGACTAGGGAAACCCTCCTGGCTTTCACTGTAATTGCTGTCTCTAGAGAATTCAAGAGTTTGAGATGTCCTGTAAACCGCTAACACAGTAAATAGTAGGACCTCAGTTGGTGAAGGCAGTAGGTAGGGTGCTATATAAGAATCTGAGTTTAGGTTCCCAAACTGCTTGTGAACTTGGATTGTGGTTCAGAAACAAAATAGAATTCTGAGTCCACCTTGATTTTTGGTTGGGTTCAGGAGTCAACGAATATTTAAATTGGCAGCCTTGACACAGATCCTCAAAGGAGGCTTTAAAAAGGCGGTGGGGATGATGAAAATCCTTACAGAATCCTACTAGGGGAAGAGTGATCTTCCCCAGTGATCTAGTTATTTAAGCAGGAACACAAGACAGGCACTGACTGTTTGAGAGAGAGCTTTCCTCAGACGCTTTGAGCATAAAGTTATATGGCAGGCAGTCAGCCATGACTTTCACTAACTATTAAGCACAATGATGACAGGGAAGTGCACTAACTGGAGTATCACATGACTACCATAAAGCCAAACACATGCATAAAAATAAGTGGCCAGTCAGACCCATGCATTTAAAGAAATTTGATAACGTCTCAAAGTATAAAGGTGAGCAGGGAGGCAAATCCAAACACCTAAAAATCATGCTCTGATGGGATTGGAAATCTGAACTCAGATGCCAAGTTCAAAACGCAAAGGACTTTGAATGTGGGTTTTGGTTCATGCCCATCTTTATACTTAACACACATTTTTACCATTTATATTTCAGTCTAGGAACCCTCCTTCTCTAAGAGATAAACTTTTGGCCGACATGCAATATGATATAACATGCTCTGCTGCTATTCTTTGCTGGCAAGTGATATTCTGTATAACACAAGCAGCTACAGCATACGGTCTGCACTACTAGCAGTACGACCCAATAAGTATGATCCGACAGCTATCCAAATTACTTGTGGAACTAAAGGATTTGGTCTCTCAAACAAGCCCATTTCATTTAACAAGAATTGCTGCTGAAGTCACAGTTGCCCTAAACAGCCATATCTCCTGTGCCACCTCGTATCACATCTAAAATCTGAGCAAGATAATGCGTTGCAAATTGCTTTGATTTCCATATGAAGCTTTTGTGAAAGAAATAAAACTATTCCCTTATCCAGAAAGTTGATGTTCACTACTAATAGCAGTTATCTACTCCTGCCATCCTTCCTGCACTGCAATAAAAACATCAGTCGCACTAAGTACTTGTAGCAATTATTTGTAATAGGTAAATTCATTCTAATAACTTGAGAAACTGTTTGGTTTCATTATTCCCATCATTTCATTGATCATATCATGAACTCCTAAGGAGAAACTGAAATATCAAATAGAAGACATGGCTAATAACTGAATAAGGAAAAAACGTAAATACTTTAGTTTAAATGATAGTGTAACTCTCCAAGGAGAGGGGAAGCCGTTTCCCAAAACTACGTTAGCTGCTGCACCCACGCACAATTGGTGAAGCTCTGTGATGACAGGCCATGCATCCACACTAGACAGGAAGGTGTTAAAAAGTAGCTGTGGGTTCAGGCGGCCCTGTCCCTCCATATCTGTGAAGTATACCGGATTTGGAGAGGAGCCTTAAAAGGAGATGCTGCTATAGCTGCTGGCCCCTGCAGTGACATTTTCAAAGATAGACGGGAAGGAAGTGAATGTGAGGTTCACTGAATACTCATGGGAAGGAGGAGCATCTGGCAGGATTTACTGGAAGGTGACAGGGAAGGATGGAGCAAAGACCACACTGGGAACAGTATTTCCTACCTACTGTCAGGATCCAGAGCAAAGGGAGGCAGGAGTTTGGGAGCCAGGAACTGGAGTCAGAGTCAGGAGTCAAGCCAAGGGTCAGACCCAGAGACAGTCAGGTATCAGGGTCAGTGCTCAAGTTCCAGATGTTCATCAGGAGTGAAACCAAGTCAGAGCCAAGGTCAATACCAGGACTTCGGAAGCAGTACAGTCATAGCAACTGGCTAGGAATATAGATTGTTGCCTGGTCTCTTCCTTGTGTGCTTCATCAGTTTATAGAGGATCAAGTAGCCAATCAGGGAGCACTAAGACAACTGTCAGTTGGATCACTCAAGGTAGAACTTCCTGTTGTGTTCAACCTCTATGGATTGTTTTGGGTCTCAGGGAGCAGCCAGGTTACAGCTGTTGCTGGGTGTTAGGATGGGGCTGTTGGTTGTCTGGTAGCCTTGCAGACCTGTGTTCAAGTCTCACTGACCCTTATACCTATTATCAGATTTCACAGGATAATTCCTATTTTGATAGGTTTGTCTTGCATCATCCAAGTCAAGACCTGAGAAAGCTGTGTGCATGTGCACGTTATGCAATGACTTGTTGCCTGGAAGGGATATGGTAGCTGTTTACACCCTTCACATTTTGATAAACTTCAAGCAGGAAAAGGAGCTATTTGGAGTGATACAAGGAGTTATAAACAGAAGGAATTGGATGAAATTTTAAACAGATAAGTTGAATATCTGGAAAATTAATTTAATTTTATTAAATGATGGAAGTCTATCAAGGGAAGCTGTAGATGCCTTGATGAAGACAACATTTATAGCTATACTGAAGAACTAGGTAGTATATTGTAATGACAATCATGCACAGACAGAAGAATAGAAATAAAGGAGTGAATGGGTCTTTTCCAGCTCTAACTTCTATGTTCTTATTCACCACACTAACACAGACATCATATCATATACCACTTTTTCCCAAATGTGAGGATTTGGTGGGGCTGGACTGTTTTAAAGCAATTTACCACATTATTTTCAAATTTTAGTAAAGGGCAAGTCCATTTTGGGTATCTGATTGAAACTTAGGGCTGCAGAGAAATATTTTTGTGTAGTTCAAGCCCTGTCTGGTCTGAGTTAATTTTAAAATGCCATTTTCCATTTTTAGTCTGTTTAATCCCTCTCCCACTAACCATTAGAGGAAAGTTCTTGCATTGTTAGGGGGGGTTCTCAAGCTATCTGTCCCAAGTAGGAAGGCACATTCATGTAATAAAAAATGTTTCATGTGAATTTAATACTTGTGTGAAGAGTCCATTGACAGCCCTGGAGAGTACAGACATGATCCAGTGCCTATGGAAGTTGATTGATGGGAAGGGGGTGTCCTTTCATTGAAATCATGGGCTTTGGTCATGCCCTAAAAGCCTATGTCTCTCACACATGTGCCTAACTACACAGTGAACAGTCCTGCTGAAGTTAATGGAACTGCTCGCGGTACATGAAGTAAAGCACATGTGTAAACCTTTATGGGACTGTGGCTGTGATGATTTTTCAGGTATACAGGACTGAGAGTCATATTTTTATCCCTTTTGTTGGAGGCAATCGCTTGTGCTTAGCTGGGTGTCAGCTCCCTGTTACCCACCCAAACTATCGCTTCTGGGCTATGCCAGTCCTTACGTTGTCTTGCAGGTTAACAATGGGTGTACCCAATCCTAAAACCCCTTTGAACCCAGGTCTGCAAGGCCATCCAGCCCCTTATTCACTGAACACTCAGAGTGATACCAGGTCTGCTGTCTGAAAGGGAACAGTGTGCACACCAGCTTGAGTGATTCAACTCAGGATCAGCCCCTTGTATAATACCACAGAGCTGAGATATATTTTATAATGAAAACAACAATAAGTTTATTAATAAAGGTACAAGATTAAAAAAATAGTGAGAAAGGGTAATGGAAATAGAGGTTACATGTAAAACAAAATCATAACATGATTTCTAGAGTCTAAATTTAACTTAAACTTCTTTAGACAGAAGGTTAGCCTGTTATCTCCCCCAAATATCCTTTGCAACATTTCAACCAAGCCTCGTTGAAGTTCCTTTTTCATGAATGTAATTGTACTGCCTGATTACTTCCTATGTACAGGATGAAGAGTTGGCTTCTTGCCACCTACTTATATCCCCAAAGTGCATTGTCTGTCCTCAGGGAGTTTAAAACAAAACAAAACAAAATCCCACCACTAACAAAAAACCCTTTGCTTGTTTTCTGGTGTGCTGCCTCTTCCCTGGTGATTTCACATCTCCCTGTTGATTTAGTATGTAGATGTGCAGCCATTGTTTTAGCTTACAGTGTTTAATTTACATGCCAACAGATAGGTGAATAAACATCTCTTGTCTGACAAAAAAAAACAACACAATTGCTTGTCAACTCTGCCTTGATACAGACTATAAAACAGTAGCAGCCGTGTTAGTCTGTATTCGCAAAAAGAAAAGGAGTACTTGTGGCACCTTAGAGACTAACCAATTTATTTGAGCATAAGCTTTCATGAGCTACAGCTCACTTCATAGCTCACGAAAGCTTATGCTCAAATAAATTGGTTAGTCTCTAAGGTGCCTCTAGTACTCCTTTTCTATTCAGTCAGGTAACAAAACAGAGAATCCGGCCCTACATATACTAGTGAGGCACTAGACAAAAGTGAACCTGTTCTAGAGAGTTTGACTTCTTCCTCATTTCCTGTTCACTGGTATAAATGCTAAGCATCTCACTGTCTTACCACAGTTCATGACAGTTCTTAATGAATGAATGATGAGCAGAAAAGGTTTCTAGCCAGCTAACAGTCAGCTTCATTCATGCTAATTGTTTGAGGGGATTGAAAATTACTTAGCAACCACTTCAGTAAATGATGGGGAAAACACAACAGAGCAGTTTCATAACTGTAATGAAGCAAACATCATTAAAGCCTCTCTGCTGATCATACTTCCTGGTTCTGTGTGAGTGGCCTGAACAAACAATACATGCACTGCATTAATAATGCATCCCAAAAAAACACTGACTTTCTCCTGCTTTGTGGAATGAGTTGGCAGACACCTCTGACTCCTCTGGAAAATATTAGCATTCTGCACTGAAAAATATTTGAACATTAATTGTTTTTAAACAGAAGGGTAAAATATCTAGGTAAATAAAATTGTAGGGATAACTCAGAGTCTGTTTACTGAAAATGATAAATAATAGGGACCAAATGCTCACCAGGCACAAAACAGTGTAGCTCTACTGAAATCAATGGAGTTACACCAAATAACACCAGCTGTGGATCTAGCCCTAAGCTGCTTTTCTTATAAGTAATGAGGGTTTTTGCCTTTTAAAAGAATAAGGAAAGTTTAAAGTGATAAGATAAAGATGTCTTCAGAATTTTTAAAATATTTTTCAAACACTGTTTATAATGTTAAGAAGCTTCAGTCTGAAATCAGATGGATTAATACAATTATTTGTTTACCCTCATATGCACACACTGGCTTTGTTTTTAGAGGGTTACTCACGATGGTCAAACTCTGGGCTGCGTTTGTATGTGCGCCAGTAAACCACTGAGTCAGTTGCTTTGACAAAAGACCATGACACATTTTTTTTTAAAGGTAAATTCACTAAAGAATTTCCTAAATTTAATTTAACTATCATGTGGAGTCCAGAGAGAACAATTAAAACATCTCGGTTATATACAAGAAGACTATGATATTATCACAGTATAGCTTTTAAGAAGAAAAATTATCCAGAAATAGCACCCATTAAACAGTAGTTATAAGTCTGTCATTGAACATAGGCACTCAGATACCGCAGTGGGGGGCAGTGAATGACAACCTTGGTGGGTGTGGAAGTATAACATTGTATAAGTATAATGGTGTAAAAGGGGACATGCTGGATACATTGTATATGAGAGGGCATGCCAAAACATATTACAAAGTATCTGAGGGAGCACACGTAGGGACAGTTAGCTTTTGAATGGAGAAGCAATTAAGATAGAGCCAGCACGTCTAAGAAGCAGGCATCAGAATGGAAGGTGTGAAGGGCAATTAGTTAAGTTAACTGGAAGCTGTTAAAGGAGATTGTTAAGGGTGGCAGGTAATTGAAGATACGTGACTGGTCTCAGGGATCTCGGAGGGTGGTGACTAAAATCTTTTTTTCTTCTTTTGTCTGTAACTTCTCTGTAACTTGTTCTCCAAAAAACTGTATAAATTAAGAGACACAAGCCCCACTCGGGGGTTCACTTCTAAATGTATTAGCAGAGCAGCTTTGCTAATAAAACAGAGTGGTCTGATAAATTGTGAGTCTGAGTCAAACTTTGACAGTGGGTAAATAGGTTAAAAGTCAGCAATAAAAAGAGACGATAAAACTAACATGCATAGTATATTCCATTATTCAGACATTTAATTAATGACAATATTGACATGTAAAAACGCACCTTACACATTTCAACACCTTTAACTCTGACCTTCAAGAAATACAGTACTTACTGTTGATAGATATTTGGCTGTGTGTGTGTTCCCTCCGTATGCTGGCCCAGCTCTGCACAAGTAGCTGGCACAGCAGACCTCGAGCAAACTGCCCAATGACCACAAGATCAGCTATGATGTGAAGGCACTTAGTCAGGTTTATTGTCAATGAAACACCCGGATCAATGTTTACAGTTATACAAGCACGTGTGCCCGTGACAATGGATGCAGCTCAGTGAATGGTGGGACTTTCCATTCCCGCCTCAGTTGGCCAAAGAAACTCCCTCTGAGATACCTCTTTATATACCAATACAAACAAGTTATGTATTGCCTCTGTGACGTATCTAAGTGCCATCCTCTAACATATTTGGGTGCCACCCATTGCCTTGTACCTGCTGGTTTAATCAAAACATCTCTATCCATCATGCTGTCATCCTGACCTTATCTTTAAGATGGGTCAGCGTGTTCCTGTTATCTTTGGGGAATGTGCTAGTATCAAGGTGTTCTGGTATCATCCTTCTGGAATGTGTTTGCATGTATATTCTTGTACCTAGCACTACTTAGGAATGTGTGTTTCTGCAGTATCAGCCCTGTTCTTGCCAGATTCTGTGAGCAGGGCCTGCCTCTTGTCCACAACTTAACTTTGCTTTATAGTAGCAGAGCTTTGACCACTACTTTAGCCCAAGCCTCAGGCCTCATACCAGGCCTCTTATACAGGGGCTTCTGCTTCAGGCCCTCTTCCTACTACACTTACAAACCCTTTCAACATATACATCGCCATGCAAAATATATAATCCATGATGTGTATGTTAAGAACTTGCAAGTATGGACCATGGTTCATAGTTAAGATTGTTTTCAGAATGTGAAAGGTGAATTTTCATGTTCGGGTTGTCATTAGATGATTGTGTGAACTATACTGATATTAGCCTATGTATGTAAACTACTTTAACTGGTCACTTCCATTCTTAACTGCTCAGGGCTTTTTTAACTGTAATGTTCTTGTTGTGTATTTTGTATAAAGGTATGTCTACACTGCCAAAAAAAGGTTTGTTCTTTGCTCTGGTTAGCTAACCTTCATTAACTGCCTCTGATTTAAATAGAAGTGAAGATATGGCAACTCAACTTTTTGCTTGTGTTAGCAATTCAAGTTGAACCCCAGGTTCCCCTATTGACTTTAACTCAATCTGCTTGCCTGAGCTGCTGTGTCTTCACTGCTATTTTAATCCAAGTTAGCTAATGTTGGTTAGCTAATTAAAATTAAGAACAAAACTCTTTTTTTTTCCAGCCTAGACATACCCTAAAGGATCTGTTATGTGCTGCAGAGGTTAGGAAATCTCCCTGTGTGATGTCCATTTTGAACTTGTGCAAGTGGATCAGCTTGTTGAGTGTCTTTAAATCCAGAACAGCCCTGTCCTCCCCTGATTTATTTGGAACCAGGAATAATATGAAATATAAGCCCCGATATCAGTCCTAGTCCAGGACTGGCTCTATTGCCCTGATTTGGAAAAGGTGGCAGATGGGCATGACATTTTGGATATTTTGATGCAGCTGTGGCGTGGGGGGGAAAGAGGGCTGCCTAGAGTGTGAAAATATTTTAAAATCTCTTTGCTATTATTAACAGAAGAGAGCAGGGACAGTACAAATAACTACTGCTCTGGTGGAAGAGTGGCCTTTTCTGAGGCTCTAAGGGCTGCCAAAACCACTTCATAGTCTTTGTGGAGAACTGATTCCACCCTTCTGTCAGTGAAAACTTTGGGTAGGAACTGGAAGTCCCCTTCAGTGGAGAGGGCAGTGTCCTTGGTAAGAGTTCACAAGGCTGTGTCCATTTTAGGTAAAGCAACCAAAAACAGCTTTGACTGGTGGATGTCATAGAATTTTTTTCTCTTTTGCCTCCTCCTCATCCTCGACCCCTTTTTAAATCTTTTTGGCTGAATGCTCAGGGGAGGCACCCAAGAAGAGCAACTGCCTTATTCAGAATAGACTCAAACTGTTCAGGGAACAATAGTTCCAGGGGATCCTCTAGGATTTCTTTGCTTTGTTGTGTTTATGACTCTTACTCCATTTAGAGGGAGGACAAGCAGGAGAGAGGGCCAATGATTTGGAATCATAAGAGTAGAGAGGATGCTCTTCTGCTTTTCTGATGAGGGACTCTAAGATGGCCACAGAGAAAGTGGGCCAGGAGCTCCAGCCACCAAAATGGCTGCTGTGACCCCACTACAGAACCAAGAGGGGATGAGATGGGAAATTAATTTCTCTGTTCTTGGTACTTCTGAGGAAGAGGGGGTGTCCTGATCACGACACACCCACTGGCAGGGAGAGGGGTGTCCTGGCAATATATATAGACCCCCTCATGCGGTGATTGGAGCCCTAGGGTGTTACCACGTGTTGGTTTTGTTGACTGTAGTGCCTGAGACCTCCTTGGTTCATGCTCCTGAGATGAGACATCAGTGATGGTTCCCAGTCCATGTCAACGGCCTCGGATTGGGCCCCTGTGTCCTGCGCATTTTGTTCAGCACCTTGTCTTTCTGGGCCCCTTGTTTGTCTGCAGGTCCTGCTGCACTGTCCAGTTGAGGCAGGCTGGCTGCCTGCTTTCTAATTGTGATTGCGCCAAACCTGGGGGAGCAAAAGGAATGCTTTTCCCCTCCAATGCACTCAGCTAAGAGCGCTGAGTGCAGGATACAGAGCCTGCTCTTCATAGGAGTAGTTCGACTTCTATATTTTGGGGGGCGGCTCCAGTCATGCCAACAGGGCCATGTGGAGGGGAGAGGCAAATTCCATGGCTGCCCACAGGGTGTCATTTCAGCTTTGGGGGCGGGGTACAAGTTTAACCGTGATTCCAGGGGCTACTTAGGCAACTGAAATCTCTAACATTTTTGCAGATAATAATTTAGAAATATCTGATAGGTGCATTGTATTTAATTCCTATATCAAGAAAGAAAATTAAATAAATATTTTACCCACTCAGCTCTAATACTAACATGTTCTGACATCTTGTGGCGAGTCACTTACGGGACACTGGTTAGGTTTACAATTGTAATGTATATTCTTTCTCAGATACTCTTACTAAAGTCAGAAGGGACCATTGTGATCATCTAGTCTGACCTCCTGCACATTGCTGGCCACAGAACCTCCTCCATTCACTCCTGTCATAGACCCCTAACCTCTGGCTGAGTTACTGAAGTCCTCAAATCGTGGTTTAAAGACTTCAAATTACAGAGAATTTACCCTTTACATTAGTTTAAACCTGCAAGTGACCCCATGCCCCATGCTGTAGAAGAAGGTGAAAACTCCCCATGGTCTCTGCCAATCTGACCTGGGAGAAAATTCCTTCCTGACCCCAACATGATGATCAGTTAGACCCTGAGCATGTGGGCAAGACCCACGAGGCAGATACTTGGGAAATAATTTTCTGTAGTAACTCAGAGCCCTCCCCATCTAGTGTGCCATCTCCAGCCATTGCAGATTTTTGCGACAGGCAGTCCTGTCATACCATCCCCTCCATAAACTTATCAAGCTCAGTCTTGAAGCCAGTTAGGTTTTTTGTCCCCACTGCTCCCCTTGGGAGGCTGCTCCAGAACTTCACTACTCTGATGGTTAGAAACCTTCGATTAATTTCAAGCCTAAATTTGTTGATGGCCAATTTATATGTATTTATTCTGGAATCCACGTTGATTCTTAGCTTAAATAACTCCTCTCCCTCCCTGGTATTTATCCCTCTGATATATTTATACAGAGCAATCATATCTCCTCTCAGCCTTCTATTGGTTAGACTAAACAAGCCAAGCTCTTTGCATCTCCTCTCATAAGATACGTTTTCCATTCCCCGAATCATCCTAGTAGGCCTTTTCTGCACCTGTTCCGGTTTGAATTCATCTTTCTTAAACTGATTTTTTCTGATTTCTTAGCCTGACAGGTCACCTTTCATTATGACCTGTTGTAGTCTTCCCTTTAACCAGTTCCTTATCCACCTTTCAGTTCTCATATTAATTTCCATCTCCTTCAAGTTAGCTAATAGTTTCTCATGTGGAACTGTATCAAATGCCTTTCTGACATCCAGGTAGATTAGATCTACTGCCAGGTTTCAGAGTAGCGGCCGTGTTAGTCTGTATTCGCAAAAAGAAAAGGAGTACTTGTGGCACCTTAGAGACTTCTATGCATCCGATGAAATGAGCTGTAGCTCACGAAAGCTTATGCTCAAATAAATTGGTTAGTCTCTAAGGTGCCACAAGTACTCCTTTTCTTTTTAGATCTACTGCATTTCTTTTGTCTAAAAAATCAGTTATCCTCCCAAAGAAAGATATTAGTAACTTTGTTACTACCTCTTGAAAATAAAAATTGGAAAAATCTACAATTACTTTCTATCATTTAGGCTACTTACTTTTTGCAGTTCACCAAGCTTGGAACTGATCATCTAACTTTAGGAAACATCCTGAGAGCCCTTTCTTATCTTAATCCCCTGTTAATCACAAGCAGCAGCACCTCTCTTGTCTCATCTGCAGAACTCAGGTATATTGCACACTAAGGCTGCCTGCCTGCCTGAGGCTTGCAGTTTAGGGGGCAATGCCTTCCCTTGCTCCCTCCCAAACTCGGCCAATGCTGCCCTTACCCTTCTCCTTCACTTTTTCAGCCATTGTCATGGTTAATTTGGGGGTCAGGGGGAGAAGGAGCTTGGCAAATGTCTCCCCGGTCACCTGGAGCTCCCTGAGGAAAATTTTAATGGCCCTTCAAAAGCCAATAATCCCAGACTAAAAAAGTGGAGATCTTAGGGGGGGGAAAGGACTGGTGGGGGGGATTACTCAGGTTATGGACACTCTACAGAGGATGTGACTCTGCCTGCTGCAGCTTTGGAGGCAAAGAAAATCCTGGAGAGGCTCTTCAGTGGGAGGAGTTAGCTGGGGAGTCAGCCCAACCAAAAATACAGCTGACTGTGTCTCCCATAGTATGTAGACTGGGGAACCCCATTACTACTGAATTTGCGGACACATCCCCTGAAGCGAGAACTGTACATTTCAGCACACAATGTTGCCAGAGATATTAAGTTATTTTAAAAGGTGATCAGTTGACTTATCTCACAGTGGCATTGTGAGGATTAACTATTTAATGCTAAGTATGATTCCTGACAGTCTAAAGTCCTCTGCACAAAGAAAAGGTGTAGCATAGAGAGTGAAAGTCTAAGCTTGTCTCCTGCCAATTTGCTTCAGTTCTAACTGGGAGAGAACACCCCTCAGGAGTGAAAAGGTAGATCAGGCTTCATTCCCTTTCAGTCCTCAGTTTCTCCTGAAATCCCTAAAAAAGGGCACCCATTATGTTAGTGTTTTTGGGGGGTGGAATATGGATACCTGTCCAATAGGAATTGTTCTGAGACTACTTTTGTCATGATAGGCCAAAAATCAAGCAGATGTTAATGACTTGTAGTAACTACTGACCTGGATCTACAAGTGAGGCGTTCCATATCCCATTTACCCACCCTCCTGAGCTCTCTGGACTCAGGCTAGGAGAACTGGCCGTCTCACTGAAGATTAATAAACTGACTGCATAATGATGACGCACAGTGCTCACATTAATCCTACCCAGATATTTAGAACACCAATTAATTGATGGCCCAGCACCTAGAAAGAACCAATAAACTATGTGAAAGCAAAGACTAACCTCTAATTCTAATCTTGTATATGGAATTATGATATGCAAAATGCTTGTTCATGGGTTTAACAGCTTTTGTTGATGATCCCTAATTTGGATAGGTTGTCTGGAACCTTTCTATGATGAGATTCCAGAATAAGCTCTGCCAGAGTTGATTATAATTGATGGGGTGGATTTGGAAAACGGTCATAGGTTAAAACCTATTTCAACCATAAAAGCATAGCTGCAAATAGATGGATGATGCCAAAACTTAATAATTTGAAAACTTCCTAATATCCAATATAGAGAAACTAGGAGGCTAATCATATCATGGAATGCAAATGTGGCAAATTCTTATTCTCACACACTATAGACATCTCTCTCCAGCATCCCTGGATTTCAGGGGCAGCCCTAATTTCCCCCCGGTTCTTCTCTATGTTGCATTGCCCATTAGCCAACGACTGGAATTTATAGTATGAGAGGTGCACTAACATTGTATTACAGCAGCAATGGCATTTTCCTTTTTCAGATGCAAAAGTTGCTTGGAAAAATTAAACCTACAAAGCCAAACCACGAAATGTTGCCTTTCTGTTGATTTTTTTTAACAAGACTGTCCCCCTTGTTTGTCGTTGTTATTCCCTTTTAACATTCTCTAAATGAAAACAAAAGTTGTCAGAGTGAAAGGAGAAGCTGTATAGATCAATGGATAAATGCTATCTGCTGAAGTAAAAGCACATTTTGCATTAGCATCACTTAGACTGCACCACGGGGAGAGCTCAGGCAAGTGTATCAAGCAAAAAGTATTGAGAAATACACACAAAAATAAGCTTGTATGAAAAGGGAATATAGGGGTTTTATTATTTATTTATTAAGGGTGTGTAGTGCCAGCTGTCATCTGAACACCTTTTAAAGTGACAGCATCCAGTTTAGGGCAAAATTGTTGTTTGCTCTGTGCACTTTGTATGAATGGTAAGGAATGGGTGGGCAGGAGCAGGGAATAGGCAGATCCTTGGCCCTATACCCTACAATGTGCTAGCCAGCAGTGTTGAGCTATCAGGGATGGGGAAGTAAACTGCTACTGATGCAAACTGGTAGCAAATTATTTCCCACCTGGAGCAAGGAGGTTAGTCTTTAAGACTCACCCAGCTCATTGTCTGGTCTGCTCCTGGGACAGCACAGCTATATGCTGTCCTTTATTCATGGCAAATTGTAAAGATACATTCAAGCACTTACTGTAGACTATCATAGTGTCGCTTGTGCATTGAGGGGTTGTTTCTTTGTTTTCAGTTCTGAGGTTAGTCCTGTTCTTTCCCCTGCAGTTTTGCAGGAGGACTGTGATTTTTCCCAGTCTGCCAATGGTTTGTCTCTGTCATTTGTGTAACAAGAACAAGGACAGCTCTCTTCCATGAGGAGCTAAACACTTGGTTTAGTCCATGCTGGTCATTCTTCTCTAGACGTTTGGGCTTGGGCTGGAGCCCGGACTCTAGTAAGTATCCTGTGAGATGGGAGGGTCCTAGAGCCCGGGCTCCAGCCTAAGCCTGAAAGCCATGCCACAGCTGAATAGCCCATTAGCCTAAGCCCTGTGAGCCCGAGTCAGTTGGCATGGGCCAGCTGTTGGGTTTTAATTGCAGTGTAGACTTTCCCAAAGTGTCTCACATGATGTGAACCATTTTCTTAATTTCTTCCTAGTGGATCCTATTTTGGGATAAATAGAGGTGAATAACTTTTTCTAATTGTTGAGAGCCAGAATAATCATTAGTTATTAATCATTCAAGGCATATCTGTTCTACATATCCCTTACAGCACCTCCTTTCACAGTAGGCAAACAAATAGCTTAATTTTTACAAATATGACTAATAAAATACCTCTTCCCCCTGCCCTTTATTTTTGGAATAAATATTGCTTGTCAGGCCAGGGATGGTATCTTCCTATATATTTGTTCAGAATGCATAGGGGCCTTTGGACTGCACCACAACAATAAAACAAATCAGTCTACAGTCAATGCTCAGTAAATAAGGCATGCACATACCTTTATTTGCATATAGAAATTCAGTGGTTGTCTGTGTAAATGGGTGATTGAGTATGCAAATACTCATTTTTGTACACGGATAATTGATTTCCATATGGAAATACAGATTTGCTTCCATAAAAGTTTATAGAAAGATGTTTGTAGCTCTTTTGTGGGGAACCTCATAAAAGATTTTATCGTTATGACTCCCAGTCTTTAGAAAACATGTCCTCATTTTCTTTCTGTCAGAGACTGTCCCTGACTTTCATGACTACTATTCCTCTGGGTACAAGAAGCATTTGCTTTCTGATCCTGTGTGACATTGGACATGTCTGTAAATCTGCCTATTGTTACCTCCACAACACTGCCCGTGCACAGCACTGCCTTGATTCCAGTTCTACAGAAATACTTCAACTCCTTTTGAACTATTGCATATCTCTGCTCTATATCCTATCCTAGTCCCTGCTCTACAGACTAATGTTCACAGTGCTGCAGCTGCCCATTATCTGGTATGTAACAAGCAGCAGGACAAAGAGGTCCAGTAGGACTCCTCACCCACCCACCCTCACAGATGCTGGTCCCCAGTGGTGTCAGCAACATGATTTCAGTCATCTGAACTCAGATCCTCTGCTTGTGTACGTGGGCATAGTCCCATTGGCTTTGTTGGATCTTTAGCACTTTACAGCATCTGACGATTCGACAATATTTTCTGCCTGCTAACTGGCAGGTTATGCCTGTCTTCCTTCTACCTTCATAGAATCATAGAATATCTGGGTTGGAAGGGACCTCAGGAGGTCACCTAGTCCAACCCCCTGCTCAAAGCAGGACCAATCCCCAACTAAATCATCCCAGCCAGGGCTTTCTCAAGCCTGACCTTAAAAACTTCTAAGGAAGGAGATTCCACCACTTCCCTGGGTAATGCATTCCAGTGTTTCACCACCCTCCTAGTGAAAAAGTTTTTCCTAATATCCAACCTAAATCTCCCCCACTGCAACTTGAGACCATTACTCTTCGTTCTGTCATCTGCTACCACTGAGAACAGTCTAGATCCATCCTCTTTAGAACCCTTTTCAGGTAGTTGAAAGCAGCTACCAAATCTCCGCTCATTCTTCTCTTCCGCAGACTAAACAATCCCAGTTCCCTCAGCCTCTCCTCATAAGTCATGTCTTCCAGTCCCCTAATCATTTTTGTTGCCCTCCGCTGGACTCTTTCCAATTTTTCCACATCCTTCTTATAGTGTGGGACCCAAAACTGGACACAGTACTCCAGATGGGGCCTCACCAATGTCGAATAGAGGGGAACGATCACATCCCTCGATCTGCTGGCAGTGCCCCTACTTATACATCTCAAAATGCCATTGGCCTTCTTGGCAACAAGGGCACACTGTTGACTCATATCCAGCTTCTCATCCACTGTAACCCCCAGGTCCTTCTCTGCAGAACTGCTGCCTAGCCATTCGGTCCCTAGTCTGTAGCGGTGCATGGGATTCTTCCCTCCTAAGTGTGGGACTCTGCACTTGTCCTTGTTGAACCTCATCAGATTTCTTTTGGCCCAATCCTCTAATTTGTCTAAGTCCCTCTGTATCCTATCCCTACCCTCCAGCGTATCTACCTCTCCTCCCAGTTTAGTGTCATCTGCAAACTTGCTGAGGGTGCAATCCACACCATCCTCCAGATCATTTAGGAAGATATTGAACAAAACCGGCCCGAGGACCAACCCTTGGGGCACTCCACTTGATAACGGCTGCCAACTAGACATGGAGCCATTGATTACTACCCGTTGAGCCCGACAATCTAGCCAGCTTTCTATCCACCTTATAGTCCATTCATCCAGTCCATACTTCTTTAACTTGCTGGCAAGAATGCTATGGGAGACCATGTCAAAAGCTTTGCTAAGGTCAAGGAACAACATGTCCACTGCCTTCCCCTCATCCACAGAGCCAGTTATCTTGTCATAGAAGGCAATGAGATTAGTCAGGCATGACTTGCCCTTTGTGAATCCATGCTGACTGTTCCTGATCACTTTCCTCTCCTCTAAGTGCTTCAGAATTGATTCCTTGAGGAACTGCTCCATGATTTTTCCAGGGACTGAGGTGAGGCTGACTGACCTGTAGTTCCCAGGATCCTACTTCTTCCCTTTTTTACAATTGCCTTTTTCCAGTCATCCGGGACTTCCCCCGATCGCCATGAGTTTTCAAAGATAATGGGCAATGGCTCTGGAATCACATCCGCCAACTCCTTTAGCACTCTCGGATGCAGCGCATCCGGCCCCATGGACTTGTGCTCGTCCAGCTTTTCTAAATAGTCCCGAACCACTTCTTTCTCCACAGAGGGTTGGTCACCTTCTCCCCATGCTGTGCTACCCAGTGCAGTAGTCTGGGAGCTGCCCTTGTTCGTGAAGACAGAGGCAAAAAAAGCATTGAGTACATTAGCTTTTTCCACATCCTCTGCCACTAGGTTGCCTCCCTCATTGAGTAAGGGGCCCACACTTTCCCTGACTTTCTTCTTGTTGCTAACATACCTGAAGAAACCCTTCTTGTTACTCTTAACATCTCTTGCTAGCTGCAACTCCAGGTGTGATTTGGCCTTCCTGATTTCACTCCTGCATGCCCAAGCAATATTTTTATACTCTTCCCTGGTCATTTGTCCAATCTTCCTCTTCTTGTAAGCTTCTTTTTTGTGTTTAAGATCAGCAAGGATTTCACTGTTAAGCCAAGCTGGTCACCTGCCATATTTACTATTCTTTCTACACATAGGGATGGTTTGTCCCTGTAACCTCAATAAGGATTCTTTAAAATACAACCAGGTCTCCTGGACTCCTTTCCCCCTCATGTTATTGTCCCAGGGGATCCTGCCTATCAGTTCCCTGAGGTTGTCAAAGTCTGCTTTTCTGAAGTCCAAGGTCCGTATCCTGCTGCTCTCTTTCCTTCCTCGTGTCAGGATCCTGAACTCGACTATCTCATGGTCACTGCCTCCCAGGTTCCCATCTACTTTTGCTTCCCTACAAATTCTTCCTGATTTGTGAGCAGCAGGTCAAGAAGAGCTCTGCCCCTAGTTGGTTCCTCCAGCACTTGCACCAGGCAATTGTCCCCTACACTTTCCAAAAACTTCCTGGATTGTCTATGCACCGCTGTATTGCTCTCCCAGCAGATATCAGGGTGATTGAAGTCTCCCATGAGAACCAGGGCCTGTGATCTAGTAACTTCCGTTAGTTGCTGGAAGAAAGCCTTGTCCACCTCATCCCCCTGGTCTGGTGGTCTATAGCAGACTCCCACCACGACATCAACCTTGTTGCTCACATTTCTAAACTTAATCCAGAGACTCTCAGGTTTTTCTGCAGTTTCATATCAGAGCTCTGAGCAGTCATACTGCTCTTACATACAATGCAACTCCCCCACCTTTTCTGCTCTGCCTGTCCTTCCTGAACAGTTTATATCCATCCATGACAGTACTCCAGTCATGTGAGTTATCCCACCAAGTCTCCGTTATTCCAATCACATCATAATTCCTTGACTGTGCCAGGACTTCCAGTTCTTCCTGCTTGTTTCCCAGGCTTCTTGCATTTGTGTACAGGCACTTGAGATAACTTGCTGTTTGTCCTGCTTTCTTGGTATGAGGCAGGAGCCCTCCCCTCTCGTGCTCTTCTGCTCATGCTTCCTCCCGGTATCCCATGTCCCCACTTACCTCAGAGCTTTGATCTCCTTCCCCCAGTGAACCTAGTTTAAAGCCCTCCTCACTAGGTTAGCCAGCCTGCTTGCGAAGATGCTCTTCCCTCTCTTCGTTAAGTGGAGCCTGTCTCTGCCTAGCACTCCTCCTTCTTGGAACACCATCCCAGGGTCAAAGAATCCAAAGCCTTCTCTCTGACACCACCTGCGTAGCCATTCGTTGACTTCCATGATTCAACGGTCTTTATCCAGGCCTTTTCCTTCCACGGGGAGGATGGACGAGAACACCACTTGCTCCTCAAACTCCTTTATCCTTCTTCCCAGAGCCATTTTCCCTGACATCTAAACCTCCCTCCATCCTTCCCTTTCTCCTCTCCTCTTTCCTCCCTGCTTCTTGTCCTCATCCTCCTCCTTTTCCACTAACCACCTGCTACAGCTACTCACATCTACCTGTCATCCCCCCCCAATCCTTCCTCTGCCTTTGTAATATTGAATAGATAACTACATTTTAAAAGTAGAGCCAGCAAGACAGGTATCTATCATAATCCTATTTATTTATTATGCTTGTATGCTATTATTTGTATTACAGGAGTGGTTAGAGGCCCTACATGAGATAAGGCTTTCATTGTGCAAGGTACCGTACAAACAGAGCGTAGGAGACGGTTCCTGCCCCCAAAAGCTTACAATCTAAATAGACAAGATAGACAAAGGATGGAAAGGAAAATGGAGGCTCAGAGAAGTGAAGTGACTTGCCTCTGGTGGCAGATCTATGAATCGAACCTAGGCCTCCTGACTCCTAGTCCAGTGCCCTATCCCCTAGAAGATAGGCTTTCTCTTGAAGGTATGTGGTACCCTTTTCCCACACCCCACCACTTTCAGCTGAATTGCCTGGTAGCAACATTTAATCTATTGTTTTTAGTCATAGCATTATTATTTATAAACCTCTCTATTGACTTAGTTTCGTCTATCCATCTCCAGTGGACGTGGTTTCATGACTCCAGACCCACTCTCTTCTCTTATCTAGCACTTGCTTCTACTTTGTCTCTTCCTACAACCTCACTTTCCTCTGTAGTTCTTATCTGGAAGACCCTTCCTGTGACTCTCCACTTCAGTGATTCTCTAGGTCCTGTCCAGTCTTTAAGACAGACCTTTGCTTCCTTGCCTTATGATTAGCTTTAATTTATTCACTACCAAACCTCTCTATGCCCTTGTTTTCTGTAATTTGTATAGCACATTGTCCATTCTTGTATTTACTCCTATGAGGCATTTTGAGGTAAAATTGGTGTGCAAGTTGCTATACAAAATAAAGCTTTATTGCAATGTGCAATGCAGTCATTGCCCACTAGCTTTACTGTTAGATGAAGAACTGTATAAGCTTCTCGTCCACTGTAACCCCTCAGTCCTTTTCTGCAGAACTGCTGCCTAGCCATTTGGTCCCTAGTCTGTAGCAGTGCATGGGATTCTTCAGCCCTAAGTGCAGGACTTTGCACTTGTCCTTGTTGAACCTCATCAGATTTCTTTTGGCCCAATCCTCCAATTTGTCTAGGTCCCTCTGTATCCTATCCCTATCCTCCAGCGTATCTACCACTCCTCCCAGTTTAGTGTCATCTGCAAACTTGCTGAGGGTGCAATCCATGCCATCCTCCCGATCTTTAATGAAGATATTGAACAAAACCGGCCCCAGGACTGATGAAGAACTGTATAAGCCCTGGGTGACACCTGGCAGGAATTCAAGGAGGGGACACAGTGATGATTTTTGAAGGTTTGCCAAGGTATACAATTTGTGGAATACTTTTGTGTCAGTCACAATTGGCAGCATGTAGGCTGCTGCCAAAAGCTAGCAATTGTCTTCCTTCCTGAAGTATTACTGTTTTAACTCTGCCACACAATGCTATTTTCAGCTTCTTGACAAGATGATTATAATGTAAAGCTGTGCTGCGTGACCAACATACTAGGTGTTCACTGTTCTAACTCCACTTCTATTGCTTTTGGAATGAAGGAATGACGTGGGGAGGAATCAGAGTTAGGAGAATTTCAAAGACCAGGTCAGACTGGATTGTTGGTTTTGCTTGCTTGGGTAGGTACTTTTTAGTTCTAATCTGTTATCTACTCTGGCATTCAAGCAATTTCCCCTGAGAGCCGTAATACTAACCCATAATTTAATGCGATCGGATATTGATTTTTCAAAGTGGATTTAGTGCTTGTGAAAGATGCTGATTGACAGTGCTGGACACTGAAGTTATCTATCCAGAGAATTGATACTGCATGGGCCGAAGCAAGCTCCTCGACACTTCCCTTGGGCTCACCTCATCAACTGATCTGGAGGAACCACCTCCGGGTGTAGTTCAGTCTCCATTCCCATTCAGCCCTTAGCTTCTCTGCCAAGTCTTTAAAAAACTTGAGAAGTAATGACAATGACAGTAATTTTGTTTGTGATTTCAGTTAGAATTTGAGTAAGACCAACAACCACTATTCCTGTGGCAGATACATTTATATGACACCCAAGGAAAAGGAACTTGATGTCATGTATGCATAGCTATTATGAATGAACCCAGCTTTTTTCTAAATCTGGGGTCTACTTATTGTACTTAAGTAGATATGATACCCTTTGAGGTTGTCAGGGTTCCTTCCCCACTCTGAACTCTAGGGTACAGATGTGGGGACCCGCATGAAAGACTGCCTAAGCTTATTCTTACCAGCTTAGGTTAAAAACTTCCCCAAGGTACAAACTTTGCCTTGTCCTTGAACAGTATGCTGCCACCACCAAGCATTTTAAACCGAATTTTAATTAAAGAAAAGGTAAAAGAATCACCTCTGTAAAATCAGGATGAAAAATACTTTACAGGGTATTCAGATTCAAAACACAGAGAATCCCCCTCTGGGCAAAACCTTAAAGTTACAGAAAACAGGAATAAACCTCCCTCTTAACGCAGGGAAAATTCACATAAAACAAAAGATAAACTAATCCGCCTTGCATGGCTTACCTAAACTGGTTGCAATATTGGAGACTTGGATTAGGATCGGTTGGAGAAGATGGATTTCTGTCTGGCCTCTCTCAGTCCCAAGAGAGAACAAATGTAAACAAACAGCACAAACAAAACCCTTCTCCCACCCTCCCAAGATTTGAAAGTATCTTTTCTCCTTATTGGTCCTTTGGGTCAGGTGCCAGCCAGGTTAGCTGAGCTTCTTAACCCTTTACAGGTAACAGGATGTTGCCTCTGGCCAGGAGGGATTTTATAGCACTGTATACAGAAAAGTGGTTACCCTTCCCTTTATATTTATGACAGAAGTCTATGTAGGAAAGGTGCTACAGAAGAGCTAAGTATTATTATTGCAAAGAGCATTGAAAAACATTCAGAATTTCCTAAGTCTGTGTCCTCAGTGTCTCTGTCCTCTTCCTGATTCATTTCCCCAATGATGTCTTCAGGCACTGCTTGTTTATAAAGTTTAAGTCATCCAGTCAGACAACTGCAATCATCCCATATGACTTTGGTGCCAACTACACAGCTCAAAGTACAATTTCAAAATATTAAATATGCAAAAGAATATTTACTACAGTTTGTGAATGATCCATAGATGCAAATATATTTCCTATATTCATAGATTTTTAAGACCAAAAGGTACCATTATGATCATGTAGTCTGAATTTCCTGTATAACACAAGCCATAGACTTTCACCCAGCAATTCCTGCATCCAGACCAGTAACTTATGCTAAAGCTAGAACATACTTAAAATTATACACCAAACAATTATGAATGATAAACACATTTGTAAAAATAACTAGTTCAGAAACAATTTGGCAAACAGGAAACACTTGTAAATAATTTGGCAGAGTTGGCCCAAGGATTTTGACCATCTCTTGTTGTGGAATAGGCTCTAGTACTATTATTTGGGACTTTGAAAATTAAACAGGACCCCGCACTAGAAAATATACTGTAGGGAAAACCTTCTCCATCAGCAAGGAAATGAACTCTAGTATCTAAAAAGACTTTCCCATCTCACACTGTAGCACTAATCACAAAGCCCAAGATCAATACTTGCAACTCTATGGCACAAAAGAAGTGGGTCAAAAATATTTTCTTCTCAAAAGCAATAGCATTCACTAAATTACACCCAAAAGGACTGTGCCAGACAGCAAACCAGCTTATTCATCTGGAATATCTATCACAAACCTCAGATGCAAGCTCGTTCAGATGCACGGTGTTCTTATCTTACTTTATTAAAAAGATCAATAAAATCAGAGATCCCTTGGAAAGGACTGTGAGAGCCAGGCAGAAACTCATCACACCTAATAGAATTTGGGCCATTTAATTCACCACTGGTGAATCAGATCCATGCCATACCTGACTAGGGAAGGCAAGAATACACTGTTTAAAGTCCTTGCTAACTGATATTATCAAGTCCTCCTTCAACAAAAGCTCCGTTGTCCTTCATGTGCATGCAGTAAAGCTGCCAATCTTGAAAAAGTCTACACTTGCCACAAATGTCCTTATAAAGTACCTCCTCATTTTCAGAATACTCTTGCCCCTTGTACTAAGCGGCTAGCCCATATTCTGGATCTATCTGGGTTGTTCTCTTAGGAGGAGACAGTGATGATAGTCAGGTATTTCTTTGTGATCCCTTCCTGGACACAGTAGGAACAAACAGGAAGCAGGTTCTTTGCTCACAATTTCCAGCCAGTGCTCTTCCCAGAAGAAGCTCACTCTCTTGGCTTCTTCCCAGTGTCACATTCAGACCTCTTCTCTTGCTGTCTGTTCTCTGGTTTCTTTCAGACACACTCAGCTATAACTGTTTGCAGTCAGTTCCCAGGGAAACCCCCCACTTATTCTCCCGGAGTTAGGGCTTGACTTCACATACAGCGCAGCTACCCTGCTGTAGCACTTCAGTGAAGACACTACTATGCCGACAGGACAGCTTCTCCCGTCAGCATGGAATCATAGAATATCAGGGTTGGAAGGGACCTCAGGAGGTCATCTAGTCCAACCCCCTGCTCAAAGCAGGACCAATCCCCAATTTTTGCCCCGATCCCTAAATGGCCCCCTCAGAGATTGAACTCACATCCCTGGGTTTAGCAGGCCAATGCTCAAACCACTGAGCTATCCATAGTTAATCCACCTTTCCGAGAGGCAATAGCTGTGTTGACGGGCGAAGCTCTCCTGTAGACATAGCGCTGTCTATGCAGGGGGATTACGTCGGCATAACCACATTCCTCAGGGAGATAGATTTTTCACACCCCTGAGTGACATAGTTATACTGATATATGTCTGTAGTGTAGACCTGGCCTTAGTTGTTGCTCAGGCCTCCCCATGTGGCCCAGTGCCTTGGGTGGTAAGCATCTATGGCTGCAGCTATTTTAATTTTAATGACAAAGGAGTTTAATTGCTTCTTCCATTTAACTTGTCTGAAGGCTAATAACTTTGCTAGCATGCCCATTAGCTTCAGTGAGATCTGTGATTGCTTGTAGATGAAAGATGTGTTTGATGGCAGTTAACACCTTCCAACATAACAATACCCTTCCTGGACAAAATCAAGGAGGAGATAACAATCAAACTGCAACAGCACGTACTCTCCAACTTCTCCTTCAGGTTGACCCACAAAGAAGGGAAAAGCAGGGGTCAAGATGGAAAGAAAATAAAAGAATTAAAAAGCCCCTCAAAAATCTATTAGGAAAACAAAAGAAATAATGAGATTATTCATCTTTATGGACATACTCAATGTTTTTAAAGTATTGTGCAAACCCATAGTAATAGGTGTCTTAAAAATATGTCCATTAATTTCTTTAAAGTCTTTATGTATAGAGTAGTGGGGGAATGCTGAATTATCTTAAATGTGATGTTTTCTCTTATTAACTCAGATGTAGATTACAATGCTCTTCAGCATGTCCCAGTGGCTGACCACTGACAGTATGCCTACACTGAAATTAGACACCCAGGGCCGGCGCGTGCCAGCTAACTTTGGGGGGAGGGATAGCTCAGAGGTTTGAGCATTGGCCTGCTAAACCCAGGGTTGTGAGTTCAATCCTGAAGGGGCCCACTTAGGGATTTGGGGCTTGGTAATGCTTTGAGCAGGGGGTTGGACTAGATGATCTCCTGCGGTCCCTTCCAACCGTATGATTCTATGACTTGGGCTCAGGATAAAGGACTGTGATGTTCAGTCTCAGGCTGGAGCCCAGACTCTAGAACCCTGCAAAGTAGGAGGGTCCCAAGCTCAGGCAGCCTGAAAGTCTACACCGCAATTAAACAGCCCTTTAGCCTGAGCCCGAGTCAGCTGGCATGGGCCAGCCCTGGCTCTCTAATTGCAATGTAAACATATCCACAGTGATATTTCATTCACAGAGGAGTCTGAAAGCCTTGACAGATGCAGTGTTTATTCTATGATGTAGCTGTCTGAGAGAGAGATTGGATTACAAGAAAGGAGTGCTTGAAATCCCCATGGCACCCCTCCCCCACCCCATCTTCTTATGCAAATCCAGACAATATAATCATCTGAGTCACTGCTTGGAGGAGGTGAGTTTATATCCTTAATAAGGATAGCACATGATAAACAACCCCTACTCAGATGCTGAATGATATCACAAAACCCCCCGACTAAAGCAATTTTTAATGTATTTGGTACATTTCTAAGGGAATCTATTGAAAGACAAAAACTTAATGGGAAAGGAAAAAATCTATCCCAAGAATTACGAGAATTAAATTAATACAAGAATTAAACCCAGTCACATGGTTTAGGTTTGTTTGTAATTTATCACCTTTGCTTAGGATTTCATGTCAGTTGCTTGAGGGCAAGGGCTGTTTCTGCTACTGTATGGCAGTGAGCACATTGTTGGCATTCAATAACTATAACTAATTGTAATGATAGATGATAACGTTTTAAACCAGGTGCATCTGCTAGTCAATAAACATTAAACTGCCAGGTAGTTGACAGCTGATATCATATGCAGCACGTTGAGATACTTGGCTTCTACTTCCATTGAATCATAGAATATCGCCTTCTACTTCCATTGAATATCAGGGTTGGAAGGGACCAGAGGTCATCTAGTCCAACCCCCTGCTCAAAGCAGGACCAATCCCCAATTTTTACCCCAGATCCTTAAATGGCCCCCTCAAGGATTGAACTCACAAGCCTGGGTTTAGCAGGCCAATGCTCAAACCACTGAGCTATCCCTCCCCCCTGCTTTTATTGGCTGCTTTTCATTTTTTGGTTTTGTTTTGTTTTGTTTGTTGCTGTCACAGCTGTACTGGCCCTGTTATAAGTAGTCGATACCTCAGGCAGAAAGCAGATTTTCCATTTGCATCAGTGGGTAAATGAATGCAGCCAACAGGAAGTTCAGTGACTCAGGGAACCTGTTTTCAGTTGAAATCAATACCAGTATGAAATAAAAAAACACCTGAAAGGGAAAAGCTATCCTTTGACAGAATATTTTCACATGTCCTGACAGTTTTAAAGGCATTTCAGAAGTGTATACCAGTGACTCACAAAGTGTCCCTGGAAGGGAGAAGGTTACAACTTTTGAAGTGACTTTTAAACTAGTCTGTAGTTTCCTAACAATGGGAGAGAAAAATAATGTAAATGTCATTTGTAATACTTTAGACACATCAGATAAATCTCTGCCACCTTTCCCATTGGAATGGTAACAGCTACAACAGATTTAGGGCCAGATTATGGCACAGAGATACATACAGTATAATGCAGTTGTGAGACATTAAACACTGAATTTAATAGCAGTGTAAAATAAAAGGCATTTAATATCATCATAAATAACACAAGGGATACTGTCCCCTTATATTTACACTACCATTATTGTTTATATTATATTAGTGCCTAGGAGTCCCCACTGAGACGGGAGTCCCATTGTGCTAGGCGCTGTACAAACACATAATGCGAAACAATCCCTACCCTGAAGAGCTTCAAATTGAAATAAATCAAATACAACATGGGAGGGAAATGGGTGACAGAAGAGAGAAGGGACTTGCCCAAAGTCATACAGCACATCAGATTCTGGAACAGGTCTTGACGGGAAATCCAGTGCCCTATTCTCTATCCCACATTGCCTCTCATAAGGTTTCATAGATTCATAGATATTAAGGTCAGAAGGGACCATTATGATCATCTAGTTTGACCTCCTGCACAACGCAGGCCACAGAATCTCACCCACCCACTCCTGCGAAAAACCTCTCACCTATGTCTGAGCTACTGAAGTCCTCAAATGGTGGTTTAAATACTTCAAGGAGCAGAGAATCCTCCAGCAAGTGACACGTGTCCCATGCTACAGAGGAAGGCAAAAAACCTCCAGGGCCTCTTCCAATCTGCCCTGGAGGAAAATTCCTTCCCGATCCCAAATATGGCAATCAACTAAACCCTGAGCATATGGGCAAGATTCACCAGCCAGATACTACAGAAAATTCTTTCCTGGGTAACTCAGATCCCACCCCATCTAACATCTAATTTTATAGAAACCTGCATTTTAAATTGACATGAAGATACTCCAGACTTTGACACTCCAGTGTCAAAAAGCAGCGGGGGGGGGGGGGGGGAGGTATGATAGAATTTATTTTCCAGCTTGATGCAATGCATTTGGGGCCCTGCAAATGGCCCACAGCTACCTAACCTAGTCTAGACTAAATCTAACTTACCAAAATAAAGCAGACAAGTGTCTTTAACCAGAGGACACCATTACAGGCTACTCAAATTATAGCATTTTCCAATTACACAATATATGAGGCCTGAGTATGTTCTCACTTGCCCCCGGGTAAATCCACAGTAACTTCATTTAAATCACTGCCATTACACTGGTTGAAAAGTGAAAGGGTGTAGGAGCATAATCACTTTTTTTATTCATATTTTTATTGAGCTCAATACATAGTGAGAAGTACAATAAAACAAGGCAAGCAACAGCACAGAGGCTCGTGTAAAGTAACACTGTACTTGTTCTAAGGGAAAAAACACACCCTGGCATGAAGAAGCATAGGCAGAGAGAGACAGAAACAATGTGCATGACCTAAATCTGCTCCTGTGTGTCAGACCTCCTCTTCCCCCCAAATACTAAGAAATCATATAAAGCCGGGGGGGGGGGTAATACTTTCATGTATGTGCAGAATATTTCGTCACATTTATTTTTAAAGGAAATTCACTGCATAAATCTGTTCTAACAGATATATCTGATAAAAGAATGTATAAGAGGTATTTGAACACCACAAGCTTCCTGGTAACAATATCACAAAGTAAAAACTGGCATTCATTCCACAGGCTCCCAGCATGCATTGGTGGGTCTGTTTCATATGTCTGTAATGTGGAACGTTATCCAGGAGAAATGATTTTCAGGGAACCCTAATCTCTAAATCCGAACCAGGATTTCCTCACTGAACAGACCAAGCTTAATGCACAAAATCACCTCCTCTTGCGTTCTTTTCTGCAAGGATGCAACCAGCAGATGGTGGCATTTTCACGGCATGAGGTACTATTAAGACATTTGGAATTGGCACGTAATTAATATTAATCACATGCTTGGTAATATGTGGTGCAACTAAAAGATAGTGGTGCTTAAAAGGGAACTGTGAATGTAAAACAACTGTCCATCTGCACTTTCAACAATAGTTAGCAATTTAACGACAGCAGCGAGCAGTATTTAAGTGAGCAGTATTTTTCAGCCGCTGGAACTGGGAATAAACAGAAATGGCTCAGGGAATTGGTAAGGGGATACAGAGGAGAGTATTTTGTCTCTAGGTCACCAGTTCACATCTGGCTCAAGTTCCTAATAACACTGGCTCAGATCATCTCTCCCACTAACCTGCGTGGAAGGCATCCAACTCAGGAAGCACTTCCCCTTGGGATGCACACACAAAGTGCAGAAGTAGGGGTGGGGGGAGGAGCGCTGCATCCACAGTATCGTTTCCGCTCACTGGAACTCCATCCATGGTGCCCACCTATGGATGCATCACAAGACTAGGCTCCGCATGATTTTATAGAACAGGGGAGTCAGGCTGGAAACTAGCTGTTCTTTTAGGCATTAACATAAGAATGGCCATACTATGTCAAACCAATGGTCTATCTAACCCAGTATCCTGTCTTCCAACAGTGGCGAGTGCCAGGTGCTTCAGCGGGAGTGACCTGAACAGGGCACTTTATTGAGTGATCCAGCCCCAGTCGTCCAGTCCCAGGTTCTGGCAGTCAGAGGTTTAGGGACACCTGGAACGTGGGGTTATGTCCCTGACCATCTTGGTTAATAGTCATTGCTGGACCTATCGTCCATGAAGTTATCTAATTTTGTTGAACCCAGTTATAGTTCTGGCCTTCTCCACATCCCCTGGCAACCAGTTCCACGGATTGGCTGTACATTCTGTGAAGAAGTACTTCCTTCTGTTTGTTTTCAACCTGCTGCCTAATTTCATTAGGTAAGCCCTGGTTTTTGTATTATGTGAAGGGATAAATAACACTTGCTTATTCACTTTCTCCAGACCATTCATGATTTTATAGACCTCTATCATATCGGCCCCAGTTGTGTCTTTTCTAAGATGAACAGTCTCTGTCTTTTTAATCTCTCCTCATTTGGAAGCTTTTTCATACCCCTAAACAGTTTTGTTGCCCTTCTCTGTACTTTTTCCAGTTCTAATATATCAGGGATTAGCAACTTTTGGCATGCAGCACGCCAGGGTAAGCCCCCTGGCGGGCCAGGCCGGTTTGTTTACCTGCCACATCTGAAGGTTCGGCAGATTGCAGCTCCCACTGGCAGCGGTTTGCTGCTCCAGGCCAATGGAGGCTGTGGGAAATGGCGTGGACCGAGGGATGTGCCGTGTGCCAAAGATTGCCGATCCCTGTAATATATCATCATTGAGATGGTGCTCAGAACTGCAAGCAGCATTCAAGATGTGAATGTACCATGGATTTATATAGTGGCATTATATTTACTGTCCTATCTATCCCTTTCCTAATGATTCCTGACATTCTGTTAGCTTTTTTTGACTGCTGCCACACATTGAACAGATGTTTTCAGAGAACTATCCACAATGACTCCCAAGTTCTGTTTCTTGAGTGTTAACAGCTAATTTAGACCCCATCATTTTGTACGTATAGTTGGAATTATATTTTCCAATGTGCATTACTTTGCACTTTGTTGTTTTCTGGCCCCATAGATATCTGTGCAGATATCCCATTAGCAATTAACTCCTTAAGCCACTGAGGGCTAGTTTAACTGATGCTGAGTCCCTACTACAGTTTTTACTGCAAAGCTGAATGGACTCAGCCAGTGGTAGCATGGCTTCAGATAGGAGAGATGGAATAACAATGTGGAGAGACACATCCATGCAGATGCTTTTTGCAGGGGTGACACAAATTCCTTCCTCCCTGATCTGCAAGAAACTGTGTCCTCTTGTCTGCTCCATGCCCACAAATCTCCTCCCCTTTCCTCAGGAAACTTTGTTGTGAATCCCACAAAGCTCACTGTTTGTTTTTCTTCCTATCTCCCACAGCGGGATGAGATAATCCAGTTTCAGGTCAATACTAGCAGATAGTTTGGCAGCAGTCCATGTGAAAGGAATTTCAGGTCTCAGACTAGTTCCAGGTGGGCACATCTCTCACACACACTAAACTGACATGCATCCTTGCAATCCTGGCACTGAATAGGTAGTACAGATCAACTGCTTCCTCACCCCTTAGCAATAGTCCCTCCAGAAAAGGGATCTGGTTGTGATACATCAATAGGTTGCTGCCAGGAGTTAAGACTCACTCTGCCTGTGTTGTGCCTGCTCAGTTATGAAGTGGGTAATTTCAGTATCCAGGGTTATGAGACAGGAAACTTTCAAGAGCAGATAATTCACCTAAAATACTTAACTGGAGTTTAACTGAAAAACAGTCTTTCCTATCTAATTGCATTTATGAATATAATGTTGTTCTTGTTATGTGCTAAAGGGTCAGTTTCATTCCCTGGTACCTTCTATAGCTATATGCTAATAATGTTCAGTCACTAGGTGGCGCCATGTATATGAGACCTTAAGCTCACAATGGCAGTTTCTGGGAGGGCATTAAAACATCTTATAGTGAACACATCTGATGCATTGCTCTCTGGGAAAGAAGCTCTGTAGCCAGTCCATATGTGGTACTGAAGCCTGACCTGCTAGTAGCAGTTCAGCAACCTACCATTACTAGGTGTATGTGACGTGGTGTCAGAAGTAAAGATAGCATGAGTAAACAGAGACAGCATGAGTGCTAAAAGTAATTATCTTAAAAACCCTGAGGCTAAAAGGAAGTCCCAGGCTACCTACAAAATCTTTCAGACTAAATGCGTGAGCTATGAAATTTTCTACATCTTAAGAGATGAGTGTCCAGCTAAAGGTGATATATTAAAAAAAATGCACACAATATAAAAAATTTGTAGCTGTTTGCCATACTAAGGCAGTTAGTAGACCATGTACAAAGTGTATGTGACAGAAAGTAGGAACAAAGTGATGGAGGTGAACTTTGATTTTACAAATATCTCTGGGGAAGCCTATCATAGACCAGACCAGCAAGGACCAGCTGTTGGCCTGCTCCTTCCCTAAATTCACTGCTAGGCAACCAATGAGCACAGCTGCACTGCCTTGGAACTGACAGAGTGGCCACAACCCCTAACTGGCTGCTGGTTTATCAGCCCTGCTTATAAACCTGGCCCTCACAGCAGATCAGTGACTGCTCAATATATACCACATCTGCAGCTGCATTTGCCTCTGCTCCAGTCCCTGCTCCTTGTCATCTCTCCACAGCCAGCCTCTCTCCCAGGCAGCTAGCTACGCTGCACAGATCAGCGACCAGGAGTGGCTCGGTCCTGCAACCGCCCAGGCCTGGTTGCCAGGGAGACCTGCCAAATGTGGAGGGGGAGTCAGTGCAGTGGGAGGACAGAGCCCTCTTCCCCCCCCCCCCCCCCGTTCAGGTAACGTGAGGCGAGGAAGGGGGGAGAGAGCATGAGGGCCCTGGGCTGGGGGCAGGGAGGAGACATGTGGGGAGGTCACATGTCCTCCCCTTTAGCTTGTGTCCCCCCAATATGGGGAGGCACAGTCATCTATGCATGTTGGTAATCTTCAGTGACCCCAACCACACCCAAACTGCTGAAGCCGGGCTGCAAACACTCCAGCAAGGGCATCAATAGGCTGCCCAATACGCTGCTGAATTCTGTTGCTTCTGTGCGGACACTGAGTGGAATGAGCCACGCAGTGTTGTCAGTTTCAGATTTGGCTGAATGATAATCTAATGGATGAACTGGTGCGGGTCGAGCTGCCATCTGATCATGATGACCTCATCCATCTACGTATCAGAATTGACGATTGCCTTACCAAGTGGCACCATGATTGTGGCCCATCCCCTCAAGCTCTGAAAATGCCCTGGCCTCCCACTCCTCAACGACACACCCTCCTCCAGGATCTGCAACCCATGCATGTCGACCAGGCCTGCCCACGCCTTTCTGAGGCTGTGAAGAACTGACACCAAACTTTGGGTCTATGGCTGTATTGTGGATGCAGTGGACACTTCGCCTTGATATGTCCTGCAAAGTTCCAATCAGCCTTTAGGTTGGGAAACATCAAGCCCCAGCCCCACTCAGGGGGTCGAGGCTGGGCCAATCCCTTTCCTCCTCCAAAGACTCTTGACCTCCACGCACCTTGTCAGGATGGTAGCAACCACAAATCCACCCTTGATGCATATCCAATTGCCACGTCCTCTGGCTTTATGAGTTTATTTATTGACTCTTGACAAACCTCTGCAGAATTTATTTGCAGAATTAAGCATTCGCCTCTAATCCCCCACATTTGTTCCATTCAGGACCTTATAAATTTGATCTTTCTTTTCTACATCTCCAGTGAACTTCCTGTGGATACAATGAGGGCATGTGCACCATAAGGACTGCCCAGCTGTTAGCAAATTGTTTTCTGTGGATAAAAAGTCTTCTATTTGATATCACCAGGAAGGGTACATATTTTAGAGTGTCATGAGCTTTAATGAGATCAGTGTTGCATGTTCACATATAACAGCAGTACACTCAGGCAAATACAAAAAGATCACTCCAGGCAGACCACATTCCAATTTGACAATTCCAGAACAAGATGAAGTATGCTGCCTGGCATCTCTTAAAAAATATTATTAGAACACCGTAATGGCCAAAAACACTACGGATAAAATCCTGGTTCTATAAACTGCAACTGACTTCACTGGGGCCAGGATTTCACCCTCCAAATTGCATAGTATCACTGTAGTGTTTCAGGCCATTACTGTAGAGTATTAAAGCAGTTGCAACAATGCTAATACTGCATTTTAGATAATCTCTGAACCTTCATTTAGCTTCTGGCTGGACCAACTGCCCTTATTCTCACAAAAACATAATATCCTTTCAGTGCACCAAGTGACAATGTCCTTTTTAGCAATTGTTGAAAGTCACCTTTCCAAGACTTTGCCACATGACCCCGCATACCAAAGCACAGGGGACAGGAGAGGAGATTTTACATTGTTTATCATGTCATTGAACTCATGGCAATAAGTGGTGATGCTGGGGCAGGTGTAGATTTTTTCAAATACTGCTTCTCAGATGTTCGCCACCTTTCCCCCCTACAAACTTTCACCCACACACTTTCCACAGAATATAATAATTTGTAAAGAGTGGGTAGCCAGAGAGTAGTGGGGGTGGTGTGGTGTCAGGATAATGAGACTGGCTTGTGCTATTTCATGATGTACAATAACTGTTCTCAGGACTGGAAAAAAGACTTGCCTAAAACAAATGGCATGAAGCATGAATTCAGGTAAAAAAAATAACTTCTTGAACAGCTGAAAATTCATTTCATTTGCAGATACTATTTTAATTATTCTTCTCTTTGAAACCAAATGAAGGAACTACATCAACTTGTAAATTTCATACTGCAGACAGACCGCCCACCTGGCCTTATTTTGCTTTATGACAAACTAGTGGGGGTGAAATCCTAGCACCATTCAAGAGAATGTGAGTTTTGTTATTGTCTTCAGTTGGTCCAGGATTTCACCTCTGATCTTTATAACTATAAAAGTTTGGTAAGGATGTTCAGCTAAACCTCTCAAGTCTTCACAACAGGATTAACAATGAGATGTTCAGAAATTCCTGTTGGCTGAATGCAAATTACAATAAGAACAACCTCTCTCATGGTATTTTGACAGTTCCACTTGTGGTCCAGTCTGGAACAGGGAAGCAATCAGGCATGAAGATGGAAAGAACTGGGGAAGTAAGTTATCCAGACCTCACAAATGACTTGATTTCAAATTGTTCAAGTTCTAGGTGAAAGTTCAGGTTGGCCCTTAGTTTATAACAATCAATTGATCCATCTGTCAAGAACTGTTAAGAACATAAGAACGGCCACACTGGGTCAGACCAAAGGTCCCTGTAGCCCAGTATCATGTCTTCTGACAGTGGCCAATGACAGGTTCTTCAGAGGGGATGAAGAGAACAGATAATCATCAAGTGATCCATCCCGTCGCCCATTCCCAGCTTCTGTTTAAACACACACAAACACACACGTGGGTGTGCGCATACACACACTCACACACACACTCACACTCAAAGTGTAGATCTTGAGTTGATTAAGATTCACATTATCACGACACAGTGGGCCAGATCCTCAACTGATGTAAATCAGTATAGTTCCTTTGAAGTAATTGGAGTAATTTACATCAACTGAGGATCTGGCCTGTGTGAAAGCAGAGATATAAATGCATTACACCTTGTCCAAGCAAGTAGAACTGTAACATACTGTAGACATTCTCTATTGGTAGACTGTTTTTAATTGCGTGCTTTGAATTTCACGCTTGTGCAGGGACAATCATGTCTCTCCGTATCTACCTATGTGCCTTGTCCTGTTACCTGCCCTTAAAATAGCACATTAAAGGCAGTAAAAATCTATTTTGCCTGAATGAACTCAAGGTATAATTTAAAAAATGTGAACTTGCATTAGCTGTGCAGTGAGTCATCCCATGAATTGTACCCTGAATAAATGTGAGCTGCATCTGTTGAAATGGAATTTGTGGGCTTGCTTTTAATGGGCCGAATGTCTCCAAGGACAGCCTGGTGGGAGGAAGTGATCCAGCTGTTTGGGCTGCAAATCTTTTGTCCTCAAAAGTGCAATTGTGCAAGCAACTGAAACAAAGTTTCTGTTCTCACAGAAACAGGCAGACACCCTCCTTGAAATGGATGTAAAACAGACTTTTCCTGGTTGTTAGCATAAAAGTTTCCAGTGGGTAGGATCAGATACTAAGAGTACTACTAAAATCATTCCTGATATGGATTAATATATTAGCCTTCCTGCTATTGGCAGTATTATTTTATTACAATAGTGTCCAAAGTCTATCAGGATTTTTCTTCAATGAACTAAGCACTACAGTAACACGTGTGAAGACAGCATAGGTGCTGGAACTAAGGGTGTGGGGGGTGCTGCAGCACCCCCTGACTTGAAGTGGTTTCCATTACATACAAGGTTTACAGTTTGATTCAATGTACAAGTTGTTCCAGCACGCCTGGAAGACGGTCCCTATCTCGTAGTGTTCAGAATTTAAAGATAACAAACAGCGTAAGGGGACCAGGGCTACAACACACAAGCAAAGGGCCGATTCTCACAGCTCCTCACTTAGAGTAGAACCTATATTTTTGGATAGTTCCATTGATTCTAGAGTATTTGAGGAGTAAGATACTACTTAGTATAAGCAAGGATATCAGAATCTAGCCCAAAATGATCATTGTAATAAAAGGCAGGGTGGTAGAACGCAAGTCTTTATTGACTGGCCCGTTACCTTGATGCGTGGCAGGTAACAAAAGATTAATACCTGTGCCACATGGCTCCCTTGACTCCACTGGCTACAATTATATCGTCCCCTTTACCTGAAAATCAAATGCAAACTTATAACATGCATAAGCAGTGATGTCTACGATGGAAGGCGGGATACAACCTGAAAATGAAAGGATAATTCTGGCTGGTTAGCTGTTAATAATAAGTACTGTCCCTGAACCCTGATGGTTCTGATCCCAGAGGTACTGTTACTTCTCAGAGCAGTTTATTCTGCACTGGCCTGCTAAGCTAAGTGGATCCACCACCCATAGACTACATTTTCAGCTCCTCGTGTTTTTGATTGTTGCTGTTAGGGAAGGCATGGGTTACTCTTGTCAGCACCTAAACACTGTCAGTAATACTGTGACATACTAGGGTGCAATCCAGACCAGTGAGGGGCTGTCACCCCTGCCCTGCAACTTTGAGCGCCTTACAATATCTTGCTGGTAGTAGCTCCCACCTTGGCTGTGCACAAACAGGCTTTCAGTCTGCAAGTCACACCCTGAATTTCTGTGTGCTACTGCAGCCTTCCAGCCACACACAGGTTACATCTTGGCTCTCACCAGCCTTTGTTATACTGCAGGATGACCTCAACACACTCACAGTCCTGGATTTCCCCCCAGAAATGTATGTCTTGTGCTGCCCAACCCTCAGATGGACAGTCAAAATATATTAAGTCTATTATTCCTTTAAGGGAACAACATACACCAGCTTGCCACCTTAAATGGAGCTGTCCAGACACTTTAATTTAAACACACTGGCTTAGATAAAACAATAAAACAAATTTATTAATTTACAAAGAGATAGATATTAAGTGAGCACAAGCAATAAGGCATAAAAGTCAGAAATGGTCACAAGAAAATACAGATAAAGACTCTTTATAGTGCCAGTTTAACAAACTGTATTAGATTCAAAGCAGAGATTCTCAGCACATTCTTCCCACAGCATCACTGACCAAACTATCAGGTCAGGGCCCCTCCCCCAGAGACCAGCAGTTGCGTCTTTTGTCTTTTCAGGTGCAACGAGTTAGATAGACAGAGAAAAGGGGAGGGTCTCTTGGGGTGTTTGCCCCTCCTTTTAGAAGTTTCAGTTCCCCTTTGAAAAGCATCTCTAGCTGAAAATCAAGAGATGCGGGGGGGAGGGGAGTGTCTAGTGGAGGAAGGAGACCTCATGCTGGTTCTTTGCTAAGATGCAGATCTTTGTCCCTGCCCCTTTCTTGCCAAAAAATGTCCTCTTGATAGGTGAATGCCCATCAGCTTTGTTGACACCTGGCTGTGGCATCAGCTTTCCCTTTGTCTTTGAGAAACTGGTTTAGCCACTCCCCAGCCTTATCTGGGAAACAAACTTCAATCATTATTTCAGTTTATGTTCATAACTTTATACATAATGTTGCTACATGCAGTTTACCATGATATTACTGATCAGCAAGTTATGAGTTTTCAAATGGTACCTCACAAGGCATGCTGTGTACAAAGATTAATATGATAGCGTGTATAGTGTGAACACAGGGGTGCATTCCATCACAAACATTCTGGATGTCTTGAAGAAAGAGAGTCAGTGTCCTCCTTCGTTTTAATTACCTGCCTTCTATTCCTCGTGTGGGACTAACCCTCTGGGGGGTTGTGGCATATGGCCTTGATGTCTTTGGGACAGCCATTGTTGCCTTGGTAGATTGCCTGCCACTTTGTTTGAAATAATTCCCTCCTATTTGCACTGAAGGCATGCTTGTCATAGTCATTCCTTTTGTTCTAGTGTCCTGGCATCTAACACTCTTTTTTTTTTTTAACTAATCCAGGATTAAGTTGTTTGGCTCAAGAAGACTGCTAGATGATGGCACTAAGGCTTTTGTCCCTCTGTCTGTGAGTCTCTAAATTAGTGATCTTAGTAAAACGTTGAGACGCGTGGAGATATTCTGAAAGTGCTAACTATGGGTCCCTTGAATCCACAAGATGTTTTTGTTTTAATCAGGTTTTTTCCTATTTGTATTGACTTTTGTGCTAACATTTGACTGTCTTAGTAAGCACTTAATGTGGTGCATCTGAACTGAATAATTGCCAAAATGATAATTGTGGGTCATTATCTATTAGCCGTTTTGGAATACCATGTAAGCAAAGTACAATTTACAGTTTTATTAGATTGCTACTTGATGTGTTGTGCAACATCTCAGTTTAAAAACAAAAAAGTTTTTAGTAGCCTACTTACAAGATGCAATCCTTGTCACTTAATTCAACTATATCTGTGACAACCTTGGATCAAGGGAAATCAGAACTTGTGTTTTCAGTGATTCTTCTGTAGTCTTTATATTGTATTTAGTACAAGTATCACACTTCGATATTTTATCTCCAATGGCAGTAATTCAGGCCTGGCTGGAATGGATGTCTCAAGCTCTGTTTCTCTGTACATTTCACAAGACCTGGAAGGGCACTGTGGATTATGCTTAGTAGTTCTATCCTCATGCTGTCTGGCATTATGACACAATGTCCTCTTCAGAGAATCTAGAGAAATATTGACTAGATGAAATCACCTGCAAGGTGGGTGCCACTGTTCAGAGCAACTGCACCTATATTCCCTCCTCTGTGGTCCAGCAAGGGCACCCATTCTAGGCTCCCAGCTCCTCAGCTTTCACCTCTTTTGGGCAGAGATCTGCATCGCTCTCCCTCCTGACTGGGGTATTTCCAGGAGGCAAAGTCTCCTGCCTACACTGATTCCCCCAGCAAGCCAGACTGTCTAAAACCAAAACCTAAATGCATGCCAATAAGCTTACCAGAGATCACGCCCTGCTCCAAAAAGGGCTCTGATAGGTGATTAGTCCTTAAACCCCCCCCCACCCAGGGTTTTTCTGTGGTCACAAGTTTGTAACAGCTTCAGTTAAGAACAAGCATGCCCATGAATCCATGCGTCTTTCTTTTATACAGTTTGAGTCTTCGATCTTATGATTCAGGGAACAGATAATCAGCAGGGTTCTCCCCTCAGGGCATAGCTTCAGAAGGTTGGGTGCAGAGGTGGGAATTTGTATTCAACTCCCTTCAGGTATTTCCTAGGAAGCCAAACTCACTTAATTTTGTTAGTCCCAAAAGTTCCTTCTTGTCTGGCACATTGTTTAAAATAGTCCTAACCCTTCCCAGCGTTTTCACTGGCCATGTGTTCCCACTAATGAAGTTGCATATAATCCCACAATAATACATGAATTTTGCATACACAATACAATGAACCCCAAAGCTACTTAAACTTAATATAATAAGATCTTCTAAAGATATTGCAGGTAATTTTCATATCTGACACAGCAGGTGCTGTGTCACTCCTGGGCCTGGTACTAGTCAATATTTTCAATAACAACTTGGATGATGGAGTGGAGAATACATTTATAAAATTTGCAGATGACACCAAGCTGGGAGGAGTTGCAAGCACTTTGGAGGACAGGATTAGAATTCAGAATGATCTTGATAAATTGGAGAATTGCTCTGAAATCAATAAGATGAAATTCAATAAAGAGAAATGCAAAGTACTACACTTAGGGAGAAAAAAAATTCAAATGCACAAATACAAAAAGGGAAATAAATAGCAAGGCAGTAATACCACAGAAAAGAATCTAGGAGTTACAGTGGATCATAAATTGAATATGAATCAGCAGCACAATGCCCTGGCAAAAATGTGCAAATGGTGAAAAAAAGGAAAATGTCATTCTGGGATGTATTAAGAAGAGTGTCATATGTAAGACACAGGAGGTAATTGTTCCACTCTGTTTTGCACTGCTGAGGCCCTAGCTGAAGTACTGTGCCCACTTTAAGAAAGGTGTGAACAAATTGGAGAGAGTCCAGGGGGAAGCAACAAAAATAGTAAGAGGTTTGGAAAACATGACCCGTGAGGAAAGGTTGAAAGAACTGGGCATTTTCAGTCTAGAAAAGAGAAGGCTGAGGGAGAACCTGATAAGTCTTCAGAATGTAAAAGGTTGTGATAAAGAGGACAATGATTAATTGTTCTTCATGTTCACCTGTCACGCTGTCTGGAGTGCATCACAACTGTGAGTGCCTACTTCCAGGCAGACTGTCAGAAAACAGGGCAGGTACTACAAGCTGGTGGTGTGTTCTGTAATTATATTTCACCAAACCAGTAACAAATGTGAACTCCTGGATCACTATACCAGTCTTCCCATGGAGTCACAGACTGTCCCCTTAGACTCTCCAGCCTATCTTGCCACCCAGACAAACTGGACTATGTGATAAAAGGTCACTTAAATAAAAAATCACACCACATCAGGTTGCTCCCAGTCCCAAGAGAGCAGTCAGTCACTTACCCCAGATCAATTGGTACACCAGATCTTATACCAAAGAGAACACTGGTAGCCAATTCTATAGTAAACTAACTAAAGATGTATTACCTAAGAAAAGGAAATGAGAGTTACTGAGAGGTTAAAGCAGGTAAAATACATGTACAGATGAATCACAGTTTGTAATTCCAAATGGTGGCAGTGATGTAATAAACTGCCAGTTTCCCAAAAGTCTTTTCAGGGTACCCAGATTGTCTCTGGGGATCTCTGCTTTGCATCTGGTACACTTCCCTGAAAGAGTCCAAACAGTCCAGAGATGAAGGATCTTTCCCTGAATCCATATTTATAACTTTTTCTGACAGAAAACAAGCTGACAGTGTCTGTATTCACAAGGGCTTTTCCTTTGATGACAGTGAGTGAGGAATGCACTTTGAGTCTCTGAACTCCAGTCATCACACACAATGGCTATTTGGTCTGAAATTAGCACTTTTTCTGACAAAGTCCTTTATTAGCATTCCACAAGTCTTCTTTGATGGGTTATTTAGTTACAGGGGTTTACACAATGGAGATGTTTGCTGCTCCATTATAACAGGATACAGATAAAAGAAAACAATCCAAGTAACGTCCCATTAGTTTTATGACATCTAAACACCAAATACATTCTTTTACCTTTAACAATCATTTTGATCTATACTAATACACAAATGAATTGGTCTGAATACACTCTGGCATGATCTGGTTTGCCAGAGTCACACCATCAAGGGTAGGACAAGAAGCAATCAGCTTAATTTTCAGCAAGGGAGATTTAGGTTACATATTAAGAAAAACTTTCGAACTAAGCACTGGAACAGGTTACCTAGCAAGGTTGTGGAATTCCTGTAATTGGAGGTTTTTAAGAACGGATTAGACAAACATCTGTTAGGGATGGTCTAGGGATACTTAATCCTGTATCAGCCTGGGGGGGCAGGGAGAGGGGTTATAGACTAAATGAACTCCTGAGATCCTTTTCCGACCAACATTTCTATTATTCTAATCTCATCAATATTGTAACCGTTTTATCTCTATAGACCCAATAAGTTTTTATGATTGGAAGTGTTTGGGGGGCTTTCTGTTGACCATCAGTTAGAATTATTCACTCAAGTCCTTATAAAATTGAGTCATTTAAGTCTCTCATGTGAGCTTGTCAAACCTTGGTTTGGCAAGTGGGTAAACTTGAGTCCAATTTACTTCAAATGCCTCTTCCAGCAGCTCCTTGCTTTCCCTATTTGTCTGCATTCTTGAAAGCATGTCTGTCATAAGAAGTTGTGGCGGTTCAATGATGAGACAGAACACAGATTTATTCAAGCAAGCAAGCTGGTCAGCTGAAAATGGGCTGCTGCCTGTCAGCTTTCCACCTTCTCCTTTATTATATTTCTCCCCCCTGCACATTACCTACTTTCCCCGCAAAGGAATGCATGACATTGATTAATATTCTTGTTTTTCAGCCTCTATCTACTACATTCCTAATTCTCAGGCCTTAAGGCCAAGCCAAGGAAGCTTCCCACGATTACTGTCCTTTAATCAAGTTCCCACCTTTAATCAAGTTCCCAGGGTTCATATCTGGTCCTCGTCCTTGGACGGAGCAATGTGTTGCTCCTCACAACGGTCAGGGTGTGCCCTGACTGTTTGCAGGTGGATGGACCAAACATGGGCCCTTCATCTCCCCCTTTTTGTTTAATTATACTCGGCCCTCTCATGGGAGCTGTCAATTTGCTTTTGCGAGCAATTTAACTCCCAAACAGACAAGGACATAACTCGGGGAGCTTGCCAGGGCGTATCTCTACAAAGCCTTAGCAAAGAGGGAATACATTGTACACAGCAGCAGCAAAAAATAAGCCCAATGATTATAAACACAGCATAACCAAAAAATTGTCGCAGCCAGCCTAGAGATGGCAGCCAACCTGTAAGCCAATTCCAAAAGCCCTCAAACCCCACATCTTGACGTATGTGTGCCGTAAGATTGGCCAGTTCGGCCAGTCTAGTCTCTATGGAACGACTATTATCAGTTAAATTAAAACAACACATATGCCGAAACGTGGAACAGCCTAGGTGATGTTTCAAGAGTAGAAAATCAATGGCTGCTCTGTTATCTAAAATTGCATCCCTTAATTCGTGTTGCTCTGCATTAAGTAGGGCAATTGCCTTGGATGTTGTATTAATTGCCTTCGCTGCAAAGCACGCCAGGGCATTTAGGGTTCTGGCTGTATAAGTGGCAAGCCCGGGGACCCCAACAATAGAGGCCGCTAAGGCGGTGTACTCAGAGCGGCTGAGAAGATTGACATCTGCAACACAATCTTCGGAAAGGGGTATATTTCTTTTACTGCGTTTTTGGCTGGCAAAAGGCAATATAAGTGTCATTCTACTAAGACAGCAAAGGGTGCCATCACTTAAATTTGCAGGAATATAACTAAAGGTGCGCGAGCCACAGGTGAAAAACCACCCTAATGGTAGGATGATATGGCCATAATTGTATGAAACATTTACAGCATGGGAACAATTTAAAAAGGGTTGAGGAATTTGCCGACAGCCCAAGGGCACCTTTGTACTAGTGCAGTTAACCACACGCGCACAGGTGACATTGGTGGTCCCGGCCGGGTACGGTGTATGGAGGGATATAGCCGTGTGAGGCAAGGTATAGTAGGCCGGGCCCCAATTAGCCATGCCAGAGTACTGGGAAGAGAGATTCGCGTAAGCAGCGAGCATCGTCTCATTCCCTATCTCCTCAGGGTGATGACATACTGGAATAAGGCATGTACCTAACAATTCTCCGGCTTCTACAGAATTAGACAAGCAAAAGTGGGTAACATTTGCTATTGAAGCCAACCTTTCCCATATGTTATACGTCATTCGGGCCCGTAACGGGGGAAGCGCTTCCGAGCCAACCCCCACAGGAAACAGCAGGCACAAAAAGCAAACAATCAGTACAGAATTAGCAGTGATTTGGGCGAGAATCGCCACAAACAAAGTCTCAGGAGTCTCTGGCTGTTGGTTTGCTGCCAGTCTTCGTTGAGCCGCCGCGACCAATGCTTTTACTGCTCCCCATGTCACGGGCTGGCTTGGGACGCTACGCCTCCTCCGTTTCCGTCCCGCCGTTGTCGACCCGGGAGGCACCGCGTTCTCCTCCAAGGTCAGCTGAAACTCCGGTATGGGGTTCGGCAGCCCCTGGCGCCATGCCATGCTGTTTCAGTGCCGGTCGCACACACCGGGCTGGAACCCACAACGGTCCTGCAGGGAGAGACACCGCAGCATATCCCCGACCCCAAGTGATTAGAGGTACTGGGCCCAGCCACTGCGGATCAGGCAGCTGACGGTAAAAGACACGCGGTCTTTCCAGTACCTCAGATTTGTGAAAATGCCGATCCGCGGGGGTCTGCTGATCTGCGTTCAGCGTTAAATTGTTTAAAGTAAACAAAAGGATATGCATTTGTTGTTGAATATCTCCTAAGGTTCGGAGACGCAGCTCCCCTTGTTTTAATTGTTTATCAAGCAAGGTTTTGAGCGTGCGATTGGCACGTTCAACAATGGCTTGGCCCGTGGAATTATAAGGGATCCCGTGTTTAAGACGGACGTCCCATCGGGCACAAAAGGTGGAGAGGGCTGTGGAGCAGTAGGCTGGGGCGTTATCTGTTTTAATCTGGCTTGGGCGACCCATGACAGAAAAACAGGCTAGCAAATGGTGAATCACTTTGGCAGTGGCTTCCCCACGCTGTGGGGTTGCCCAGAGAAATCCTGAATAAGTGTCAACAGAAACATGTAAAAAGAAATAGGGGCGGAATTGTGGCACGTGAGTGACATCCATTTGCCACAACTGATTCGCTGCGGTACCTCTGGGGTTAACGGCATAAGAAAAGGTAGGGGCAGCAGCGGCACAGTGGGGGCAGGAACGAACAATGGAACGTGCATGATCAGTAGGAATGTGAAACTGCTGGGCCAAAACTGAGGCAGACTGATGAAAAAAGGCATGGCTTTCAATGGGGTCAGAAAAAAGAGAATTTACCTGACCACGTAGCGCGCGATCGGCGCGCGCATTGCCCTCAGTGAGTGACCCAGGCAAAGGGGTATGACTGCGAATGTGAGCAACAAAATAAGGAAAATTACGAGTGGAGATAAGATATTGCAAAGACAAAAATAGGCGAAGGAGGTCCGCATCGACCTGAGGGGTAATGAGGGCAAGGGGTAAATGATCAATCACTTGATAAACATAATGGGTGTCCACAATTAAATTAAAGGGACAATCAGCAAAAAGTTGAAAGGCCAAAATAACAGCAGCCAGTTCCGAGCGCTGCGCGGAACGCTGAGGCAGTGTAAAACGAGAATGCCAGCGAGGGGGGTCACCGGATTGATAGGTGACAACACCTCGATGTGAAGAGCCATCAGTAAAAAGAGTAACAGCAGAAACAATGGGTTGAGAGTGGCTAAGACGATGAACAATTAGAGGCACCTTTTGGGTAATTACCAACCGAGGATCTTTTGGGGGGTTATAAGAAATTTCTCCCACATAATCACAAAGAGCAACCTGCCAAGCCAAAGAGGTGTGGCACAAGGAATCAAATTCACTACGGGACAAGGGGAACACAATATCAACTAAATCAGTGCCAGTGAGTTGCACTGCACGGTGGCGGGCTTTACGAACAAGATCAGACAGGGCATCTAGATAGGGGTAAATATTCCGAGGAGGAGTGGAGGAGAGGTACAGCCACTCTATGATAGAGACGGCTGTATTCGTACGGGGTACAAACAGAGCCGCAGTGGGCGTATGAGGGGTGGCAAGAAGAATCAACCGTAGGGGACGGACCTCAGGGGGTCTGTCCACAAACTGCTGACTCAATGCTGCATTAATTTGTCGAATGCAGGCAATGTGCTCTTCAGTGATGGCAATAACTGCACCCGGTGCTCGGGCTCCACGTAGGAGCTCGAACAACGGCTGCAGCATTGAGGTGGGGAGACGAAAATAGGGCCGAATCCAATTTAAATGACCCAAAATCTGTTGTAATTTAACAAGGGTTAGGGGTTGAGGTAGAGTTAGTGCCGGACGAACCGGAGCAGCATAGGTTTGTAAAACCTTATGGCCGAGGTAGTGGTAGGGATAAGAGCGTTGGATTTTTTCTGGTGCCACCAACAGGCCATTTTGGCCGAGAATTTGAGACAAAGAGTCAATCTGTTGTTCCGTGACCTGGGGACCACTAAGCAAAATGTCATCCATATAATGGTAGACCTTTAGCGTAGGGTACCGGGCACGAAAAGGGGTGAGGGCCCGATCCACAAAAAGCTGACACAAGGTTGGACTATTTTGCATTCCCTGGGGTAAGACCTTCCACTGATATCTTTGAGAGGGTTGCTGATTATTATATTGTGGCACCGTAAACGCGAATTTTTCGCGATCTTGCGGGCAAAGGGGGATGGTGAAAAAACAATCTTTTAAATCTAACACACAGAGCTGATCGGTTTGAGGAATTAAATTTGGATTTGGTAAGCCAAACTGCAAGGGGCCCATAGGTTGGATGCGTTTATTTATTTCCCTTAAATCATGTAACAGCCGCCAAGCACCAGATTTTTTCTTAATAACGAACACCGGGGTGTTCCAGGGACTAGTAGAGCACTCCAAGCGCTGTGCCTGCAAATGCTGCTGCACAAGCGAATGAAGCGCTTTCAGTTTTTCTAGAGGGAGGGGCCACTGGTCAATCCAGACAGGCTCTAAGGATTGCCATACCAAGGGTAATGCAGAGGGCAATATGGGTGAGGGAGGGTTTTGAGCCATCAGATATTAATATCGAGGGTGGTGTCCAGCTTTGTAAGTAAATCACGGCCCCAAATATTGAGGTGGACAGGGAGCACAAAAGGGCGGATAGTAGCAAGGGCACGGCCTCCCGGTTTAGAGACCGTGACCCAAGACAAACTCTGTCGCCCGGGTTTACTACCCCCGATCCCCCACAACTCTTTAGAAGGAACCGTAGGCCAACTAACCGGCCACTCCGGATCACGAATCACCGTAACGTCAGCTCCAGTGTCCACCAGCCCTGTGAAGGGAACATCATTTAAGAGAAGTGTTAACTGAGGTTTCAAGGGGCGGACTGACATTGTCAGAGCAACAAGTGGAGAGGACGTGCTGTGAGACGGCGAGTGAGACAACGTTGATCCAAAGCCGCCTCCGCCCCGAGTTCGATCCTCGGCAGCTGGCACCTGATAAGGGACTAAAATCAATTGTGCAATTGATCGTCCACGCGGGAGCGACTGTGGAAGATGAGTCCACACCTGAACCTTAATAATGCCGGTGTAATCGGCATCAATGACTCCGGGGATGACAAAAAAGCCCTGTGTCCCAGCATGAGAGCGAGGGAGAACGAGACCCACAAAGCCGGCAGGGAGAGGTCCCGTCACCTGAGTAGGTATGGCGCAGACCTCCCCTGGCAGCCGAAAATCAGTGTCCTCCTGCATGATCAAATCAAGCCCTGCACTTCCAGCAGTCGCCGCCCTCATAGAGTCTATGGATTTTAAGGCAGAGGAACGGTTGTCTGAGTGGGAAACACCCCCGTTTGGCCCTGGGTTCGGGGGGTACCCGCTGCGCGGTTTCCCGACCCGCTACGACACTGATTAGCCCAGTGATAGCCCTTCCCACACTTGGGGCACTTCTTTGAGGGCCGAGCGGGTGCCTTTGATGAGCGGCACTCCCGCTGAAAGTGACCCTCCTTACCACAGCGGTAACAACGCTTCCCTGCCCTCCCGGTTTTTCTCAGGGCGGCAGCCAGAACTCCAGCCTTATGGGCTTGTGTGCCGATGTTCTGGCACGCCCGTAGCATGTCTGAGAGCTCTAAAACGCCAGAGACTTGCGCCGTCTGGAGAGCACGGCGGCAATCCTCATTCGTATTCTCAACCGCCAATTTTAACAGAATCTCCTGAGCGGCCACAGCATTATCCACCTGTCGGAGGATAGCCTCCTGCAATCTGTTGGTAAAATCCAGAAAGGACTCTGATGCACCCTGACGGATACTGACAAAGCTTTTTGTAGGTTTGCCTGAATCCGGGACCCTCCGGAAAGCATGCTGGGCGCAGGTGGAAATGATAGGGAAGAAGACCTGAGGGAGTTGGGTCTGGTGCTCAACGGTAGCAAACTGTCCCTCCCCTGCCAATTGCTCATAAATAACATTAACACCTGCTGCTCTATGAATCTGGGCCTGACGGTCCGCCTCCTGCCGATACTCGCTGACCCAAATAACATACTGACTGGGTGACAACATCATGCGCAACAGCGCCTTCCAATCTTCAGGGATCAAGGAGTACCCACTACCTAGCCCTTCAATGAGACCACGCACAAACGTGCTAGTCAGACCGAACTCGCGAATCGCCTTCTTTACCTCTCTAACCACCGAGTAAGGCAATGAAACCCAGGTTCCCACCGGGTTGCCCTGGTCGTCATTCTGCCAGGTCACCGGACAAACTGAGACCAGCTCAGCCAGCTCCTCTGCTGTAAGATCTGAGCGAGTCTTCGCTGCGTGAACCATTTGTTGCACCAGCGAAAGCCTCTGAGCAGATGCAGACGACCCCGTGGGGGGCCCCGAAGCATGGGGTCCTAGGGGGGGAGGGTAATCACACACCGGCTCAGGCGGGGAAGGTAAGGGAGGCGGTGGTAATAAAGGCACTGGGGGCAAAGCAGGGAGAGGGATGGCTGTAGGAGCCGACGGCGGTGGCGGAATTGGCAGCCCCTCTATTGGCGCGAGAGAAGGTTCTTCCGAGGCGACACACTGTGTTGCATCGGTAGGAGGGGGGGTGACTGCAGGAGCCGACGGGCGTGGCGAGATCACCAGCCTCGCGACGGAGGGCCTGTCCGAGGCGACACGCTGTATCGCATCGCGGCAGAGGTGCCAGGCATGTAAAGCCTGCACGGGCGCCCGAGGCTCTTCATGCAATGTCTGGCCCAACCGCTCCCAGTCCGCTAGCTTAAGGGTTCCGGCTTCAGGGTACCACGGGCACTGGGCACTCACCTCCTGTAACAGGAGAGTGAGTTCTCGAGTGGGGCAAACATGCTGAGCCTTACGCAGCAAATACTGTAGCTCAGTGCGATGTTGCACTTGCAAAGCAGAGAGGGAACTTCCCATACTTACCACAACGAAAAATACTCACCGGGATCCACGAAGCGGATGAGTGACGCGTCTGAAACCCTTGCCGGGCGAGGTGAGTGCTGAGGGCCCCACGTTGGGCGCCAGTTGTGGCGGTTCAATGATGAGACAGAACACAGATTTATTCAAGCAAGCAAGCTGGTCAGCTGAAAATGGGCTGCTGCCTGTCAGCTTTCCACCTTCTCCTTTATTATATTTCTCCCCCCTGCACATTACCTACTTTCCCCGCAAAGGAATGCATGACATTGATTAATATTCTTGTTTTTCAGCCTCTATCTACTACATTCCTAATTCTCAGGCCTTAAGGCCAAGCCAAGGAAGCTTCCCACGATTACTGTCCTTTAATCAAGTTCCCACCTTTAATCAAGTTCCCAGGGTTCATATCTGGTCCTCGTCCTTGGACGGAGCAATGTGTTGCTCCTCACAACGGTCAGGGTGTGCCCTGACTGTTTGCAGGTGGATGGACCAAACATGGGCCCTTCAAGAAGTCCTGCTCGTTTCCAGCTGCTGTATTAGTTCCTTGAAGCTGTTAATAGCCAGCACAAGTTAGAGCAGTCAGAAGGTAGATCTAATTTATATCAGGGGACTGGTCTGGCAAATAGCTCACTGAGGATTCGGGAAGCACTAAGGTGGCTTAAAGGCAGCTTTGCACCATTCTCTTCTGCGTTTGGCTAAGTATTCAGGCATAGAAGAGGACTAGTTCCACAAAATCTAGAGATAGAAGAGACATATAAGGTCTTCCTTCTAGTATAGAATTGTCCCCAGCTGTATATTTTCTAGTGCTTTATCCCATACACCAGTGGTTCTCAAACTTTTGTACTGGCGACCCCTTTCACATAGCAAGCCTCTGACTGTGACCCCCTTTACAAATTAAAAACACTTTTAAATATATTTAACACCATTATAAATGTTGGAGGCAAAGCGGGGTTTGGAGTGGAGGTTGACAGCTCACGACCCCCCGCCCCCTGCCCAGGTAATAACCTCGCGACCTCCCAAGGGGTCCCGACCCCCAGTTTGAGAACCCCTGCCATACACAGCTATAAATGACTTCAGCAAAAGGGTGTCCACCACTTCTTGTGGGAGACATTCCATGGTGTAATAACAGTGTTAAGACTAAATAGAGCAAAGGAAAAAATTACAATTTTTGTAAAAAGGGAAATTCTCTAATCAGTTTCTAGTTATATTTCTTTGGGTGACTCCAAACAATTTTTAGACAGATTCTCGAAAAAGCCATTTTTGGAATGATTTTGATGACTTAATGTAGTCACTCAGAGCTTCAAATACACTGTTAAAAGCTGCCTTCATGTGTCAAACCACTTACAGACTTTTTACGTGATACAGAGATTTATGCGAGAGGTATATACAAACAGAAGATTTTCCTGACAAAATTACATGGGCAAAGTTATTTTATTTTACAAATTAAAACCCAGACAACTGCTAAGCGAGAGGTGGGAGAAATTTCAACTGTCAGCCACAGACATTACAGTAACCTCAGTGTACTCAGACCAAAAGAAGGGAAATGGTTTCACCAGGGCTTTGTTTTGTAAATGTAGTCTGCAAGCCACCTGAAGGTCATCTCCTCTTCTATATTCCCCTGTCCACCATCTATCTCACTTGAGCTGGCAAACAAGGTATCCTTCGATTGGCCAATAGAAACAAAAGCTGCTATTAAGATGATGGAAAACAGAAAGAAGAGGTAATACTAGGTCATCCTGGGTTATGGAAAATCATTTTTGTTAAGTTGCAGCACATGCTTCCTGTGTCTGGGATGTTGTTTGTTTTTTTTTTTAAATTAAAGATCAGTAGAACAGAAATATTTTTGAAGCAGTATTGAATTGTCTTGTAATATCTGCTTTCAACCTCTCTACCACATTGATTTTGGCGCAATATGTAAAAGGCATAAGTCAACACAAAGAAAAGGAATGCTGGAGACTTTGTATGCAAGCCCTGATCTCCTCCTCCCCATCTATGCCACTAATATTCTGAACATACGTGCAGGCTTATGTCATGTTCTTTCCAAGTGCCATACTATAACACAAAAACTGCAGTAATGTGGGCCATTGCTAATAAGTGCTTTTGAAATTCTGTGACTAGCACCAACAATATTAGTAGCAAAATGTCCTCTAAAAATAACTGGGTGAGGTCATGTTGCAAATGTATTTAACTTGCATCTGAAAATGTGAAACATCTTGTACCATACGCAGATGCTCTTCTCTTACCATTCAACAAATGAAGGCAGTGGCGTTGGAACAATTTTTATAGTGGGGGTGCTAACAGCCATTGAACAAAACTGTAAACCCTCTATATAATGGAATCGACCTTAAGTCAGGGGGTCCTGCTGCACCCCCAGCACCCCTAGTTCCTGAACCCCTGAATGAAGGATCCTACTTGGATCCTTTGGATCCTACTTGGTGGCTGAAAAAGGAAATTGCTTATATTTCTTTCTCTTTCTTCTTTAAACTTTGAAGCTATTTAAGCATCTTAAACAGCTCCTCTGCCTGCTCTGGGCAATAGCTCCAAGAAGTCAAAGCAGCTATTCTTAATACTTTCAGCAATTGTAGAGCATACTTTTTTTGTAGAGCATACATTTACATACTCGGTAAATAACTTCTCTGTTAATTGTACTGATGATTTGTCAAGTAGAGTCTCCACTAACTCAAAAAATACTTTGGAAATCAATGTGTCTAGCCCAGACCTTTTCCAAGTAAAGCAGTCTCATGATTCAACACCAACAGAAATTAGCCGTGGTAAAATCCCATACTGTACTGCCCTCTGTATCAAAGTATAGTACAGCACTGACATTTCAGGTGGACAATAGCAACATACCTTCTTAAGGAATTGGAGAACTAGGGGGAAGGATGGCTTCAGATAACAGACCGTGGGAGCAGCCCATCTGGGGTGTTAAAGTGTTTTTCCCCTAGGTCTACAGGCCATATTTATACCTCTTCCATGGGGCCTTAAACCTGGTCCTGATGAGAGAATCATTGGTAAAAAGAATCTTATTGTTTAAATCTGTATTGTACTCGTATGAACTTTCATCTTCCTGTCCCAGCTTCCTCTTCTTTCTCAAACAGCAACATAATAATCCGGTGTTTACGATTTCACAGTTTATTGCCTTGAAATTATGGTTGGGGGTGCAAATGCATTATTATTATTACTTCAGTGCAGGATCAATAAGTGGGCAGAAGATGTGCTGCTTCCGTTGAAGAAAAATCCCTTTTATCAGGGTCTGATCCTGAAAGGCAATGAGTAGCCCACAGCTTCCACTGGAGACTGATGCTCAGCACCTCACACAACAAGGCCCAAAATTACAACTATCTTGGTAATTAAAGACAGGGAGAACAATGATGAAGCACATGAAAGTCAAGTGAATTTCCATGTGTTTGATATATTTAAAAAAATTCCCTTACATGAAAGTCTGATTCACCAAGATTTGCAATTTGCCAACTTATTTTATTTTCATGTTCATGTATAAAGCTGGTACAATTTTCCTCTGTCCCAGTAAATAGGTCTGACACTGCTGATATTCCTTGAACACATGACTCTTTGTGATATATTAATGTACAGTTTATATTGCTGCAGTTTTTCTTAGGCCAAATTAGAAACAAACAGGGCAAATTAATTGCTGGTGTAACTGAAGGGCAACCAGATGCATAAGGGGTGCACTTGATTCACTGCTGTATATTTAGTCTGAAAACCACCACTCCTGGCATTTTCTATGAACATAGGCAGATATATACATGCAAACAAATAGTTCCAGAAGCAACTGCTTGCACGATGCAGATGATAATGCTATTGCTTTATGCCCTATCATTATTTATGCACTGCACAGTGGCTTGGATTAAAGGGTTAAAGCAAAAGACCTCCCTCTCTTCCCTGTGTGGAAAGACAATTAAAATGCATCTGATATTCACAGACAGTTGGACAGCAGCTGAGGTTTCATTTAGAATCCCACATATGGCCAGAAGAAGCGTACACCTCAATGTTTCCGGGACCTGCAGGCTGCCAGAACAGATGGTAGAAATCATCATCCACAGACAGTCATCAGGGAAACCTCAGGCCACATGCTTGAATTTTTCTCAATGAATTGCATACAAGTGAGGCATTTGATCTATATGACTGCAGCTGCTCAGGGAAGAGGGAGGCCTCTGATTGGAGGGGCTCTTTCACAGGTTATTAATAGGTCATGCTGTGACATTAACAGACCGGAAACATCCTGTCTCCTGGGGGGCTAAAACAAAAGCGAGAGAGGTTCCTCATAATTCAAACACAGTTCAGTGCTTACAGATTACGGCACATAATCTTCTTGGCAACAGCACAGGCTCCCAGAGACATTATGCTATCTGATTTCTTTCATTCTTCTAGCTGTTTCCATTAGAAATGCAGTACAATACTTGATACAGTAAATGCCCTACACAAATCTCAGAGGAAGAAGACAGTAGCTTCCCAACAGTTTCCAGAATAAAATCTGGACACAAGAGTAATTCTGACAGCTGTGCTCCCTCATTCAAATGTTCCTAACTTCTTTGTTCCATTCATAACATGTTATGCTCCACTGTGTTCATTGATCCTGCAGTCTGCATGAATTGCCGAGCCAGTTCTGTGAGCAATGACACTACTGCTCTCTCGCTCTTGAAAACCAGAGACTTTACTTAGGTGATAAGTGGAGGTATCAAGGCTGAAATTGGGAGTGGGGGACACAGAGTCTAGAAGCTAGTGTTTGCCAGGTTTGGTGCTTTTAAAAATTATAAGAAATCCATGACCACATTGCAACACATAGCCACTCTAGGGTGACCAGGAGCCCGGTTTTCGACCAGCACACCGGGTTGAAAAGGGTCCCTAGCGGCTCCAGTCAGCATTGCCGACCAGGCCATTAAAAGTCCAGTCGGCAGTGTTGAGGCTCTAAGGCAGGCTAGTCCCTACCTGTCCTGGCTCCGTGCTCCGCACCGGAAGCAACCAGTAGGTCCAGCTCCTAGGCGGGGTGGCTAAGGGTCTCCATGCCCCGAGCACCGGCTTTGCACTCCCACTGGCTGGGAACCATGGCCAATGGGAGCTGTAGGGGCGGTGCCTGCGGGTGAGAGCAGCACACAGAACTGCCTGCCACGCCTCTGCCTAGGAACCTGACCTGCTGGCCATTTCTGGGGCACAGCGTGGAGTCAGAACAGGCAGGCAGGAAGCCTGCCTTGCCCCCCACCCACACCCCGCTGCACCACTGACTGTGAGGCACTGGAGGTAAGCCTGCGGCCCAATCCTGAGCCCCAACCCCCTGCCCCAGCCTTGAACCTCCCCCAAACCCAGAGCTCCCTCCTGCACCCCAAACCCCTCATCCCCAGCCCCACCCCAGAGTCAGCACCCCCAGATGGAGCCCTCACCCCCCCCCCGCACCTCAACCCCCTGCCCCAGCCCAGAGCCCCTGCCCACACCCTGAACCCCTCTGCCTCACCCCATAACCTAGAGCCCCCTCTGGCACACCAAACCCCTCATCCCTGGCCCCACCCCAGAGCCTGCACCCTCAGCCAGAACCCTCATCCCCTTCCATACCCTAATCCCCTCCCCTAGCCTGGAGCCCCCCCCTCACACTCTGAACCCCTCATTTCTGGCCCCATCTTGGAGCCTTCACCCCTCAGTTAGAGCCCTCACCCCCTCCCACAGCCCAACCCCATGTCCCAGCCCAGTGAAAGTGAGTGAGGGTGTGGGACAGTGAGCCACCAAGGGAGGGGGAATGCAGCAAGTAGTGTGCAGGGCCTCAGGGAAGGGGCAAGGCAGGGGTGGGGCCTCAGGGAAGGGGCGGGACTAGGGTGTTCAGTTTTGTGTGATTAGAAAGTTGGCAACCCTAAGCCACTCACATATTCATGGGGGTAGATGGAATCTCTTCAAATCTCAGGCCCTACCATCTAAGCTAAAGAAGGCTCTCCTGTCACAGGTAGCACTATAGGAGCTATGATTCGCAGCCAAGAGATTTTCATTTCATCCAGCAGAGACCAGTGGTGCACGTGTATATACCCATCTGCCTAATTTATCTTCACTGAGAGTTCCTTGGCTATTTGAATGTTATAGGCCATAAAAGGTTAAGTGATAGATTTAAATGGTGCACAATTCAACACATTTCATAGCTAGGAGCTACTCATTTCTTAATTGTTTATACATTGTAAATATAATGTGAGCATTACCAGGACCTGAAGCATCAGACACTTCCATCTTAGATATGATGTACAATTTTACTTATGCTACATGAAAATCCTCCATAATCCACAGATGCCTTCCAGAAAGCAAATTTCCCTTTTCTTTTAGGTCCCTTCTATGTCATTTTGATTCTGTCTCTCTCACTACAAAGCTCTCACTCAAGTTCTAGGCTGCTTTGCCTCTCCACTGCTGCAGGCCCTTCCACATTCCGTTGCTAAGACGCGCCAAACCCTTCTGCAGGCAGGCCCTAGGTCTAAGTCCCCGCTGATGTCACTCTTTCAGATCATCCAGGCCTCACCATCACAATTCACGGCTTACCAGACTGATGCTCAAACAGCTATACCTCACCCACTGCCTGTCCAAGAGTCCTTCACTGTGCCTCGGTCTTGGGTTATCACTTCCTGAATGACATGCAGTATTACTTGGTTCATCTACCAGTGGCTAAACAGACTGATGGGAGCAAAAATAAACTGAGGCAAAAGGAAAACCCTACAATATTAGATTTCTGGTTTAGTATTCTAGATAGCAAGGTTTTCAACTCTGTCAAAGTGGGGAGTAAAACTACCCATGCCACTGGGCTGAGCTGGTTTAGATGTAACTTTCATCCCGAAACATTGCTTCCCTTTCTCCCACAGAATACTGCAATTTTATTTAACCCCCTTTGTCAGTAAAATAGGGCAGCAAGTTCTGGGGGTCCTTAAAAATGTTCTGACACTATTGTGTGAAAGATCCCTTCCAAAAATCACGTAGAACCACATTCTGGTATGGGAGTAAATAGGTGGGAAGGGAGTGGCCTGTGTCACAAATCAGCCATCTGTTGCAAAGTTAGACACAGCCATCCCAGTTTGCATTTTCCCACAGAACAAGAACAGCTTCTGCTAAACCTGTAATAAGTCTATATAAGGGATACATTTAAGTATCTATAAAAAAAACAAGGAGTGCAGTGGCACCTTAAAGACTAACAGATTTATTTGGGCATAAGGTTTTGTGGGTAAAAAACCCACTTCTTCAGATGCATCTGTGGGTTTTTTACCCATGAAAGCTTATGCCCAAATAAATCTGTTAAGTCTTTAAGGTGCTACCGGACTTCTCATTGTTTTTGTGGATACAGACTAACATGGCTACTCCTCTGATACTTGGAGTATCTATGCCACAGTCCTGCCTAGGGGGCAGTGTGGCATTGCACCCCTCTTCAGGATTAACACTCAAGACATTGTACCAAAGACAGGCACAGTCTTCTCTAGGGCTTCTCTGACTTGAAGGGGTTGCACAGTCTGTTCCATCCATTAGACGAGAACACGTAGCTCCCTCTGGTATGCCTGCCTCACCCCATGGGCAAGTGCAGAGAAGGACAGGGCCTATTGTGACTCCTCCTCACTGCACCTTGGCATCTTGCTCCTCAGGAGGCTATTGTGGGAGTCCTTGTGCAGTCACATAGTGGGGAAAGGGAACTTGTGGCTTCAGCCCGCTCAAAATTTGCTGCTAAATATGCTTCCTTCATAAATTGAATGTCACCAATTCATTCTTTGTACAGGAATTATCAAGCATAGGGATGAACTCTAGTGTGGGAGAGAAATCCATTTGTATAGAAAACATAAATCTTTACCATCTGGATTTCAGTTAGAGAGGTGCTGGGAAAATTGCTCAAATTTCAGGGCCAACCCTAGGTGATTTGGTGCCCCAAATCTGGGCTATTTGGGGCTTTGTAGAACTAAAACAAGGGGTCGTTTGGATTCACTTTCATACCTTCCGAATTGTGCAGCTTTGTGATATTTTATGCAAATTACTTGAGCCAGTTTGCATATTAGCAACTAATTTGCATGCAGCCATAACCTCCAGCTTTAAAATATTGTCTGATTTAGTGTTTGTGCATCCCAGGTGAATGAATCCCTCTGTTTATCCAGGGGGTAGAAGCAGGTGAAGCATCCCACACACACTGCCCTGACAGCAGGCCTCACCCCTAAAGGAGAGAGACACTCCTTTAGGGCAATAGCAGTAATTCTGCCTCCCTGGCCTAAGAAGTTCTTGGCCTATCTGCTGGGTCTGCCAATGAGTGCAAAGCAGGAAGGCAGTTTGTGATGTGGGAGCTGGAACTGAGATTGTTACAGACCTGGCTGAGTGCCCAAGTGGATGTTGTTGTAACTGGAACCCAATCTTCGGGTTCCATGTGCTTCCAACCCTGGCAATCTCCAGACATTGTCTCTAGCTCTGGGCCTCTAAAGCATAGTGTTGCATAGGCGACTGGTAACTGCTGGTGAGGGCGAGGAGATACAATTTAAAGCAGCGTGCAGCGTGATTCAGGGCAGGTACTCAAGAGACAAAGGAGTTTTGATTTCTAGAGCTACTTTTAATGTCATGTTTTATGACACTATGTAATAGCAGAAGGAGATCATTTTAAAAGAAAGCTACAGAAGAAGCAGCTCTGGATTGCATTGCTATATTATATCAATTTGAAGAACAGAGATATTTGCAAACCAAGTATTTGATATGATCTTGTCCCCCGCTGCCTCCCCTGCCCCATTGCCCTGAGCTCCCTTCTGCAGCCTCACATGTACCCCAGGCAGGCTTTACTGTTGACCTGTAGTAACTGTGGCTGCTGCCAGCCTGATCTCACTTCCCTGCTCTGGGTGCTACCTCGTGGGGCTCAGCAGAAGCACTCAGTGCCGATGCCTTTCCCAGGCACGTACTCCTCAGCTGCACGCAACCTGCCTCCCACCCTGGCAGAAATCAGGGGGAGGGGAGGGATGTGATTTCCCACCTCCAACTCCTCCCTTCTCCAATGCTGTGTTGAAGAATGTTCTCTTAAAAAGAACCTGAAAGGCAACTTTTAAAAAGGGAAAACTCTCAAATAATGGGCATTCCTGCACTGAACCACTGCATAAAGGAGTTGTCCTAGACAAAGATCGCTAGTGGCAATACCGCTCACAATACTGCTTAATTTTTCACAATTGCTAAAATTCACACAATGGAACACAAAAACATGACATACATGTTCCAAATTCCAACACTTGATGTCCTTTCAAATCCTCTTATTATCAGCTTGCATATAGCAGACCTCAGCTCTTACTGACTGGAGCTTGTGCTGACTTGTCCTAATTTAAGTAAGTTTTCAAGTCTCTTTTTCCCCTTGGCATTTACTTAAAAGAATCTGTAGTAGTAACAATAAGTATTCTAGTCAGTACGGCAGATTAGTAGAACGCAAACGAGAGATACTTTTGTATCTAAGGACGCAAGGTGTAGCATGCGAAGTTCAACCATCACAAAACATGACTCTAAAGAAAATGTCCCACCTTAATAGCTAGATTTAAAAAAACCCTCTTTCCTTTAACATGGGAATTCCTTTTATCCTAACAAGAGTTATATTCAGTACTAAGGCTAGACATTTTCTGGTTTATTACAGAGAGTATTTTCATATGATCTGCTGGCAAAAGAACCTTTTGTGTTCTACCAACTGATGAGAAAGTGTTAAAAACAGTGCAAAGAATGGGAATTGAGTAAGTACTAGATTGAAATTCCCTGTTTATCTATAGGTACAGCAGAAGCAGCAGCTTCTGCATACTATCCCACCAGCCCAGACATTGCTGTACTGGGTCAGATCAAGGGTGGCCAAGTTTGATATCCTGTCTGACAGCATTTAATACTAAATGCTTCGGGGGAAGGTGTAAACTCCACAATGGACAGTTATGCAACAACATGCTTATGGGCATTCCTATAATATATATAAAACCAACAGTTAGTTATTAGCTTTTATCCTAGAGCAGGGGTGAGCAAACTATTTGGCCCGAGGGCCACATCAGGGTTACAAAACTATATGGAGGGCCAGGTAGGGAAGGCTGTGCCTCCCCAAACAGCCTGGCCCCCGCCCCCTATCTGCCCCCTCCCACTTCCCACCCCCTAACTGCCCCCCACAGAATCCCCGACCCATCCAAACCTCACTGCTCCTTGTCCCCTGACCACCCACTCTGGGACCCCCACCCCTAACTGCCCCCCCAGAACCTCACCCCCTATCCAATCCCCTCTTCTCCCTGTCCCCTGACTGCCCCGATCCCTATCCACATCCCTGACCCCTGACAGGCCCCCTGGGAATCCTATGCCTATCCACCCCCCCCCATTCCCTGTCCCCTGACCACCCCCGCCCAAAACCTCCGCCCCATCCAACCACCCACTGCTCCCTGTCCCCTGACTGACCCCTCCAGAACCCTCCAGAACCTCTGATCCATCCAACCGTCCTTGCTCCACGTCCCCTGACTGCTCCAACCCCTAGCCACACCCCCACCCCCTGACAGGCCCCCAGGACTCCCACACCTATCCAGCCCCCCCTCCCTGTTCCCTGTCCCCTGATTGCCCCGCAGGACTCCCCGCCCCCTTACCATGCTGGAGCCAGCCATGCAGCCGTGCTGCCTGGCAGGAGTGGCGAGCCAGAGTGCTGACAGCGCGGCACGCTGAGGCTGCAAGGGAGGGGACAGCAGCGGAGGGGCCAGGGGCTAGGCTGGGAGCTCAGGGGCCAGGCAGGACGGTCCTGCAGGCCGGATGTGGCCCGTGGGCTGTAGTTTGCCCACCTCTGTCCTACAGCATGCATCCCTGTACCTTTTTTATTTTAGGTCAGTTGTTTTCAAACTTTTTTTTTTCCGCAGACCCCTTGAAAATTGCTGAGGGTCTCTGCAGACCACTTAATGATCTTTCCAAATGGTGTTTGTACTGTTAGCTAATTATTGTAAAGCACTTTAGATAAAAGCACTATATAAAAAAACCTTAATAATAATTAATGTTTTTTGTTCTACAAATAAAAGCACACAACTCATATTTTAATATCAGTAGTCTTACCTGTCTAGTGCGATAGGTGTACCCTCTCTGCCCCACCACGGGGCAGCCCCAGAGCTGGGGCTGGGAAGGAGGGGCTCTCTCCCCCTCTCTCCCCTGCCACAGCAGCCCCCGAGCGTGGGCTGGGAAGCAGTGCTGTCTCTCCCCTGCAACCACAGCCCTGGAGCTGGGGAAAGTCACGTCTTTGTATGGCCGCCACAGCCCTGCGTGTCCCAAATTCCCCCCACCCCCACTTCTCAGCCCACTTCCCCCTCCCACCTACCCCCTATTCCCCCCAAGGCCACCAGCTCACCTGACATGTGTGTCTTCTCCAGGGTCCAGGCACCTAATTAGTGGAGCCGCGCAGGCGTGGCTCCACTAATTAGGTAGGTGGCCCTTCATTCTTTCATGTGTGGCACGCACCTTCAAGGGAACTATCCACGGATCACCTGAATGGAGCTCGCAGACCACTGGTGGTCCACAGACCACAGTTTGAGAACCTCTGATCTAGGTCATTTAACTAGGTATATGCTGATTAATAGTGTTTTAAAAATGGTTTATGTGAATAAACTTTGCCTCAATAAAATCCAGTGACAGGAAGTTCCAGAGGTTAATTATGTGTTGTGTAAGATGTATATCCTCACATCAGTTTTAGACTTGTTGCCTTTTTATTAAGATTAGGTATCTCCTTGTTCTTGTATTCTGACTGAATGAGATCAAGAATGCCTGATTGATCTCCACATCAGTCATTATTTATACATTCTATTATGTCACCTCACATCTCTTTAAATTAGTCCTTGTCTTCTTAATCTATCCTTACATGAAAGTATTTCCATGATTAATCATTTTGTTGCCCTTCTGTATAACACAGGCTACAGAACTTCCTCAAAACTATTCTTGGAGAAGAACTTTTAGAAAACTATCCAATCTTGATTTAAAAATGGTCAGTGATGGAGAACATAAGAACAGCCATACAGGGTCAGACTAATGGTCCACCTAGCCCAGTCTTCCAACAGTGACCCAGTTCCAGATGCTTCAGAGGGAAGAAGGCAATTATCAAGTGATCCATTCCCTGTTGTCCAGTCCCAGCTTCTGGCAGTCAGAGGTTTAGAGACACCCAGTGCATTGGGTTGCATCTCTGACGTTCTTGGCACTAGCCATTGATGGACCTATCCGCTATGAATTTTGGCCCTCCCAGCATCCCCTGGCAACAAGTTCCACAGGCTGACTCTGTGTTGTGTGAAGAAGTACTTCCTCGTGTTTAATAGGTAGTAGGTTTTAAAATGTGTTATGTGAAGGGGTAAAAACACTTCCTTATGTGCTTTCTCCACACCATTCACGATTTCATAGACCTCTATCATATCTTCCCTTAGTCATCACTTTTCTAAGATGAACAGTCCCAGTCTTTTTAATCTCTCCTCATATGGAAGCTGTTCCATAGCCTCTAATACTTTTAGTTGCCATTCGCTGTACTTTTTCCAATTCTATGTCTTTTTTGACATGGGGTGACCAGAACTTCATACATTATTCAAGGCGTGGGCTATGGGTTTCTATAGAGGCAGTATGATATTTTCTGTCTTATTATCTATCCCTTTCCTAATAGTGCCTAACATTCAGTTCGCCTTTTTTGACTGCCGCTGCACACTGAGCGGATGTTTTCAGGGACCTATCCACAATGACTCCAAAAATCTCTTTCTTGAGTGGTAACAACTAATTTAGACCACATCATTTTGTATGTAAAGTTGGGATCATGTTTTCCCATGTGCATTACTTTGCATTTATCAACAACTGAATTTCATCTGCCATTTTGTTACATGCTGGCACCTGTCTCTGCTCAAGTCCACAAACAGCTCAGAGACCTTTTTGCTGGTAAAACACCCAGTGCAGTTTATTTACAATGTGGGTCCCACCATAGGCTCTGAGTTTTCTTTTTCCCCGGGGATGCTCCACCCCACTCCTCCCCAAGGTCCCACCCTCACTCCCCCCCTCCTTCCCAGGGCCCTTCCCTCACTCCGCCTCTTCCTACCCCACTCCAACCCCTCCCCCAAGGCCCCTCCAACTTGCTGCTCTCTGCCCTCCCCTAATTGCCTACCCCAGCCACCAAAAAGCTGACTGGCGGCAGACACCCAAACAGCTGTGGCTGGTGGGTGCTGAGCACCCACAATTTTTTTCAGTGGGTGTTCCAGCCCTGGATTCGGTGCCTATGGTTCCCACCACCCTTGTACACTACAATCTTACTCCTACAATCTTAGGGAACCCTCAGCTTCTGAGGCAAAAAGGGAAGAGCAATCTCTCTCTCCCTCTCTCTGTCTGCTTCCGCCTTCCCTACTTCGGTCCTGTGCCTTTTTGCATCCTCTGCCTAATGGCTTAATTAGCCTTCCAAATCTCCTCTGCCCATGAGTTAGGAACAGCTCTTTTCAACAAGGTCTGTTGTGCAATAATTAATTGGAGTGGCAGTGACCAAGTGCTGTTGCCCAGTGCTCTGTCACAGGCCCCTTTGTCACTCTTTGCCAGCTGCTTTGCCTCTCTCGAGTGTGAAAACTGACCACTTATTCCTATCTTTTAACCCATTACAGATCCATGAGAGGACCTTCCCTGTCTTCCCATGACTACTTATTTTGCTTAAGAGCCTTTGGTGCGGGGCCTTGTCAAAGGCTTTCTGAAAGTCCAAGTACACTGTATTAACTGCATCACCCTTGTCCAAATGCTTGTTGACCCCCTCAGAGAATTCTAATAGATTGATAAGGCATGATTTCCTTTTACAAAAACTGTCTTGACTGTTCCCCAACATGCCATGTTCATCTATGTGTCTGATATTTTGTTCTTTACTATAGTTTCAACCAATGCACCTGGTGCTGAAGTTAGGCTTAGCCCCCTGTAATTGCCAGGATTGGAGAATCCACCATGATCCTTGCTAAATTGTTCTAATGGTTAATTACCCTCACTATCAAAATTGTACACCATTTTTCCAGTCTGAGTTTGTCTCACTTCAGCTTCCAGCCTCTGAATCTACCTTTCTCTGCTAGATTGAATAGACCATTATTGAACATTTGTTCCCCTGTAGATACTAATAGACTAATCGTGTCATCCCTTAACCTTCTTTTCATTAAGCTTAATAGATTGAGCTCTTTGAGTCTATCACTCTAAGACGTGCTTTCTAATTCTTTAATCATTCTCGTGGGTCTCCTCTGAATCCTCTCCAATTTATCAACATCCTTCTTGAACTGTGGACCCCAGAACTGGACCCAGTATTACAGCAGTGGTCACACCAGTACCAAAAAGAGAGGTAAAATAACTTCTATTCTACTCAAGATTCCCCTGTTTATGCATTCCAGGATCACATTAGCTTTTTTGGCTACAGTGTTACATTGAGGGCTCATGTCACCTGATTATCCACCATGACCCCCCAAATCTTTTTCAGTCACTGCTTCCCAGGATAGAGTCCCCCATCCCATAACTATGTCCTACATTCTTGGTTCCTAGATGTTTGCATTTAGATGTATTAAAATGCATATTGTTTACTTGCATCTATGCTTATATCTCATGTCCACCTTGACCTAATCAGTCTCCCGCCTTCTATAGCACATCTTATTGTCAACATCAGTTGCATCAGGATGTCTTATAGACTGTCCATTCTCTATCATGAGAAGGGTTATCTTGTAAACTAGGAAACGGGCAGGGAGTAAGAATATCTAAATATGTTCCCTGCCTTGCTGTGAGATTACACAGTTCTCTGAGAAACCAAGACAAGGCTGCAATATTGTGAAGGAGTGTATGCTGTGCATTTGAAAAACGAAGGAAATGTTACGGGGCATGTGCTCCTCCTGTGAGATTAACATGATGGCAAGATCCTGAAGCAGAGATATGATCAGCACATTCACTTTTGGTCATTATACTGAAGAAACAGGACAAGGATTCAGCAAAAATATGCTTGTTTGTAGGTACACTCCCTGCTTGAGCAGAGTTATTGACAAGGCAATAAAGTATGCAAGGCTGAGAGAGAGAGTACATTAGATCAAAATAATGAAAGAAACTGTCTCAGGCTAAGGTTATATTACTTTCCTACATTGTCTCTGTAGTTCAACAAATCCTTGGAGTATCAGAAAGAAGGAGGCTGAGCAAGGTGGAGGGAGGATATCAAAGGTATAGCATTGATTCAGTGACTCAGTGCTCAACCACATAAAGGCACTGATTGCCAAACACAACCCTCTGCCTGCTGAGAACATTAACATATTGAAAGCTTTAAGGAAAGTGAAGGTAAATTTAAAAGCATGCAAGAGAAAGGCAAATACTTGGAAAACAGGAAGGAAGAGAATGGCAAACACAGCAAAGGAAGCAACAGAGATAAAGGCAAATATAATCTGCAGCAAGAGTAATGGACATAGAAAGGCAAATACACAGAAAAAATAGTGACTAAAAGAAAGGCTGCATCATAAATCTTTCTGGAGTTTTTGAATCACATGAAGGAGGAACTTGTGCATAAGGCTATTTTTGAAACAAAGCCAAAAAGAGATTAAAACCCGCTGCTTTGATGAATACATACAACAAAGAATACCTATGTGAGAATTCCAGTTTTCATTTTTTAAAAAGTCTAACCTTCATGGTTGAGGAAAAAGCTTGAAAATGTGAACCACAAAGGATCAAAAACTATAAGACAAATATCCCTCCCGCACAAAATGTATTATTTTATAAAATCTCTCTCTTTTTTGGGGTGGTGGGGGGAACCTGACACAATCTTTGAATGCTTAGAGTTGGCAATACTATTTTGTTAGAGTTTACATCCACTTCGCATGGGTACAAAAGACTACACAAGGTGTAAGGTGGTGGTGAATCAAGTCCATGGTTTTCACTTTTATAAATATATTGATTCAGCTATTAACTACCCCAAAGGTAAGATAAGGGAAATAGGAAAATTTTCATTCTTTTCAAATGTTGTTGCATGCCAGCAAGGCTGTACTAGATTATCGTCAAAACACAGCAGCATGGTTTACTCAAGGAAGTTTTGAAACTCACAATTTACTACCAACCCAAAATTTGAAAAATACATAATCAACAAGTGCAACCTCTGGAATAAATCCTAGTAAGAAGGGTTTTCCCATCTGACTATAAGATAAGATAATTGTGTGTGTTCAAAGCACAGTATCTACCTGATATACTCATGTTTTTGAAAGCAAATTGGTGTGTATGGGGTCTTTGAGGCAGAGAGAGAGAATCTACAGCTGCAATCACCTTTTACAATACCTTTTAAAATCCTGCTGTGCTTCTGGTTCAAAATGATCTCTGGTTCAAAATGATCCCACCGCTCTGCCACCATGTTAAGGGCAACAAGAATGAGCTTGGCCCGATCTGCCTTCAGCTAGAGGATGACCTGTGGGATGATCAGGATTGGGGAAAAAGTGTACCAAGGGCTGACTGTCTGCTGAGATGGAAAGCTTTGGGTAGGACCCCTCAAGAGCAGAACAGATGATATTTCCTGTTGTCCCTCGTGGCAAACAGGTCGATCAGCAGAATGCCCCAAACTGCGAAGATGATTTGGAGAACACTTGTCTTCAGGGACCTCTCATGGTTCAGGGGAAAATTCCTGCTGAGATAGTCCAAGAAGTGATTCTGGACCCCGAGCAAGTGGTCAGCTATTGGAGTGATTCTCGCTTTGATGCAGAACTGCCACAACCTGGTTTTCTCTTGGCAGAGCACCCTAGAGTGTACTCCCCCTTGCCTGTTCACATAATACATTGTGGTGGTATTGTCAGTAAGCCTGTGAGTCCAGAAAACCATGACCCCATGCATTGTAGGTGGCCCAAGCTCCAGCACACTGATATACAGTGAGGAGTCCTGCTCTGACCACAGACCTTGAGCTTTCAGCAACCCCAGATGTGCTCCCCTGCTGATCAGGGAGACATCAGTGACATATCTCACTGATAAGCACCAGATGAAGGGAATGCCCTGACAAGCATTCTCCGGAAGCATCCGCCATTGCAAGAAGTGAAGAGTCGGACAGTAAACTGTCATGAGCCACGTTTGAAGGAGGCAAAGATGCAATCTTGCAAACTGGATCATTTGAATATAAGTGGACATCTAGCCCAATAGCTGAGCTGTCATGGAAGCTGAAACTGTAGACAGAGGCAAAGGTGGCGAATCACCTGAAAACAGTTGGTTGGCAAAAACACTCTCTTACTCGTAGAGTCTATTAGTGCCCCAATGAACTTGATTTTCTGAGTGGAAACCAAAGTTGACTTTATGGTGTTTCGGATGAGACCAAGACAGAGGAACAAGCACCGTATAATGTCGATGTGGGAAAGGACTTCCTCTCTGGACCTGCCCCTCAGGAAGCAGTCATCCAGGTATGGGAAGATGTGAATTCCTTTCATCCTGAGGTACACTGTCACCACGACCATGCATTTGCAAAAAACCTGAGAGGCAGAAGAGAGACTGAAGGGAAGTGCTGTGGCGCAGTCATGATGAACCAAAGGAATTGTATGTGGCTAGGCAAAATTACCATATGAAAGTCCAAGGCAATAAACCACTTGTTCTGAGACAATGCCGGGAGGATAGTCAATAGAGTGACCCTTCAGAATCTCATGTACTGATATTTGTGAGTCTTTGAAGGTTGAGAATGGGTCTTACCCCTCTCTTGGATTTGGGCACCAGAAAGCACCGGGAATAGAAGGCCTGACCCAAGTGTTCTGGCAGAACTTCCTCCACCACTCCCAAATCCAGCAGAAAGCGGACCTGCTTTAGGAGCAGTATCTCGTGAGAGGAGTCCCTGAAGAGGGATGTGCAGGGATGGACAGGAATTGGATGGCATAGCCCAACCTCATGGTGCTTAGGACCCAGCTGACAGAGGTGATGGAGCCCCAAGCACTGTAAAAGCAAGCCATCCTGTCCCCAAATGGAGGGGATGGGGAGAAGAAAGCAATGTGCTCCAGACCAAGGAGTGAAAATGGGTGCTATGGGGACACCAGGGGAAAGCGTGTCAACTGGCCAAATCCCAGACCCAAATGCTTACTCCTGTGGGACCTATACCCCTTGCTGGGGTAGTCCCACTGTTGTCGGGGAGGGAAAGGCTGCCCAAATGCATTCTGCAGACAATACTGCTGCTGCTGTCACTGTTGACCACCACAGCAGTGCCTCTGCACATCCGGTGTATACACCCCCCCAAGGACCATGGGGTAGCGCTAGAATCTTTGAAGGAGTGCAGAGTCTCATCCGTCTTGTCTGAATAAAGGTCTTGGCAATCAAAAGGCAAATCCTCTATGGCATGTTTCACATTGGAAGCACTCCCTGAATTTTGCTGCCAGGATGCCCTTCTCATGGTCACTGCCAAGGCCATGACTCTGGCTGAAGAATCCACAACGTCCAGTGTAGAGTGCAGTGAAGCCTTAGCCACCATGGAGCCTTCAGTAACAAATGCCCCAAACTCCTCCCTCGAGGCTTCAAGCAGATGGTCTACAAAATTAGACGTAGCCATCCAGTTCACAAAGTCACACTCGGACAGCAGTGCCTGCTGGTTAGCAGTGCACATCTGTAAGGAAGACGAGGTATAAATCTTCTTACTCATCAAGTCCATCCATTTAGAGTGCTTATCCTTGGGAGCGGACTTCAATCTGCCCTGCCAGGCTCTATCATTCACTGCAGTTATGACCAGGGAGTTTGGGGATGGATGTGAGTAAAATCCCTCAAACTCCTACACAGACATGAAGCAGAGTTTCTCCAAGCATTTTGTGGTAGGCAGCACCATTGTGCTCCAGAGAAACTTGGCAGGCTCTATGAACGCATCATTAATAGGGAGGGCGACTTACCCAGGGACAAACTACTGCAGGATGTCCAGCAATTTATGGGTATTCTCCTGTATGACCTCTGCTTGAATACCCAGGGAAGCAGCCGTGTGCTGGAAAAGGTCCTGGTACACCTTGAAATCATCCGGTACAAAAGGCGAGGAAGAGCTGGCAGAATGAAGATGAAGCAGATAACTATGCCAGAGCCAAATCCTGCTCCAGGACTGACTGACTTGGATGCGGGGGACTCTGGAGGCTTCATGAGGGGAAGGTTCACTGGTGCCTGGGTCTGCAGCAGATCGATGATCATTGCCACAGTCTTGCTCAGTGATCTCAGTTTAGGGTGAGATGAGGATTGGGATCTCCATGACTGAGGAATATCCTACAGATTCCATGGAAGCCACTAGTATGGATAGGGTATTGGTGACCAGTAGGTGCCAGGCCACGGGCCCCCGTCCTGACCATGAGATGAGCGCCAATCCTGGTACCCATAGTGCTCCATGAGCAGCCCCTGATGCAGGTCAGGCGATGGAGAAGAGGAGGAGGAAGATCCCAACCTGGACGCTGTGGACTCCTGGGCTTCAGGGGATAAAGGTGAAGCCAGCTCTGAGGGTGCAAGCACTTTGTTTGACTCGTCCATAGCTCAAAATGAAGACAGAACTGGCACCAACAGTGGGAATGGTACCGCTGGTACCGACTATGCCTCTGTTTTATTGGTGCCAAAAGTGGTGTTGGCCCCAAAGTCGGCAGCAGTACCAAGGTGACTGATGGTGCTGAAGTGGAGGTCAGTGAGTGCTGCCATGGTAACATCAGCTGTGCTGGCAGCAGGGGTGCCAAAGAATTTTCCAGTGCCAATGAGGCAACTTATGCCAAGCCTGGCATCAGCCCCACTTCCACTGACTGTCTCTGATCTCCCTGTGTGGTGCCGGAGAGCAGCTGATGGGACTTGCTCCATCCCGCACACCAGCATTCACACCATGCCGGTCTGCACTACTTCTGGAGGAGGCAGATGAGTCCTCATGTGATCTGGAGTAACCATGATTGGTCTTATGAGACCTTTTACCTTGGCACACTCCAGGCAGAGTGACTCCTCCATCTCTTCAGAGAGGCCCAAGCTCCAGGACATGAAATGGCAGCATTCTCAGAACCCGAGGTGACCTTTGACCCAACGTAGGCCTTGGTGCTGAAGCAGGCCGCATGGCCTGTTTGAGCAGGTACTGCTTTAGACAAAGATCCCTTGCCACCTGGGTCCATTTCGTGAACGATTTGCAAATTGAACACTGCTCCTTGACATGTACTTTGCCTAAGCACAGTGAGCACTGTGTGTGGGGATCGTTGTTGGGGATCACTCCCCCCCACAACGGATAGTGTTTAAAGCCCAGTGAGGGCATCACCAGGGAAATATTTAAACTAAAGCTAACAAACACTAAATCTAACTAGCACTATACTAAGGGTACTACTTAGCTATAGACACCTAGGGGAAAAAATCACTAAGAAATAGAGAGATTGTATGAGGTTAGAAACTACACAGAGCTCCGACTCCAGCCACAGGCAGTAAGAAGGAACTGAAGGGGTCGGGGCCTCATATAGTCAGGGAGGGGTTATGGCCAAAATGCTCAAACACTGCCTCTCTACATGTACTGCTAGGAAAAATTCTCTGGCTAGGATACACTGGACACGTACACATCTAAGTGGAATACATGGTTGTTTGTATCTACTCAAAGAAGAACAGAGTAAAGCCAGCAAATTTGTAAAACTGTGCCCAAATTATTGCCTGGAAAATGTTCTTGACAATGATACACATCCAGCAGTTTTGCTGATCCTTTCAAAATTATAATAAACTGCTAAATGTCCAGTCAAAGAGTCAGGCTTTGGCATGGAGTTTTCCCAGTGTCAATGATTAGTAGTTAGGGGTCTTAGCCAAAAGCTCCCTGGAAGTCTTTCCACTGAGTTAAGGGGCTTTGGATCAGGACCTCGGTGTCCTGTCACTAATGTACTCCTGCCTCTTCACTCTGATCTACTGAAGGCTCACAAACAAAATCAATCTGCTGTTGACATTCTATAAGCCTTTGAGTGAGCTCCATTAAAGACAGAGATGGGAACGGACACCTACTAAAATATATCATCCATATATCAAGGCATCCAATACTTAGTAAAACACCATATTATTATAAATCACTGCCATGTAAAAAACTTGATTTCATCAATTATTATAAAACAAAAAAGGTGCCTTGGTCACTGCATATTTTTCTAGACACTACACTGGGACACACGCTGCTACCCAAAATGATGCAAATTTTCCTTAGTATATGTGCAACGTACCTCAGGTGGCACATGACCAGGAGTCATCACTGGATTTGGTCTGCTGGTTGGATCATTAGCTTCCCCGGCCTGGGCAGGGTACTGACAGGGAGTGCAATGTGAACTCTGATCCATGCAATTAACACTGCTCAATGGGGAGAGCCTAGCAAGTCCCTTTCCCTCTTCCCCGGTTAAAGATGAAGCCATAAAAAGAATGAATTATCATATAATTCAGTCCATGTATTACACTGCAGTGTTTGATGAATGCAAGATGCAGTTATTTCTTGCTATGGAATACTTAGCACAAATCCAGCTGGCTTAAAGTGTTGGTGATTTCTCTTTAGCACACCTGGCAGAGCCACTGCCTAGAAAATACAGTAAGATCATCATGGTCATTTTGAGCCTCTGCTCTGGTAACAACGGGCAGGTCTCAGCAAGTCTAGTCAGAGGATGGGGAATCTTACAAGTTTGCTGAATGAACTTGGAGCATCTAGCTGATAGCATTTCAAACTACTGCACCAGCAAAAATTTCTATAAACTTTGGGTGACCATCCATCCTGTTTTGGCCGGGACAGTCACATTTTTAAGCCCTGTCCTGACTTTTTTGGCAAAAGTGGGTATTTGTCCCATTTGCTCTTGCTGACTTGATCAGTTGGCAAGAGCAAGTGGTACAAATGCCCATTTTTGTCAAAAAATGGGGCGCAATGTGGAGGAACATGTGGGAGGGCAAGGGGCGATGCCAGTCTCATTGGGGGGGGTAGGCAGGGTTTGGGCAAGCAGGGACCCCAGCCTTGTGAGGGGTGGGGGAGGGGGAGCAAGGCTCAGAGAGACCCCAGATTTGAGCAGGAGGGCAGGCAGGGCTTGGGCGAGCAGGGACCTCAGCCTTGCGGTGGGGAGCAGGCGGGGCTCAGGCCAGCCCTGCATGGTGTCCTGTTTTCCCTTTGGGAAATATGGTCACCCTATATAAACTGGAAACTAAGTACTGTCCACTTTCAAATACTTTTAATGGCTGAATAATTCAGAGCATGTGGCATAGTTTTAACACTGCACAACTGAAACAGAAGTGAAAAGGATATATCCAATCCGAGCTAGTCTTCAGTAATAGAGATTGAAAAATAAGTGGCCTAATTCTCCCAAATAACAGAAGGGTTCCACTCCTTCAGCGTCTGTCATGCAGCCAATGTGGGTTACAATTTCCAACCTTCCCTAAACAGGCAACATAGGAAATCAATTCAGAAATCATAATTACTATATGTTATATAGCCAATGTTCTAGTGAAATCAAATATGCATCTGAGTAAAGGCAAAAAGTCCATGGATTATCTTTTAACACCAAAACGGGGTGTTAATCAGGTCTGCTATGTCTGGCATACACAGAGAGTTAACTAGGCTTAGCAGCAATGATCATAATGGAAAGGCTGAGTGGGGAGGGTTCACCTCAGTGGGGAAGAGAAGTCAATTCTCTTTCAAGATGATTTTCCCCCTTCGCTGGCTAGGGGCATTGAGTGGTTGAGAGTTCATTTTCCTTTGAAGCATGAGGTACTGGTCACTGCTGGTGATACAATTTCAGACTCTTAGGTTTCATTTCATTTCTTTACCACCTGGTATCTATAGCTGTGCATTGAGTGCAACATGGATGTAAAAAGTCACCAAATCAGAATGGTAGAATTTTTCACCCCCACTTTCTGCAGGTGTAAATGACTGCACCAGGGACACTGCTAGGGAGAATCATGCCCTAGGTATTTCACAGTCTGCTTTCTGTGGCTATTCCTATATTCATTCTCACTGTAGATACTTGCAGACTACGGGCCCGAACCTCCTCTTGTGTCTGTGGCTATGTCTACACTGCAGTTAGAGTTGGGACTTCAGCAGGTGTAGACACACCTGAGCTATCTTTAATCTAGCTTGCTCAGGTACCAACAGCAGTGACACTGTGACACATGGGCTGTGCAAACCCACCTGGACCCTTAAGCCTACTCAGGCACCTACCCTGCACTGAAGGCTCTACTGCCACAACTTCACTGCTATTGGACTTGCGCTAGCTAGATTTAAAGTTAGCGCATGTATGTCTGTGTGCTGCAATCACACCTAAGTTGCAGTATAGACATACTGCATGTCTAAGGGCCAGCCATAAATGGTGTGAAGAGTGCAAGTACTTCACTAGACTTGAGCTACTGGCAGTACTAGCATTGCAAAAGGGAAAGGTCAGAGAGGATCTGGGCCCACTGCTGTCGGCACCAGACAGTATGGCTAATCCAGCACCCTGCACCCTTTTAAAGTGGACTTCCCTCTATGGCATGCATTTGCCCACTATCCCCAGAGGCATTCTGGCCAAGTCAGAACTACTCTAGGGTTTGTGCCGCAGCCCAGCTCCTCCCCACTTCTCCAGGAACAGCCAACAGCTGAAAGCAACAATCAGCCTTTCCATGTTTAGGGCCAATGTCAGCCCTGTGAAATCTTGTTGAACTTAACATGGTTGCACTCAATACTGAGGTCCAAATATGGCCTTAAATTTCCACTATATCCTCAATCGTATTCCTACATATCACTTTGCCCTGGATTTAGCTCTCAGCCCTTTAATTTCTTTCTGGTTGTATGACAGATATCAAAACAGCAACACAAATAATGTTTAAATAATAAGACTGCTGTGACAGGAAAAGATAAAAGCCAGGAAATTCTGAATTGAAGACACCGTGCTGTTCTGAACTCAAGCCATCGGAAATAAAGAGATTAGATGGATAAGCTTTAAAATATAAAATAAGAATCTGTCTTAGAACTCCCTGACCTTTGTCAGTTTGTGTCTCAATCTTACCATGATATAAATGGAAAGATTTACATTTAATTTCCTCATTGGTATTTTTGCGGGGCAGGAAGGGATAGGTCCTTAAAGAAATGTACCTTATGGGATTGCTATTAAATTTTACATAGATTCATAGAATCTAAGGTTAGAATTCTACCAGAGGCGTGTGTGCACACATACACACTGTTAAAGGGATTGCTATATTTATTAAATTTGTTTTATGCCTCAAAATAGTCAAGTTGTTAGAGCCTGTGGATAAATATGAATTTGTATATGCTTTTGGCCTCATTTCCCCCTTTATTAAACCTGTTTTATACCAGTATTCTATTGAAGTCAATGCAGTTACAGTGGCATAAAACTTTTATAAAGGACTAAAGAAACAGGCCCTCTAAGAGTGTGAATCATGGGCTAGATTCATCTTGTACCATCATTTCCATCAGTCCTGAGTGCCTCTTTGCTCCAGTGACAATGAGATCAAAAGATGCATGGCAATAGTGAAACAGGCCCTCTTGTTACGAAACCTTATTTACACTAAATGACCCCGCCCTAAAATGCATGTTCGCAGCTCATTGGTTTATGTCTAGTTGACCTATGGCCTAATCTTGAAATCTTTACTCAGGTAAAACGCACTTTGCCTGAAGAAGGTTTATAGAATTATTTCTTTACGGATTATTGACCTGATAGATCATAACAGTTGGGGCTATCCCAGCTTTCTCACATCTAGAATAAATCAGTTTGCAATATAGTCATGCACTGAACATTTCATCTTCAGTGAAAACATTCTTTTTAGCTAAAATACCCACTGTCATAAGTTTACATTCGAGACTAATGGCCTACAAATTTCCTGATTAAAAACTGTTCTTTAGCACAGGAAAATGAAAAAATATATATCAAAAGTAATACAAAGTGTTTGGGCGGGGGGCGGGGGGGGGTAAGCTACTCCTGAGCTGAGAATTTGCCACACCACAAGAGACACACAGCACTTTGCATGATCAGACCAATCAAAGTAATTTCGCTTTGGAATGAATTTATGATCCAGTTATAAGTCCCTGAAGAAAACATATTTAAAATGGAAACACTGTAGCAATACAATTGGCTGCTTTTCCCTTCCTGGAGTCTCATAATAGTGTTATGAACCTGATATTAAAAGAACAGTATGTCAACAATGCACTGGAGGCAGTGGAAGCTATCAGTCTGTAATGTGCAGCGGGTTTAAGCAGCTTAAGAGATGGCAAAATTCACATTGATTAATGACTCGGGAAGTACTCAGTGAATTGGAAATTTCAAGGAATTACAATCCGATTAAAATTCCATTTTAGAAATGGAGGGATATAGGATGCTAATCAGTCTAAACAACAGATTATTAGTGCTGGGTATTTGTAATGGTCTGGGCTATTCTGACAAAAAAACTAAACTAATTTTTTATATTTAGAAGAACTGGAACATGTCAGAGTAAACCTACTCCATCCAAAATGCTTGACATTCATTGTCTGGCATTTGTACTGCGGGAACCCAGTCACCATACAGTCAATTCTCAAGACAGAGAGTAAACTACAAGATCACAGAGGCCTCTGCAATAAAGTAAACCATTTTGGCTAGAACTACATCAGATTTTAAAACTATGGTGATTTGGGAACAAACAGAAAGATGACTTTGAGGACCTGCAGTAAGGAAGGACCGGTAAGTGGAATGAAGGTCCTACTTAAAGCAGTTATTGTAAAAAAAGGACCCAATTCATCACTACATTACAGTCCGATTGGGTCAGCTCCATCAGAATAAAGAAGCTCTAAAGCCAACTAACTGGCCATTGCAAAATCCCCCTGACATAAAAGGCCACCACCCTGCAGATGTCACCCCGTAGGGATAGTGTTAGGGCAGTTCCCAGGGACATTTGTGTGTGGCCAGAGTACTCCCACACTCCAGCTATTCCTGGCTGACACAATGGCCCCTAAACCTGTAAGCAACCATATGCAAGTTTTGAGCAGCCTTACATCTGCCTAATCTTTATCAGGAGCAAGACAGTCCTTGACTGACCCAGGAGAGGCGAGGTCCAAACATATCAAAGCCACCCAGGGTGCTGGAACTAGGAGTGCTGAGAGTGCGGCAGCACCCCTGGCTTGAAGTGGTTTCCATCCTATGGGGTTTACAGTTTGGTTCAATTGCTTTCAGCACTCTGACTATAGAAACGGTTCCAATGCCACTGAAACCACCTTTGACCCTCCTCCACCACAAGCCCTGTGGTGAGAGCACCTCTGGAGCAGGAATGAATTGATCCCAGATTACCACCCCAGACTTCTGATTTTTATGTGGTTGGTTTATCAGTGATTTTTTTCTGTACCTTTTCCAATTTCAATATATCTGTTTTGAGATGGGGCATCTTACATCTGCACGCAGTATTCAAGATGTGGACGCACCATGGATTTATATAGAGGCAGTATGATATTTTCTGTCTTATTATCTATCCCTTCTCCCTTTTTTCCAGTGAAAAACAGGTAAAAAATAGAAAAGGAAAAAAAAGAGGAAAAGCATTCCAAATTCCAAAACTGAAAGTAGAACACAAACATTTTTCAATATCCAAAGCTTCCCCAGGGATCCACCAGCACTTGCATCACCATAGAAAAGTAGCCCTTTCTGTTGATATACTCTGTGGTAAGGTGGTCTGGTGCTAAAGCAGGGATATGCGTGCCATCTATCGCTTCACCGCAGCTTGGGCAGCCCATTGCTGCAGTACCATCCACTGTGTCCTGCATATTACCCAGAATCACAGTCCTGCACAGCATAGCAGGAGGTGATTAATGGCTCTGTACACTTGCATGACAACCACCGATGTGATGTACTTCCTGACTCCAAATTGATTCCCGACTGACTGGAAGTAATCTGGCATTGCAAGTTTTCACAGTGCAATCGCCACTTGCTTCTCAACTGGCTCTCATTTTGGTTTCTGTCACCCCTCACCCTGCTCTGTATGCCCAGAAAGAGCAAAGAAATTCTCCCAGAATCACTGTGAAAGAATTCATAGTGTAGCTCAACTTACTGCAGTGCTAAAAACCATGTGATGTCTCCCCAGAAGTCTTAGCACCACACACGAGTTAATACAGACCCAATGTGGACACAGCAACTTGAGTGTTATTTCAGTGTGGCATCGGTGATCTTCCTGAAAACACCATCCTAGCCACTATGGATATAGAAGCCCTCTACACCAACATTCCACACAAAGATGCACTACAAGCCATCAGGAACAGTATCCCTGATAATGGCATGGCAAACGTGGTGGCTGAACTTTGTGACTTTGTCCTCACCCATAACTATTTCACATTTGGGGACAATGTATACCTTCAAATCAGTGGCACTGCTATGAGTACCCGCATGGCCCCACAGTATGCCAACATTTTTATGGCTGACTTAGAACAACGCTTCCTCAGCTCTCGTCCCCTAATGCCCCTACTCTACTTGCACTACATTGATGACATCTTCATCATCTGGACCCATGGAAAAGAAGCCCTTGAGGAATTCCACCATGATTTCAACAATTTCCATCCCACCATCAACCTCAGCCTGGACCAGTCCACACAAGAGATCCACTTCCTGGACACTATGGTGCTAATAAGCGATGGTCACATAAACACCACCCTATACCGGAAACATACTGACTGCTATGCTTACCTACATGCCTCCAGCTTTCATCCAGACCACACCACATGATCCATTGTCTACAGCCAAGCTCTACGATACAACCGCACTTGCTCCAACCCCTCAGACAGAGACAAACACCTACAAGATCTCTATCAAGCATTCTTACAACTACAATACCACCTGCTGAAGTGAACAAACAGATTGACAGAGCCAGAAGAGTACCCAGAAGTTACCTACTACAGGACAGGCCCAACAAAGAAAATAACAGAACGCCACTAGCCATCACCTTCAGCCCCCAACTAAAACCTCTCCAATGCATCATCAAGGATCTACAACCTATCCTGAAGGACGACCCATCACTCTTACAGATCTTGGGAGACAGGCCAGTCCTTGCTTACAGACAGCCCCCCAACCTGAAGCAAATACTCACCAGCAACCACACACCACACAACAAAATCACTAACCCAGGAACCTATCCTTGCAACAAAGCCCGTTGCCAACTGTGTCCACATATCTATTCAGGGGACACCATCATAGGGCCTAATCACATCAGCCACACTATCAGAGGCTCGTTCACCTGCACATCTACCAATGTGATATATGTCCTCATGTGCCAGCAATGCCCCTCTGCCATGCAAATTGGCCAAACTGGACAGTCTCTACGTAAAAGAATAAATGGACACAAATCAGATGTCAAGAATTATAACATTCAAAAACCAGAGGTCGGAGAACACTTCAATCTCTCTGGTCACTCGATTACAGACCTAAAATTGGCAATTCTTCAACAAAAAAACTTCAAAAACAGACTCCAAAGAGAGACTGCTGAATTGGAATTAATTTGCAAACTGGACACCATTAACTTATGCTTGAATAAAGACTGGGAGTGGATGTGTCATTACACAAAGTAAAACTATTTCCCCATGTTTATTCCCCAACCCCCATCACCCCCCACTGTTCCTCACACGTTCTTGTCAACTGCTGGAAATGGCCCACCTTGATTATCACTACAAAAGGTTTGTTTTTTTTGTTTTTTTCCACCCCTCTTCTCCTGCTGGTAATAGTTCACCTTACCTGAGCACTCTCATCACATTAAAAAGAAAAGGAGTACTTGTGGCACCTTAGAGACTAACCAATTTATTTGAGCATGAGCTTTCGTGAGCTACAGCTCACTTCATCGGATGCATACTGTGGACACTGCAGAAGACATTATATACACAGAAACCATGAAACAATACCTCCTCCCATCCCACTCTCCTGCTGGTAATAGCTTATCTAAAGTGATCATCAAGTTGGGCCATTTTCAGCACAAATCCAGGTTTTCTCACCCTCCGCCCCCGCACACACAAACTCACTCTCCTGCTGGTAATAGCCCATCCAAAGTGACCACTCTCTTCACAATGTGTATGATAATCAAGGTGGGCCATTTCCTGCACAAATCCAGGTTCTCTCACCCCCTCACCCCCCTCCAAAAACCACACACACAAACTCACTCTCCTGCTGGTAATAGCCTATCCAAAGTGACCACTCTCCTTACAACGTGCATGAAAATCAAGGTGGGCCATTTCCAGCACAAATCCAGGTTTTCTCACCCCCCCCCCACACACACAAACTCACTCTCCTACTGGCTATAGCTCATCCAAACTGACCACTCTCCCCACAATGTGCATGACAATCAAGGTGGGCCATTTCCAGCATAAATCCAAGTTTAACCAGAACGTCGGGGGGGGGGGGGGGGTAGGAAAAAACAAGGGGAAATAGGCTACCTTGCATAATGACTTAGTCACTCCCAGTCTCTATTTAAGCCTAAATTAATAGTATCCAATTTGCAAATGAATTCCAATTCAGCAGTTTCTCGCTGGAGTCTGGATTTGAAGTTTTTTTGTTGTAAGATAGCGACCTTCATGTCTGTGATTGCATGACCAGAGAGATTGAAGTGTTCTCCAACTGGTTTATGAATGTTATAATTCTTGACATCTGATTTGTGTCCATTTATTCTTTTATGTAGAGACTGTCCAGTTTGACCAATGTACATGGCAGAGGGGCATTGCTGGCACATGATGGCATATATCTCATTGGTGGATGTGCAGGTGAACGAGCCTCTGATAGTGTGGCTGATGTTATTAGGCCCTGTGATGGTGTCCCCTGAATAGATATGTGGGCACAGTTGTATGGTAACACCCATTGTTTCATGTTCTCTGTGTATATAAAATCTCCCCACTGTATTTGCTACTGCATGCCTCTGATGAAGTGAGCTGTAGGTCACGAAAGCTTATGCTCAAATAAATTTGTTAGTCTCTAAGGTGCCACAAGTCCTCCTTTTCTTTTTGCTAGGTAACTCAAGAGAAGAAACTCCCATTTAGCTACCTCAGGTTCACTCCGCAGTGAAGAAACATTGACAGAAGAGGGAGTCCACTTTGGATGTCATGATATCCTATACTTAGTCCAGGGGACTGGACTAGAAGACCTCTCAAGGTCCCTTCCAGTGCTATGAGTCTATAAGATACCAGGACTTTTGCAAAATATGCTACTTGAGAAGAACATAGTGAACACATGAGAACATCAGACCTATATTGTTTTTTGTTGTTGCTTGCATAGCAACATTAGGACAGAGCTGTCAGCTGAAGAGAGATCTGCGTAATGAAGACACAAAGTAACATTAGTTCTGCGGAAAACACATTGGTTTCAGGGGGGATTGTTTTGTTTTTTGCTTGCATTGAGTCACATGTGCACACCTGTTTCTCTCCCCAACCCCCTGGAGTTTCACTTCAAGATATAGGTCCTAATGAACCCAAAACACAAAGTAGTGCTCAGGTGAATCTGCCCCATGGTACCTGGGTTCATGTTGAAACCTTGAGTTTCCTGTGGCTTTCAAATTAATAATCTTGGGTTCAGTCTAGTGGCATAAAGGGGCTAGAAACCAACTGAATCTCTCCTCTGGGGATTACGTAATGGAGTTATCAGTAGCACAGGCCAGTGGAACTTCCCTACACCACCCTGCATCCCCAGTCTCAGCCTGGGGATCTCCCAGGGTTGTGACAAGGAAGGGGAGAGGCAGAAGGACGAGAGGATGGAGCTGAAGCACATTGCACTCTAGCTATCTAAGGGTGACAGGTGATCCCTAAGCGACCTTTATATCCAGGGCATAAATTAGAGCAGACTTAGGGGCTGTTATGGTGCATGGCAGAGGCCTCTACTGGCTCCTGGCAGTCCCAGAATCTGGCAAGGGAAAAGGTGGCTTAAAGGCACCTTCCTTCCCTGCCACTGTCTGGACTGCTTTGATGTCATCCCTGCCACAGTCCAGAATTGGGACTTTTGCCTTTCTGGAGCCCTTTCGTTAAAACAAAAATTTTACAAAAGGAATTGCTCTATTACAGCTGGGCAGAGAAAGGTAATTCCATTTTGCACAGCATTTCAATATCCTGAAATTTGGTTTTGCACCAGTTTGTAATGGACACCAAAAATTCTGAAGTTCTCTACGAAAGGGACTGGAACCTCAGCTCTGGGGCAGTCTACATCACAGGCTGCAAAGGAGCCACAAGCCTGGAAGCCAGGACTTCCAGACTCCCCAATGTGGGTTCCCTAGGAGTAGGCTGGAAAGCTGATAGGAAACCAGACTGGGTTCTGTCAGAACTTTGTCAAAAATCAAACCATGCCTGCAAAACATTTAAATTTTGACAAATCAGCATTCTCCCACAGAAAAGTGTTCTGCTGGAGAATTTCTAACTACCTCTTTTTATCTCTTATCTGTCTTACAGTTCTCTACTGCTACCCGTCACCATGGTATCTGAGCACCTCCTATGTAAAATAGCAGTAACAAAGTCCCTAGATGTCTTCATGGCGTCTCTAGCGCTTTTCCTTTTTGGGGGTCAAAACTCTATTTGGGATAGAGTCTCATTTAGCGTCTCCAAAGTTTACTAACTTAAGGAAACATTCATTTAGGAAAACATGACATTTGTGTCATTACATGTAAACCTCTGTAAAGTGAAAAGAAAAGGAGTACTTGTGGCACCTTAGAGACCAACCAATTTATTTGAGCATGAGCTTTCGTGAGCTACAGCTCACTTCATCGGATGCAAAGCTCATGCTCAAATAAATTGGTTAGTCTCTAAGGTGCCACAAGTACTCCTTTTCTTTTTGCGAATACAGACTAACACGGCTGTTACTCTGAAACTCTGTAAAGTGAGAACCACAGGAGTTTCCTTGAAAGAGGAGAAGATTTAAGGCAGTCCTCATTACCTTCTCAATGAAACTGGCTTTAGCTGAGCTTTGGTATTTATATCACGGTGTTAACAGTTTCACATTTCAGCTATCCCAAAACATTTTTTGTACAGTTCCTAGGAATGTATTAACCTGGTCTTCTTTTTGCTTCATTATTTGTAAGATTAGCTTGCCTTGGCATGGCTGCTACATACAAGAACAAAAATCTGTGACATTTCAAAAAGAGCTGTGCAAAGCAACCACTAAAATTTAAATTAATTGGATCCAACATCTGTTATCAATTGAAGTACTGAGCGTTGATCCAAATTTGGAGCTATTTTGGCAAATTAAACATTTTCTAAAGATTCATCAAGATAACCACTAACTAAGGAAATTTGATTTGTAAACAGATGGATGAAATCTGTGAATAACTCTTTATTTGCATATATTTGATTTTATCGCCCTCATTTCTAAATGGAACATCCTTATAAATAAACGTGTTAGATCCTGAAAAAAGAGGACATTGTTAAATATTTCTGGATACTTCTACACAGCATTATAAATGATTAAGTATAATTTTTCCATTTGTAACTCTAGACCAGTGGTGGGCAATCTGCATCCCAAGGGCTGCACGCAGCCCGTCAGGGTAATCTGCTGGCGGGCTGCCAGACAGTTTGTTTACATTTGCACGGCCGCCTGCAGCTCCCAGTGTCCGCAGTTCGCCGTTCCTGGCAAATGGGAGCTGAGGGAAACGGCAGCCAGCAGGTGTACATGTGTAAAGTAAAGGACTGGTTCCCTAAGACTTGTCAGGTGTGCCTTTGTATACAATTCACACTTTGGGCTCTGGTCCTTTAACTAAGTGGCACCTTACGTTCACTTTAGTCCCATCAGAGAGCTCAGAAGCACATTAGAATAGTGTCAGCTACAGATTTACATGTCGTTGTAAGTCAGCCATTGGTAAATAGGTACTGGATCACAAAGTTCTGTTTCAAAGAGAAATATGTTATAGCAGGATTACTGTGAAAGCTTGGGTCTAGTGTACAGTGCTCAATGTCACTAGATGGTAGAGCCATTGTACTTTGGTTTAGTGAAAATGTAACCTCTTGTAGTGATTTGGGGTTATTTTATTTGTGATATTACCGTTTTCTATGATGTTCACCTAAAATGGTTTGGATTTTAATTAATCTCTTTGCCCAATTAACAGTTGGCATGACTTGAAGCATAAGTAAACCAAAATAAACTTTCTGCACAGTTCTGAATGTGAAAGAGGACTCAGGAAGGGGATTGAAAGGTGACACAGAGAACTGAGGAAGCTTTTAAGAAACAGGGGGTTAGACATGAGCTGCATTGTACCCTTGTTTTGACTTTAAGGAATTCAGAGATGATCTTTTTCCAAAACTCAGACTGGAACTCTTGGTATGGAATCTGTTTCAGCCAGGGGAAATTATGACATCTGTACAAGACCTGAGGCACGCAAAGGTAAAATATCTAGATCTGGAGGAACTCAAGAAGGTTTGTGGAAAGCTAACTGCAAAGTTACCTGCACAACTAGTTGTGGAATTCTAATTTACAGCACCTTTCCCCCTAATTGCCAACAGACTGCTGTAAAACCCAGAACAACTAGAGCACAGAGCATTCCAGCACTCCTCCTCCTTTGTCCCACACAGTCCTGCCCAGCCCCAGCTGGCCAGAGTGGGGTAGGAGTCATTGCACCATCTCTGTGCCACACTGTATATGAGGTTTAGTTACTTTTAAAAGTTATATTTTTACATCCTAGAAAACAAGGCAGCAGTTTAAAATATTCACATGTAAGAGCCAGAAAGTAAAGAGGGGGTTAATAGTGATCCAATTCCTATGCAAGCAACTGGATTTGCAGTTATAGTAACTGGAACATCAAACAAGGAAGGAATTATGCAAGGAATTAGTCACTCGTAACAAACAGCATGCCATGAATACCTACAGGCTCTGTATATCCAGAGATTTGTTGAAGATGTACTGCTGTCAGTAAAACATACTATCCTGATTTCAGGGGTGCTGAGTATCCACAATTCCCCTTGACTTCAGTTGAAGCTCTGGGTGCTGATCACCTCAGAAAATCAAGACAAGTTTTCAGTGCAGTAGATTGTCATGTTTCCTCCTATTGTCTGGTAAAGATTCTGTTCCCCTACTAAGGGCCCTTTATACTGCTCTAGGGGCATAAAGGGCTGAAACAACTCCTAAAGAATAGCCCTAGGATAAGCATAGCACAGACAGGGTGTAGGCAATCCTATGTTCTCCATCTGGCAGAGCTGGGAAGGGGCAGTTTTTTCCTACCCACTGGGCCATGCTGTCTCCTCATTACTTTGCAAGCCACACCCAATAGCTTTTAAAATGTATTAATCAGTTACAAGACCAAAGAGGGATTTATACAGGCCTATGCAGTCTTCACTTCTACCTCACTGCTTCAAATCTAGCTCAAGTTGGTGGTGAGCAACAGAGCCGTGTGAATACCTCAAAACATTTTCCTTCAGTTTTCTCAGATTTCATTCAGATTTCTTAATAAATTCAGTTCAGCCAGACTCACTCTGCTTTTGTGTTCATTCCTCACAAGCAGTCAAGCCATAGTGTTTATGGCCACAAGTGTTTGGAAAATGTAAATTTGAACATTGCATGTGTAAGTCATCGCAGAAACTGACTATTAAAGGCAAGAATGTGACCTGCCCTTAGAATGCTGGACAGGAAGGCTGAGGGGCTGTAAGACCCTGCCTGACTCCGCTGTGTGAGTCACATACATCTCGGGTCACAGCGAAAGGATTAAAGCAGCTTCCACAGAGCCCATGCACTCCATCCTGCACAGGTGGGTGGGTCCAAGTCTCCTGCCCTCTCCCCACACCACCAGTGCTCCAGCAAGCAGAGCTGAGCCAGCAGAGATGGGGAAGAACTCTGTTACAAATAAAGACCGCTGACTCACCCTATGAATCAGTTTAGCCCTCTAAAGATGGGTAAACCCCACAGGGATGCAGAAAGGATTAATTAATGAATTTGTAAAGACCTTTTATATACTTGGGTGAAAGTTGCTTTGGAGGTATAAAGTCGTATTTTCAAAATTTTCTTACATCTCATGTTCTTCATGTCTATAGCTACTTTCCCCTCAAGTTACTTGCAGCTGGAAATGAAAGACAGGCATCCCTCCATTTCATTATCTATTTTACACCTTTTGAAGGGTCAACTCACCGCTGGCACCTCCTTGTGGCCAGGTGTGGTATAGCAGCTCTCTCTCAATGGGGGTCTGTCTCTTAGCTGCGGCTGCTCCACTTCTGCAGTGACCATGCAGCCAGGTTACTTCAAAATCTCAGCCATTCTAGGATAGTTCATGAACAAAAAGCAAGGGGAATTAATGTAAATAAACCAAATTAATAAGCAATAATGGGGAGTAACTCCCTCTCAGGGTGCATCAGGATCTGGCCCTCCCTTCCCAAAGAGAGGGGCCTTCAGGCAGTGGGTGTCTGGGAAGCTCCTGCCTTCTGTCACCGCTTCCCTCAGGAGCTGTGGGTTGAAAGTCTAGTCTCATCCCTGGTCCGCCCAGAAGTGAACTGTTCTGCTCCCCTTTTAAGCGTCTCCTCTGGCCTGTACCTGCCTTGCAGGTGTGCCAGGGGCCTACCTGGCTGATTCCAGAGCAGCTCCTTAACCCCTTGGTGTCCAGAGTAGATCTGTATACCCCATCATATACCTTTGCTGAGGTCTCTGTAATCCTTCTTTCAATTTGGGCTCAACTTGATCAAAAGAACTGAAAGCTGGATGGAGAATGAAAGTGGATAGGGTTACTACAAGATAGCAAGACACACAATTTGGCTGCCTATAGAAGAGGTGAAAGCTTTCTGGAAGTCAGAGTCAATGTGTGACTTCCATGCGTCCAAGTAGGGAACTCGACTTTGCTTCTTTCTTCTGTGGCTTCTGAGAGTACAGCTACAATAACGTTATCTCAGAACACAGAACAACATTTTGAGAAGGAAATAATGGGCTGGTTAGGTTATATGCAATATGCAGAAGATGCAACATTATGCAAAAGAAAGATACATGTTTGTGCTTAATCACATAATTCTCTATGGAGATTTTAGTGTTTTGGCAGAGTTTCTTGCAACTACTATTGCTGCTTCTCTGCCTGTGAATTTTGAAAAGTGGGTTCCTGTTTTGGTTAAAAAAAATCTGTTTAGAAATTATTTTGAGTATCGTACACATTTAGGGATGAATACGCTCACCAAAAGCAGTCTTTGAATTCATCTAACCACAGACAATGTCCTAAACTCTTCACAATCCAGTTTCAGGCCAAGATATGCAACAGAAAAGGCCAGAGTGGCACTGATGGACAGATGTCCATTCTCATATTACTGGATCTCTCTGCAGCATTTGATACTATAGATCAGGGGTGCCCAACCACCAGAGCATTTCATAAGGCCCATGACCTGTTTCAACACAATATACTAAGGGCCAATTCATTAGCAGTTGTCATCCTGTTTACATCATTCTAGTTTATACAAGTATGTAAATAGACAATACTGTACATAGAAACAATCTAAATACATATGAAACAAGCTGAACTTAAAATATGAATCAATACAGATGACGTTAAATCTTATTAAAGTATGTAGAATCTGTTTGGCCCACACAAGGTTGTGCTTAGGTTATGTGGCACTCCTGTGTAATAAGGTTGGGCATCACTGCTATAGATCATAAGCCACTGCTATCCCACGTGAGAAAGGGGCCCTATTAAAATGGTTTGAATCCTTCTTCACTAGCTGCATTGAGAAGGTAGTCCTGCCACCAGACTCTTCACTTTCAGAGTTCCACATGGTCTGTTTCTCTCCCTGGTCCTATTCAATTTTTACATACAGCCAGTAGAAGAAATGGGAAAGTTTCATGGAGACAACTGCCAACAATATGCAGATAATACACATCTCTATCTTTCCTTCACAAGCTAGGACATCACAATAGAGACCTAACTAGCACAGGGCCTGTCAGAGACTACCACATCACAGAGGAAGAGCTGTTTCAAGCAAAGTCCTAGCAAGATGGACATTATGCTGTATGGCAGAGGGAGACAGTCTGGACAGCTTGCAGCCACGGTGCAGTCGAGCATGCGCACCCACAAAGCATCAAAATCTAAAGCTATAATATCAACATCTAATAACCTTCTTGAACCTACGACAATTGACAGTAGTTATAGAAAAAATTATCTACCAGGAAACTAGAACAGAAGTAATCATGGTAGCAGGAATGCCAGCTGCCCTCCCGCAAATGGGAGAGAAGGTTGGATTTCAAACAAAGGGGCAAAAGTGTGTGAAGGAGGATTCAAACCGTTCCAGTGGAACCAGGCTCATCAAGGGCCCATAAAGCCCCCTCTTTTTTTGTTTTGTTTTTTTACTTCTCACTGTCTTCTTCTGTCCTGGGGCTCTAGTCTTCTCCATTTAGTGCTCCAAATTCGGGGCGCTGTTTAATGCTTTGTAGATTTCAATGCCATCCACACCAAAACAAGGGATGATATGGCAGAGGTTATTTTAGAGAAGCTGAAAAAAGATATGGCTGATTGCAGGGGACAAAGCTATGACAATGAAGCTAGCATGACAATGAAGCTAGCTAGATAACATATACAAATGTGTTCAAATTGAATTAATCAGGTAAATCAGTACATGTCTTTTCTCCCATGTGCTGCCCACTCACTGAATCTTGTTGGAGAAGCTGTTGCATTGGTTGTTCCCCATGCTGTTCTATTGTTTGCATTTGTTCAAAGATTTTATGACCTGTTTTCTGCTTCTACTAGTTGTTGGGATCTGTTGAAAAAGCATATTAGCATGACATTAAAATGCCAAAGCACAACAATATGGTCAGCTAGAGCAGAGGCAATCCATCCACCATGAAATCAGGTTGAGGGTGTTCTTAACACTTGAGACGAGATCAAGGCTTCACACAGTCTTATCCCAGAACTCCATTGAAAGCTTGCAATTAAATATTTGAGAGTTTTTGTTTCTTGTTTTGGCTGAGATGTGGCATACTATCTTATTAAAAATTAACATTGTGAACAAAAAATTGCAGGGACATTCAAATGACTCATGGTTTAATTGGTGGCCTTTAAGACTCTTTATCAGAATTACGGTCTTCTAGGTTCATTGCAGGTAAGCCTGACAGTCTGAAATATTAAGAATATCCATGCAATTGAAAGAGGAACAATTTTGAAGGAGGAAAGTAATGCCAGGAGAATTTGCAAAGGACAAAAGGTCATCAGATCCTGAAAAAGTTTTTGAATTTGAGGTTTTCAACCCCATATTAGACACAATATTAACACAATTGGGTGATGGGATTCATAAGTACAATGGAGTCAAAGAAAGGTCTGCTTTTTTGATGGGTGAGAAACTGAGAAGTCTCAGCTGTGAAACCTAAAAAGGTGTGTTCAAATCTTAGCAAGCAGCTTACCTTGTGGATTTAAACTCAGAGTTTTCAGAACAAGACCGAGCTCTTCACCAGATTTTGTAAGCAAATCTTTAAGGTTGACTTGGAAACAAAGGTAACCAATGATTTCCTTAGCTACATTCACAAAAGGTCTTAGAATGGGAGTTTCTCTAACACAGAAACAGCACTGCGTATTCATTGCTGTCTTCCTGTAACTGTGGCTACGTGTGAAAGGATTTTCAGCAAGCTAAAATTAATCAAGACCGATCTAAGAACATCTGTGGATGGGAAAGCTTAATCAATCTGGCAGTTATTTCTATAGAGAACTTGGAAGCAAGGCAGATAGACTGGGATGAGCTAATTAATTAGATTGTTTCAGAAAAGACTAGGAAGGTCCCTTTGTCCTTCTTACTGGTGATTTGCAAATTTTCTGTGGACAGGGGAGGGAGGACTTTGGTCTTAAAACTGAGCCTGGAACATCCTTGCACAGCACCACAAGTGGCTGGAAACCTGCCACAGTAACAGCTGTTCCATTCTCAGCCAGGGTCATATATCAGAACCACCCCCTCTTGGTCATTTCTACAGAAGAAACAGAAGACCGAGACAAACGTAGACATCCAAAATGATATTTACATATGTTACTTCATGTGCTAACAGAAGTAACATATGCTCACCCAGCCCGTGAAAAACACCAGGAACAGAGAACAGCCTATGTGTGGTTAATTCTCTCCTTCAGTCAATCTACTGGAGAAGGAACTGTTTTAAGGGCAAGAAGTAGCCTTGTGATGATTAGGCCATCAAGGGTCAGAGACAGCAGTTGTTGATAGATGTCCAATAAGAACAGTCTAATCCATTCATATATGAGGAGGTTCAGCTTGTCTACTATGATCTCCATCCTTGATGTGTCAATTGGTGTGTTTTATTAATTGGCTGCATTAGCTCCTAGCTCTTTATTATTGGTTGGTAAAATGTTTTAGTTGCCAAAGAGAAGGAGATGTAACCTAATCACAGAAGGGGGTGAATATTGTCTGTCACATGACAAGGGTATTAATATAACTACCTTGTTCTAGGTTAGGTGTGACACTCTGTGCTCCAAAGAGACACTCTGCACCCCATATTCACTATGGTGATATTATTATGGTGTTTTGTACAAAGTATGCCTTGTGAGGTATCATTCTAAAAGTCTTAATCTGTTAAACGTTAATATCCTGTTAAATTGTAGTTGCTATCATTGTATATAAAGTTATAAAGCTTTGCTATGTATGTGCTACTGTAACATGTTGTGAGGTGGGGAACATCCACAAGCAGCCTTTCGGGTACAGCAATAAAAAGGCCAAACAACGTTGATGGCCTATTGAGGAAATACACACAAGTCACAAGGATTACCCCAGGAACTGGGTACAATAGAAATGTCTCAGAGGTAGCACTACACAGTGGGAACTGTTTGACCCCGGTCACAGGAAAAGATCTTTCCAGCAAGTTGAAAAAAGATATAAAAGCGGGGAGTGACATCATGATGGGGCCTCAGTCTCCACACAAGAGAACACCTGGAAACAACGACTGAACTGGAGATGTGCTGGTCCCAGGCAGGAAAGAAGGAAGTCTGTCTTTGTAGAACACCTTGGTGGACTGTTTATACTATCTCAGAGGGTGAGACACTTTAACTCAAATCCTATCTAGTATATGAGGCTTAGATTGCATTTTTGTTTATTTGCCAGGTAATCAGTTTTGATCTGTATGCTATTAGTTATAATCACTTGAAATCTATCTTTCTGTAGTTAATAAATCTGTTTTATATTTTACTTAAACCAATGCGGTTTGAGTGAAGTATTTGGAAAAAATCTCAGCTCAGTTAACAAAGGTTTTGTGCATATTCCTCTCCACATTCAGGGAGGGGCAAACTGGGTAATTGTAATAATATTGACAGGTCCTAAGCTGAGGAGCTGAGGGGTATTTTGGCTGTAGCCCCTCTATTGTTGGTTCATGAGTGGCTGGCCAAAGCATTAATGAACACAGCTGGGTGTGGTCCCTGCCTGCAGATGTTGGTGTGAGTGCACGCTTGGAGGGCTTTACAGCCTGTCACAACATCAGAGTTTGAGAGGGAACCCAGACTGGTAAGTCAGAGGGCTCAGCTGTACCCCAACTCCAGGTTGCACCCAGGGGGAAACCCATCACAGTATCTGTGACCAGGAAATAAAGAGCAGTCTCTCTTTCCAGGACACCTGAGTGTCACACAAACTTTGTTACAGCCACCCACACACAAGCTGCAAAGGAGGGATGGGCCAGATGTTTGTCTCCTGAAGACCCAGAAAGAGGGAGCCATCCAGTTAATCACACCTTAAAGATGATGGATGAGTGAAGGGGTAGAAGACTATCAAGCATACTGCCAAAAAATAGCTAAGCATAAAAGAGCTTGTTGGGGGAAGAAGGAACCTTATGGGAAAGGGGAACTGTGTTGGTTTTAGAACAGACACCAACAATGCTTGAGAGGTGTGCAAACTTTGTGCTTGAATTTTTGGTTTCAGATGAACTTTATCTTGAAGGCAGTGGTTGGAAGTAACAGCAGTGTGCAAACTACACTTGCTGGGAAAGTTCACCAAAATGTGAACCAGAATACATTGAGGATTTCACAAAGCCTTCCCTGGAGGAAACTCTTTAAAGCCAGCTCCTCTGCTGATAGCAGCCTTTCCCAACACACTACTTACTGCCTCATACGGCAATGGATAGACTTTCATTCACTGGCACAGAGAACATGAGCATTATTTTCACTTCATATTATGTAAAAACAAACAGGGACAAAATGCTGCTCCATTCTACTCCCTTTTGTACTGCTCCTGCAACACAAATGGGGAATACTCCAGACCTAACCTCTTTGCTGAGAGCACATGTGGCATAGGGGACTACTCAGCAGGCATCAAGCTGGCATACATCCTACGTCACCCTCCCTGCAGTTCTGGGTGCAGGGGACATGTCAGGGGTAGAAAACTAGAATGTGGCCACAGCACATTGTGCTCTGGCTATGCTCAACTGGTAGATGGTCCTGCAAAGATCACTGCCAGCTGTCATAAAATATAGTCACTTATACCTGCACCAGGGTTAGGGCAGAAAATCAGGGAGATATATCCCCATTCGTATTATTTACAAATAATTCAACTTTGTTTCATTCTTCTAACTATTTTTAAAGATGATGAAAGAACACCAAGAGAAGAAACAGACTTTGGATGTGCTACAATGTACAAATAGCATAGTACTTCGAGCTCAACCATCTCCATTATGCTATTACATGGCAGAAGAAAGGAACAAGGTACCAGGTAGCAAGAAATGTGAATTTTCCTTCTTTAAATGGTAGTCTTTGTCCTTTTCCCCACATTACTTCTTAATCTGACATGGTAGTTACTACTTTCTCTGTTAGCACCATCATCAATCACTGTACACTAGTTATTATATCAAATAAAATTGTCCACAATTTAAGACCAAAACTTTTCTGCTTTCACTCTTGTTAGGAAGTTAGTGCCAGTAATGGTTTATTTACACAGCTTATCTGCCTCAGTGATCTTTTTTTCAGTTTTGATTGAAGTGAAAACTTGTATGTTATAACTGGGAATTCTACTCCCTCAACTTTGTATCCTTTGCTGAGAGAACTCAGTAGCTATCACAGCCATTCCAAAGCAGATCTCATTACAGATAATGTTAACTGTTCTTAAGTGAAGCCTGGTGATTTTCTTACGTAATTTAGTTGAAACTGCAGAAAACTTTTGCTGCATCTTATGGGTTTTTTAAATCTCCATTCCTTTAATGATAAAAATGGATTCCCCACCCCCACCCCCACCCCATCATAGATGCTGGCCTTGACATTGTGTTGCTGCCTGTTGTACGCCAGTGGTAAAACCCCATACACACCAAGCTGATCTAAAGAATCCATTTGCACATCGCAGCAAGGGGATAAATAAGGCACTTTATGTTGTCAATAATATTCCTTGGAATTTGGAGGTCTGTCTTGTCTGTCTACCCTATGGTGCCTTCCGATAACCTAGAAAGAGATCTTGTGACCCAAAAATATGATATTTCATTCTGAGGGCAGCTATAGACAGGGGGATAGATGAGTGCCTCAAATGCCACATTGGGTCGTGGACTTTTTGACTGTGGGACAAGTCAGACTCCTGTACGCTGAAAGCTACAGGGTGGATTAAAATCAATGACTTTAAAAAAAATAAAAATCAGATTTTTTTAATTTAAACTGAATACATTTTTCTTTTTAACAATAAACCTGTTTAAAATTAAAATTGAAATTATGACAACCTATGTTAAGGCCTAACCTTAGTATAATCTGTTCATATTATTTAAATTAAAAATAAAATATTCAAGCAGTACTTGTTTGTTGCTGAAGTTTTATAGAAAGTCAAACCTCTGAACTGGTGGAAGTCACTAGCTAAGCAGCTAGAATCAGAGTATTTGCTGAAGCCCTCAACCAACTTCTGACAGCAGAAGCCTCTTCTGCAGGTACAGAGAGAATATATTCTTCAAGTAGTTCAATTCGGTGACTAGTTCATTCAAAATTGAGAAACCAAATGGGTGCTGAAAAAGCTGGAAAGCTTGTTTTGTCTCTTCCAATCTATGAATAAAAAAAAAATGAGGTCAAAGGATGAGACCTACTACTTATAAAATCTTTGAGGACATGAGGACAACAAACAGCTCAATTCACTAACTACAGATAATACTTCCTTGTTTAAAAAAATCAATTAGTTTTAAATGAAAAACATGGTTTGATACACTTACTTTTTTCTTATGTATCAGCACATTTAAGGTACTTTTATTTAACTCATACAAAAGAAATTAGAATGCTGTTTTGTGCATTTTAAATTGAATTCCAATTTCCATCCAAATGCAGCTTGACACAAATCACAAGTAAAAAATTAACCATCTAGGCAAGAAATATGTCATTTGCTATTTCCTAAAAAAATGTAAAAATTAAGCATCTGAGTAAGTATATGTTAAGATCTATAATTGGTTAGATATAGTGTATCAGTACCAAATTACACTATACAGTGAGACTCAGAGGCAGTTTGCCTGGGAACTGTCCGAGAGGAGCTACGGTGAGTGCTGCATTAGGGGGGCTGTGTTGTGAGCTGGTGAATATACGAGTGTCTGTCTGCTGTGACCATTTGTTTGACTGGAGCTGGTTGCAGGGACTGTTTGACTATGTGTTTGTTTGAAAAGTGTGAATTCGGAGTGCTTTGTTCCAGGTGGGCCACGAGTGGTTGATTGGAGGAAAGGCTTTGAGCCGGGGCAACTGCTTCAAGCCTGCAGCCTTATAAAAAAGCACCCAGTTGCGAACTGAGTGAGCAGCCGGCAGAGGAGAAACCAACGAAGGGAGTTTGCCTGGAAGTTCGCCTAGTGGGAGTTCCCACCAAGTTTTTTTGCATTTCAGGCTTCTGTGAGCAGTACATACAACATCTGAAGAGGCTCTTAGAAGGAAGTCAGGATGGATAGTGAGCAATAAGCTGTTGTGACCTGAACAGGATGTGCCATGTTTGTCTTTCTCCCAGAGGATAGAAAGGACTTCGTCTTTACGAAGTGCAATCTGGTCTCCATATTGGAAGAGACGGTTAAAGGACTAGAGACCCAAGTACCAACCCTGCGTTGCATCAGAGGAAATGAAGACTTTCTGGACAGAAATCAGAGTTTGGTACTACAGGCACAGCATGCTGAAGAATCTGAGAGGGCAGTGCAGAACGGGGAAGCAAATTGGCAGCATGTGACCTCCAGAAGAAGAAAGAGGAGAACCTATGCACCCTCAATACAGATAAAGGTGAGAAACTGTTTTCAGGCTCTCTGCACAGGTACTACGGTGAAGAATGATTTGGAAGAGTCATCTGAGGGAAGGGATCAGAAGGAGATCCCATCAACCGGAAGGCATGGAATGCACTGTCCTAGGGATGGGGATTCCACGACCACCACTCCCAAGAGGAAGAGACAGGTAGTGGTGGTCGGGGACTCCCTCCTAAAGGGGACAGAGTCATCCACCTGCTGTCCAGACCAGCAAACTTGAGAAGTGTGCTGCTTGCCTGGAGCTAGAATTCAGGATGTAACGGAGTGTTTGCTGGGACTGATCAAACTCTCAGACCGCTACCCCTTCCTACTTCTCCACATGGGCACCAATGATACTGCCAAGAATAACCTTGAGCGGGTCACTGCAGACTACGTGGCTCTGGGAAGAAGGATAAAGGAGTTTGAGGCGCAAGTCGTGTTCTTGTCCATCCTCCCTGTTGAAGAAAAAGGCCTAGATAGGGACCATTGAATTGTGGAGCTAAATGCATGGTTGTGCAGGTGGTTTCGGAGAGAGGGCTTTGGATTCTTCGACAATGGGATGTTCTTCCAGGAAGAAGGATTGCTTGGAAGAGATGGGATCCACCTAACGAAGAGAGGGAAGAGCATCTTTGCAGGCAGGCTTGCTAATCTAGTGAGGAGGGCTTTAAACTAGGTTTGCCAGGGGTGGAGACCTAAGCCCTGAAGTAATTGGGATACCAAGAGGAAACCCAAGGAAAAGGGTGCAACAGGGGAGGCCTCCTGATTCATACTGAGAAAGTAGGGAAATCGGCTAGTTATCTTAGGTGCATGTACACGAATGACAGAAGCCTGGGAAACAAGCAGGAAGAATTGGAAGTTCTGGCACAGTTAAGAAACTCTGATGTGACTGGAACAGAGACTTGGTGGGGTAACTCACATGACTGGACCACTGTCATGGATGGTGTGAGGGGGTTGGGACTCACCACCGCAGTGCCTCCTGCTGACTCATCAGGGAATTAGCTCAGTCCAGTGTGGAGCGCCCTCCACTGGTGGTGTCCCATCCATGTCTCACCCTCTCTTGGCACCTGGACCCGTGTTGCTCCTTTCTTGCGGCGTCCTCTTCAAGACACTGCCCTCCAGGAGTGCCCCTTAGTCCTCGCTCACCCCCTTCCGGGGGGAGCTTATCAGCAGTCTTTCACTTCGCCCAGCCACAGTGGCCAACCACACCCCAAAGTCTAACCCCTTGTGCCAGGGGTCTGGTGCAGTCCACTGTCGCCACGTCCAATGGCTGGGTGTATGTGCAAGGGGGAAGGCCAGCCCTCTACTCTGGGTCCCGACCCAGGGACCCTTTGGCAGCAACCTTCCTGCCCTCCTTCTCTCCCCTTGTCCACCTCTCTCCCTGCTACAGGCTGGGGACCGACTGGCTAAGCAGCAGTTCTTCAGAAAAGGACCTGGGAATTATAGTGGATGAGAAGCTGGATATGATTCAACAGTGTGCCCTTGTTGCCAAGAAGACTAATGGCATATTGGGCTGCAGTAGTAAGAGCGTTGCCAGCAGATCGAGAGAAGTGATTATTCCCCTCTATTCTGCACTGGTGAGGCCACAACTGGAGTATTGCGTCCCGTGTTGGTTCCCCCACTACAGAAAGGACGTGGACTAATTAGGGAGAGTCCAGTGGATGGCAACAAAAATGATTAGGGGGCTGGGGCACATGACTTATGAGGAGTAGCTCAGGGAACTGGGCTTATTTAGTCTGCAGAAGAGAAGAGTGAGGGAGTATTTGATAGCAGCCTTCAACTACCTGAAAGGGAATTCCAAAGAGGATGGAGCTCAGCTGTTCTCAGTGGTGGCAGATGACAGAACAAGGAGCAATGGTCTCAAGTTGCAGTGCGGGATGTTTAGGAAAAACTATTTCACTAGGAAGGTGGTGAAGCACTGGAATGGGTTACTTAGGGAGTTGGTGAAATCTCCATCCTTAGAGGTTTTTAAGGCCCGGCTTGACAAAACCCTGGCTGGGATGATTGAGCTGGGGTTGGTCCTGCTTTGAGCAGGGGGTTGGACTAGATGACCTCCTGAAGTCCTAATCTTCTATGATTCAACCTTTCTTTAGGAAAATAACCAAAAAGTACAAATGCAAAACAAAACTGATTATTTAAATCAAGGTTTCTTGCTTGGTGATTTAAATCAATTCACCCTGGAGAACTGATCCCTATAATTGAGGGTGCTGAAGGCAAGCTAGCTATTAGGTATGTTCCCTGCTTTAGCCAGAGAGAGGAATCAGACTGAGTTGATTACAGGGAAAGAAAGAGACCAAGTGGAAAGAAATGAAAGGTAGTCTGGGCAAAGGAAAAGGAAAAGGATGAGCTCAAGCTGAGAGCAGCTCATATTTTTAGCTCTGGAGGTCCCTGGCTCAATCCCTGGTGTATCAGCCAAGATGGCAGTCATCACACAACTACCATTGGGGAAGAGGGCACAGCGAACTGCACAACAGTGTGTGAGAGGGGGACTGCAGAGCAAGAAAATAATCTATGACAGGAGATCCCAAAGAACCATCTGACCAAAACTGGTGATAGGATATTACTGAGCACCCACAAATAATGAGCCAGAAATAAGATCAAGGAAACTGAGTTATATTTACTTGTAAAAAGATATCATCCTAATGTGCCTCTCTGTGGTCACTAAGCTTATAAAAAAAGGTAGGTGTCCCTAAAGTAATCATACAAAGTTTGTCCTTTCCCATTGGGGGGTGACAGGCAGACACAGGGAAGAAGTACTGAGATACTATAGTGAGGGGGGGGCTGTATAAATACCTAGAAGAGTTAGGTGAGGATAACAGGCCCACTACAGCATTAGGTCAGAGAGCTCTGGTGGGTGGGTTTATTGACCCAAATAAACAAAACATTCCCATTGAGTATGGAATGAAGTCACATAACCAGAGAGTGGCTCAGACCATTCATATCCTGATGAGGCTGAAGCCACCTAAAGTGGAGAGAAGACTCTGCTAGATAAGGCTAGCACAGACCTTTCCGAACTGAGGGACCAAAGACCACCGCCAACACAGTCCTCAGGAGGAGGCTCATACCAGATCAGATCCTCCCATAGGAGAAGCACTGAAGCAGAATAAAACAGAATACAGTCAGAGTAGATTTTGCTCAGCTTGTCTGGGGAACTATGAATTACTTGGAAATGGGATTGGCCCTGGAAGATATAAGGACTTTGAAAAATTCTTGTGGTAAACAGGCAGCAGCTCACTCTCATGGTGCAAAAGGGGAGCTGCTCTTTTGCCAAGCCATTCTCCTGTCATGAAGAAACAATGAGCTTGACACTTCTACCACGGACAAAATGTTCCTGTAATAGTCAAATATTACACAGAAAAAACCTGCCCAGCATGCTGGTCCAGTTTCAACTGCCCTCTCTGGCCCCACCTGTCTATGACACATGATGAATCCTGACCTTTTGCCTTTGCACCCCACTTTTTATTTTAAAGTGATTGACTTTGAGAGAGAGAGAGAGAGAGAGAGAGAGAGAGAGAGAGAGAGAGAGAGAGAATACAGACCTAAGTCAAGTTTGTTTCAGCTCTTGGCATCTCACCAAAGGAAATGTTATTCAGATCCTCCAAATGCCCTTGCACCTACTTCAGTAGGCGCTCTCAAAACAGCTACTTGATAAATCCTGCACATACTGGTGGTGCCTTGTGATTGAGGACTCTACAGAAATGCATATGGAGAGCAACACTGATGGATTTCTATGTTTTGTCAGAAAGCGGAAGATAGCCTGTGATGGGTGCCAGTTTCCCATACCCTCCTTTTCTATCACCATGAGATGGCCTTCCTGCTTCCCCCCTCAGGCTCCTGCTTGTACACTCTCCCCATTCCCAGCCATGTAGCCTCGACATCTTCCTCTTGCATTAATACTGCTGCTCCTGCTCCCAGGACATCGGCCTACCAAATGGGAGTTAGTTTCAGTGAATCTTCCCAGTTGGTACTACATGAGAGAGGCAGTACGGTCTAGGGTATGGTGCACTGGACTGGAGACCTGAGTTCTAGTCCAAGCTCTGCTATTGACCTGCCGCATTATACACTTCCCCTTTTGTGCCTCTGTTTCCCCTGCCACTTTGTTTCTCTTATCTATTTACATTGTAAACTCTTTGATGGAAGGGATTGTCTCTTACTACAGTATTCACACAGCATCTACTAATAAAAAACTCTGGTCTCAGTTGGGGCCTTTAAGCACTATCATAAACATAATAAGTCAAAACAACAGCATGCAATAGCACCATCTACACATTCCTAGGACGGATTCTGGATAGCAAAGAATTTCAGTTTTCATCCATACATAATTCCTGAAAGGTTCAGTTTCTCAAACTGAATTGTTATGGTTTACTACAACACCAGAATCCCTTGATAGAAGTTTCTCTATGTAAGTTACTGCAATGCCTTGATTATTCTGTTAAATATATTTTGAAAGAAAAAAAAAGATGACAGTTTTGTTAGAGTCAAGTCATCTGCCTGGTTTAGGCCAGCATCCTTAATAGTGCCTTGGGCATGATTGCACCTCAAAATATTATACTTGACAATTTTTAAATGTAAAAATTCAGGGAGTATTAATAGCTACTAGCATTTCCGGCATCACACTTGACTTCTGGAAGGGGATCCCCTGCCACATTCCAGGATTGACGTCTGCTGGGGACAGCTGGCGTTGCATGTGCCAACTGAGTTCCTGCAGAGAAGGGCCCTCGTCCAACATCCCATCTATCAAACAGAAGGCACAGAGAGTTAACACTGGGGCAGAGAATAGAAGCTAGAAAATCCTGTAATCAGCTTCATGGTCTACTGACAAAAAAGAAAGAGGAGACCAAAAAAAAAAAAAAAAGACACCTTGGGTTTATAACACTTATCCCTCTAAACACACCTGAATAATTTAATATTCTATGATGCTACAGTTTAAAATTATCTAATTAGATTCTATGGATTACCAAATTAGAAGAAAAATTGACATATATATATTTGTCTTCTGCTCTTGTTTTTGCTTGTCTATTTCTAATGCCTTGAACCTAGAGTTATTGTCATTCTCCCTTTCCATATCTTGCAAGCCCACTGCACCTTATTTTACACATAAACTATCTATTTATGGTTACAGACATCTAACATGTCATTACGAGAATTAATCTACCGCTACTGAGGCTATGTCTATACTACCACGGTAAGTCGACCTACGCTACGTGAATAACATAGCTGGAGTCGATGTATTTTAGGTCGACTTACCGCAGGGTCTTCACCATGGGGGGTTGACGGGATGAACTCTCCCATCGACTTACATTACTCTTCTCATCAGGGGTAGAGTACAGGGTCAATTGGAGAGCAATTTGCTGTCAATCTGGCAGGTCTTTGCTAGACCCGCTAAATCGACCACCGGTGGATCAATCTCAGAGCATCGATCCTGGCTGTAGTATAGACATAGCCTCTGAATGCCATAGGAAAAGTCCCATCATTCCTTGTACAAGTTCACATTAAACATTTTTCTCCCTACACACACAGACACAGATTCTTTTATCTCTAAGTCTCCAATTCAAAGTTATTACAATGTCATGAGTATTAGGTGGCCTACCTGAAACCAATTTATAGGTTCCAAGGGCAGAAAGAACCACTGTGGTCATCTCATCTGATTTCCTGTATAACACAGGCCATAGAACTCCCACAAAATAATTCCTTTTAAACTAGAGCACATCTTTTTTTAAAAAAATCCAACCTTGATTTAAAAGTTGCCAGTGATGGAGAATCCACCACAATCCTGGGTAAATTGTTCTGCCAGATGTAAAGCACTGACCACACCAATTACTAAGCTTAACTAGTTTAAAGCTTTAATATGAAAATTTTAGGACATTATATTACCATATGCTTACTATACTTAAGCATAAAGCATAAGTAAAGCAGATAGAGCAGAATAGCATAATGATCGATTACTCAGCCTTGGAGGCACAGGCACGCTGTTTCTGTCATCATCAGACCCATGTTGGTCCAATGTGGTGGGTGTCCTGCATTGCTCCATCGTCTTTTGTTAAATGACCATCCTTTATACCTTGTCTTATAACATCATGAGGCACAGATTATTAAAACTACCTCACCTATAAACATTCTATTGTAAATATATTTCCATACACACAAACCCCAAATTCTTTTAACTAATATACTTTTACTTATCCTGCTGAAACTCCAATTGGTACCTCCTTTTCTGTCTTTTATTTAGCCTTACTATCCTCCTCCTTATTCAATCCAACTGTCTTTTCATTGCTTTCATATATTTTATTATTTCCTACATCAGTTGGGTTATTCTTACTTATCTGCTTCTTGGAATTAGAGTTGGCTAGTTCTCTTCAGTCAATATCCATCCTCCCAAGTCTTGTTTACTAGGGAAATCTGCACCTGGTTAGTGAATCACACATTTGTCTGGTTTGCTTTGCTCTGTTATCTACACAGACCACAGATAAGACACACACCAACCTTCTGATTTTTCACAATCTTTGAAATTGTTTTAGGAGAGTTTTAAAAGCTGTGTCAACAAGATCCATGCAGAAAGCAGAATTCCCTTTTACATTTTCTTATAACACTATTAAATATATAACTACGTCTCTAACATTATTTAATATACATTTATCTAACATGATTCTTTATACTTTTTTTTTTTTTTTTTTTACAGTTCCAATGGTTAGTTACCCTCACTATTAAAAATTTATGCTTTATTTCCAGTCTGACTTCGTCTAGCTTCAACTTCCAGCCATTGGATCTTGTTATACCTTTGTCTGCTCGCATGAAGAGCCCAGCATCAAATATCTGTTCCCCACCAAGATATTTAAAGGCTGTGATCAAGTCACCCCTTAACCTTCTTTTTGATAAGCTAAATAAATTGAGCTCTGAGTTTTTCACTATAAGGCATGATTTCTAATCATGTAATCATTCTCATGGTTCTTCTCTTAACACTCTCCAATTTATCAAGAGCCTTCTTCAATCGAGGACACCAGAACTGGACACAGTATTTCAGCAGCAGGTACATCACTGCCAAACACAGACATAAAATACCTCTTTAATCCTACTCAAGATTCCCCTGTTTATGCACCAAAGGATTGCATTAACCCTTTTGGCCACAGCATCACACTGGGAGCTCATGTTCAGCTGATTGTCCATCATGACCCTGAAATCTTTTTCAGAGTCACAGCTTCCCAAGATAAAGAGTCCCCCCTCCTGTAAGAATGGCCTACATTCTTTGTTCCCAGATGTACACATTTACATTTAGACATATTAAAATGCATAGTGTTTGCTTGCACCGAACTTACCGAGCAATCCAGATCACTCTATTTCAGTGACCTATCCTGTTCATCATTTACCACTCCTCCAGTCTTTCTGTCATCTGTAGACTTTATCAGTGATGATGTTATGTTTTCTTCCAAGTCATTAATAAAATGTTAAATAGCATGGGGCAAGAACCCATCCCGGGGGGGGCCGAGAACCAAGCTTGCTCAATGAGGATTCTCTCTTTACTATTACATTTTAAAACCTATCAGCTAGTCATCTTTTAATCCATTTAAAGTGTGCTTTGTTAATTTTGTATCATTCTAATTTTTTATCAAAATGTCATGTGATACCAAGTCAAATGCCTTACAGAAGTCTGAGTATACTATATCAGCACTCTTACCTTTATCAAACTTGTAATCTCATCCAAAAAATTATCAAAAAAGTTGATGAATTCAGTCCAGTTCCTTCTGCATATGTACCCTCCTCAAAAAGGCCACTGAAATAATAGGCCACCTGCTGGCCTTCAAACCAAAAGGCCAAAATTTGAACAGAACTGCCTTCTCACCCCTAAGGGAGTTGTTCCCAGTCAGGGCTGAGCCATATTGACAGGACAATATTGATCAAACTTGTACCACAGATCGCAACACTGTATCTGTGTCAGGAATCAGGGCATGCAATAAGGCAGTTTGGAATCAGGGCCTGCAGCAGAGCCAGTCTCTGGGCACCCTGATAAGTGAAGCTGGCTTGTAATAGGCTGCCTAACTGGCGACACCACCTGATGGGTTGAAAGAGTCAGCAAATCGGGTCTTACACCCAGCAGCAGTTCAGTACCTATTCAAAGCATTTAGTCAGGGCTTGTTCCAGTCCTGTGCCTGCCTTCGACTGGCTTTGCTTCACTCTAGGTAATCCATTTCTGACCCTTGACTTTGGCTCTGGCATCTTGGCTTCTGACCCTGGCCTCTGATTCCTGGCTACCAATGCCTGCTCCCACCACTAGGTGTGATGCTTGCTCCTGCCACTAGGCATGACCACCCACATCCTGATCACTGACAATCTGGAGTACACTGATATTACTGAAGTCATCTATCTAATATTCTTCATAAGCATTACATTCACATAAGATTTAAAAAAAAAAACCACACACACACACAACCTCCCCAAATCTTAGTTTTAGGAAGCATTGCTACAGTAACTACCGCCTCAAAATACAAGCTATCAAGGCAGGCAATTATATGTTGATCGTAAGCTCATATAAATCAGCACAGCTCCACTGAGGTTAGCCCCAGTTAACACCAACCAAGGTTCTGACTCTTTATGGTACTACGCAACCTTCTTTGACAATTGGGCTCACACTCCAAATCAATATCCTGATGGTTTTAAGTATTCCAATACATTGCTCCAGGGCAGGTTCATGATTTTCACTTTCCTTACAGCTGAGCTGTGAGTCCACAGAAAACAGCAAAATACAGCACCTTATGGGATTGGGCCTTCTGTATTTAAATTCCTCTTTGATTTACACATTTATGGCCAAATTTCCAAATGAGCATTTATAAAAGTGTGAAAACTTGATTTGTACAAATCCCCACATTTATACATAGACACAAGCATTTGTTCATGCAAAACAGTAAGTCACTGCATAAAGATATCCTTGCGTGCCATAAAATGCTTTTTTGTTTTCAAAATATATGCCAAATATACATTAATAAAGCACTACAGTTGCTATTTACAAGTAAGTACATGGACAAACACACAAATAAGCATGCAGATATTTTGGCACATACTAATATACACAAGTGACTATACAGGTAGGAATAGTATTTTACAATATATTACATGTGTACACTATATATTCACTATGCAGTTAAGTGAAGCTTCTCTCTGAGACACTAACGAGTAACCTTACCAAAAGTTGTTACCCTGTATTATTGCCATATTTATGTTCTACTCTTACAGTAACTATAGAGATAGAGGTTTTTCTTGGGATGAACTGAATGCCTAGATGATAGAGAAGGGTGGAGTCGGGGACTCACTATTCATCTCATCTGGAGCACTTCCTATGGTTTGGGATTACCAGTTACTCTTAGTAGCGTGTAACTGAGGGAAACATTTGGTTCAGTAGATGACAAACGCATGGGTCTGTGGACAGTCCCAATGAATTCATGTGGTGTTCCACATATCCATAAACTTGGAACTTTAGTAATATAACCCCTCTCTCATTCCTCTCTGAGAAATTCAGAGTAAAGTTTCCTATAAACAACCTTAACTCATCCCAGTTATAAGTATGCAAGGTTTTACAACAGAGGCTTTCAATTACTTGATAACAAACAACACAGTGTATTCAGTAATACAAAATTATAATGTGTCCTAAGGAAAAAAACAGTATATTTTAAACCTTTCCATTAGCTTTCCACAAGACAGGTTTGATAAAGTATTAATGTAAAGCTTCAGATCTCTGTATTCAATTCCATTTTTTGTCACAGACTTCTATCATTTTTGTTCAGTGCATTGCACACTAAGGACCAGTTCTGCAAATACTCACATACAAGTAGCCCCATAAAGGTCAATGACACAACTCACATGAGTAAGTGTTAACAGGACTGGGCCCTGTGTTGATGCATACATTTGTACAGCCACACACCACGCTCTTACTGAAGGGAAGACCATACAAACTCCATCACATTCTCTTGTGCTTGCTCCTGCCCTCCGATACCTGGGTAATACTTCATTACTGCACATGCATGCATACACACAGTAGCTAATTCTACTAAATACTTGGTGATAAACACCTCTGTAGATGACAGCAGGACCAGGCTCTATGCATATCACAAAAAGAGTTAATGCATAATGGGTCAGTTCTAAAGTGAAATTTCTCAGCATGTGCTCAGTACACTCAGGTACCTAATTTAGTTCTACATACATAATGAAGTAAATGGAATTACAGCTGGGATGAATTTGGCCTTATAACTTTACTGACCCATTTCATACAATTCTCCCAGGTATTCAGTTGCTTCCTGCTAATTATTTTTTGCATTATTTTACAGAAGGCCACATGGAACTTTTCTAAAATTTTCATTAATAATTGTGTGTCAAAGTAATTTGAGCTGCTGAATGAGAAGTTTATACAATAGCAAAGAAGTTCAAAGAAGCTGGTGACTAGGGTACTATGGCTATTATAGAACTACTTAGCAGCACTTTCACTGTTAAAGTTGTGCTAGTAGTTCCATTATAAATCCATTTAACCTTTTGTAAAAATTCATTCCTGGTTGAAATTTAGAACAAACTCATGTCACCCCAGGAAACAACATGGAGCATATTAACGTGGTTTTTAAATGCTTTTCTTGAGCTGCTTTGTAGTTAAAAGTTTACTTTTAAAAGTGAAATTTTGGATGTTATGGAAAAAATAAAAATTAACAAATGGGTATTTATAAAAATTTCAATAAAGAGAAAAAAGCTTATTCGGAAAAGCATGCTATTTCTTTTTGGTTCATAGGACCAATATGACATATTTCCAGACATCCTGATTAAACCGTGTATATACTAGTAATAGCAGTAACTCTGCAGCAGAGTACTTATGGTCTAGTAGGGTCAAGTAAAGGAAAATTAATGAATTTACAAAATAGATTATGATGTCCCTGAAGACCTATTAGGGTTTAGCAGTTGCTAGAAGGAGATTTTCCCCTTCATATTACTGTGTAATCTATATGACAAGTCCCTTCCAACTAATAATGCGTAATGAATACATGAACTGTTTGAGAACATCCCACAGACTGAAATGTGTTCCCTTAAACTGTTTCGTGAATACTTATGATTGTTAAGTACAGTCATAAAAATCAGGGTCTGATCACAGATGAAGTTGAAGTCCTTTTCTGAATTTGAACCTAACATGTTTTACAAGGGATAGTTTAAAAAAAAAAATCAAACCAGTCCATCATTTACATGGATTCCTGACATACCTATTCCAGCCAAAGTGCCATGACTATTAAAAGGATTATATTTACAGAAGATACTACTTCAGTGACCAAGCTGTGTTCTGGATAGAGGTCCTCTTACCTTCTAGCTTCTTTCCTAAGAGCTGCATTCCCATGCATTCAACATCAAATAGCACTTTGCACAGCTTCATTGACCTCAATGTTTAATTTAACCAATTAAATACAGGTCACCAGCCTATTCCTCAATCAGCTATTTATTCTGTTCAACTATTGTAGACTATCCCCTAGTGTTTCCTAATATGAGGGCTGGAGTTTCCAGTGTATACTCTTACTTTACATTCATGCAGCTGAGATAAATAACTAAGGTTACGAATCTGGATTTCCTCATTAGGTCTGTTGTTATGGTAGAAGGGAGGGAAGCTGATGCTGACTGAATATTTCCTTTTTTCTGGTCTTGTTGCGAATTTTTTTCTGGTCTCAATGCTGAACTGTTTTCCAGGGTGTCACTGGTGTGCACTGCAATCTCATCTGACCACTCTTTTTTCCCCATCCTCTTTACTCATCAGAAGTTACCATGCTGACTGTCCCATAGTACATTTTCCGTGTGGTTTCACAACCCCTTAACTTTAAATGCCAAGTATGTAAAAATCATTTTGGCCCCTGACAAGGATACCAGAGTATTCAGAGGCAGAATGAATAACACCCACACGTTTTCAGTTCTTCCTGTACTGCTCTTCCTCATCTTGTACTTTGAAATTGCTTTTTTATTCATTCCAGCCCTGCTTTTGGGATTTACTCCTTAACTAAGATGAACATGAGTTCAGAGTAATTGGCAAAGGGCACTTTATTTTATTGATTTTTTTTTTGTTTTTTTGGGTGGGTGACATACTTGCCACGTTTTAACTTTGGAGTTGCTCTGTGTAACCCTCTGATTTACCTCTTACCCCTCTTAATCTTCTTCCTCCCCCAGAAGCAGCTAACAACAAGGAGTGAGGAAGCCTGGAGTAGTTTGGGGTAGACCCCCAAATTCACCAAAATGAATTTAAATGACTTCTCTCACTCTGTGGTTTGCTAGATCAAGGGCACAATACAATGCCACATGTTGAAATTCTGTGATCCTACCCTGCGTCTCAAACGTCATAATGGAATGCGATGCTGTTGTGATGTTACTTCTGCTGGAGAGTGCACATCTTTGGATTCAGTTCAGCAGGTTCGATCCTGGTTCGTTGAGGTGAGCACCCCATTAATAAGAATCCATCCCCACTGGAGCAGTTTCCTTCAGCCTAGGTGGGGCAGACACCTCCTGAAAGGCAGACATAATTACTGTTCTGGAAATGTACCAACTGGGACTTTACTGGGAGGGAATAGACTTTAGCGCGAGTTAATAAGTCAACTCTTCCCTAGTGGGTAGAGGTGGTAGAAAAGCATACTACATTCCCTTCACACCAGCCAGCTGACACTGGGATTTCAACAGACAGTACAAAAGCAGCTCAATCATATCATACCCTGAAAAATTGAAAGTGTTTTTTTTTTTAAATTAGGTATGGTTGAAAGCTCTGTTTTGAGCAAGTGCAACTACCATTAGTCTAGAGATTAATTTGAAAGACCTCTGGCCTCGTGTCAAGTGCTCAGATAATGTTCTTTTCAGCAAGCCTTCCAAAAGTCCAACAGAGAAACAAACAGGTATATTTTTATCTCCTGTAGTGACACTGTACCTTTTCTTTCATTTTCTTTTTTGCTTTTTGTTTTTTCAAAAAGTTCTGTTTTTCAGTTCTGCCTCCAGCACTTGTGCAGATAGACGGCACTGCTTGCCCAGTTTCTTTGTGCAAGGCTCAGAGAGTAGCATTCTAGTCATGATTCATAAAAAAATAAATCACTGTCACTATCTGGTATGCAGGAGCTGTGCATGGAATTCATAGGGGGAAATATAGATTCCCCTTTTCCACCATGCCAAAATTATAAAGAACATGAATGACAATCTCATTTGTCAGTACAGTTGAATCACCTTGTTTGCCAACCCACTAATTTGTGTGTGTGAATGTAGCTCTTGTGAAAGGTGCCAGATGGTGCCCATCCAACTGCCTAATACTGCACGCTCCCAGGCTGTCGCACTAATGTTCATCAACCAGGACCTGGAGGGACACTTTGAGGTCTTTGGCCTCTCTCCTAAGAATGCAAACAAGGCTGTCAATGAGTGCCAACTGTGGTTGTGAGTTTTGTGATGTTAACATTAGTCTAGTTCTTATATTACAGACTGCAAAACTCAGTTTAGCACCAAACAGCAATCAGACAACTTTCATTCACTACTGACATGGGCTGGATTAACCCAGTAATCGAAGAGTTGAAAGGCTATAAAATCTTATTAATCAACCCTCTGAGATCATGTTGTCCCACCAGTAGACCCTTTCATAACAAAATAATTCCCCCCGACGCTGCCAAAAATTTACTAAAAGAAAAGATTTGCTATAATAGGACTGGCCATTTTTCTTATTACCAATCGTTTCAATGGATTACAGCTTTCATTCCACTTTAGTATGAACCAAATCTAATCATGAGCTTTGCAAGAGCTGAGCACTGCAGGATTTTACTCTGCAATAGGAGTTTTACTGTATCTGACTTCTGCTGTATGCTCATTGGCATGAACTGTTCTTCACTGTGAGGAACTAGCATCAAGAACTTGCTACAACCCCCTCCCAAGTCTATATTTTTATCAAGTGACCCTAATAAATTCATAATAGAACATGTGCTATGTCTATTGTGAAGTCCTACTGAGGAGGGAGGTGCTTGGTTTTGTTTTTTTTTCCCTGTTAGCTCAAGATAATGGAAGTATTAACTTCTCAGGCCTGAGGTTAAAGAAAACAACTGCTCCAGGATTAAAATTGCAATCCACATAACTTGATTAATATAGCATTTCTCACACTTTCTGGGCAACTTCACGACATCCACAGACCTCCAATGCTCACCTGAGATCAGAGTCACATCTCAAGACATCCCTAGAATAAGGGACCTAAACCCCACCCCAATGCACAGAAGGCACACCCCATATCTCCATTAGGAGGAAACTCCACCATTAGCATATCTCAAAATCCCTCTAAGTCCAGTGTTGCTTGGAAGTCCCTTACGAATGCACGAGGTACCCCAAAAAGACACCTTGTGGCACATTCATGGTCCACAAAACATACTAAAATAAGTCCCTTTTTGGAACAATGATATGTACTATCAGTACTCTGAGGCATTTGGGAAACTAAATTCTGCCCTCAGTTATACTCGGGCAACCCTCAGTGTCTTCAGTGGGTTTTCACAGATAAACATGAGAACAGAACTTGGCCTTGTAACTCTATCACTTGAGCTACAGGAGATGCTTCAACTACTATCAGAACTATTAACATTGCTATCCTCATTCAAGTCATCCAGCCACCAGGGGACAAGGCCATTCCATTCCATTGCTAAATAACACACAGGACATCAGAGTAAAAGTTACAAAGGCAAATATACTTTGAACACTGGAATGGTGTATATAAATTCATAACTTTCCCCAACCTTCACCCACTGTGGTGATGTAGTCAAATATTTGTCTAATGCCGCACTTGCAGTTCAGCACTCTGGAATGCTCAGTTCCTTTGATATCAGCAATACAGCTAGGCATTCAAGTGGTAGTGTTTAGTTGCATGACAGCAGCACAACATCTTGCAACATTTTGTTTATTTAGGGCCTGATTTTCAGAGGTGCCAAGCACCCAAAATTCCAGTTCAAGTCAATGCAAGTCCCAGTTGCTCAGCACCTGTGGAAATCAGGCCGTAAATCAGAATTGCACGATTTCAGGGCACTGGAAATTTGGGAAGCCCTTTCATTAACAGCCAGCTGAGCTGATGGCAGGAGGAGTAGGCATACCCAAAGGAAGAGCTAGGCTCAGACAGCAGTCACGGGCAATGGTCTTACCTCAACTGCTATAGCTAACACTTGGGATCACAATGTGAGGCAAAGAACTAAAATGGGAGACACCAACGAAATGTTAAATGCTTTGGGATTCATCCCATTAGGATAAGTGACTCTTCCTAGAGCCTCAGTTTCATGAGTCTTTATTTCTGATTAAATAACTTTCAACAAACTAAAATGAGTGGGCATTGTGTGAGGAACACACATAACTGGGACTAAAATAAATGCCACTTGTTGAAATGACAGACATTTGAAAGTTACACCGTTCTACTCTTATTCTCCATATAAGACCAGGCAGGATCCCTATATCAGACCAACCCAACCTGAGGATCCAGGCCCAAGCAACCCCCTTGGCCAGCCATACATGCTAAATGGAGGAAGAACAGGAGCCCCCAGGGTACAGACAATCCCCAGGAGCTAAGAATATTATCTCCCCCGCCACTCCCCTCCACACATACATACACACACACACATGCTTCAAGTGGGGGACAGTAGGAGCAGCAGGATAGGGTTTGAGGCTTGAAGAAGAGCAGAACTCCTGTCCCTCACACAGCATCAATACCTTGACCCCAGTGATTATTATTATTTGTATTCTATTAGTGCTGAAAGGCCCTAGTCAGGAACAGCACAATACTTTGAATGACAAAATGTGCAGGAGCACATCAACATTCTAGTAATTAGTTACATGGTACTTCAACAGCCTCATCATCCTCTTTACGTGTTCACTGAAGTCATTCATGGAAGTCCCAGATCTACTTTTAATCTTTTTGTACCACACCATTGTTACAAAAGAGACTTTTTCAGTTCCTCTCAGCAGGCTTGTGACACCATTGGGCAAGAAATGTAGGACAGAGTTCCTCTTATTCTTGTTATGCACATTTTCCCTAGAGTTCCCCCCTCCCGTCCAAATCTCTTTTGCTTGTGTTAAATGTTGTGCATTATGCATTCGGCACAGCTATCAGACATAATATTTCCTTCCTCCTAACTTCAGCCTGCTTTTTGTTCCTAAGTGAAGGCAGACTCAATAGCACCAGTAGCCCATTGTCATTCACCCCATGCTACAGCTGCCTTCACCTTTCAAACACTGGGATTTGTGAACAGAAAGTTTCTAAAAACTCAAGTGTATAAATTATAGGTTCCCTCAAACAATTGTAAGTTACATGAGCAAGCAGAGACCTAAGGCACTACTCGGGGTTTCCCTACATTTTCACTCAGCTTCTCTCCATTTATGCATAGGTAAACATTTCCAGACATATGCGTCTACACCAACATTATGTAAATCTACAGACATAAAATGCTGATGTTTCTAATATGTTGCTCTGGGTACCAAATAACATTTTAGTTTTGCCAGCTAGTCTTTAAAATATTTAACAATTAAAAAAAATATGTTGCCACATGTGTGAGAAGCAAACAAGAAGGCTCTGAGTGAGGAAAGAGTAAGAGGAACATGACAACATTTTGTCCTAATCACCTTCTCCAGTCTCCAGTCTTTACGAAAAGGCGGTAATTGTCATCTAGAAAACACCTAGTTTATGAACCTATATTCCTGCCTCACATCAGCGGATCTGAGCGCACCACACCATACTGAGCACACGTCAGCCTATACGTAGGGGCTGAAAATATCTTTTAGATACTTAATATGAATTTTTGTGAGTACTTACCAAAAACATTTTATTTTCTATTGGCTCCTGTTTTGATCAGCATGCAGAAAATAGCAAATATATAGCACAGATACGCCGGATTGGGTGGGCCTAGCAAATATGTATATTTTGTTGCAGGCATACCATTGGTGATTTGCTTTGAAAATTTGACCCTTATTATTATTGTCATTACTATTTGTATTAGAATAGTGCTTAGAGGCCCTAACTGAAATTGGGACACCATTGTGCGATGAACTATAGGTACATAAATTAAAAACTTTAATCTAAAATGAGTGAAAGAAAGTGGCACCCTATTTTACAGGTGGGTGTTGGATCATATTAAAGAAGTTCTGTATTAAAATCACAAATGAATTTGATTCCCCATAGTTTAAATTCAAGGGTATTACTAATTAAGAGGTCTCTTGGCTTTGGTACTGTTTCTCTCCCTCTATGTGTGAAACTTGCAAGCTGCTAATTGCGTTAGTACATTCTAAGACAGAGTCTGTTCTCAAAGCAATTCTTTGTAACAACAGAGAGAGACTCAAAGCAATACCCTGTAACAACAGAAACAGCACCCAGAGACTCCCCGCCCTTTTGTTGTATTCATCTCGCTTTGTTAACAATTGTGATTAAAATAGAGATAGAGGATGTATGTGGATGGATGCTTGGTGTGGATAATAACTGAATGATCAGGGAGGTGCCAGCCTAAGAATCCAGTGTCCATCGGCTGAAGAAGGCGTCAAGTGGAAATAACCAGAGGACCCCCGGAGGGCAGACTGGAATCCACCCAACAGCCTCAAGAATGGGAGAACCAAAGAACAAGATAACATCTGGCAGCATGGAGCCGTCAGGAATGTGCCATCTGCTGATTGATTCAGCAACAGCATGATGAAGCAATTCCCATAGACTGTCATAGGAAGAAATTCCTATTAAAATGGACTCTAGAAAGTGAGAACTTTGGGGTCTGATTCTGCAAACCAACTTCCAGGAGCATCAGATGAACATCTGACAAGGCCCTGCTCCCTCCTCATGTCCAGGCCACCTGGCCAGTGGCTTGGCATGAGCAACTCTAAGGCTGGAAATTATGATAACAACCTTGCAGAACCTCTGTGTGTGTGTGTGTGTATGAATGAATGTGTGAATAAATGAGATTGAATGGAATGTTATAGCTATAACTAACTGCTTACTATGATTCTTTCTGTATTCACAATAAATGTGGTATTTTGCCTTTTCCCCTTTAATAAGATCCTGCTGGTTTTTATTTTATTGGTATAACATGGGGAGCTAAGGGAAAGTAAGTGATTTAACCAAGGCCATACAGGAAGGCTGTGACAGAGCATGGAATTGAGCTTGGTTCTCCTATATCCCAGTCCAGTGCCTTAGCCACAAAACCATTCCTGGAGAAATAATATTTATTAGCGTGACAGAGGACCATGCACTTGGTGCTGTACATAGCCCAGAAGAAATGGGCATCGGGCTTGAGAATTTTACTACCATAGGCCTTGATCCTGCAATCTTATCCTTGCAGACAAACTCCTGTGCACACCAGAATTCCAATGAACGAGCCTCTGTATGGAAGCAAGTATCTGCTCAGATTGCTGTATCAGGGCCCACAAAGGAAAGCCTTAGCCCCAATCAAACATAAAGAAACAGGCCACAATATGGTAGAGATGCATAGCAGTACCATAGTTATGGGCTTTTTGTGCTGGTTTTACATTACCAATAGCAGTTACACGGGAAAAAGTAATATTAATTGGCTTCATGGGAAAAAAAAAATTTTAAAGGAAGGATTTTCAAGAGAAGGTTCAGCCTTTTCCTTCCAAATGCTAATGTAGCTGTGAGCAGTGCAGCTGTCTAGGAGGCAAGAGTTTTTGCAACATTTCAAACTTAATAAGGATGTCATCGGATGTGTTTGAACTCCCCTTTTAGTTCCTAGATGTTTGTACTGGAGATATCCTAATCTTGCAGGTCCAGAGCCACATTTTATCTGTAGGAAAAAAATCTTTGGCTCATATCACATCCTCTCTTGCAACACAATTCACATGTAGTTGTTTTGTTGCCAAATATTTCAAAATGCTAAGTAACATCCCTTTCACTGACTCTGAGTCAAATCAAATAACAGAATGCATATGTGCATTGTTTCTTGGATTCAGGTCAAAGACTTGCATAGGGTTACTGACTGCATTTGTTTCAGTTTGTCCAGTTCCTCTTACCTCTCAAGTCCACTTGCCATAGCTTCCCCCCTGCGGAGATGAGAGCTGGATAACTTTGTTCAGCCCACATGTAGACAAAATACACAACCATCTGGTTTTTATGTACTGTTTGTCATTCAGTCCCTATGGGAAGAAATTGGCTATTGGCAAGCAAAGTTGAGATGTGACTGGTTAATAAACAAAACCAAAGAGTGACAAATTCTGATATAGTGGGAGATGAAGGGAGAATAGGCCTGATCCAAATGAGAGACTTTCCATTGGCTTCACTGAGCATTGGGTCAGGTTCTAAGAAAAAAGAACTGAATCCCCTCCGAGGAGAAGGAAAGAGGAGGTGATTTAACGTGTGCTTTGTGAGAGAGGTTAGCTAGAATTGGGCCATTAGGGAACAAGTCTATGAGAAAGTTTTCAGGAGAGACATTGAAGATCATACTAGAAAAAGAACCGCTTGCTACTAATCAACTGTGGGCATGGCTACAATTGCAGATGTAGAGCGCTTTGAGTTAAACCAGCCTTCAGAGAGCGCAGTAGGGGAAGCACTGCAGTCTGTCCACACTGACAGCTTCAAGCGCACTGGTATGGCCACATTTGCGCCACTTGCAGTGGCATTGGGAACAGTGCATTCTGGGCAGCTATCCCAGCATGCAAGTGACTGCAACATGCTTTTCAAATTGGGGGTGTGTGTGTGTGACAGGGAGTGTGTTGTGTGTATGTGGGGGGAGAGAGAGTGGGTTTTGGGGGGGTTCAGAGCATGTCAGCATGCTGTCTTGTAAGTTCAGACAGCAGCAGACCTCCCCTCCCCCCAAACCTCCCTCACACACAGCATTCCACAGTAATGGTTGCTTTGTCTCAGAGGAGATAAGCAGCCGGCTGTCAGAAACGGAGCTTTCAAAGGGCATTTCTGCATTCCTACAGCTGATTCCAAACAATGACAAGAGTGACCACTTGACTTAAGGGGATTATGGGATGTTTCCAGAGGCTGATTAGAGCGCAGTAAAGCAACACCTCATTCAAACTGGCGCCGCGGTGCTCCAGCTGGGGTGCAGCAAACGTTATTCCACTCGCCGAGGTGGAGTACCAGCAGCACTGTAGCCGCAGAGTCAGAGCGCTCTACTGCCTTGCCAGTGAGGACGGGTAGTGAGCTAGTGCGCCCGGGGCTCCTTTATTGTGCTGTAACTCGCAAGTGTAGCCAAGCCCTGAGACAGCAACTAATTCAAAAGCAGCAAGTCAGGGAGTAAAGTGAGAAAGGGTATGCAATTTACACAGAATTTCTTTTACAAAAATGAATGTAGAGTAAAATCCCTGTCCAGATGGGCAGTTCCTATCTCTTCAAGCAAATATTGCCATTACCACTCAATTAATCCAGTTCAACTTTAAATGGGGGAAATACAGCCCACACACCCCATTTTCTCTCCTTAAATGTCCCTGTTATAGACCTTTAAAATCAATCTGGCATAAAAAGATGGCAAAGGCAAAAATAGAAGCAAGTCAAATGAATTAGTTCAAGAGGAAGCTGCACACATCTTTAGAAGCTGGACTGCCCAAGGGCGCAGTCACAAACTAGACTTTTGTGTTAGATATTTTGAGCGATAGCATGGATTGTATTTACTAGAATGATAAAGAATTATGAGCTTCATATTTCTCTCCAGTTCCTTAATTACTAGATATTCTTTTCCTGCTTCTCATGCAAAACTGTCAATACAGGGCCTATGATACTACCTTTCTCAAGTACAAGCAGTATACAGACCATAGAGGGCTTGTATACACAGCATGGCAAAACAGGCCAGAGGGATGTTATTTGTAAAACTAACTTGATGCGCTCTGACTGCCCCATATAGACCCTGCTGGCATGCTCTAAAAGGTACCCCTTCACATTAACACAGTCCTTCCTCTCCCTTGCACCTTGTGGAGGCATTCACACGCATGCCAAATGGGTGTAAAACTCTACCACCAATGTGAGTGGAGGGGTGGGATAAGGAGAAGATAAGTGAAGTCTCCAGCTCAGCAGCCCAGGGAGAGGCACACATTTCTGTAAAAAGAAAAGGAGTACTAGTGGCACCTTAGAGACTAACCAATGTATTTGAGCATAAGCTTTCGTGAGCTACAGCTCACTTCATCGGATGCATTCAGTGGAAAATACAGTGAGGAGATTTATATACACACAGAACATGAAAAAATGGGTGTTATCATACACACTGTAAGGAGAGTGATCACTTAAGATGAGCTATTACCTGCAGGAGAGCGGGGGTGGGGAGGGGAAAGAAAACCTTTTGTAGTGATAATCAAGGTAGGCCATTTCCAGCAGTTAACAGGAACGTCTGAAGAGCAGTGGGGGGGGGGGGGGGGGGAATAAACATGGGGAAATAGTGTCTGGGAGTGGATGTGTCATTTCACAAACTAAAACTATTTCCCCATGTTTATCCCCCCTCTCCCCCACACTGCTCCTCAGACGTTCCTGTTAACTGCTGGAAGTGGCCCACCTTGATTATCACTACAAAAGGTTTTCTTCCCCCCCGCGCTGGTAATAGCTCACCTTAAGCGATCACTCTCCTTACAGTGTGTATGATAACACCCATTTTTTCATGTTCTGTGTGTATATAAATCTCCTCACTGTATTTTCCACTGAATGCATCCGATGAAGTGAGCTGTAGCTCACGAAAGCTTATGCTCAAATAAATTGGCTAGTGTCTAAGGCGCCACTAGTACTCCTTTTCTTTTTGCGAATACAGACTAACACGGCTGCTATTCTGAAACACATTTCTGTGTTCATTAAAGGCTGACTTCTCAACCGGAAATTATCTCACATGCACATGAACAGAGAAATAGAGGGAGTTAAATAGTCAAAAGACAGACTAAAAACCAATTTAATTTAAAAAAAAAAATCATGATTTTTGGGCTAATCGCATGATTTTGAGGGTCTGACTCATGTTTTTGATCTCTTGAGGTTGGCAATACTATGTACAGCCACCAGTTATTTATTACGGAACAAATGTACTTTTGTTCAAGTGTGTTACAGCATGAATATCATATGACAAGGTTTATCGAGAGCTTGTCATTTCAACAGAGCAAAGTAGTATCTGTCTTAATAAAATGATAACATTATTCATTTATCTTTTGCGCTCCCATATGATCAGTCTATTAATAAAGATTTAGGACCAGACTGCCAATCCTTACCTTGGTGAGCATTTATTCATGTAAGTAGTACCAATAAACATTACACAGTTGGGCCTATGTTTCTGAAGCAGGTATCGTACTAAATAGAAGAGTCTTGTCAGGACACTGAGAAAGAAACACATTTAGAGATTATTCTGGAAAAAAACTGAAATCATGAATCCAAGCAGTGACGATGTGATCTTGGAGATGATGAACCACAAACAAAGGGAACTAGGAATGATCTTATTTATGAGGAAGAGTTAAGAGAGTTCAATTTCTTACCAGTGCAAAAGGAACTATTTCAAGGTGACCTAATAAAAGGTTTTCATAAGAATTGAGAAAATGAAGAGATTGATAATACTGAGGAATTTTTACATTGCTAAGGGATTGATAATTTATCAGGAATTTTCTACATATTCAGAAAACAAGGAGTAAATAAGAACTGAATGTTGTTGAGATAGATATGCAGTGTTGTATATGATGAGAAGTCCTCAGAATGGGCCATTAGAATCCTATTTATTGCCCAAATCAAATCTCTCTTTTACTAGAAAAAAGTGGAAGGTTGTCTCTAAATCCAGCATTTCTGGTGGTCCCTGGAGCACTTGCATGGTGAAACATACTACTATTTAATTAACACTATTTGACCTGCTACATAACTTGTTGAATAACGCCGAGAGCTATTCATTGAATACTGTATTCATCCAAAAAGAGAAATATTCATCAAATTTATTCAGCAAATATTTGACTATTATCAAGCTTCAAGGGGCATGATGCTCACCACATGGAGTCAGGAATGATTTTTCCTCAAATTTACAGCTTTGCACAATTGGCATTCAAGGAGAGTCCCCAGTTCCCCCCCTCCCCCCAAACTTCCTCTGACAGATCAGGTATTAGCCAGTGCTAGAGGCAGAATTCTGGACTAGATGGACAAGAGTGATCTAATCCCATATGGCAGATCCTATACTCTAATGTTGAAGTGTTCTCTTGCTGTAGGCAACCTGAAAACAGTGTGAAATAAAATAGTCATCAGTTTTTATTATTTAGATACCAGCAGTGCCCACAGCATGCCAGGCACTTTCCAAACACAGAGGAAGACAATCCCTGCCCTGAAGACACAGTCTGATGTAAAATAAAGTCTGATGTAGGGAGAGGAAAAGGTTACAATATATAAGGAGAGTGATCAAAATGAAAATACCTTATGAGTGCCCTGTTTGGTTTTGTATTTAAAAGTTAGATACACTAAATTCCCAGTTCCTACCCTCTCCACCATTCACCAGTCTCTCTCTCTCACTCTCATATATCAGCTCCCAGCTTCAGTACCGGTGTCGTTATGTCCCTCCCTCCATATATAATTGTTCATTCATTAGGAAAATTTATCCCTGTTTACCTAAAAAATGTCTTTTCTTCAACTAATAAGGTCCACAGATCCATTACAATGGGTACTTCAGCATGCTGGCAGCTTGAAGGCAAAATCAGACCTGTCAGTCACTGGCAGCAGGGAAAAGCCCAATCTCCTTAAGTTCCCTCCAGAAGATATAACTTGCACATCCAGTGTAGAATACTGTGTTATTGTCTCTTTAGAATTAGTCATGCATATTCACCAGAGGGCCTCCAAGTATAAGAGGTCTTTCACATGATACAGACACACTCAGGGTCTGCATACTCATAATCTATAGGTGCCATCTTGTCATGTAACTAATAAAGAGTTCTGGTTTAAACTTTATCTCCCTGGTCTCACTGTGGTTCCTGAACACAAAGACTGCAGGATACTCAGAAGCAGGACACACTCAGCTGCCTGACTGTGCCAAGAAGCACAACAGCCAGAATAATTCTAATCTATTTTCCTAAGTTATAGACTGTGTTAAATGTACTTTGAAGAACTACAATGAATTCTCTTATAGCAGGACAGGGTAAATTCCAACTACTGACAACAAACCCAAACCCTTCAGTGTCAATTTCCATCTCTATTCTGGATGATCCATTTGTCTTCAGGGTGGGCAAGATCTGTGGACTAATATTCAAGTAAGCCTGGATACATTTTCCTATTCTTCTTTGTAAGGTCCATAGAGCTGTTACAATGGGATTTTCATAGCAGTGGGCCTCTAAGGTGGGAACGAGGTCATCCTTTAAAAGCGGACATCCAAAATGAGAAAGATTATATATAATTATCTCCTCCATTTCTCCTGGACACTAAGGTTTGGAGAAGACTTCTGCCAAAAGAAAGGAAATGGCATTAGCTAGGACTGGATAATCAGTATGCAGAATTTGGTGAAATTTATGTATGGATGGTCATGAAGACGTCTAGCACATCTCAATACAGGAGACAAGACTACTCAACCCTGAGGATGTCATTGCTCCTAAGGATGGAATATATCTTGAATTTACTTAGGGAATGAATGTTATGATGATAGGTGTGAGGACTAGAAGTCTGAATTAAAACTACAATACTGGGTCTTGTTAAACAAAGCTCCCAACTTCGGGGAAAAAAACAACCCCTCACTGATAGGAGATAGTAGCCATCGTGAAGCCTAGTCTAATGGACAGGAAGTATAACGACACCTCCTGAAGTGGTTCAATCTGTGTCATGCTGTAAGGAACGGGATGAAATTCCAAGGTCATACTGCATGACCTTGCAAGGTTGGAATAATGTTGATGCCCTAGGGAAATAGTTAAGATTGGGATCTGTATGGAATTTCCTTTTCTTGAACATGCTGAGAACATTATATCATAGAAAGTTGACGTTTTTGTTTGAGCATTCTTATACATCTCTGTAGTCATAGAACAAAAAGGGCAATGGCGGGGGGAGTCAGTGGGTTACAGATTGTTGTAATAAGCCGTAAGTGTTTTATTATGACTATGATTCTTAGTGTCTAGCAAAGTTATGAATTTCAGCTCCCAGACTCATCTTTTGAAAGTGTTGTGCAGGTTTCCTTTGAGGATGAGGAGTGATAGGTCAAATACAGAGTGACCAGGACACACCAACTCAAAGCGGCACCGGACCTTGCCTGAACAAAAGAGGCAAAACCTGCAGACATTTCTCCACTGCTACAATGATCAACACCCACCATAACAGTAGGGTTACCATGTGTCCTAGTTTTCCCAGGCACTGCCTCTTTTTTGAGGGTCCGTTGTCTGTCTGGGAAGATTTTTTAAATAAGAAATGTCTGGGTTTTTTCAGAGCCCTGATTGGTCTGCTCTTCAATTGGTCCCTCCCTTGCATCAGCAGCTGATTGGTCCATTCCCCTGCAGTTACATTCCCCTGCAGCTGCTGGATCTCACTCATACAGGCCCTGGCTCCCAGCCCTGGGGAGGAGGTCCTGCAGGGAGGCACTGACTGGCCATTGTCGCTGCATCCTGGGCTTGCGCCCGCCACCCTACCACCCAGACAGAGAGCATCACTGCCCCCCACCCCCTGTGAGTACCCCGCCATATGTACCCTCTCCAGATCCTTCAACTGTACCCCCATTCAAGCTCCTCCTTCCCTCAAGCCCTCGCAGTGTCCTCTTTTTGGGAACCTGAAATATGGCACCCCTACATAACAAACCTTTCAAGAGCCACAGATCCTGGACACGCCTATCACAACATGTGGTGTACCTTATCCAGTGCACTAAATGCCCCAATGACAAATAGGTGGGTGAAAGCAGACAATCACTACACTCTCAAATGAACTCACAAAGGAAAATAAATAGACAAAACCACCGTATCACCTGTGGGTGAACACTTTTCACAAAACGATCACTCTATAGCTGACCTCTCAGTCCTCATTCTCAAAAGAAACCTGCACACTTTCAAAAGACGAGCCTGAGAGGTTAATTCATAACTTTGCAAGACACTAAAAATCATGGACTGAACAGAGACACTGGATTTATGGGTTATTACAACGATCTGTAACCCACTACGCTTCCCCCCCCCCCGCCCCCGCCTTTGTCCTATGAGTACAGGGGTGTTAATGGGCCACTTCACATTGAAAGGTCCCTTAGCACATGTGCTAATTACTTATGGTAAACTATTGACTTCTATTTAGCTGTGACATTGAGTGTGTTTCCCAGACCTGAGGAAGAGCTCTGTGTAGCTTTAAAGCTTGTCTCTCTCTCACCAACAGAAGTTGGTCCAATAAAAGATACTACCTCACCCACCTTGTCTTTGGTTTAACATGTCAGTTAAACTATAGACTTTGCACCCCATAACAGAATAACCTCTGTTTGTTGACTTCTCTTTTGGAGTCCATGACAGCTATAATAACTTGATCCAAATATTCAGCTTAGGCCTGTGTGGTCCTGGATGGAGGGCTGGTTTTGCAATAGCATAGGTCTGTTCTGAGATAGACATCTAGCCAGGCTGGATAAAACTCAATGATTTTTTTAAAAACTAAACAAAAATGAATTTTGTATTTAAATACATAAAAATTAAAATAAACGTATTTAAAATTAAATTTGAATTGACAACCCATGCTAAGGTCTAAACTTGCTATGTATTACAATCCTTTAAATTAATTACAAAAAATAATATTAAGCAGTACATATCTGCAGACGTTTTAAAGAAATTCAGACCACTGACCTAGTGGAAGTTACTAGCTAAGCATCTGGAACCAGAGTTTGCTTAAGTCCTAAACCAGCTTTTGACAGCAGATGCAGAGATGATAGTTTCTTCTTTTCAGTTTTGTTCAACCAGTTCAGTTCAATGACTAGATTATTCAAAGCTAAGAAATGAATTGGAATTTGAAATGTAGAAAAGCTTGTTTTCCTTTTCCAGTCTATGAATAAAAACCAGGTGTGAGAAGATGAGAACTACTACTTCTAAAATCTTGAAGGACATGATGACCAGAAACAATCAGTTCAATTCACTAACCACACAAAATACTAACTTAGTTTAACAAATCAGTTCGTTTTCAATGCAAAATATGTTTTAATAAACTTTTTTACGTCTCCAGCACACTTAAGATAGCATTTAATTTTTTAGTAAATAAAACTTTTTGTGCATTTTTAATTGAATTTGAGCTTTCATTCAAATAGAGCTTGACACAAACTGCAAGTAAAAAGTTCATCATCTAGAAAATAAGAAATACGTTATTCGTCATTTTCCAATATAAACATTAAGAATTTGAATAAATGAAAGTTAAGCTTAGTCTTGGAATGATTAGATTTTTATCTGTAAATGCTGGTATATGTTAATTTCACCATGCACACAAATTGACTGGAAAATAATATTTCCATTGATAATAATCAAAATGTATGGATAGGCAAAATAAGAAAAATGCTGCTTGAGAACTTATTAGTTTGATTTAAGGATATTTACTTTGTATATTTTGACATTTGATTTGACAATTTGTGTTTTAACAGTTAAAACTTTTAACTTTTTGAATCTCAGTGTCTACTATCGTTAAATAATTGTCTGAACACCCCACAGCTTCCCACCACTGTGAAAATTTAAATCAATATTGAAAAAAATGCTTCAATAAACAATGATATCTGTCAAAACCATAAACAAATAAAAATTGAATTATTTCAAGCCTAGTTAAGCTCTATAATCGCTTAAATAAGTATATATGTGTATCCTGATTAGACAAAAGTAGCACCATCTTTATTGTAGAGCCTATATTTAATTGCAAATCAGTCTGTTTTAATGATTACCAACCAATGAGAATCAACCTTTCTTTAGGAAAATAACTGAAGTCCAAATGTAAAACACGATTAAAATCAATTATTTAAATCAAGGTTTGCTGCATGCTGATTAAAATCGATTAATTAATCTCTTTGATTTAAATCAATCCACGATGCACCTGATGATCCAACGCTAGATTAATCAGGCCTGAGAGCCATAGTTTCTTCAGCCAAAAAGGCATAAATAGCATCACTGCCACTCTCTTGTTTCTGAGTAACAGCCGTGTTAGTCTGTATTCGCAAAAAGAAAAGGAGTACTTGTGGCACCTTAGAGACTAACCAATTTATTTGAGCATGAGCTTTCGTGAGCTACAGCTCACTTCATCGGATGCATACTGTGGAAACTGCAGAAGACATTATATGCACAGAGACCATGAAACAATACCTCCTCCCACCCCACTCTCCTGCTGGTAATAGCTTATCTAAAGTGATCATCAAGTTGGGCCATTTCCAGCACAAATCCAGGTTTTCTCACCCTCCGCCCCCCCCCCCCCCCACACACACACACAAACTCACTCTCCTGCTGGTAATAGCCCATCCAAAGTGACCACTCTCTTCACAATGTGTATGATAATCAAGGTGGGCCATTTCCTGCACAAATTCAGGTTCTCTCACCCCCTCGCCCCCCTCCAAAAACCACACACACAAACTCACTCTCCTGCTGGTAATAGCCTATCCAAAGTGACCACTCTCCTTACAACGTGCATGAAAATCAAGGTGGGCCATTTCCAGCACAAATACAGGTTTTCTCACCCCCCCCCCCTTTTCTCAAAAAACACACACACACAAACTCACTCTCCTGCTGGCAATAGATTATCCAAACTGACCACTCTCCCCACAATGTGCATGATAATCAAGGTGGGCCATTTCCAGCACAAATCCAGGTTTTCTCAACCCCCCCCCCCCCACACACACACACACAAACTCACTCTCCTGCTGGCAATAGCTCATCCAAACTGACCACTCTCCCCACAATGTGCATGACAATCAAGGTGGGCCATTTCCAGCATAAATCCAAGTTTAACCAGAACGTCGGGGGGAGGGGGGGGAGGGTAGGAAAAAACAAGGGGAAATAGGCTACCTTGCATAATGACTTAGCCACTCCCAGTCTCTATTTAAGCCTAAATTAATAATATCCAATTTGCAAATGAATTCCAATTCAGCAGTTTCTCGCTGGAGTCTGGATTTGAAGTTTTTTTGTTGTAAGATAGCGACCTTCATGTCTGTGATTGCGTGACCAGAGAGATTGAAGTGTTCTCTGACTGGTTTATGAATGTTATAATTCTTGACATCTGATTTGTGTCCATTTATTCTTTTACGTAGAGACTGTCCAGTTTGACCAATGTACATGGCAGAGGGGCATTGCTGGCACATGATGGCATATATCACATTGGTGGATTTGCAGGTGAACGAGCCTCTGACGGTGTGGCTGATGTTATTAGGCCCTGTGATGGTGTCCCCTGAATAGATATGTGGGCACGGTTGGCAACGGGCTTTGTTGCAAGGATAGGTTCCTGGGTTAGTGGTTCTGTTGTGTGGTATGTGGTTGTTGGTGAGTATTTGCTTCAGGTTGGGGGGCTGTCTGTAGGCAAGGACTGGCCTGTCTCCCAAGATTTGTGAGAGTGTTGGGTCATCCTTCAGGATAGGTTGTAGATCCTTAATAATGCGTTGGAGGGGTTTTAGTTGGGGGCTGAAGGTGACGGCTAGTGGCGTTCTGTTATTTTCTTTGTTAGGCCTGTCCTGTAGTAGGTGACTTCTGGGAACTCTTCTGGCTCTATCAATCTGTTTCTTCACTTCCGCAGGTGGGTATTGTAGTTGTAAGAATGCACTGTAGTGTCCAATAAACAATGGTCACATAAACACCACCCTATACCGGAAACCTACTGACCGCTATTCCTACCTACATGCCTCCAGCTTTCACCCTGACCACACCACACGATCCATCGTCTACAGCCAAGCTCTGCGATACAACCGCATTTGCTCCAACCCCTCAGACAGAGACAAACACCTACAAGATCTCTATCAAGCATTCTTACAACTACAATACCCACCTGCGGAAGTGAAGAAACAGCATTATTGGGCCAGAAGAGTTCCCAGAAGTCACCTACTACAGGACAGGCCTAACAAAGAAAATAACAGAACGCCATCATGTGAGAAAACCTGTATTTGTGCTGGAAATGGCCCACCTTGATTTTCATGCACGTTGTAAGGAGAGTGGTCACTTTGGATAGGCTATTACCAGCAGGAGAGTGAGTTTGTGTGTGTGGTTTTTGGAGGGGGTGAGGGGGTGAGAGAACCTGAATTTGTGCAGGAAATGGCCCACCTTGATTATCACACACATTGTGAAGAGAGTGGTCACTTTGGATGGGCTATTACCAGCAGGAGAGTGAGTTTGTGGGGGGGGGGGGGCGGGGGGGCGGAGGGTGAGAAAACCTGGATTTGTGCTGGAAATGGCCCACCTTGATGATCACTTTAGATAAGCTATTACCAGCAGGAGAGTGGGGTGGGAGGAGGTATTGTTTCATGGTCTCTGTGTATATAATGTCTTCTGCAGTTTCCACAGTATGCATCCGATGAAGTGAGCTGTAGCTCACGAAAGCTCATGCTCAAATAAATTGGTTAGTCTCTAAGGTGCCACAAGTACTCCTTTTCTTCTCTTGTTTCTATCTTTTGTATTCTGCAGAGCAGTGGAAAACATGGGAAGACATATAGCAGGCACCTTGCCCAACTTTGCTGGAGGTCATACACCACTTCACATCCTAGGTCCTGATACAGAGAGGCTACCGGGCACTTTATTTACAGTTTTCAGGTGCAAATAGATCTCCAGCCAAACAAACTTACTTATAATGACAAAGAGACTTCTGGGAGTAAGAGCTACTCTTAGTGGCAAAAAGAAAAGGAGTACTTATGTCACCTTAGAGACTAACAAATTTATTTGAGCATAATAAATGAAGATGAAGTGAGCTGTAGCTCACGAAAGCTTATGCTCAAATAAATTTGTTAGTCTTTAAGGTGCCACAAGTACTCCTTTTCTTTTTGCGAATACAGACTAACACGACTGCTACTCTGAAACCTGGCTTAGTGGCAAGTCATGGTCATTCATGACAATGAATACTCACTAGGCAAAGGCAAACCATGTGACAATGACTCTATCACCTGTTGGTTAGCATACTCACATAAAAGGTAGATGACCCATGTTCTGGATCCTGCTCTAACGACTATTTAGTTAAAAAGGGGGAACCACTTCAACAGGAGAGATTGAGGAAGACAGATAAGAGAATGTCCCCTAGCCTTGTTCTTAGGGCACTCTCTTAAAATGTGGAAGTCCCAAGTTCAAATCCCTTTTTCACATCACGCAGAGGAGAGAACCCAATCTGGATCTCCCATGTATAGCTGAGTTCTCTAACCACAGATCTTAAGATTATAAGGGAGGCCTCCTCCCTGGCCATGTTGTGAGTCTAGTCCTCCTTTGCTTATCAAAATGCCCCAAAATCAAAAATGAAAAAGTTTTGGGTCAGATTGAAACAAAACATTTCATTTTGATCTGACTTGACATTTTTTTGACTACTCAATTCGCCAACATTTGAGAGACATCTGTGATGTTATTTTATTAAAATATGACCATATAGATCATTGTTGCAACCACTGTTATATATTTTCAATAAAACTTGTACAAAATGTGGCATGTAAGATGTCTATGCAAAGGTTATGATTTGCTGGTTATGATTATGCTGTCTGTATCATTTTTGTATTTGAAGTTATGAGTATTGGCTCTATACCTGGATTTCAAATGTTTGCTCCTGGGGTAACTCCCACAAGGTAGTTAGCCAGCACGTCTTGAAGGGACTATTCAAATTGAGTGGCCCATCAAAAGGACACTTAACTCACAATGGACCATGGGAGACGCCCATCTAAATTGAATGGACTTTCCTGTGGACATTCCATCTGAAGTATAGATAATGGCTTCCTTCTATGACTAAGTGAAATTGGGCATGGACAGGTGACTTGCCCATGTGACTGCAAACTCCCATCTTTTACCTGTAATTTTCCACTGCTGTGCTGAGGGTTTTCCCTCCACATGGCAGAAGCTATAAAAGGCCCTGGAAACACCTCCATTTTGCATCTTTCCTGCTCAAACCTCTGGACTATGGACTTATATTAATGGGAGCATTCTAACCAGGGAACTGAGGCTCTTCCAATGATTTGGAAACAACCAGAGACTTATCTAGCCAGCCGTTTATTTCATCACTGCTACAAGCCTGAACCAAGAACATTTATTGTATGTACTTGACTCCTTTAACCAATTTTAACTCTCACCTTTCTTTCTTTTTATAAATAAACCTTTAGATTTTAGATACTAAAGGATTGGCATCAGCATGATTTTTGCATAAGATCTGAGTTATATATTGACCTGGCTGGTCCTTTGGGATCAGAAGAACTTTTTATTTGATGAGACTGGTTGTAAAGAACCACCCATCTTTAAATCCAGTGTTTTTGGGGGTGATACAAGGACTGGAATACCTAAGGAAACGGCTTTTATGACTTCTTGTTAGCCAGTGTGGTGAAATTCAAGTTTACTTTTCTTGCTGGTTTGGTATATCTCATGGGAGAATAACCTCTAGTTTTGGGGTGTGCCCGCCCTATTTCTCAGCAGTATTCTGAATTTGGTATTCTCAGTTGTGACCCACAAAGGCACGGTTACAACATTCTTTTTGGTTTGACTTGAAACTACACTTTTCTTGAATTTTTTCAGTATTTCCGAGGGAGCAGGGGGTGACATATCCTTTATTCACTCAGCTCTAAAAATCAATATTATTGCTACCATGATCCTGGAGACACCCACTGGGAGCACTTGTAAGAACAGACTAGAATGATTGTAATTAGGAAAAGAAAAAGATTCCCAAACGTAAGAATTGTATGAGGTGGTAAAATGGGAATGCTCTGAAGTCAGACCTACTTTAAGAACTTATTTAGATGTTTCAGACTGAGCTCTGCTCATCCTTGAGTCTCTGAGGCTGGAAATAGGATGGGGAGCCGGTTGCAATGTTCTACGCTGAAGGAGATGATGGATTATTTCATTCATGTCATGGCCTTTCAGTGGGTTGCTGTGAGTGGGAATGGGACAAAGCTGCTCTTGTAATTCATTGCATAGGGTACCTCTTCTGGACAATGTCCAGAGACCAGATTGATCAAAGCTATATATAGTCCTTCAGTCTCCAAACTGAGAGATCCTGGCACTAATCGAGGGGTCTAATTTCAGATGGGATTGGTTGGGAGACCTGCAGATAGCTCTGAAGCAATAGAAGGCAGCCAGTGACCCTGTACTTGTTCTAGCTACCACTTGCAAAGAGGTATTTTCCCCTGTTGTACTTAGGATTGCCAACATTCAAATCCCTGAAAAGAGAACACCCATGCCCCACCCCTTCCCTGGGCCCCCGCCCCCTGTCCCACCTCTTCCTCCGAGGCCCTGCCCATGGCCTGCCTGTCCACACGTCACTCGCTGTCCACCTCCACCCCCTGTCACTCACTCCCCCAATCCCTGGGACTCACCTGCTGCCTGCAGAGTAGGGCTGGGAGCAGCTGACGCGAAACCTACCCGCCTGCCCAATTGGGGCACAGTAGGGCACGGCAGCAGTCAGTCCCCAGAGTGAGGGGCTGGGGTGGGGAAATCAGGGCACAGAGGAGCCGGGGGGTTAGTCCCTGGAGCAAGGGACTGGGGTGGAAAAATCAGGGCACAGCAGATCCGGGGTGAGTCCCTGGAGCGAGGGGCTGGGGTGGGGAAATTGGGGCACAGCAGGACAGGTGGGCAGACAGGTTACAGCCTCCCCCCTCCTGCAATGGCACCGGTACCTACTTTGGAGCCCAGTCCAGGAGTCTGGGAGTTCTCTCTGTCAGGCTGGGGGGCAGGAAGAGCAGCAGCTGCTAAGCAGAGCCGCTCCTCCAGGCTCCAGCAGCAGCTGCTGCTCTTCCCACACACACCCCACCAATTTCCCTTTTCGACTGGATGTTCTGATCAAAAACCAGACACCTGTCAACCCTAGTTGTACTTCAGACTGCTTCAGATTGCCATGTGACCTGTGGTTCTTCCTACAGTCACTGGCAGGCACCATGCTTCTAAGTCAATTTTTCTTATGATTCTGAATACCTTCAGCTTCCCGTAAAGTTTCCCATTGTATCGCTAAGATCACTGATTTGTCTGAGCATCTGATCTGAGAATCCGTCCTGCATACCTACAAGAAACAGATTTGAATCCCACTCTTCCCCTTCCTCTCCAGGACGAAGCCCTTACGCTGTGCAATTTTAGTTAGAAAGCGACTATACTTGCAATATTGTCCAGCCATGTTAGCGTTGCTTGTGAAAGCAAATCAGGGCACTTAGGGGAGTCCAATGACCTTTCAGATTTGTTTATTTTTGTTAGCCTGCTGCCACCCCGGAGTTTTCAAAGGATAGAGCTGATGCCTGCCTGGACTTGGCTGACTGTAAAAGGCTTTATAGTGAGGAGACTGCTCTTGCAGGTAAAAATCTCCCCCAGTTAGCAATGCAGAGTCCTGCCAAGGGAAAATAGCCACATACCAGCTTAAGTTTTGACTGGTGCTCAATGAGGAACCTTCTGGCCTTATAAAATGGAGGCCAGCGGGTGAGTGGAGTAGATAGAAATAAATGGCGGGCCAAGAGGCCCCTTACTTATTCCCAATTCTTCCACATCTGACTGCCCGTTCTTCCACATGGGGGCTGCTGTCCCCCTCGTCACTCCATAGCCATCTGCTGTGGGAAGAAGATGAAGGTGGTGGTGAGACAAAGCAACCTCAACAGAATCTGGAAACACTAACATTGGCATCTGGGGATGCTGATGCATAGTGGCAGCTGGGCAAAACAGCCCAATATGTGCCCAATCTTTTATGTGTGGTAGGAAATCTCTCTCCTTCAACTACACCTTCCCAGGGTGCATGAGGAGTGAATACATAGCTATAGCATGTCTAAAGCAGCTGCAGACCTAAGATTCTCTTTTGTTTTTCTTTTTAATATAGTCTATTTATTTGATTCCCTAACTCTGATTTGGACTCCTGGCCTTCCTTTCCTAAGGAGGAAGATTTCCCTAAGTAAGGGGATGTGTGTGCATGCCTAGAGGAATCAGCTCATGTCTATAGCCTCGTCTTTTCTGCATTGATCTGCCATGTGAGGGTGAGCAGGGGAAACCAACACTGGTGATTATCCCATATGCTGTACCCTATAAAGATGGGTCAGGGAAACAGTACTGATTTTGTTATTCATTTGTTTCTCCTTTGAGTTTATCCCCCTAATCCTGCATCAGAGGGGGAACAAAACTGGGCTCAGATTGCTCTAAAAATATTTCAAGTGGCTAGCATCCTTGAAGAGAACAGGGAAATCCCACTGTCTTCCTTCCCCATCCTGGGCTCTTTTTGGTCTCTGAAGGAATGTTCTGGCTACAGGCACAAGGATGGGTTCCCTAGAAGTTCTACTCCTCTCTATTGCATGGGATTCATATGGGAGGCCAGATAGATCTCTTTCCCCGGCAGCATAGGTGCTGACTCTATGAGTGCTCTGGGGCTAGGGTGACCAAGTATCTGGTTTTCGACCAGAACACCCGGTCAAAAAGGGACCCTGGGCCGTTAAAGGTCCGGTCAGCGGTGCTGTGGGTATAAGGCAGGCTAGTCCCTACCTGTCCTGGCACCGCACTGCGCCCAGGAAGCAGCCAGCAGGTCCGGCTCCTGGCGGGGGGGGCATGGGGCTCCACACGCTGCCCCTGCCCCAAGCACTGGCTCTACACTCCCATTAGGTGACAGCAGCACGCGCGGCGCCTCCTGGCCCCCCCCCCCCCCCCCAGGAGCCTACTAGCATCGGACCTGCTGGCTGCTTCCAGCACATGTGCAACCTGGTGTCAGGACAGGCAGGCAAGCTGCCTTAGTGCCCCTTGCTGCACCACTGACCGGGAGCTGCGCTCCACCCCTGAGCTCCAACCTCTTGCCCCAGCCCTCAGCCCCCCCCCAAACCTGGAGCCCCCTCCTGCACTGCAAAGCCCTCATCCCTGGCCCCATGCCAGAGCCTGGCCCCCCAGCCCACTCCCCTCACCCCCACTGCACCCCAACCCCTGCCCCAGCCCAGAGCCCCCTCCCACACCCTAAACCCCTCATTCCCGGCCCCACCCCAGAGCCCGCACCCCCCAGCCCAGACCCCTTACCCCCCCTGCACCCCAACCCCCTACCTGAACCCAGAGCCCCCTCCCGCACCCTGAACCCCTCATCCCCAGCCCCACCCCAGAGCCCTCTTCCCTTCCTGCACCCCAACCCCCTGCTTCAACCCACAGCCCCCTCCCACACTCCGAATCCCTCAGCCCAACCCCCCCAGCCTGGAGCCCCTTCCTGGACCCCAAACCCCTCATCCCCAGCCCCACCCCAGAGCCTTCACCCCCAGTCCAGAGCCCGTACCCCTTCCCACACCCCAACCCCCTGCCTCAACCTGCAGCCCGCTCCCACATTCCGAATCTCTTGGCCCATCCCCCCAGCCTGGAGCCGCCTCCTGCACCCCAAGCTCCTGCCCCAGCCCAGTGAAAGTGAGTGAGGGTGGGAGAGAGCGAGCCACCAAAGGAGGGGGAATGTAGTGAGCAGGGGGCAGGGCCACAGGGAAGGTGCGGGGCAGGGGCGGGGCCTTGGGGAAGGTGCGGGGCTAGGGTGTTTGGTTTTGTACAATTAGAAAGTTGGCAACCCTATCTGGGGCTCAAGCACCCGTTGAAAAAACCAGGGGGTGCTCAGCACCCAGCAGCCGCAGCTGTTCATCAAGGCCACTGATCAACTGTTCGCCGAGGCGGGATGGGGCCTCTAGGGAGGGGCGGAGTGGGGGGCAGGAAGTGGCGGAGTGAGGATAGGGCCTGGGGAGCAGGTGCGGGAAGAGGCAGAGTGAGAGTGGGGCCTCGGGGCGGAGCAGGGGGTGGAGCAACCACCGGGAAAAATAACAGTCTGAGCCTGTGCCTGTGCCTGGCAGTCTCAACCTGGGCGATGAGCAGGGATTCCTGGGTGGGGTGAGTGGAGGGACTATTACAGAGGCGCCAGCAGGGGAGCAGACTAGGCCCTGAAGGCTCCTTACCACAAATCTCCAGCACTGGCATCATCCATGCTGTGTCTTATGCCCTCCATCTGTGACCTGCAGAGAAGCATAGGGGGAGGAGGTGTCTGAGCTCTGCAGTCAGAGGCATAGCTTCTGATAGGAGCTATAGGGATGCAGATGCCTTCTTCCACCTGGCACACTGCCCTTCTGACTTTGCTCTCTTCATGTAGAGGAGGGAGAGGGGTGCTATTTCCCCAGAGTCATCTTGTTTCCAGTCCTGCCTGGCTCCTTTCTCACCTACGGAAAGGAGGGGGCAAGGCCCCTCTGCCTGGCCTCGGCTGGGAGAAGCTGCACTCTCTACACACCGCTGGCTCCGAATGAGACACTTTATAAGATGCGGGGGGGAGGGCAGAAGACAGACCCTTCTGCCTCTGGCTTTGCTCAGCCTCTCTCTTTCCCTGAAGCCTGCAGGGACACCAGCTGCTGCAAACGCATCACAAGGAGAAGCGGAGCTGAAGGGATAATCTCCATCTTTCTAAAATTAAATACAGCCCCGGGGCATGGCTGGGAATTAGACAGACATTATTGAACTGAATTGTTTGTTTAAAAATTTGAACTATAGTTTGGAATTTTCCTCAGAAAAGCTCTGCAGCAGGGGGTCTGGTGGAGCTGGCAGCTGCTGAGTGGAGGCGAGGGGGTGGATAATACTCAAGGGAATTTCAGGAGGTGGGCATTCACCTGCTGCCAGGTCACTGTTCTGGTTCTGTCCCCAAGCTGCAAACAGTCTGAGGTACCCATTGTAATGGATTTATAGGCCTTACCATGAAGAATAGACAAAAGCATGAAATAATTAGATGACTTAGTCAGCTAGTTTCCTGTAGCACTCAGCTGCTAACATGTTGGCTAGTCCTTGGCCAGATGATTTTCATTCTTATAGAAGTGGCTGTAACACTCTGTATCACAAAATAGCACCCTGGAACCCCCATATTCACCCCTGTGATATGATTATGGTATGTTTTGTAGCAAGTAGGCTTTGTGAGGTATCATTTAAGAAGTCATTACTATCCTGTTGAATTATATGTAAGAATTACCATTGTATGTGAAGTTATGCTATGTGTGTATTACTGAAATATGTTGTGGGTGTTGGGAGACACCCACAGCCAGCCTTTCAGTGGCAACAAAGGCGCACGTAGTGAGACAGATTTAAATCAGGACCAGCCAGACATATGTTGATGGCCCATTAAAGAGAATCCACTCTCCCAGGGCCATCCCTCATAGGGCACATATACAATGGAGGCAGCCTAATTCATGTGACAAAGAAAGAATCTTCCTAGAAGCTGGAAGAAAATATAAAAGAGGGACAGTGACATCATCATTTGGCCTCTCTCTTCACCCATCTCAACACCTGGAGGATAGTTGGGAAGACTGGTCCCAGGCTGAAAGGGAATTCAGTCTGTGCATTAAGAACTGCGAGCTGTCTGTAACATCTATTAGTGTGAGAAACTGCTTGATTCAAGTCTTGCTTAGTCTGTAGACCAGTGGTTCCCAACCTTTCTGTGGGAATAGTATATTGCTATTCCCAGAAGGCTGTGGAGGGCGCCGGACACTCCGCCACCAATATGCCGCCGACGAGCGCGGCTGCTGAAGAATCGGCCACGGAAATGCCACTGAAAAGCAGCAGCGGCAAGAAGCCTCGCTGCCGAAATATCGCCGAGAAATGGCAAGCATTTCGGCAGGTGGTTCTCCGGCAGCATGTTCTGCGGGTGCACAAAAATGCCCCAGCGGGCGCCCTGGCACCTGCGGGCACTGTGTTGGGGACCACTGCTGTAGACTTTAGACTGCGACTTTATTTTTATTGCATAGGTAACCAACTTTGATCTCTATGCCTGTCACTTATAACCACTTAAAATCTATCTTTCTGTAGTTAATACATCTGTTTTATAGTTTACTTAAAACAGCGTGGTTTTGGTTGAAGTTCTTAGAGAATGTCAGCTGAGGTTAACAAGGGCTGTTGCTCGTCCAGTACCCTTTGCTGGAATGGCAAACTAATGAGTTTGCACTGTTCAAGGGAGTCTTGAGCACTGTAAAATGGTATATTTCTGGGGTGCAAGGCTGGGCCTCATAGCCTGTCAAGATAACTTACTGCCTCAGCTTTCCTAATGAAATAATTTTGGAGTGTAGTAGTTACCAAACAATAACTGCAATGCTAATAACAGGTATAGCTGAATCATTGTTTATGCTCTTGAAACTTACTCATTTGTTCTTTGGGGAATAACTACATGCTCCTGTAAACCTAAAAGGAAATTATGAGTATATACTTCTGATTCTGAATTCTATTACTTAGACCATCTCTCCTTCACTGTTGCATTTTTAATGTCTGAACAAACTAAAATTATTCAAATTGCTTCAATGGCTTAAAATATTTATGCTGCTGTGGAAGTCTTAAGCTCATAAAGGAATTGATAATAGAAGCAATGTACTATAGTAGTAAAAATTTTATGATTCTTCAACTTTTGGCTGCTCCATGACTCACCTGCTCAGTTATTTAGTCCTGGATATTTCTGAGACAGAATTCCTCATTGAAAGGACTCCTTGCTTAGATTTAAACATAACATTTTATTGAGGTTTTCAAAACACACCCAAGAGATTGAAGGAATAAGAAAAAAGAGAAGACCCCTAAATAACTGATTTCTTTGTTATTATTACACTTACGCTATTTCCTTATTGAGATGAAAAACTAGTAAGGGAGAAGAGGAGAATGCTAAATATGTCATGGCTGTGTTTTCATAATGTACAGGTGGTTTGGCGATTCAGTTTTCCAGTATATTGAAGATTAGAAATATGGCTAAATCTGCAAGGAGTCGTATGCAACAATGGGGTTTGGAATGAATGAAAGGGAGGGAGAAATCTGAACCCTATCCAGATCCAGATTTTGTAGGTGTCCTTTATCTTTAGATTGTGTCAAATCAAACCTCCCAGCTGCCAACGCACACACATACACACACAAAATTTTGAGGTGTTCAAAATCCAGATCTGGATCCAAAATTTGTGGTTTGGACCAATAGCTAATCTAAGGAAAGAACCAAAGTGAGACATTAGATTTAGAACTGGAAAACAAACAACAATCACTTAAAAATAAAATGTTGTAATGAAGCTACAAGCTCATTTTTAGACACCTTTGTTCCCCTCCAGCTGATCTAGCCAGTGGAGGGCACTATTACCCAATCCAACATCTAGCAAATAGAGGGCTCTGTCATGCCAAGCAAACAGGAAAAGGAAGTACATCCTGAGGTCAGAGCGGGACAAGGCACAAAGATTCAGAGTTTGCATGTGATCGGGAGCAGCAAGCCAGAGGCAGCAACCTGGGAGCTGGCTGCATAGGGAAGCCTGGGCCACAAGCAACCTAGGACTAAAAAGCTGAGAGATGGGCAGAGAAGCAGCAACGTTGCTGACAGGAGGCCAGAAGGAACCATAGCAGAGTAGCCTGCAAGCAAGAGCAATGGGAGCAACAGCATGCGTGCAGCAGGAGGGTCTTCCAATGATAAATTTGTGACCTTTCTGCACTTGTACTGGTCTGTGCACAAGGGCTGGGTTAGAAAATGTTGAGTTGCTATTTTAACAATAAAAAGAAAAGGAGAACTTGTGGCACCTTAGAGACTAACAAATTTATTTGAGTATAAGCTTTCGTGAGCTACAGCTCACTTCATCGGATGCATTCAGTGGAAAATACAGTGGGGAGATTTATATACACAGAGAACATGAAACAATGGGTGTTACCATACACACTGTAACAAGAGTGATCAGGTAAGGTGAGCTATTACCAGCAGGAGAGCGCGGGGGGGGGGGGTAGGGGGGGAACCATTTGTAGTGATAATCAAGGTGGGCCATTTCCAGCAGTTGACAAGAACGTCAGAAGAACAGGGGGGGGGGGGGGAATAAACATGGGGAAATAGTTTTACTTTGTGTAATGACACATCCACTCCCAGTCTTTATTCAAGCCTAAGTTAATTGAATCCAGTTTGCAAATTAATTCCAATTCAGCAGTCTCTCACTGGAGTCTGTTTTTGAAGTTTTTTTGTTGAAGAATTGCAACTTTTAGGTCTGTAATAGAGCTGAGATATTTACTAGAGCTACCTGAAACTAGAGGGTGCAAAGGAACCATGTGCTACACCACGTGTAGAACTGGTGTGGGAACTCGGGGTGTTTGGAGCACCTATCATGCTTGCCTCTGAGCTAATGGTCAAGAATTGTTTGATGAAACGGTTTACTTCAAAAAATGCCAATTACTCAAAACCAAACCTTTGTGCAGAAACATCACTTTAGGGGGAAAAATTGGGGCGCTTTCTCAGGTACAGGATGGAATTTCGGGGGGGAAGCCACCCAGTGGTTAGGGCACTCACCTGGGATGTAAGACACCCAGGTTCAAGTTCCTGTTCTGCCTAATTAAGAGCAGGTGCCCTGAGCAGCGGGCTACTGGCTATCCCAGAGTAAGCGGGTCTCTCTCTCTCTCTCTCTCTCTCTCTCTCTCTCAAAAATGTCCAGAGGTCTCCATTTTACCCCAGTGTAAAAAGGGGAGGGGGAATTAAATCTTGAAAATTCTCATGGTCCAGAAAAACAGTTCCCAGCCCAACTTTACTCATGGCATACTGAGCATGCTAAGGGGGATCTGGTCTGCCACAACACTCACAGTGATACTCTGCAATGGGATGGATCATAATATAATGAAAATGGAGTAATTACAAGCTGTGAAAATTCTGTAATACCAATACAATCTGATTTAGAGATGCTTCTGACAGTGCAACAATACAGCATGAATGGCCTGGGAAGAGCCAATCTGTACTATTGACTGTCTCTTTGCCACTCAAAGTTCATCCCAGATTTTACACTAGGCTCATTGCATGCTGGGAGTGGACTTTGGAGAATTTAGATAGTGCTAAGATACTACCCATTCTAAGTAAAGAGAATGGTATAGATATGATAAATGTTAAGATATCCCCTCCTGTGATAAGCATCTGATTTTTAATGGTGCCCATTTATGCCACATCTAGTCAGGGCCATTGAGCTCACATAGCATTTGAGGGTCTTATCTTCCAGAGGAAACCATAATACCAGTGCCAGCCCTGTTACCAAAACAAATTGGCCAGTCATCAGAGAACAACTCCAATAGCCAACAAAAGAGCTGCTAGGGTAAAATTGGGGGTGGGTTGACAGCTAAAGAGAGGGGTTCCTTTGCATTGAGAACGATGAACTATTTCCAGTATTATTTGGGGGCTGGTTTTGCAGTGCCAATGGAATAGGTTTGCTGCCAGGTATCTGACAACACTGTCACCAACTTTACTCCTTTGATCGTCATCTGTGGGTAATAACACCAATCCTATTTCCCACCAGCAAATACCCTTCCGCTAAGATAGGGTGGCCAACTCTCCAGGATTGTCCTGGAATATCCAGGAATTAAAGATTAATCTTTAATTAAAGATCATGCCATGTGATATAACCTCCAGGAATACATCCAGCCAAAACTGGCAACCCTATACTAAGCTCACAGGTACCAATTCAAACATCTCTGTGCTAGACTGCTGATCTACAAAACACTTCTATTGATAGTTTTATTTAGGATAGGCAGGGTAACAGTACAGCAGAATTAAGAATCAAACATGGTTTACTGCCCTGATTTTTTCCCTTACCTTAAATCTCCCAATTTTGGGGCACCTGGAGCAGCCTTCTTTCATTTTGAAGGCTTTTAGTTTCATGTTAGAGGGATCATTTCTCTCAAATTCTCTATTAGCTTTCTGATTGAACTTTAATTTATTCACCGTAGTCTTTACACCATTGTTTTCTGCATCTTGTACCATACTTTCAGTTAAAGAGAAGGGCAACAAAAATGATTAAAGGACTGGAACAGCTTCCACATGTGAGGAGAGATTAAAAAGACTGGGACCATTCAGCTTTGAAAAGAGATGACTAAGGGGTGATATGACAGAGGTCTATAAAATCATGACTGGTGTGGAGAAGGTGAATAAGGAAGTGTTATTTGCTCTTTCACATAACACAAGAACCAAGGGGTCAATGAAATGAATAGACAGCAGGTTTAAAACAAACATAAGGAAGTATCCCTTAACACAATGCACTGTCAACATGTGGTTCTTGTTGCCAGGGGATGTTGTGAAGGCCAAAACTATAACTTGTTAAAAAAAAAAAAAAAGAGAGTTAGATAAAAACAGTGGCTATTAGACAAGATGGTCAGGGACGCAACTCCATACTCTGAGTGTCCCTAAGCCTCTGACTGCCAGATACTCTGACTGGAAGATAGTGGATGGATCACTTGATAATTGCCCTGCTTTGTTCATTCATTTTGAAGCATCTGGCATTGGCCAGTGTTGGAAGACAGGATACTTGGTTAGATGGACCATTGGTCTGACCAACATGGCCATTCTTACATTCTTTGCTGCCTATTCATGTTATGCTTTAGAACCTCTTAGGATATGGTTTGTGAAAAACATGCTCTGCAAAAATATATCTGCATTGTATCTAAATCTACCTAGTCTTTAAAGCCTAAAGAACTTTAACATTTATTTAAAATCAATTTGCATACCAAGGAGCATTCCCCCTATCATTTTGTTTTCTCACTGAGCACACCATAAAAGCACAATGAGTTCCAGAAAACAGAAAGGAATTTATTCTTGATCTGCAGCTGCCACAAAGTTAAGAGGGGCCCAGAAGCCTGGGTTTTGGGTATGGAGGGGTTGTTTGGGATTACTGACATGAGTGAGGACTACGCAGCAAGAAGAAAGGTTTGCACGTGTGAGCCCTTAGGAAGAAGGTATAAAAAGTGGGGGTGGGGGAGAAGGGTGTTGGTTTTTTTGGTCAGAGTTGCTCTCCAGAATCTGTGAAAAGCAAGTATTTTGAAATCAAATATAGCAGGTTTCTAGACATGAACTCTGAATCCAGATCCAAACTCCTTAAACGTTTGTGGGAGTTTGGATCCAGTTTGGAACTAACCTAAGTTAGAAAGTATTCATATCTGGGGTTCTAGTTCAGGTCCAGCTCTTCTCTCAGATAGCCAGAGTTTGCATTTTGAAACTTTCAACCCCCATGAACCAACCATTAAACCAATAAAATTGAAAAGTACCAAAATGTTTTGATCAACAGAATCTGAATAGGATGCAGAGTGTGGAATTGCTCAGCTTATTTCAAAATGAATATAAATGTAAAATCCAGAATTCTACATTGTGATTTTTTTATTATACGGGTCAAACAAACCATAGACTTTTTATAAGTCAAATAAAAGACTCTGTGCTTCAAAGCAGAAATAAATCTAATCATTTGGAAGCTAGTTTTTATTAAGGTTTCTGGGAGGAAAAGCCCCCAGGACACAGTACCTCAGCTGGGTCCCTGTAGCTCTCACTACTGGCAGCATTTTAGATGGTTCAATCTGGAATGTTTGCCATGGTGTGAACGTCTTAAAAATACTAGTATTTCAGGCTTGGCTTTTTTTCTTTAAAAAAAAAACAGTTTGTACTTCAACTATTATATTTTAAATATTATAAGATGTCGTTGGATTTTTAAAAGGCTTTGGTATAAGAGGCTTTTACAGTATATTCTTTTCCTCTGGCACCACCATTTTTATTAATACATATATATGCTGCATACATGCAAAGAGCCAGATCAGAACAACCTAATTTGGCTTGAAATTTTCATCGTGTTGGACTTAAAAGTAGCCTCAGATACGGTACGCATGTAGCTGCTTCTAAGTTTGGTTACTGCTTAAAGATGTGAAGAGCCCAGACCTGCAAAAAGCCACACATTAACCAGGTCTGACTGTACTTCCTCCCTTGCCTTGTGGCGTATACAATATTTATGATTATGCATTGTAAGTAAATGTCAAAGAAGTTTGTGCAGCTCTAAGTAGCACAAAAATTTATTCTGGGTGATTCATTCATTGAGTCAGTCAGTCATGCATACATTCATTCATTCATAAGTAATACTGTACTCAGCTTCAACATGCAACAAAGACTTCCCTGGTGCCTTTTGATGTTTATTGAGCAAACATGATAAACTAGAAGTCCTATTTCTATCTTTCCCAGTATTTTTAAAGAAACAGCACTGCCGCAGCAGCCAATAAATAAATGCCAAGAAAATACACATTATCCCTGTAGCAAATATTCCTTTAAATAAATGATTTTATAATTTTAAAAATAATAAAGGTGAGTGAGAGACTGATCCCAGATCTAGTACCCAAGGATGCCCTCAAACTGGAGGAGATGGATAGAGATTTTGGTGCAAACTAAAAGGTGTTTTACCAGACCAAAATGGAGATTTGCTCCAAAGGACTGCAGTCCTTCTACACAAAGAGAGGGTCACATGAGTATGTACATATATAAGCATATAATGTAATTATTGTGAGTGATACAAACTAAAAAAGTAATCAGAGAAACCTGTAGCACTGGGTTTGCAAAACCTCACTATCCTTATAACTACTCATAAGAGGTTCTGCCTGCAGCCTTATCCCTTTAGGTTCCCCTGAGTCTGTGAAAAAGGAGCTGTGTTTATGGGCAAGTCTCCGGTCTCTTACTGCCATGTCTTGCCACAATAAGCCTACAAAGATAGACAGCATAGGCCTACCACCTCTTTAGTCTTTACATAACTAAGAGAAAAGGCATTCCAGCTCATCTTAGCTTAAGAACTCCCACCCTAAAGCCAGGCACAGCAGGATTGGATTGTGTCCTAACACCATATTGCTTCCCTGAGACCAATTTCTTTTCCTCATTGATGATGTCATAAGCCTAATACTGTCCATGAAATACGTGAACTACCACACTATGCAGCAACGCATAGGATGCTGAAGACTGCAGAGAGAGTTTGAGTATGAAGAACAGTGGTGATACAGCACAGCTTCACTCCTCCCTCCCCATCTTGAGAGCAGAAGGTGGAAATGGGGGGGGGGAGGGTATTCATTCTAAGGGGAGAGAGACTGGCACACCATTTACCCCATTTCTAGATGGAGTTTGAGATAGGACATGCCCCAGATAGGAAAACCAACCTCAACTCCTCAAGTGAGCCAGGATTCTGTGATATTTTATCCTGTTGACTTAGGCAAGAGAAGAGGAACTAAGAGGTGGAGCAGGGGGCTGGGAGTTACATATTCTGGGATACAAGAACTCTGGGGTGTCACAAGTATAAAATCTTCGGTATACGTATTTTCATTAGTCACAAAGGAGGCAGCTCAGTATTTTTCCCTGTTTTCTCTGATTCAGATTTCAAAGCCATACACTGTATCCTTAAACATAATTTAACGGCTCATGTTTCAATCTTAAAGAATTTCATGGCTTTGAAATTCCTTTGAAGTTAGGAGACAAAGTATAATTTTTTTTTCAATTTTGCTTTGTTAACTTTGTCATTTTTTCCCCTAAAGCAGTTCTTAAGTTTACCCTATATTATTGTGCTCTTTTATATTCTCTTATCGGACATCCTTACAAAAAGATATACATATTCTTGTTGTAGATGAGAATATTTTGACATAGTCTATTGAATTTTTTAAGATCTTTTAAGAGAGTGACTTGAAAAATGTCTACTTACATTTCTATACCTTTCTTCTCTTTAATTAGATTTTCAAAGTAACTGCAGGTTTTTGCTCTTCATTTTCCCTTGTCTTGTCCTCATTTATTTCTCTTTGAGGGTTTACACCAGAGGTGCATATATGTTGTCCATATTTTCCTTGTGGTTTGTTAGTTTTGAAAATAATAATAAATTCTTGCATCTCACACATTAAGGTATTGTATGACCATCTTCTCCACTTAGCAATGTATTCATGGTTTTTGACAATTTATAATCTATGTAAAGAATAACAAACACCGTGCACATGTGTTGTCAGGCATAATGACATATTCATATGGTGGGCTGGGTATTTTTAATCAAAATTATTATTCGATTAAATATTTTTTTAAGTGTCTGCTTAATCTGGAAAAAAACTGTAAGAAATAAAAGTCCAAAATCTAAACTATTTAGATTAAGCTATCACTCCAGAGTACATAATAGGAATAGTTCAGTTTCTTCATGTCCCCATAGGCCTCTATGGGCCAGGCTCCTCAGCCAGACTACAACTCTCATGATTCAGTGTGGCCACAGACTCCCTAAATGCAACTGGTTCCCCTCATCAGGGAACCTAGCCTACGCAGGAAAATGGACACATGAAGCACCGAAACGGCAAATTGCATGAGGCACTGCAGTGGCATTTCCTCATCAAAATATTTCAGTTTTTTTTTTTTTTCAGTGAAAAGTTCAACTTTTCTATAGAAAATTTAGATTTAAAATAAAATCATTTCTCTATTTTTTTCCTGGGGGGAGCTCACTTTCCAAGCAGCTCTATTAGTTATTTCACTACATGTATAGGATCTGATCCTGCAGACACTTAATACCAAGTGTACAACTTACTCCTCTGAGTTGTCCCACTTCAGTAAAATAGGAAACTCTCCAAATATAACATTACATCTGCTAGTACCATAAGAGTTTGCAGGATCAGATCTGTAGTTTGTTTTTAAATATTTGAATACTGGATTTGGGTGCACAGGAAATGCAAGACATGGCCCACACCTGTTGTTAAAAAGGCATATTAAATTGTAAACATGAGTTATCTGCAAGGGCTCAACTCCCAAACTGATACACAATGAGGGGAATAAAGGGAATAGCAGTGTGTCGGGGGGGGGGGGGAGCGGAAATTGAGGGACAGGGTAAGAGAAAGATGAGCCTTACAACATGCCCTAAAAGCTACCAAGAAGGGACTCCCCTGGGCCCCTTCAGAATGAAGATCTACAGCCCAGGGTGTTCTCAGCAAAGACAACCCTGCCCCCTGAGTGCTTCTAGGGACGAGCATTTCATCCATCATAGTTGGTCATAATTGCTAGTCCAAGATGTAGAACAAAAGGCAATTGGTGTAGTACACAGGACCAGTTAACTAAACAATTCAACAACAGTATTATACAATATGTAATGAGAATTTTGTATCAGAAAACTTAATTACCTATTACATGTATTTTATATAATATGTACCTCTTCCACTTCATGCACACACAGAATACCTCTTTGGCCAGAATACTGGAAACCTGTCCACTTGTCTGTATAACCAGATACATTTCTACAATTAGAGCATGGAAAAAAATGTATATACACTTTTTCCTGGTTAAACTGTATTTGTTAAATAAATATTAACAGTACATCACTGAACTAACTTTAACTGCCCATGCAATCAAAGCTCTACAAACTGACACAGATAACATTACTGTGCAATACAGGATGGACACTGTGTGGGCATATCTTAGCAATGACAAAAGCCCTAGTGGTCTTCTCAAGTGCCCATTACTGTCCAGGGTTGCCAGGTTTAGCTTAGTTTTACCCCACTCAAATGAAGGAGAAGAGAGAGTGTTCAGTCTTGGGCGAAACAATAAGACACCATTCAGACCAAACCTTGGACTAGACACTGTCCTCTATTAGCCTAGTGAAGTTGGCAAATCCTGAGCCATAGTTCAAGTTTGAGCCACCAAAAGAAGTTATAAAAACAGCAATGGGACAGGGTGCACATGGCAATATAACCACATGGATAAAATGTGAAACCAAATTAGATATTAAAAGAAATGTGGAATCTGAATCCTTTATCTATGGTTTGTTAGCTTCAATTTAATTAAATTCAATTTAGTTATTTTTACATTCATTTAATGTATTGTTTGGTTGTATGAGCAATAATCTACAAACCAAATAATATCTGTATTGTAAAGTGTCTTTTCAAATGGACGATCATTATGATAAGGTGATATGCAAAATAAATGTTGTATTGATAAAACAGTTATTTTTTAGGTTTTTATATAAAAAGTTTATTTTTGAATATTTCTTTTGTTCTGTCCACTGACTGTGTGCCTAAACCAGGAGTTAACAGCTCTGGTCCTCCGTGATCTCCAACCATCCAGGTTTTTGTTCCAACCAGCAAATAATTCTTTTTATTAAAATCCACTGGTTTGCATTGTATATAGAATTCTCACGTGCCCTAGACTTTAGTATGAATTAGGACATTTAAGTGTTTCATATGCAATATTAAGCAGTGTACATTTTAAAACACACTATTAAGTGCTGGGTGGATTAAAAACCTGTATACTATTGGATGTTGGTAAGGACGAAAGATGTGAGTCCCTGTCTTAAGCAGGCAGCTAGGTCCTCTTCTCTCCATGTAGTGAGCTAACACAGCACCTGGAAAGTCTCACTCTTTGCCCTTGAATCTCACTCTTTGGGGCTGTAAATCTTACTCTTAAGGACAGCCCTTGGCATTTCTGCAGTTAAAATGAAGCAAAATGAGTTCAAATAGAGATGGCCCATGCTGTTTTGTGGGGTGTTTGTGTGTCAGCAGCCTACAGCATCCCAGTCGGGTATTCTGTTTAAACCTAGCTTCCAGAGAGAGACCAGACCACATGTGCCATGAATGGGAAACAGGAGAGGCCTATGCAAAAAATCATCCCTCTCTGCAAGGTACTTATGGCTTTCCATTAGATGGTGCTTGTCCTAGCGACTGTTTTTAAGCAATCTAAGAGCGACAAGGATCAGTGGAATAGCTTGAAAAACTCTAAAGCAGGATGAGTAGACTACAGAGGACTGACAGAAGCCTCTCATCACATTTAGGGAAATATATACTGTGAACATACTGGATGCAAATGTTTCAGTTCTTGGCAGGTCCAAGTATTATTTCAGTTCTATTAGTAGAAGATATCTCTGTGCATTTCAGGGGGGAGTTTATCAGATTTTGGGGCACTACGCATCTGTCAAAATGCTTTGCTTTGATTATCACATTCTGTTTTTACTACTAAAAGTGTCTTTTAATTCAGCTGTCACAAAAGTATTTTTGAGCATTTCTGGAATACCTTCAGGGTAAGAACCATTGCTCTGTGCAGGGGCTATTCAGGCCACTGGTAAAGAACTCCTTACAAATGCTCACATGCACCCAAAAAGCTAATTCAATACTCCTGTGAGAAGGAAACACCTCCCCAATGTCCCTGCAAACATGGCTAAAAAAAATTCTCCTCAGCCCCAAAGTTGGCAGTTGAACTGATATTCTTTGCATATTGGAAATAATCATTATACTTCAGCACCTAATCCAATCTCTGCCCTAACATAGAGGTAGTGTCCTAGTCATTCTGTACTCTGTTTTCCACTGTGGATTTTGCCAATATCTCCAGGAAAAGTCAATTCTAAATACTGATGATCCTTGAGAACAGTTTTACGGGTGATATGCAGAGCTTCTAAAAAGAACTGCACCATAACTAATGTTTCTCTGAGATATAAATGCCTATTCAGTCATTTAAGCAAACCTTATAAGACTATCTGGTGATTCACAATAATGTTGTGGATGAGGTCCGAGATGGAATAAAACCTGCAGCTCACTGGATCTTAACTGAGTTGGCTCTACAGTACTAATGAGACTGAAAACTCATTTTTACAACTTAAGTCAACAGCTATAACTCTGGATACAAAAAAATAAAGAGATCTGTTTGCCAAAGTACAACACAATTTAATATTGAGGAATTAACAATTGTTTGCTTTTTGAGAAGGAATAAAAAGTTTGTTTTAAAGAATAGGGAAGCATGTTCAGTATTATTTTAACATGCCAAATTCAGGCCTGATTTAAGCAGGTGTTCCCCCCAGCTGAAACTGTGCCTGCTTCCATTAGTGCCATGCTTGGCTCAACAACTTCATTTTCTTATATTTTGCCATACGTTTGGCAGTTACTATTGAGGCTTTGCTGTATTTTTTTAAAGTTGATTGAGCAAACTACTGCAGGTTCCTTCGCTCTCTGGTACCCATGTTAATCTGTCCCTCAACCCTCCCTCTACAATCAGAAAAATTCAGCAGAGCTCTTAACAAAATTAATTACATTTCATTATTGCTTTCACAAATGTAGAAGGCTTCTGGTTCTCTGTTTCTTGTGCCAATCAGTGTAGAAAAGCGAAGATAAAATTACTTTAATGTAACCGGTTCAAAAACATCTCAACACGAAGTGGCTGATAACTTCCCTTCCAAGATCACACAGCGTCTTTCTTTGTTGCTTTTCACATTTTCATTACAACATTATATAATCAAATCATCTTTTATTTTGGTCATATGCAGATTCAAAGTGGACTCTTCCTGGACAGCTTTGAGGAAACTCTTATTCAACAGGATGTAACTCTTCCTTGAGATGACAAGTTATTTATACAGAAATTTTTCATCAAATGAAGCCTGCTTTATTTGCTGCCAAATATATGGAAAGCGAGAAGGGAAGTCTGGCCTCAGTGGCTCCTAGGAGACTGAAAGTAGCGAATAGCAGGAAAATATATACACTATAAAACTGCTATTTAAACAATAGTTTTTCAAGAGTATCCTGATGTGATTTAGAGGTGCAAGTTAACAGGACAGTCAACAGCTCTCATTTGGGGCTGGTTTATGTATGCTACTTTGAGGGTGGCAATTAATAGACTTTAAGGCCAGAAGGGATCATTGTAATTGTCTAGTCTGATGTCCTGCATAACAATGCAGCACTTCTCTGAAGTGATTTCTGCTTCAAGTCCAAAAGCTGTTGAAACAAAGCATATATTTTAAAAAAAGATCCAATTTTGATTTAAAGATTTCCAGAGATCAAGAATACACCACAACTCTTGGTAAGTTATTCCAATGGTACCTTTACTGTTAAAATGTACACTATTTCTACTCTGAATTTATCTTCAGTCATTGAATTTTGTTGTACCTTTGTCTGCTAGATAGAAGAGCCTATCTAGCAGACAAAGGTATATTATTAACTTCCATTCCCCATGTAGATCCTTATACACTTATCAAGTCATGCCTTAGCCTTTTCTTTGTAAAGATAAATAGACTGAGGTCCGTGAATCTATCACTGTAAGGTATGTTTTCCAATCATTTAATCATTCTTGCAGCTCTTCTCTGAACCCTCTCCAATTTATCAACATCCTTCTTGAACTGCAGACAGCAGAACTGGACACAGTATTCCCACTCCAGTCGCACTAGTACCAGTTATAAAGGTAATATCACCTTCCTACTCCTACTCGGTATTGCTCTGTTTATGCATCCACTTTTGTCCAATGTCATATTGGGAGTTCATATTCAGCTGATTTTCTTGGGAAGCAGTGACTCTGAAAAAGACGAGAGTCATAGTGGATAGAGTACCCCATCCTGTAAATATGGCCTACATTCATGGTTCCTAGGTATATGACCTTATGTTTAGTCATATTGATACACTGTTTAACAGTGTACAAAACTACTCCATTACCACGCAAGATATGAAGTGAAAAATACTGTATTCGTTAGCTTGCACCAGGCTTTAAAGGTACATTTTTACTTCACAAAAAAGCTGTTAGGCTGAAAATATAATGAAAAGTAAATGTTTAAAAAATTACCTAAGTATTTTCCTCTTTATAGATTTTTAGCTATTTTTAAAAAGTTTGTATATTGCTTGACTACTAACTCAAACAAGTCTCTCTCTTATGTGGCAACACTAAATATGTAAAGTGCTGCTGACTGCAGATTCTGAAAGCAAACACCTGCAGGCTACAGCTCAGACAGATCATTGGGAAGAAAAAATGTAGAATGATTTTGCTCTCTTGGGCCATGTGTACACTACCAATTTGTGTCGGCAAAAGTGATGTCAACACCCAAAAGTCAACACAATAAAAATCTCAATTTCATGTTTACACTTGCTCCCTCTGTCAGCAGATCGCATTCATAGTGGGTGCACCACCATCGAGAGTGTAAGCAATGTACTGTGGGTACCTGTCCCACAATCCTTCTGTCACTAGGTGTTGTGGGATGATGTAGCAGATCACAGTGCATCTTGGGACAGTGCTAAATGTCCCATGATGCATTGCTTTCTGTCCCAGCACTCCAGGGGCTTCCGACTTTCTTTTGCGGCATTTTTTCAATGGTCCTTCTTTGCTGTGCACCCCAGCATCTTTGTGAGAAGGAATGGATCCCGCACTGCTCTCCTGTGTTCTGTTAACTGTCATGAAGACATCACAGATGGCAGTGCAGTTAATCGTGAATTTCCTAACTGAAGAAGACTCGCAGGCATCCAACATTCTGCATGATATGGATAGGAGCAACTTTAGATTGCTTTTGGCATTCACAGAGCAGGTGCAGAGGGTAGACCGTCGCTTTTGGGCTCATGAAACAAGCACTGAATGGTGGAATTGTATCTTCATGCAGGTGTGGGATGATGAGCAGCAGCTACAGAACATTTGGATGCGGAAAGCCACTTTCCTGGAACTGTGCGTGGAGCTTGTCCCAGACCTGCAGCGCAAGGACATCAGAATGAGAACTGCCCTCTCGGTAGAGAAGTGTGTGGCAATTGCTATGTGGAAGCTGGAAACTCCAGATCGCTACTGGTCAGTCGCGAATCAATTTGGAATGGGGAAGTCGACCGTGGGGCTGCGTTAATGCAAGTGTGCAGGGAAATAAATCATATCCTGCTACAAAGGACTGTGCCTATGGGAAATGTGCATGAAATAGTGAACGGCTTTGAAGAAATGGGTTTCCCTAACCATGGAGGAGTGATAGATGGCACACATATTCCAGTTTTGGCACAGACCACCTTGCAACGGAGTACATTAATAGGAAGGGGTACTTCTCCATGGTGTTGCTGGTGCTTGTGGATCACCATGGACATTTCATTGACATCAGCGCAGGGTGGTCTGGGAAGGTGCATGACGCATGCATATTCAAGAACACCGGCCTGTACAGAAAGCTGCAAGCAGGGACTTTCTTTCCTAACCAGAAGATTATATTGGGGGGAGGGGGGAGTGTTGAAATGCCCATAGTGATCCTGTGTACCCTTTACAGGCATGGCAAATGAAACTTTACACAGGAGACCTGGACAGCAGTAAGGAGCGGTTCAACCACAGGCTCAGTAGGTGCCAGCTGACATGTGCCTTTGACAGACTAAAGGCGCACAGGCAATGCCTTTAGGGCAGGTTGGACCTCACCAAGGATAATATTCATATGGTCATAGCTGCATGCTGTACGTTGCATAATCTCTGTGAAGCTAAGGGTGAAAGGTTTGCTCAGGGGTGGAGTGCTGAGGCAGACCCCTTGTCCGCTGATTTTGAGCGGCCAGATAACAGGGCTGTCAGAGGAGAGTTATTCGAATCAGTGAGGCTTTAAGACAGCACTTTGACAATGACCACCAATAACATATCTCTGTCTGAGCTGCTTCAATGTTACATGACATGTAGTTTTCCTAGGAGGCAATGGTGACAGTTGGGGCCTTATATTCCTGTAATAAAGTGATTAAAATGCCTGTGCATGTATCGGCAGTGCCTGCAATCTCACCTTGTCGAAAAAAAAATAAAGATGATTTACCATTATAAAAGTTTGCTTTTATTGCACAAGAAACAGCACACACAGATGCTTGGCAGGAAAGGAGGAACCAGGGAAGGGCAGACTGTCACAGCCTTGTGTAGGTCCAGCTATCATTGTGAAAGTTGTCTGAGGGGGTAGAGTGAAGGGGAATCCGAGAATTCCCGGACGGTGGAAAGGAATGTGCGGGCGGAGTTTGGGGGGTGGAGGGGGGCATGGAAAAGAGTTCTGAATGTGCTACAGTGGAGGTTGAGCACTAATCTTGCTGCATTAAGGCCTTCAGCATCTGCATTTGTTCCTCCATTACTTTAATCATCCGCTCAGTAGTGTCCTAAACAAACACATGATTCTCTTTTCTGTCCTGCTGTTTAGCTTCCCAGCACTCCTTTCGTTCCCTTTTTTCTGCATTGGAGCACTGCAGGACTTCTCAGAACATCTCTTCTTTGCTGCATCTTGGGTGCTCTCTTATCTGGCGGAGATGCTCGGCTGGGGTGCGTGGGGTGTTCCTGAAAGCCACATCTGTTGAAGCACAGGGGACAATGCACAGAAGCGGGGTTGTTAATTTCATGAGTAGGATTGAAACATTTCTGTTAAATGCATCTTTTGCAACATTGTCATCTCTTTTTCCACTGACCCTAGCCAGGCACATATCTCTGCGAACACCCAAAGGATGGTGAGTGCTGACGGGGGGTGGTCCACATGGGAAAAAGAGTGCACACTCTTTGCAAGGGTCGTGGTGCAGCATTCTAGGGAACAAATTCTAAAATTCTCCCACACTTTTCCACAGGTGGGGGTAATTCTAACAGACATCTCACTGCTAAGGGTAAGCAGGGAAACAAGGGTACATCTACTCCATGATTGTGGCTTCCGCCCTGCTCCCTATGCTGGTTGCCTATGTGCCACTTTGATCTCTGCACAAGTGATTGCCGAATGGCACAGAAAAGTTTTCTACAATGGGGGAAGGAACCTTCAGCAGAGGATTACCGAGTACCTCCAGGAAATATTCCTGGAGAGCTCTCTGAAGGATTCCCCTTAAGATCGCAGCATGCATTAACACCCTGTTCCGCCCTACTGATAAGCTACACAGGGAAATGTCCAGCTCACAGAAACACAGCCATCCTCCCACACTTCTATGCCCTGAACTCATCTCTGCACTACACAAGCCACAGCCACTTACCAGGAGTCTCATCTCCTGCTTCTTGCTCACCGGAGAGCAACCGCTGAGACTGGCCAGACACCTCTGGAGTGGAGACCAGTTCCTGGCTGCCTGCCCCACCGGGTGATCCCACCGGGAGCTGCACATCCTCATGTAACTCCACCTCTTCATCAATAACTTTGTCCTCTGGGTTAGGTCCTCTTTCCACCACTTCCGTGTTCTCCGAAGTATCCACGGGGCTCTTGGTGATGGAGGTGGGGTGGCCCCCGACGATGGCATCCAATTCCTTATAGAACCATCAGGTCTTAGGTGAAGCACTTGAGCGACGGTTTGCCTCCCTCACCTTATGGTATGCCCGCCTTAGCTCCTTTATCTTCGATCTGCATTGCAGCATGTCGTGATCATAGCCCTTATTGCACAAGCCTCGAGAAATCTGCCCATAGGTATCCCAATTCCTACGGCTCAAGCACAGCTGGGACTTCACAGCCTCCACTCCCCATATACTGAGCAGATCCAACAACTCTGCAGTGGTTCAAGCAGGAAAGCGTTTGCTGCAATAACCTGCCATGGTCACCTGGGAAGATGCGATGAGACCTCTCCCTGCCGAGGAAACAGGAAATGGAATTTCAAAAATTCCTGGGGCCTCTAAGGGGGAGGGGCAGATGGTTGTTTACCTGGTTGCAGGGAAGTGGAGTTCAAACTGCTGAGCAGAGCGGTAAGGATTGGCCTTGTGGAACACCTCCTGGAGGCCAATTAAAGCGATGAAATGAAGCATGGTGTCTATACTTGCACTTTGTCGACAAAAATGTAGAGGAAAAAGACGTAAATCTCTCGTGAGGGTGAATGTATTTTGTCACCAAAACCGGGCATTTTCCCCATCAAGAGTCGCCTCGCAGTGTGTATGCACTCACTGTTTGGGTCGACAAATGGCAGTTTTGGTGACAAAACTTGGTAACGTAGACAAGGCCGGTCTTATAAGCCACCAGACCAGACTGTGACAACACCCCAGGTTAAACAGTGATGGCCCTTATCACTACTGCCAGCTAACAGAGATTCTCAAGTAGTGAAAGACTGTGTTTGGGAAGCCTGAGTTTCCCTTAAATTCTATCCTTCATGATGCCTGTATGTATGTGCATTTGTTACAACCTCCAAGAAGTAATTCACAACTGTGACACATTATGTTGCTCTCTTCACCTCAAAAATGTTGACATCGGACATTATACCTCCCCCCTGTGTTGGCTAGGTCCATGCCATAATATTTGGCCAATGCCATAATATTATTAGACTTAATTTGATCTAAGTAATTGCCACCTATAATCAGTCTAAATAACAGTCTATTATACAAAAAGAAAAGGAGTACTTGTGGCACCTTAGAGACTAACCAATTTATTTGAGCATAAGCTTTCATGAGCTACAGCTCACTTCATCGGATGCTCACGAAAGCTTATGCTCAAATAAATTGGTTAGTCTCTAAGGTGCCACAAGTACTCCTTTTCTTTTTGCAAATACAGACTAACATGGCTGTTACTCTGAAACCAGTCTATTATACAGAATTTTAAACAAACAGTTGCAGGTTTAGTTAGTTTATGATGGCATTACTCACCCAACAGACATTTGAACCTGATTAGTAGAGATTGCACTGACTTCCATCGTCACCACTGATCACAGATTAACACCCAGAACTAGCCACATGCTCTCAAGTATTTTTAAAATAATTGGCTGTAAAAGTCACATCAGCAACACATGAAAATTGATGAAAAATTTCCTCTGAATTTACATAATTTTCTTTAAGAAGGACCTTTTTAGGGCCTGGAGCATTTACATTATAATAGAAGAATGACCATACTGAGTCAGACTAATAGTCCATCTAGCCTGGTATCCTGACAGTGCTGAATGTTAGATGCTTCAAATGACAAAAACAGAGCAATCATCAAGTAATCCACCCCTGTCATATAATACCAGCATATGGCAGTCAAAGGCTTGCGAGCATGGGATTACATCCCTGACCATCTTGGCCAATAATAATTGATGGACCTATCTCTCATGAATTTATCTAATTCTTTTTTCAACCCAGTTATAGTTTTGGCCTTCGCAACATCCCCTGGCAATGAGATTCACAGGTTGTCTGTGTGCGGTGAAGTAGTACTTGTGTTTTAAGCCTGCTGCCTATTAATTTCATCGGGTGACCTCTGCTTCTTGTATAATGTGAAGGGATAAGTAACACTTCGTTGTTCACTTTCTCCACACCAGTCATGATTTGATAGCTTTTTATAGCACAGAGGATAAGTGCTTCTGGAAGAGGATAAACTATGAGCACATGAGTCCCATCAATGGCCTTTGCACGGTTTGGAAACCCCATTCTCTCAAAGCCAGCAAATTATTTCAGGAAGAGGTTTAATGCCTGTAAACCATATGCCTGGTTGCCTCGGAAATTTTATTCACAGTCTACTTTCCAACACCAAACTGGTTTGCAACAGACCTGTAGCAATCTGGAGTAGTCAGCTTCCAGACACTATAGCAACCTGGACCAGCAAGGGTGGCCTCATGCATGTTTTTATGCAGTAGGGTCAGGACAAGTTGCTCACAAAGCTCCAGGAATGTAGCTTTTTCATGTGAAAGTTCTGGCTCCACTGCAGGTCATCCCAGGTCTGCATGATGAGGAGAACCACTAACTTACAGGTGACATACTCTGTATCCCCTGTACAAACTCCCTGTTCTTATTTTCTTCACACTTTCAGTGCACTTCTGTGTCCTCTTATGGTCTTTTATTGACCTAAGGCTTGCTTCCTTGGGTGTGTTACAAACTTTTAGAAAATTAATCAAACACATAAAAGGCAAATTAAGAGCAAATACATACAATGTATGACACTAAAGAAGAATTAAAATCACTGAAACGTTTTTGAGAAACCAACCAAGGAAATGGAAAGCAGCCCCTTTTTTCTGGGGAAGATAGGCTCAAATATCACCAGAAATCAGAAAAGAATAAAGAGGAGAGGTGAAAATATACTTGTGCCTAGAGCCAAATGTTTGGTTTCTTGGCAAATTTGTCGCGTAAAAGCTGGCTTGAAGAGCATTTCTGCTGAATTAAATGCTATGTCATGACATTTTGAAAAGCGAGGTGAGCATTACTTAAAAAATTCCACTGCTACTGAGGTCAACATCTAGCCAGCTGGACTTTGGCATAACTGCTTTTAGAAACAAACACGTTTTCTCTTTACATCCTTCTAAGCAGCATTCCTGATTTAAACAAAATAAAAAGTTCAAAAGACTCAAAGTTATAACTATAAATCATGCTCAATGGAAAGCTTTTGTTCAATCTGCATGTGTTAGACTGGAGGAATGGCTTGTGGCATTTGAAATCTATAATAATTTGCAGAAAAGGATTTTCACAACAGAAGTCACAAGAATTAAAACTCAAATGCCTTATGAATAGGAACCCTGATATTGTTCACCATTGTAACTTGTCAGCCTTAAAAACATATTTTTTAAATGTAAAACCTGAAACAAAGTACATTATCTTGCTTTTCCTCAGGGGCAATGCAAATACATATACCTATTCCAAAGATACAAAAGACACACATGGACCTACCTGAAAGCAACTACAAAAGGGAAAGTGCTATAAATATTTGATCAGCACTTTCTATCCTTTTTAAAAGGCAAGGGCCAGATCATGCCCCTCAGTCTGTGCATGGTGGGAACCCCTGACAAACAGAGAGTGAAGGAGAGCTCAGAATCGGTGGGAGGGATGCCCAGTGGCAGATAGAAAGAGTGGAAGGATTCTCTTTTCTGACCCTCCTGCCAATCCTAGGGGAAGTTAAAACCAAGATGAGTTGCTGGTTCTGCAGTTTCATTGGAGCCATAGTATCAAGTAAATGAAGGGGCCCACATGGGCCAGAGCTGGTATGGAGGCACAAAACTTTCATGCACCTAATCCTGGTCTCTCCCATGGATCCCTTGTAATCATGCAGATTTGGGAGCAAGGCAGCGGTCTATTCCTCAAAGAATGACATGGCAAGATCTCGGTGAGGGAATTCTCAGAGAAATTTCCATGAGCAGAGCTTCCTCCTGTAGTTTTTTCCACAGAGCATTCTACTCACTGCAGGTGGCACCCCCTCCTAGCCATTCTGGGGATGAGCGCTGTGTGTGGCCAATGCCCCTTCTTGCGGTTGCATTCCATCTCTTTCTCAGCCTGTGGCCCCTCTCTTGCTCCATGAACCAGTGTTTTCTTTGTGACGCAGCCCTCCAGCCAGGTCACAGTGTGGTCTCCCCTTCCGGGGTAAGGCATGTGTATCAAAGTTGCTGTTATGAGCAGTCTCAGGCAGTCCTCCCATTCACTGCCCCAGCTGCTACTCCCTCAGTGGCTGGTAAGGGAACCCAAGCCCACCCTCTACTCTGGGTTCCAGTTCTGGGACCCTCTAAATGGTAGCCAAGGTGTGGCTCCCTCCTGCACCTTGCTGCCTTTCCCTGAGCCTCTTCCTTATCTCCTGGCCCTCCCTCCTCCGAGTTTGCCAGTCTCTTCACTCCCTTCTCCTAGGGAGTAACTACAGACTAGCCTCCTCTGCTTCAAATTTCCTGTCTTTATATAAGCCCCACCTGTTCCCACACAGGTGAGTTTCCCCTAATTAGGGCTTTCCTCCCAGGTTTAATTCTCCCAGATTGCAGCCTAATTGGCTGATTGGGCCTACTTGGCCCAATTCCACTCTTGCAGGGCCAATGTGGGGAGTACATGACACCCCATCACACAGGGGATTTGTGGGGGAACATGGGCCCAGACTTTCCTCACTTCAGTATGACCTGACTCATTTATCCAGCCTCACCCTGTTATATGCTTTATCTCACATGCTCTAGACTCTATAATGCGCTTTTGGGGTGGGGGTGGGGGTTGGGGGTGGGGGAACAATACATAAGCTGAAAACGGGCAGGTCTGATCTCATCCCAGGCTGTGTGTGTGGAATCAGGCATACAAGGTGAGTCAAGAGAGAAAAAGAAGTTTGTGGAGTTACTAACAAAGAGTTCACTCTCGGAGATAACATGATATGACATGAGTGGTGGTCCAAACAGAGGCATCCAGTAACCAACATGTACACTATACTGGAAAAAATTAGCCCTGGGGAATGAAGTTTGCATTGCCAAACAACATCAGTATCCTGGACAAAAGTCTCCACTCACAAGTTTATTCTTTGATGACAACTCTGTTCTCTCTGGTTTGATCCCAACAAGAAATTTCTCCTTTCCTTTTCTGTTCTCCCCTCACCAGCAATGAAACAGACAGTGTATAATTTTCCTTTCTTTTATTTCCTCCAATTCATTGGACTTAGGCGTTCAACTTTACAAACTTTGTATGTGGAAACAGGTTGCCACTGGACTGACATCTTTGCATTCATTTGTGAAACCAAGTCAAACTTAGTGTGAGTATTTCTTCAAGGTTCAGTCAAAACCGGCAGGAAATCCTAATTTGGCCAGTGGGGTTATTTAATTATTTCAGGAGGTTTAGCCCAGGAGTTTGTTTCCTTGTATGAATGATTAGCTCACTGTTGCAGGTAGTGAATGCTCCATTGGCGATCTTTTACATTTAACTAACTATAGTCTATGCCTGTGCTAGCTGCAGAAGAAATGTAACAGGGGGTATCGCTATACTGCAATTAAACACCCAGGGCTGGCCTCTGCCAGCCGACTTGGGCTAAGGGGGTTAGGCTAATGTGCTGTTTAACTGTGGTGTAGACATTTGAGCTCAGGCTAGAACCCAGGCCCTAGGACCCTGCAAGGTGGGAGAGCTCCAGAGCTCAGGCTACAGCCCGAACGTGAACATCTATACTGCAATTAGAACAGCCCCTTAGCCTGAGTCAGATGTTCTGAGCCAGGTGCAGCTCTCTAATTGCCGTGCAGACATACCCAGGGTGATTTCCTGAGATGAAACCAAACCTGATTACGGGATGAGCCCCACCTGAGAGGAATCAGGTGATTCCAGTACAAAAAGAGCAGGAAACGGCAGTGAAAAGGGGTAGGGAAGTGTAGGAAATTGTAGCTATGTTTGTGGAGATCAAAAAGGCTCCTACAGGGCCTGGCGTCAGTAAGGGAAAAGTTCAAGAAGCAGGAGAGTGAGGAACACTCTCCAGGCAGGGAGACTTAGAAGAGACTGTCCAACTAGAGAGAAATTGCAAAGACTTAGCTGGAAAAGCCTGTGAAGACAGACATGCTCTAGTCAGGACGTGCTGGGAAGCAGAAAAACAGTTTTTTAAGGAAGTGGGGCTGTGCCCAGCTGAAACCGGAATGCAGACTGTGTGAGTTTGTGTTCTATTTTTGAAAGGCTTTGTGTTATTTTGGATTACTAGGAGAGAAAAACTGAATGGGGCTGGAGTCTAGAAGGCCAGTATGCATCTGAGGATGCAATGAATTAGACCCTAAGAGGGGTTTATTTGAACTACCTTTGAACTGAGTGAATTTTTAAAGGGACCTGAAAAGGAGGAGAACTGAGGCAGGCTGGAGTAGAGTGACCTCGAATCACAAGGAGGTGGTTAGGAGGTGGCTAATTGTTACTGGGAATAAGACTAAAGCACCAGACTTTTAAAAGGTTTTTAGGCATTGCTCTTCTCAGCATTACGGTGTGTAACTGTCTTAAGAGCCTTACTGAAGATTTAGGTTCCTTCATGGCTATGTCACTTTTGAAAATGAGACTTAGGACCCTAAGCCAATTAGGAGTTTAAGTGCTCAGTGGAGCAAAGTCTAAGTACCTTGAAAATCTGGACCTAAAATCCTTATGGAAATTGTTACTGGTTTTATACTTCAGTGGCAATTTCACATGTAGTTTCCAATGGCATCTGTATGAATTATGATTAGACAGATGCAAATCTCCATTGTTAGAGAACATCGGATTCCTCCAGCACTCTGTTAAAATGTGGGTGTATTAAAAGGAAGAGGAACAAGAAGCTTCTCTACTCCCATGACTAATTCAACTAGTATTTATATATATTTTCCAAGTGAAGTCAATTTTACCAACTGCACTAGAAGTGGGAGGGAGTCAGGAGGTCATCACACTAGAAGTGGTTGAAAATTTTCTAAAGGAAATTTTTTTTGCCCCCATCAGAAAATGCTATTTTGTTAAAACTAAAACTTTCCATGGAAATGTGACAATTTTGAAGAAATTTGATTTTTGGGAAAAAAAAAAAGTAGAAAGCATTTTGATAGTGCTGAAGTGTTTTGTGGTGACATTTCTGGAGTGGAAAATATTACAAAAATATTTTGAGTCAAAATCAAAATGAAACATTTTTATTTTGAGCAACTTGTTTTCATTGAGCCAAAAAGAAATCTTTGAAAAAGTTGTCTTAAGGAAGCCTTGAAGTTCTGATTTTTGTTGGGATTCACAATGAAAACAAATTTTAAGATTGCAGAATTTCCCCTGAAATGAAAATTCTGGTAGCCACACAGCTCAGCCCCAAACATAGATGTATCTTGCTGAGAAACTATAAAAGGAAGATGCTCCTCTGCTAAAAGGATTTTGCCACAGTTTATTCCCATCTGCTCCTTGCAATTTCCATGTAGCAGTGATACTTCTCCCTTGCATACTACCTCCTTGAAGAGCAGCTCGTGTACCTCCTGCTAATTCTTCATTTTGGGGTAGTGGGGGGATGGAAGAAGTGACAAGGCATGCTGCCTTCATGAAAATCCATTTTACATAGACACAGAATCCAATTGTGTGGAATGGCACAGGCATCTGATTTTAGCGACAGTAAGCCACAGTATGATAGATTAGGAATGTGAGGCTCCTAACAGCAGCTAAGAACTTTGTTTCTTGCCTCCACGCACTGCATGTATGAGTGTACTTAAGAGTAATCCTATGAACTATAGATAATCTTAGTACTTATATGCCCTCTATCAATTACCATAGTATCTTAGTGCCTCATACATTTTTAATATAGTTCTCCTCACCTCACACCTGTGAGGTAAAGAAGTTCTGTTATTTCCATGAGGAGATGAGGCAGAGAAAGGATAAGGGCCAGTTTTTTAAAGGTATTTAGGCACTTAAAGATTCCAGTAGGCTCCTAGTGGGGTTTATAAGGCACCTAGGTATCTAACTCCTGCTAGCCACTTTCCTGCATATTTAGGTGTTCAAATACCTCAAACTCTGGCCATAAGTGACTTAGCCAAGCTCACACAAGGAGCCTGTCACAGAGTAGGGGCTTGAACCTGGGGCTCCTAAATCCCATGTTAGTATCCTAACTACTGGACCATCCTTCCACTGATAGCTTATTTAGTCCCCTTAATGTTTAAAATTGAGTGTCTGACTAATAACTTACACCCCATTCTTTGTCACCAATCCCTGGCCCCATTGCAATAATCCCGATCACCGTGAGTATACATACGTGTATGTTTAAGAGGCAATTCTACACTGCAGAGATTAATTCTAGCCTTCCCAAAGGCAGAGTGAAGAATTTGGGATCCAGCACCCTGGTTTGGGCCCATCTTAAGTCTGTGCACATTGGACAATTTAAAAAATAAAATCATTCTTTAGGGGCAAATGTAAACACAGAGGCTTAATACCTAATTATCCTTCTTAAAAAATACTGTACAGAGAGGTCAGAAGTTCACAGGAAGCACAGCCTCGTGAGTGTAAACCAGCCAATAAAAGATTACACACTTGAAGAGAGAAAGACATGCAGGTCGATAGTAGCGCAGATCCCTCACAGCTGTCAGCAGGTTGTCTGTCTTTCATCAGCCTCCTCTTATTGTGATCTAAAAAGGAACATGAGAGTAGCATCTGCCTCTCAGAGCAAGTTCCTTGCTTGCTGCCTCAAAACGATTTCCCTCATGGGCAGCGCGTGAACTGCCAGCTGGGGGAGGCTAGTCCCCCAGCTACCCCCCTTCTGCCCAAGGCCCTGCCCCTTCTGTGCCCTCCCTTGCTAGAGCCCCACCCACTGCTGCCACTGGCCCCAGTCCCAGCCTAAAGCCCACAGCCACAGAGCGCCAGGAGGGTGAGGTGGTGCAGCCCGAGCTGGGGCCACCCCACAGGGAGACTGGAGCCGTGCCAAACAGGAAGCTGGGTGGGCCTAGGGATGGAGCATGGGCAGGGCCATGCCTGATTGCTGGGGCAGCACAGCCTCCCCCAACCTATGATACCTGCTGCCCATGATTTCCCTCTCTTTATGCTGGCATGTCTAGCATGCAGTTGGGGCTTTGAAGGCCTTTAAAGTGAAACAGTAGCAATGGGCACTTTGGGGCAGCACTGACAACAACAGGACACACCAGAGCAGTGACACTCAGACTGAGGCTCATGAGCTGCAAGTGGCTCTTTAATTTGTCTCTTGAAGCTCTTTGCAACGCATGATATTAAAACATTGTGTGATTTAATTATTGGCCAATCAGGATGCTGTTACTATGTTATTAACCAATTGTAGTTAATAATTATATAAATATTTCACCTGTCATACTGTTTAAATATGAATATATAATACTATAGTAAATGAAACAATGAATTCACACTGCTGTGGCTTTTTTGGGTAATGTTGGTTGCGAATTTGGCTCCTGAACCCCGGCGGTCTGATTATCACTACTCTAGAGCCTTCTCTGGCAGGCATAGCAGGAGGGCTAGCTCATAAATCTAGCAGAGAAATCCTGTGGATCACAGGATCCACAGCACCCCAGGCCATTCACCCACCTATCTCCTCCCTGGCCCAATAATGGGCACACATCTCCTTCAGGCACTGTGGTCCCCCACGGTAATTTCCATGTGCTGCAGGTATACCGAAAGCATCACGACTCGAACATCCCCATGTAAGAGAATGATGCTTTGAAGAGCACCCATCTCCTTGGCCTCCTGTGACCCTGACCTATGTCCTCCTGACCAATGCGCCCTTTACAGTATAACTACAGACTAGCTTCCATGTGACAAGAAAAGCCAGAGCTTCTCCCTGTGTGCGTACTAGGATCTGGCTCCTCTCCATGTGCAGTAGAAGAAGGGGGCACAGAGCATATCCCACAGAATTCTGAAGGCTCCACTTATGGACATGGGTACAAAACCCCAGTAATCAGTGCCAAACTCCAGTACAGTCTCTCTCTTCTGGGGGCTACACTGGTGTATAGTTATTCCAGTGCAAATCGCCTCAGTCAAGGCAAGCCTGACATGAGGTAGGTATTTTCCAGGTGCAGTGCAACTTCTTCGGGGAGAAAAGGAGGTCACACATCTGTGTCCTCACCCCCAAAGAGTCTCATTTGTAGAGAAAGCCTGAGTAGACAGTAACATGCTACAATAGTGCCAATTTCAGAGGCTTATTGAATTGTAAGTTTCAAACATAGTGGGAAAACTACTGTACATAGGTTTACTGCTGACTTTCGAGTAGTAAATTCTCTGCTTCCCACTGATGAGTTAGCTGACTTTTAGTGGTGGGTTTTAAATTCTAAAAAACAATTTTCTATTTAAGTCTTTACTTCTTATTGTTTGTATTACAGTAAGATCTACAGGCCCCAACTGAGATCAGATGCCTTGTCTGCTCTGTGCGGCACAAGCTCAGAGGCAGTCCTTGCTCTGAAGAGGTTATAATCTCAGCAAACAAGATATAGAGGGGGCAACAGAGGCCTATAGAAGAAGTGCATGTTAGTGGCAGAGTCAGGACTAGAACACAGGTATCCTGACTCCATTCCTAACCCCCTGTCCACTGCATCATGCTGCCTCCAAAGTGCACACATTGCTGACTTTTCATTGCTTTTTCCTTACTTGCGACTGACAAACGTGTCACAGAGTTTCAACGAGGCATTTCATCGTTATTACACTGGGCTAAGAACTCCAACATTCATAGTCCAGCAGGAATGTGAAAGTTCTCTCTTTGCCCCATGAATTCCCCAACAAGGGGAAGGCAACATTCTGTACACAAGAAATCCTACTAATCTTTGCCTTAGGCCTCTTTCTCAGTTATGCTGAAGTGATAAATCAGAGACCACTGTAGCAAAAAGGAGGTCTTTGAAAGTGTATGATACCACTCTCAAAAAGCAGTTTTATAATATTTAGTGATGGCTCAAATATTTCATTGCTCTGTCTAAATCCAGCACATCTGAAGTAACAAAAGAGGAAGTATTACACAGGAAATATATATTTAAGTGTTTTTGTTCTTGGCACAAAGTACCACCTGCACTTTTTATAATACATAAAATAAAATACATCTGTCATGTCTCGAATGAACATGAAATGAGCACTTGCAAAATTAAATACACCTGCTACAAACTATCTCCGTTTCAAATTTGAAGCTATATTTGCAGTAATCTTGCAATGGGACATGGAATTTACCAGTCTCTCAATAGGTGGATTTTAGTTTCTATACTGTCCCAGAGGTATCAATAGAATTTTAGTGTAGAGGGCTTGCACAAGGAATAGGTGAACTGATACAACTAAAATAAGAATAAAGCTGTGGTCTAGTTGATAGATCCATAGAAGAAAAGTGCTACATAAGAGCTCGGTATTATTAAATAGACACTGGACCAAGAGTCAGGAGACTTAGGTTCTAATAGTACTCCCAGCTCTGCTAATGAACTTCTGCATGACCATAGTCAAATTATTTCCTGTTTGTTTTGTCTGTGATATCTATTTAGATCGTACACTGTCTGAGGCACACTCTCTTTCTAGATGTTTGTACGGTGCCTAGCACAACTGGGCCCACCCAGTTTCAGCTAGGTCCTCAAGCTGCTTCTGTTACACAAATAAATATTAACAACCTCAACCATGAACCAAACTTTCTTTGAGGTATGAAAAAGTTCTTCTAAGGCTTTGTCGTTATGACACATCTCTGCACTTCCAGAGCTGAAACAGCAGCATCACGGTACTGAGAGAAAGTCTATTCATACGACAGGTTTCAGAGTAGCAGCCGTGTTAGTCTGTATCCGCAAAGAGAAAAGGAGTACTTGTGGCACCTTAAAGACTAACAAATTTGTTAGTCTCTAAGGTGCCACAAGTACTCCTTTTCTATTCATGTGGAATTTCTGGTCTGTCTTGAACCTGACCAGTTCCTGAAATCTCGCAGACTACCCTGTTCTTCTGAATCCTCTACCCTAATTTTGCCCAATTAGGCTGTAAGGGTAATTCAGATAAGATTCAGATACATAACAAGGATTTTGGGTGCATAGAAGCACTGAACACCCAAAGGTTTTGAGGTACTTAATATCCCTAAAAGGGAAAATGAGCTTAGGAAGGAATTTGGTAATGAAAACTTGTTTTTACTTGTTAGTGCATTGTGGATGTAAGTTGGGCAAAAGGAGGGCCAGGCAGTCAGCCGTTGACCAACGCAACAGTATGCTGTAGGTGAAGTGATCAGAGATCATCCAACAATAAACTGAACAAGGTAGTGGCAAACAAGCACCAGGCACTCAGTTAGCAAACAGGATAGTAGAGGAAAAAGCAGTACGGGTGGGTTCCATGAAGGGACTTGGGTGTTGTGATGCTGAGCATCTCAGTGCCTAATTTTTAAGTACCTAGAAAATCCAGCAACAATATGGATCCACAAAACTGAGTTAGATGCCTAGGCTCCCTATAAAATGCATGGGGAGAGATGGGCACCTAAGAATGCTATCCACAAAAGCCAGCATTTAGGTGGGGAGTTATCTAATCTAGCCAATGGGAGATGCTGATCAGAGGGGTGTATGCTAAGACCCACCCCTCTCTGCTATAAGGACTATCTTTGCTGAGTGGGCACCAGCTGCCTGGAATCAGATGACTTAAGTGCCTATGGCATTTCTTGCAGGAATAAGTTAGGTACCTGCCTCACTCCATAGGAGACTGCCAGAGAAGGAGGTTGTGCCCAGTGGTTAGGTAGTCATCTGGGATGTGGGATTCAGGTTCAATTGCCTGGTCTGCCTGAGGGAGAGCAAGGGCTCTCCCACCTCTCTGGAGAGTGCTCTAACCACTGACCTATGGGATATTCTGGTGTGGAGTTCACTCAGTCTCTCCTGTTGAAGCTGTTCCACTGTGGATAAATAACAAAAGAGTGGTTTGAGCAGGAAGACGGGATCCAGGGTCTCCCCACTTCCCTGATGGGTGCCCTATTCACTGAGCTACAAAATTATATTCTCTCTGCCAGCACTGAGCCAGAGACAGGAGTCAAGCCAGTGCCAACCCAGGAGTTAAAGCCAGAATCAGCAGAAAGGGTAGGCTGTAGAAGCAGGGACCTGAAAGAGATAGGGGTCTGGGATTCAGAAAATAGGAACAGGCTGGAAGGCAAAGCTAAGGAGTCAGGTAAGTAGGCAGGGTCCATAGTAGCAGCCAAACAGGGATTCTCCTAGTTGCTCAGGCAACCTTCTGTGCCTCTTTCCGGCTAAATAGTGCATCCCAGCCACACTGAGCACAGCCTGGGGACACATAGGCTTCAAGGCCCAAGATCCCTCACACAAAGGCAAGAGCAATAAGTAATACAACTTAATTAGTGCACTCTCTTGTGCAGTCGCGGAATTTTAAAGAAAAAAATCTTCAGCAAGTAGACAGAGCAAATCCACGAAAATGTCTGAGAAGTGTGTGTGTGGGTAGGGGGCGTACTGGTGCAGGGAGCAAAGGAACAACTGGTCCATAAGTTTATCACATCTGTCAATTACTTCTTCTCAGCTGAACTGTTGATAGCTGCACTATGACTCAGCATTTGCTTCCCTCTTCCCCTATTGTATCTCAAGTATGTTTTTAGTCTTTGGAAGGTACTGAAAGCTCTCTCCTGGGAACAGGAAAGCAGTGAGTGATATGGCCAATGAAACAGTACCTAAATGGTGCTTAGCAGTGAACACAGCTGACAATTGAATAAAGCTTAAACTTGTTATGGATTCCTTTCACTGGGGACACATGATGAATGTAATTCTGCATGAGGAAATCAAGTGTTGTAATATCTGTGGAATACATCTGCACCACAACATACTCATTTATTAAAACACACAAGATGCTGATTTCAGAACCTGCGCTGCCTACGATATATAACAAAACTCTGCCTAGGTTCGCTAACAGTGTCCTCAATAACTGGGGAGGTAAAGTGTAATCTGATGATCCATTAGGCCTCTCTAAGGTCACAGAGAAACGGAGTGAAATTGCTGTTGGCATGTTCTTTGTGAGGTCTTATTAGGAGTAATGTCAAATGGCATTGCAAATGATGTCCCATTAAGTAGTTCTGTGAACTTTTGTTCATTACCAAATAATTCCAGACATTCAGTTTGATTTCCAGGATAGTGGTAACCCTGACTAGCTAAAGACCTTGAGTTTTAAGTAAGCTGAAGAGAACCTCCTGCAACTCCTACTACTGGATCAAATAAGAATGGCTTAAAACACAGCATCATAAGGTTCTTCATCAGTGTGTCACCATGGTCACAATCAGACAGGTAACAGAGAATGGCTCTGTAAGTTCATTTCAATGCTGCTTGTGTTCTCTCCTAACATCACCCTTCTGGTATTGCAGCTCAAACCTGTGATTTGGTCAGGTTTATTTAATCCCATTTCTGTTTCATTCTGAATCACATTCCATCCTGGATGGCGTATTATGGACACTGAAGAGAATGAATGTGCACCTTGTGCAAGAGCTAAAAGGACTCTTATTTTCAGCATGTGTTGGCAAGATTTCAGAAGGACAAGACTTAACTTGCGAGTCTAGCAGCAGCTCTGCACAGCTAACGGCTGGTTTATCTAGAAATGCTTTTGTGTCTCATTGAAATAACCACTTATTGGATTTGAGACCATCATGTGCCTGGGCACTAAATGACACATAGGCTTACCAAGGGCAAGAGGTCAAGGTTTACCACACAGCATTACATAAACATTGCCATCTGAGTTACAATCTAGCCTTTAATAACTGTACGTGGAGCTCTGAACTTCTTAGAAACCATTCCCTGCTTTAAGCCCTCAACCTCTAATTATCGGAGGTTAAGATAAAACTTTCCTTTGGGGCAGGTGGTCCCATAAATGTTTACACTACAGGGTTTCTTCTCTCACAAGCTTGTGATATTGACCCTGTGGTAGGCAGGTTACTGGTCTCAGTGCACCGCTGGTCTGATCAAGTATGGCAGTTGCTATATTCTAACCAACTGTCTGTTTTTACAGAGTTCTTTCTGTTCCCTCCAGGAGCCTGGTTAGGTCTTCATTTCCCATGTATGCCTCATTACTATGCCCTGTATACTGTAAGCTCCCTGACTTCTGGAAAGCACTTAAGGCCTCTGTGCCCTGCCACATTACAATTTGGAGTTGACCTATTACATTTCCCCTATATATATTTTTAATGTGGTTTTACAAGTGTGATATTTAACCATTTGCATCATTTCTTTATTTAAGAAAACAGGAACAACCCCTCACTCTCAAAGCCTTAAACAAAAACTTGACCCTAAAGTGAAATCCTGTCCTCCTTGAACTCACTGGGAATTTTGCTATGGGCTTTAAGGGGGTGGGAATTCACCTTTTAGGTGAAACTTCTATCTCAGGTATGTATACATATTTTCCACTCACGAGTTACCCACAACTCACTCTACCAGAGCAGTTATGGAAGTTCAGTCTATGGGATAACTGCTTGCCAGTCCAAGAACAGTGAGATACAAACATGGTTGTGAAGAGCATTTAAGGCCAGATATTTGAAAGTGCTGAACACCTAAAGAAATAGCCACATCTTCAAGAGTGCTCGGCACCCAGCAAAAACCTATTGTTTTCAAAAGGGAGCTACTGAATGTTGGGCACTTTTGGCAAGCTGGCCCTTAGCACAGATGTCCAAGAGCACTGTGGCACCTTGATACATAATGGAGCACTCACTCAGATTCAGTTCTCAATACCAAAGTCATAAAATATGTCCATAAAGCATAGTTTAAACAACGTGCATACTGTCCTGCAATGTGCACTGAAAATAATACTTTGAGGATATAACAGCTGGTTCACAAAAGAACACAGGTATAGTTTCTCCAGAAGTTACTTACACAACCATCTCTTTGTTACAGAATGATTTGGCTTTCTTCACTTTTTACTTTTCACAACGTTTCAAAAGAAATTTTAAAAGAAATCAGAGAGAATACAAAAGGATACGTCATTTTCCGGACAAACAAATTAAGAGTACAGTATAAACCAGGTGTTTTAGGGGCAGGGGGAGGATTGGGAAGAAAAAAAAAAAAAGGTATGGATGTTTTCCTAAAGTAATAAACCATTCTAAATCCGCAGTCCATTGCAAATACTCCAGCTGCATGTAATTCTTATTCCATCCTGCCGTACAAACCCTGTTAGTTATTGCTGCTGGTTGTTAACTTTTTTTGTTACAACACCCTTTAAATCACCAACACACCATAATGCTGTAATAAACTGAGAAAATAGCATATGTTCTCAGTCACCTGCTAAACACATGGCATGGAGTGTAAATTCATTTATTTGATATTTTTATTGCTAAGGACCCTCTTACATTTAAATAATTAGATTCAAATCAATAGCCTCACTCTGAAACAGTTACTACTTGGAGAGAGGAGGGATCCCTTTTCAAAGGAAAAGTCTCTAATAAACAGCATGCAATTAGCCACAATATGCTACTAGGGATTGCTTAATTGAGGCTTCCACATGCCAGGTATATACCAGATACATACCTCCAAAAAGTCTAGCAAACAAGAATTAGGTACACATGTTATCAGTTATTTCCATTAAGGGTTGTAATGAAAGCAGGTGTTTTGCTTTGTTTTCTTCTTCTTCTCTCTTCCGCTCCAAACAGCTTTGTAAATTAAACTAAAAAACCCAAGACCCCTTTTTGCTACATGGCAAGGCCTAACCAATTGTTGTATGTTACAATTGTTAAAATACCTCTAAGCGTCAGCACCGCTCAGGCACTGAGACACTGGTAATTGACAGTATTTCTCTGACCTTAGTACTTGTGCAATCAAATTACTCTTTTGGGCCTAGAAACTGGGAGAGATTAATTATGGCAGCTTAGCTCTACATGTTCCAAAGACTGCTCATTGTGGGGAACTGTACGCTGGTGTATAATACCACTGGAGGAAATGGCCCTTTTCCCAAATCCAAATTATTTGCCAGCACTGAGCCAAAGTTTCTCCAATTCCTAGAAGTTGACTATTGGGGGTGATATTGCAAGCTTCAGGTCTTGTCTCTGCATTTCCTTGCTTTGGTTTTCTTTAATTACTTAGACATTTTAAGGCAGTTATATTTTGCCAATACCCAAATACCATATGAACTAAACTAGAAGGCCACAAAGACCCAATTTTAAGGGAGTTAGGTATCCTCCACTTAATGAAAGCACATAACTGGCGCATACATGTATGTGCTGAGGGTAGATTAAAACCTTTGCTTGGAATCCCAAAACTATTAATTTATGTGATTTTTATGGCAACTTTATCATTGGGTTCCTTGTAGTCCTTCAACACCAGTACAATATGAATTGCTAAAAAGAAAAATCAGCAGTTTCTACTGTATGCCATGTCAGGTGGAGTAAACAGAATAAAAGTATCTTACTTCAAAGCACTACTGAGTTGAGTTCAAATAGGTTTGTTCTCCACTAAGAAAGGGGAAGGGTCATTCAGGGGTTGGGGCACTAGCTTAGGACTTGGGAGACCCAGTTCCATTTCCTGCTCCACTACAGACCTTGGACAAGTCACTTAGACCTGATCCACACAGGCACTTTGGTACACATGGGTTTAGGTGCCTAGGTCCCACGTTTAGGCTCCACTGCAATCCACAAAGCTGCTGCCGAACACCATAGGGCCTAAATTCACTTGACACCTAAGTATTCAGGGTAAAAGTTCCCTAGGAGCCTATATTTCAGACTCTGGGCATGCACTCTGCTGTTTCCCTGTATGCCAGTGGTTCCCAAACTTGTTCCGCCGCTTGTGCAGGGAAAGGCCCTGGCGGGCTGGGCCGGTTTGTTTACCTGCCATGTCCACAGGTTCGGCAATCGCAGCTCCCACTGGCCGCGGTTCGCTGCTCCAGGCCAATGGGAGCTGCTGGAAGCGGCGGCCAGTACGTCCCTTGGCCTGGAGCAGCGAACCGCGGCCACTGGGAGCCGCGATCAGCTGAACCTGTGGACGCGGCAGGTAAACAAACTGGCCCGGCCGGCCAGGGGCTTTCCCTGCACAAGCAGCGGAACAAGTTTGGGAACCACTGCTGTAGGTGTCTATCTCCTGCCTAAGCCCCCGCACAGTTCACAAACCAGGGGAAGACAGATGCCTTAGTTCTGGGACCCTTTCCTCCCCACCCCCACCCGCAACCCTCCCAGGGTACTAGAGTCCAGCGCCAGCCTAAGCCCAGACATCTACACAACAGTGAAACAGCCCAAGTCAGCTGGCACAGGCCAGCCATGGATGTCTAGTTGCCCTGTAACATACACTTAGTGCACAGCAGGCTAGTAAGAGGCAGATTTACCCCCTGGTTTGCCATGCACTAACTATTTATATAGGCAAACCCAAAGTCTCTCTTTGCTTCAATTCCCCCATGGGTGAAGTGTGAATAAAACTTCCTTAGCTCACAGGGGTATTGTGACAATTAATACATTAAAGACTGTGTGCCTATTGCAATAACGGGAACATATAAGTACTTCAGATAGAATACCAAACCTTTTACACCACAGAAATAATCCAAAAGCCCTGCCTACATTAAAACCAAATTTATCTTTCTTCTCAATTATTTATATTACAGCAGTGCCTACAGGCCAGGGCCCCATTGTGCTTGGCACTGTACAAACAAAACAAATACAATCACAGCCCCAAACAGCTTACAAGCAAAGTGTAAGTCTACAGACTACAGGTGGATAATTGTGGTGTTTAGATGCTGCTTGTAATTATTAGAACTGGGAGCACTGGCTGTTGGGAGTCTGAAAAAAAAGGAGACAGGAAGGAGTGGGGGGGGGGGGAGTTGAGGAGGCTGAGTGAGAGCTACCAAAGGTGCAGCAGCAGCTTGGTAAAGAGGTTTCCACTTTAAGAATAAAGGCCTGTTGAAGTTTGTTAGTACCTTGCCTGGTTGTTACAACAGATAATAAAGACGGGGGGAGCACAAAGAGGGATGATACTGGTCAGCTTGCAAATGAGCAGTCACAGCAAGCCAATAGACTTGTAGGCAACACAAAGGAGTTTTAAGGCGTGATATGGAGGACAACAATGAGGTGGCTTTTTGGATATTTATTGGGAATTCTCCCATGCATAAAAAGAGTGGCATGAGAAGGCACTTCTGCCAGGGTCTGCTGCTATTTCTTATTATCCTTGGTCCAGATTCTGATACCCTTACTGAATAGCTATTTCTATGCAAATAGTCACAATGAAATCAACAGGACTACTTATGGAGTAAGGAGCTATTCCCCAAGAATACGGGTATCAGAAGCCAGTCCATTACTACTATAATTTAAAACTATTTGTATATTTAACTGACTTTATCCAGAGTCTATAAAAAAATAAGTACATAGGTAATAATGGGGGGAAATGTTGCAGTGCTCATACTGTATTTGTTGAGTACTGGAATACAAGACACTGAAGAGTTAGATATCTGGGATCTTTAAAACAAAGATGTATAGGATGCATTTTTTCTATTTAGCCCAAGTCCAGAATCTTGCCACTGATGCAAAGTAAGGATTGTGAATAGCAACCTCCAGTGATTTTTATCATTACAGATAATCAGCAGCACATCCTTATAAGTATACAAGCAACATGTAGCTATTAAGAGTCATTTCCTATAGCTTTATAAGGTAATAAGTCTTACCCAGCAGTAACCTGGCACAAAGGCACAATTTAAGGATATAGCATTAGTCCAGGTTTTTAGACTTAACACAGAATTTCCTGGCTTCTGGGGGTTTAAGGCTGATCCCAAATGCTACTTTAACATAATTTTGTGGAATTTAATTTCCTCTGATTATTTTTGTAGTGACTAAAGTACCACCTAAATACACAAAATGTATTAGACTTTTCCCATCTACATTATGACTGCAGCAACTTTGTACCCATTTATGATAAAAGACAGAAAAAGGAGAAAAACCTAGCCAGTAGGCCAAATGCAAAGAATTCCAGAACCCACAGGTAGTGGAAAATGTAGGGAAAAGGTGTCTTTATGCTAGCTATAAATATGGTCAAGGCTTAGTCATTTTCCAGCATCAAGGACTGACTACTATGGAATTGCCTGTTCCTAACTCCCTCGAACATCATTCTTAGGAAAATAACCAAATCATTCTAGAGGAATGAAATGGTGCTGATGAAAAAAGAGTAAGAGGCAGTCTCTGATGGGACCAAAGGCAGTTAAGACTTTCGAGATGCATGCCCTGAATTTAACCCAGAAGGAACTGGCCAGTGCAGTGCAGAGGTGTTATATTCTCTTACTAGCCTGCCCTACTCAAAATGTTGGTAGCTGCATCTGGCAATAACTCATGCTGCTGAAAGGGCTTAAGTATGAGTCCCTTATTTAGCACTTTCCAGTCAGCTGTAACAAGAGCTTTCAAGTTGCCCTTGACAAACATTATGACACGAAAGATGGTATGACCAGTGCCTATGGTCAAGAAACTCAGAATTGTGACCCAGTTCTCCACCTGAAATCCCTGAGCTACAGCATGTGGACAGCCATGGAAGAGGGAATGTAAAAACAAAGCCAAGCCTAAATTCAAAGAAAATCAAGAAGAAAAAGGGAAGCTTAAAACCAAAGCAAAGAAAAGACTATGAAGTTCATAGAGAGCCAGATGAACATGAAGCAAAATAACCATCTCTGCAGGTTTAGGTAGCTTACCCTGTCCTCCATTACAGTTTATAGTTAGGCATTGTTGGGCTTTTCAACATTAAGTATTTCTGAAGTTAAGTGGGCAGATGTACTGGAAAGCACTTAGAGGGATAATACCGTAGGTCTTGCTACCCCTGGAAATATAATGCTGACTATGTAACTTCTGGATGGTTAATAATAAAGCACCTACCTTTGTTACAACCACACATGCTTCTGTGCTCCTTATTCCTGCACCGTAACGCCAGGCACAGTATTCCTGCTTTTAATATTTCTTTGCTATTCGGAGCGACTTTAGGCTTGGACTCTGTGGGGAACATGGGAACAGCTCCCATCTGTGTTTCTATGGCACTGTCACATCCATGGCACTATTTTAATCTATTTGATTCAGGTTCTTATGCCAGACCCATCACCGTAGCATATGAGTGCCTTCCAGTAGTGCATTAAGCAATGCGGCTAACTTCTGTCACGTATTTGTTCTCTCACCCTGACTCCAGAGAGAAGGGTGTGCAGTGGAATGTCTTGTTTTGAAAATATATATTATAGGTAGGGCTGGAAATGCCATTTATTATTAAGGTTACCTGACACTTCCCATTAGAAGGCCCTATTTTCAGCTGCTTAAAACTTTGCCAAATGTTAACTATTTAAGCTGATTTTTTCCATAACTAGGTGTCTGCCTCAGACTGATTTTTAGGTGGGAGGAGATTTCAGCCAGAATGGTTCAGCGGGTTCAAAGGATGTGGCTAGGAAAAAATAAGTTTTGCCCATTTAAATAAAATCTGATGGCCTTTACTTTTAAATGCTCAAATGCTCTAGCAGGGACTTTAAATTTGGCGGGGGGGGGTTGTCTCCCTTTTGTCTTCCCCTTGAAAACTTGGCCAGAAGGGACTATTCTGTAATCTCGTCTGATCTCCTGCATGTCATAGGCCATTAAATTTCAACCAGTCACCCCTGTAATTGAACCCAGTAACTTGTTTGACTAAAGGATATCTTCCAGAAAGGCATCCAGTCTTGATGTCTATATTTGGCCAAGTTATAAGTCTTGGGGAAAAGTGAGTGAGAATTCACACTTCACACATGCTCAGTACTTGCAAACTCAGTTTAGGGCCACAGCCTGGCGAGCGCCCTCTAAAGGAAGAGAGCCTTAACCCAACTTTGGAATGATTCATTTGTGTTAATTCCCCTTTATTCTGTTCATAGTCAGCCCCTTCCAGAATTGCCAATCTGGGGCCCAGTCAGAAGGCTGACCGTCTTAGGCAGCGGCCTAACTACAATGGTACAAATAGTACAGTCACACCAGTGCCCACAAGGTTATGGGGGCCTAACCAGACAGAGTTGCACTCCAGCACTTCACCGGACACCTGGGGATGCAACACCGCTCCCTCAAACTTGGCCCCCTCGCCCCCCAAACACTTTCAGGGGGGTGGCTGGGCCAAACCTGAGTGGTGCTGCAACACCATGTGCCAACGTTCAATGACATTCACTCAAATTTTGGCTGGCCACCCCCTTGTCATGTCAGCCAAAAATGGAAGATGCATATTTGGCTGCTGTCTCTAAGAACAGCCATGAATCCAGTAGGACCAGAAGACAGCTAGCTACCTTGACAATTGGCGGGCAGATGTCTTCAACAGGAAGAGGAACTATCTACTCTGGTCTCTAGGTCTTGTGAAGAGTGTGTTACACTAATCCATTAATGTGACAACAGTGTGGATAGTTATAGCAAAGTCCTCCCCTGTAAAAAAAGGTTGCAATCTTCAAGCCAAACTCAAAGTGTTCTTAGCCACATCTGCTACCTGGGAATCCAGAACCAGTTGATGAAATAAGATACACACTCAGAAAACCTGCATCACTAATGGTGGGTTAGCTCCCTCAGTCAGTGGAGATGAACTCCATGCACTCACTCTCTCGCTCGTGCACGTGTTTTCCTTTAACCTTTCCCATTTTTTCCTTTTTTTTAAATTCATTGCTGTTTAATAAATTGCATTTGCTTTGAACTGTATGTAATGATCAGTGGGTCAGGGAAGCATCCGGTGCAGAGAGAGCATCCCAGAGTGCCCTAAGTGACCACGACAAGCTTGGGGGTCAAGCCCCGCAGGAATCCTGAGCCCAGCCTTGTTGGGGTTACGAGGACTCTGCTTAGGGTGACCAGATGTCCTGATTTTATAGGGACAGTCCCGATATCCGGGGCTTTGTCTTATATGGGTGCCTAATACTTCGCATCCCCTGTCCTGATTTTTTACACTTGCTGTCTGGTCACCCTAACTCTGCCACACAGGAGAGTGGAAGGGGAACCCTTGAGGTCAGGCAGGCCTCTGGGTAAAGAAAGTGGGAGCAAGGACTCAGACTTAGTGTATAAGCCAGGAAAGTTCCCCACAACAACAGGACCACTTCCCCACTTATACTCTCAAAGAACTTTTCAGAAAATTCATCTGTGACTTTTTTTACTCTTCAGGCACTTGCACCCTCTGCTGTTGCTCATTTTTATTTGAGTGCTGTAGCTGTTCTCCTGTGGCCACCATTGCTCACATGTATAGGACCTCGCTTGCTTTTATTATTGGTTGACAAACTTTCCAGAGAAGGTCACCACAAGATGAGATGATGAATGTCAAGCCATGAAATACCTTCCGTGTCCCAACTTTTTTTGTTCTGGGCTTTTTTGCCATGCTTAGATACTACAGATGCTATATAAAGCCTAAGATAGACTGTTGAAGTTGCATTTTCCTGTAAGTCTTCTCTTTCCTCATACCTTCTGAGGCTGCTTTTGCTTCTAAGTTGGCCTTGCCCTCCAAGACCTTAATATGCTCATGCAAAAATCTGTAGCTTAGGAAAGAACTCAATCACAGAAATGTTAAACTTGGAAGGGACACACTACAGATTATTATTTTCAGTAAGATTCCCATAGATCTATTATGTCGAGATCACCAACAGCGTGCTTGGCAAGCAGAGACTTAATTTCTAGGTTTTAAAAAAAATAATTCAAATGATACTTCCAGTTTGCTGAGATACTCAAGTACTGAACTTAGTTATGACTTCAGTATAACTCAGCTGTTCAGTACAGCCACGTTGGAGGATTCAATTTTCTTGCAGATAGACTGAATTCTTGTTATAGCACAAAACAAACATTTCCCTTGTAGGCCAAACTCATTCTTCACAGTGATGAATGACTCACTGAGAAATCATTTTTGACAATAGCCACAGCCAATTTTAAACTGTGTTTATCTAGGGGAAGAAGGCTTTGTTTGGTTGGTTTTTAAGTGTTATAGATTAGAGTCAGAATGAGTATTAACATCTTAGGTGTGGTAGAACAGAAGTGAACTGTTGCATATACATCAGTGCTGAAAGATCTCGCTCCATTTCCCATTACAACTGGTAGGGCTAACTTGGGGCACTCGGACATGGTGGTGTAGAGATCTCTGTTACTAGGGAGAAGAAAGCGTGCTCTTTCTAGTTCACCTTCTAAGGTGAACTCAGCATCAGGTCAGGCAAAATAGAAAAAGGAATGCCCCCACCTCATTACAGAGCTCTTAGTTATTGGAGCATTTGAAACAGAATGACACACATGAAACAGACCCTTATTCTGACAGGAGAACTCTGTAGATTGACCTTAAGGGCTGGTGTACACAGTGGGGTAATGTGCTCAATGTGGATGTGATTTTGAAAGCATACTAACCTTTTGCACATTAATTGGTCTGTGTAGCCCCTGCTGGTGCATTTGAACTTTTTGAAACAGTACTATGTTAAAGCACACTAGGGAGCACTGAGTGCACACCGGTAAGGTCTATGTGGACCAATTAATGTGAAACACATTAGTATACTTTAATAATCTCAGCCCTGTAAAGCACATTACATCACCATGCAGACAAGCCCTTACCGGCTAACAATTTCAGGATGAGGGACAAAGTTTGTCTCAGAGTGAGAAATCCTATGCTATAGGAAGTAGAAACAGCTTCATGTACACACTTAGAACTTGAAAGGATAGTTTAGATTTGGTTCTTTTTTTAAGGAAAAAGTATCCTTCCAGGCTGATGTTTTGTGTGTCAAGTTTCAGCTCTGCAACTTAACTCCATAAAATATAGGGTCTGTGCCCCTAGAGGTGACTCCCCTCCAGATCCTGGAATGGAACCAAATATTTCTGAGTCTCACTATTCCTGTACTGTCAGCGAATATCTATGAAACCAACTGACAAAGCCTGTGCCTTATTCCTCCCCCACTCCCTACCCATAGTTCTGTTCCACACACACAGTGACAACCTACTATTGCTATTAGTAGCTTAGTTCCAGTGGCACAGGTCTGCAATGGAGAAAAAGGTTCCAAACCTTGCTCATGATTAAGAATATGATTTTGACACAGAAGTCATGGATTCCATGATTTTAATGGATCTCTGGGACTTTGGCTTCAGCCCCACTGCAGCAGAGGGGCTGAAGCGGTGGTCAGCCCCCACCCCGGGCTGGAGCAATAGCGCTGGAGCAGCGGTCACCTCCCCCAAGAGTAGTGGGGCTGGAGCAGCTCTCAGCTGCCCACCCCTACTGCGGGGCTTGGGCAGTCAGTCCCCCCACTACGAACAGGTCACGGGCTTCCGTGAATTTTTGTTTATCGCCCATGACCTGTCCGTGACTTTGATGAAAAATTCCCATGACAGAATCTTAACCTTACTCATGATCCATGATATCAGTATGGCACCACATGATGGATTTTGTGGTGTTTCAGTTTGCTCTTTTAAAAATCTAGGAAACTACATGCAAAGCAACTATGTTAAAAGACCATTATTAAAAGTTGCAAAGTCAAAAGCTAGGAAATGCCAGAATTAAACTGGCCTGCGCAACCTTAATTCAACCTCTTCATGCCTATCCATTTTGATACAGTCTTTCATTACATGATCACATAGTGTTTTTGTTTTTCCCTACAGGAACCCTGCCTTATTCTGTGCACAGAATAGATGGTGTTCAATTTATGAGCAGCTATTCAATATTTTGTATTCTCATTGTTCAATGTGTGGCCCCCAGGCCTTAATTACTGCACACTATACAAACTCTTCTCTGAAGACAAAATTATTCGTCTTCTTGTGGGCTTTTATTTTTATTACGCTCATCATCATAGTATCTGAGTGCTTCAGAAACTTTAGTTCATTTTCACAACAGCCCTGTGAAGTAAAGGGCGTTATCTCTATTTTACAGATGGTAAACTGAGGCACAGAGATTAAAGTCAGAAGTGTCCACTACTTTTGGTGGCCCAGTCTGACACACCTAGGACCAGAGCTGGTTGGGAATTTTCTGACAAGAGAATTCTATTGAAAAATGCTGTTTTGTCAAACCTGAAATGTTTCATGGAAACATCTCTGCTTTGTCGGACTTTCAACAAATGACAGGCAGGGCTCTGATAGAAGCCTGCCTAGTTTCCTGGCAGGCTGCTGGGGAGCTAGGTTTCGAAGGCCAGGGCTTCCAGCTCCCTGTCTGGGAGCCCAGAGCAGGAAAGACCTGTGTGCTTTGTCTCTAACGGGCTCAGTTCCCAGTTTCACAGCAGGGAACATAGCAGCTCTGTGGATCCCAGCTCAAACCAGGGCTCTCAGGATAGCTACTCTGCAGATGAGGCAGCCTGGGGCGTCTCCCTTGGCTCTTCTGTTTTATTTTGGAAAAGCTGAACAAAAGAGGCTTGATTTTTCTAAAACAATTGGGGAAGGATTTCCTTTTGGTGGAAAATTTTGAAATTTCCAGTTTTTGTTAAAAAAATAGAATGAATTTTTTGTTTGAAATTCTGGAATATACAGTGGAATGGAAATTCCAAGTTTTGACCAGTTCTGCCTAGGACTAGTTCTGTCCAGCCCTGCAGCAGGACTGGGGTCCCGCAGGTCCCGCTGAAATAATAGCGGGAGTGGGTAAAATGTACTTTGTTGCAGGTGGGATTGGGTGGGCAAAAAAAAACAATCAAAAAACAGACTGCAGTAATTTGCGGGAAAACACTAAATCTCTGTCTGTCAGACATTTCTGAAATTCTATGTAAAGCACGTTTTTCTTTTTTTAAATAAATGTTTTAATACTTACATTTAAGTGAGGGAGAGAAAGATTTGAGGTCTATTATAACAGGAGTTAAATTTTTTTTACATGGTTTAAGCAAGATTTGTTTTATTCTTTTAGTAGTAAAAATTGCCTGAATCTGTTTTTATATATATATATATATAAATATATTTATATATATATATTAACCAACCTTTTTTTCTTTTAGTAGCATGGGGGAATCTGTCTCTCTTGTTGGATTTGCGGAATCTAAACTTTTTGCAGCTGGGAGCAGAATAAAGTGCAGGGGCGGGAGGGAGGGTGAGTCAGAATTGTGGGGTGGGACAGGAGCAGGATTAAAAATAGTACTGCACAGGGCTCTACCTAGGATCTGATTTTTAAACCTACTTAGCATTATCTAGCACTTTAAATGTTCAGAGGACAACCCCTGACTGACTTCAGCTGCAGCAACGAGTGCTGAGCACTTCTTCAAATCAGACCCCACGCTCTCAAGTTGGACACCCAGGAAATGAGGCGCACACGAGTGAAAAGCTTTGTTTGAGAGACTTGCTCAGAATCACATGGGAACTTTGTGGCACTCCAGGAAAAAATCAAATTTTTCAAGGCAGCGTTCAACTGCTATAACCATCATGCCATCCTTTTTCTTCCTGCAAACCCCTCCCTCATTCACTACACCCCTTCCATTTCTAGCTGCGGTCCTGTGGAAAAAATTGTTTGGGATTATGTAATTAAGAACTGTATCATAATGTGTATGCACTAGGAGGCTAAATTAAGGTTACACAGGTAAACCTTAATTTGGTATTTTCTGTTTTGAGTGCTTGACTTTGTATCCTTAAAAATGTTTTAATGTAGTTTTTCTGTGTGTAATAGACATAGCATACATCTATTTATATACATAATTTATATAGGCACTTATATTTCATTTTCCGGTTTTTATTTTTAACAGTATACTATTTCAGTGGTGATTCAATAATTTAACGGTATGATATACAACTAACCTATGGAACTGCACTCATCTGCCCACTATACCTCCTCCCCCCCACCATGGGTCTGTCTTAATGCCTCTCTTTATCTGCTACCCATGCTTCTAGTACCTTTCTTTCCTCATTAAAAAAAACACTCTTGCAAACCCAAGTTTTCCATGAAGCATCCCTGCGATGATCAGTAGACCCTCTGTTTCTCGTCATTATGTTGTACCCCTTCATACCTTTAAACAGCTCCTGTGGGGCAGAGCACTCTCTTGACCAAACTGTGTGTACTGGAGCGTGCCGTGGACATTTATAGTACGATATGAACAGTCATTTTATTATTATTTACAGCAGACAAGGACTTTGTAAATACTCTGATATAAATCAATAATGGGCCACATCTCGAGAGAGGCTGAGCACCTTGAACTCTAGGGGATTTAGTGACAGTTACAGGGGGCTGGCAGGACAATACAGATGGACCCTACATTTACAAATCTATGCATTGCTGTAGAAGTATTAAACTGGTTTCTGTAATGCCAGAGCATATGGAATTTAGACAAGAGATTTGATGTTTATATGACTCTTTACCTATTTGGTCTAGCACAGGGCCCGGAAGTCAATCAATAATATTCTGGCACTGTTTCCTAAGTGGAGAACATCCAAAGTTCATCTTGTGGGAGTTCATTACTGAGTTTGTGAAAAAAAAGAACTCCTGGGACATAGGGAAAGCGAATACATGTGTGTGTAAGGCCATGATATTAGATTTCTAAAAATATTCAGTGATCAAGTTCTGACTAGAATATGCAAGCCCTTATTTTATCATCTGCATTCACAGCCTTGTCATGGGTGCTCATACAGCTAAATGGGCAAGGACAGCCTTTCTGTAGGAGTGTTGTGGTTAAATTGGGTTTGGGGTTAAATTGTTTGAACTCCTTGTTTTCACATTATTTTTATTTGTCAGAAGAGTAGGTAGAAAGACAGTAAAACTGGCTTGAAAAAGATGCTACTGACTCATAAGGATGGGAAATATCCAGCCTTAAGAAGGCAGTCTGGATTTATGCTAGCTGATTCATATTTGCCTACACAGGGGTCCTATGACAGGGAGATTCTGCCATGAGCTATAAACTGCAGGGAACAACAATAAAAACAAAGTGAGATATTAACTTCAGAACTGTGGCAGGAGTTTGACAGAATGATGTTCCCATGAAATATTTTTAGAGTAATGGTTTGCAAAAAAGAATACTTTCACTGGGTTTATAGAAACATATAAAATACAGCTGAAGATCCAATTGCCCAATTAAAGCTTCAAGTGAAATAAATGGACGAAACAGTTGAAACATATGCAAGGTAACTGAAGGGGTAAGGAGTAAGAAATCAGCAGTTGAGAAGGTACGCATACAGAACTGCTTTTCCTTTTCACACAGAGGTCAGGTCAAATTCTCCTCTCCCCAACACCCATGCAACCGCAGTGAATTCAATGGGACTAAACAGGTGTAACAGGACGGAATTTGGTCCATTACTTTAATAGAGGGAGTTAGTTGTCTGTACACTCTTGAATCCTTCTGCAGAATAAGTGTTTGGCAGACCTTTCCTGGACCACACACCAAAACTCTGTAGTAATATGCTTCATTAAAACATATTACCATTAATGGAGCCCTGACTTTTAGAGGTGGCCGCAGATATTTTCTTTTTCTCTTGAATTTGTGGCTAGTGTGTTTGTCAGCCATTTTTGTTAACGGAACAAGAGAGGCAAAGAATATTAAGAACAGGGAGGAAAGTTATTTAAAAGTTCAGATATCAAAAAGATTGGGTTTGACTGTTTCAGCTGAAGGTTCCAGTTGGATTCAATTAAATAAGAACAAATTCACCATTTCTTTAGGAGACAATCCATCAAGAAAATGCTTCCAAATGGTGGGAACAATGAAAATGATTGACTTTGGTGAAATTACAGAAAGAATAAATTTGTCAATGTGTTTTAAAAAAAAATCATTCATTTCACATTACTAACTTTGTAGAAAGACAACTGTTTTAACTATAGTTCTGCTCTGAAAAGTGACTATAATGGAACTATAGAGTTCCACACTGAGACTCAATCACCATATCAGCTCTGTACATTTTTCTCCGAAAATGGTTTTTTTTAAACTATCATTCCTGACAATACCCCCATTGATCAAGCAAAGACCAAGCACATCATCACTAGTAATAAAGATTATTCAGGTCAAATTCTGCCCTGAATTACATCAGTGCAAAAACCATTTCAGACTAATTTTGCCCTGACTTTGTTACAACTGAGGACCACATTTGACTCATGGTCATTGGAATTTAGATCCACATTCTGCTCTCCTTTATACCAGTGCAAATCTAGTTAACAGCTCTGTGGAGGATTTGCGAGCCAGAAGAGAATTCATAAGTGTGTTAGCTCTGCAGTGCTAAAAGAAGACCTGACTGTCACCCTTTTGGTGCACAGACTTTACTCCAGGATATTAGTAAGGTTCTGCATGCTGCAAAATTAGGCCCAAAACAGTAAAAATTTATTTTCCCACTACAATAAGTAGCTATGACTGAACAAGCACAGAGGAGCATCTGTCATACACAGTCCTATTTCAGAGTGGTAGCCGTGTTAGTCTGTATCAGCAAAAAAAAAAACCCAAGAAAAAACCAGGAGTATTTGTGGCACCTTAGAGATGAACAAATTTATTTGGGCATAAGCTTTTGTGAGCTAAAACCCACTTCATCGGATGCATGCAGTGGAAAATACAGTAGGAAGATATATACCCACAGAGAACATGAAAAAATGGGTGTTGCCATACCAACTGTAACGAGACCAATCAATTAAGGTGGGCTATTATCAGCAGGAGAAAAAAAAACCCTTTTGTAGTGTTAATCAGGATGATCCATTTCAGACAGTTGACAAAAAGGTGTGAGTAACGGTAGGGGGAAAAAATTAGCATGGGGAAATAGTTTTTACTTTGTGTAATGACCCATCCGCTCCCAGTCTTTATTCAAGCCTAATTTAATGGTGTCCAGTTTGCAAATTAATTCCAATTCTGCAGTTTCTCGTTGGAGTCTGTTTTTGAAGTTTTTTTTGTTGGAGAATTGCAACTTTTAGGTCTGAAATTGAGTGATCAGGGAGGTTGAAGTGTTCTCCGACTGGTTTTTTAATGCTATAATTCTTGATGTCTGATCTATGTCCATTTATTCTTTTGCGTAGAGATTGTCTGGTTTGGCCAATGTACATGGCAGAGGGACATTGTTGGCACATGATGACATATATTACATTGGTAGATGTGCAGGTGAACGAGCCCCGTATGGTGTGACTGATGTGATTAGGTCCTATGATGGTGTCCCTTGAATAGATATGTGGACAGAGTTGGCAACGGGCTTTGTTGCCAGGATAGGTTCCTGGGTTAGTGTTTTTGTTGAGTGGTGTGTGTGGTTGCTGGTGAGTATTTGCTTCAGGTTGGGGGGATGTCTGTAAGCGAGGACTGGGCTGTTGTAGATCCTTGATGATGTGCTGGAGAAGTTTTAGTTGGGAGCTGAAGGTGAAGTCACCTACTCCAGGACAGGCCCAACAAAGAAAGTAACAGAACGCCACTAGCCGTCACCTTCAGCCCCCAACTAAAACCTCTCCAGTGCAACATCAAGGATCTACAACCTATCCTGAAGGACGACCCCTCACGCTCACCAATCTTGGGAGACAGGCACGCGCGCGCACACACACACAGAGTGTAAGTTTTAAACAAACAATTTAATACTGTACACAGTGAAGATGATTGTGAAGCTTGGTTGAGGTGGTGGAGTCAGAGGGTCGGCTATTTCCCAGGCAATGCCTTACTGCTAAATGATGAACAAGCAATTGGCTGAGCCCTCAAGGGTTAACTCGTTGTTAATATAGCCTCACACTCTACAGTGGAGGAAGGGGAGACAGCATGGCAGACAGAGACACACACCCTGTGTGTGAGAGAGAGAGATGCGCATTTCCCCTTTAAGTATACTGACACCACTCTTAAGTACACTACCTTGTTAAGTTAACCAGCAAGCTGAGATGCAGCAGCTGCTGCCAGGAAGCTCCCTCCATCCTGAGCCCTGTCGTGTGTCCCCCGCTACTCTATGGAGATGGGGTAAGCAGGGTGCAGGAGGGACGGGGACACCCTGACATTACCCCTCTCCCTCCCCCCTCCAGCAAGCAGGAGGCTCCTGGGAGCAGCTCCAAGGCAGAGGGCAGGAGCAGCACATGGCAGTGGGGGGAGGGACAGCTGAACTGCCAGCAATTGATAGCCTGCTGGGCTGCTGCTGCACAGGGAACTTAGGGGAGCGGGGAGCTGATATGGGGGCTGCGGGTCCACCCTGGTTCCAAGCCCCCACCAGCTAGCTGCAATGGGCTGCTCGTCCTGCAGGCAGTGGACAAAGCAGGCGGCTGCCAAACGACATTATAAGGGAGCATTGCGCAACTTTAAACGAGCATGTTCTCTAATAGATCAGCGACATGACAACGTTAACTGGGACGACTTTAATTGAGGAGTTACTGTAATTTGCAAACTGAACACCATTAAATTAGGCTTGAATAAAGACTGGGAGTGGATGGGTCATTACACAAAGTAAAAACTATTTCCCCATGCTAATGTTTCCCCCTACTGTTACTCACACCTTCTTGTCAACTGTTGGAAATGGGCCATCCTGATTATCACTACAAAAGGTTTTTTTTCCTCCTGCTTATAGCCCACCTTAATTGATTGGTCTCGTTACAGTTGGTATAGCAACACCCATTTATTCATGTTCTCTCTGTGTGTATATATGTATATACATCTTCCTACTGTATTTTCCACTGCATGCATCCTATGAAGTGGGTTTTAGCCCATGAAAGCTTATGCCCAAATAAATCTGTTAGTCTCTAAGATGCCACAAGTACTCCTCGGTTTTTTAATCCTATTTCAGAGCAGCATTGTCCTTTAAACTAGAGAATAGGTCCTAGCCACAAAATCTGGCTACAGATCAGGACTGAAACTTCCCACCACACTTGGGATTGTTTAGAGCCAGGGTTTTGTTTCAGGCCTCTAGATAAGGTATTATCTTGTTTACTTTCATCACACCAGATGTCACCAAAGCAATTTTGCTGTTCACTGGATAACAAGAAAGATTTGCGGTATAAACCTGCACAGACAAAACATTTGAAGAACTGTTTCAAAAACAGATATGGATCAATAGTAGCGGAGTTCACTGTAATGGCAATATCTTTATCCCGTTAAGGAAAGAACACACTGTCAAAGGCAAGGTAGTTTTTTGTCAGAGGAAAAAAAACACCTGCAGAGTTTAAGACTTAGTGTTCATACTGTTTGCAAGGAATTAATATTTAGACCTCTATTTCTTCCCTTTAACCTAGTTGCCAGGTAATAGATGCCTGTGACACACTGATCTTAAAGGATCTAGATGTAAGAAATAATAATATTCACTATACACATGTGCAAACAATCCTTCCTCCTTCACCCCTGCTTCAGGAAGACAGGCTGGGGAACTGATAAAGTCTAATAATCTAATGCCTAAAATGGGCATCATCAAGCTTAAAGTGGGCTTAAATCCTCACCACCACTAATTTTAACATGTTCCCTGATAGGGAAAAATACCATCAAAGCCTCTTTTCCATTTTCATCGAAAGAGCAAGGGTATCCTGTGTCAGCACAAAGACAAAAGGCCGGTTAGTTTTGCATAAACAATGGCCACCTGTCCTGCCATTCTTTCCAACACCTCTTGAACAGTGAATGATAGGAATTGCCTGTTAGAGGACATTCCTATGTGGTTGGTCCTGCTGGGTGATTACATTAGAAGACTGCTCCTGCTCCCTAGCAAAAAGAACATTCAGAAACCAATCAGGGTTTGCAGGGGAAAACCTGGCTCCAGCGTTATTCTTTTGGTATTTGATTGTATGAGTTCAGCCTTCAGGATTAACAATTTAGGACTGTCATAAATAGAAAGGGAAGGGTAAACCCCTTTAAAATCCCTCCTGGCCAGAGGAAATCTCCTCTCACCTGTAAAGGGTTAAGAAGCTAAAGGTAACCTCGCTGGCACCTGACCAAAATGACCAATGAGGAGACAAGATAATTTCAAAAGCTGGGAGGAGGGAGAGAAACAAAGGGTATGTGTGTCTGTCTATATTTTGTCTTTGCCGGGGATAGACCAGGAATAAAGCCTTAGAACTTTTAGTAAGTAATCTAGCTAGGTACGTGTTAGATTATGATTTCTTTAAATGGCTGAGAAAAGAATTGTGCTGAATAGAATAACTATTTCTGTCTGTGTATCTTTTTTGTAACTTAAGGTTTTTGCCTAGAGGGGTTCTCTATGTTTTGAATCTAATTACCCTGTAAAGTATTTACCATCCTGATTTTACAGGGGGGATTTTTTTTTATTTCTATTTACTTCTATTTCTATTAAAAGTCTTCTTGTAAGAAAACTGAACGCTTTTTCATTGTTCTCAGATCCAAGGGTTTGGGTCTGTGGTCACCTATGCAAATTGGTGAGGCTTTTTATCCAACATTTCCCTGGAAAGGGGGGGGTGCAAGTGTTGGGAGGATTGTTCATTGTTTTTAAGATCCAAGGGTCTGGGTCTGTAGTCACCTAGGCAAATTGGTGAGGCTTTTTTTACCAAACCTTGTCCAGGAAGTGGGGTGCAAGGTTTTGGGAAGTATTTTGGGGGGAAAGACGTGTCCAAACAGCTCTTCCCCAGTAACCAGTATTTGTTTGGTGGTGGTAGCAGCCAATCCAAGGACAAAGGGTGGAATATTTTGTACCTTGGGGAAGTTTTGACCTAAGCTGGTAAAGATAAGCTTAGGAGGTTTTTTTCATGCAGGTCCCCACATCTGTACCCTAGAGTTCAGAGTGGGGGAGGAACCTTGACATGGTGGCATAGTGGTGGGATTAACCTGAAATCATTTTGAGATCCAGTTGAGATTTTGTTGAACTAGAAATACAGATTTTTAAAAAGGAAGTCCAGAAGCAGCTGAAACTGAAAGCAGCTTGTTTTTTTCTCTGCTTTGTGGCCAAGCAGAGACAAAAGGGGATTATCTTTGTGAATTGCAGGTTTTCTTTGCCTGGAGGCAGGGTACTTAACTCCTGCAGGGAAATTCACAGTCTTCCAACCCAGAGTTTTTTTTTCCCTAAAAGTAAATAGAAGGGGGGGTGTTCTACCCATTTGCCTGGAGACAAAAGGGGCAGGGTTTTTTTTTTTTTTTGGATTTTGATTTTTTACAAGGAGCACAAGTTTAAAAAGGAAACTTGGTTTTTCTTTGGGCTGGGTAAACAGGTTTCAAAGTAGCTGGAAGTTTTTGCTTTGATTTGGGCCCAGAGCAGAGACAAGGGAATTGTCTTTTTTTTTTTTTTTAGGCTGACAATCACTATCAGAGAATAGGTATTCTATTCCAGCACAGCAAAATTTTACAGCCAAGTTTTGTTTGTTTATTTCTAAACCTCGGGTGTAAAGTTAGTTAAAAACAGAGAGTTTAGGATGACAGAATCCACGGCACAACAAAAGATGGAATTAGCCAGATTTCAGGCTGAGGAAAAACAAAAGGAACATGAAAGACAGATAGAACTCATGCGGCTGGAGAAGGAGGTACAGGAGGCTGCCCACAGGAGGGAAATGGAGGCAAGAAAGCATGAGGAGGAGGAGAAGGAAAAAGCAAGGAAGCATGAGGAGGAGGAGAAGGAAAAAGAGAGGAAGCATGCACTGGAGATGGAGAAGGTAAAGGCTCAGCAGAATATACCAACAAACCCTAGCAATCCTTCTCCAGGTACCACTCCCCATCCCAGAAAGTTCCCCACCTACAAGGCAGGTGATGATACTGAAGCCTTCTTAGAAAACTTCGAAAGGGCCTGCCTTGGGTACAACATCTCTACTGACCAATACATGGTAGAGCTGAGGCCGCAGCTCAGTGGACCCTTAGCTGAGGTGGCGGCTGAAATGCCTAGAGAACACATGAACGAGTATGAACTGTTTAAATCCAAGGCGAGAGTCAGAATGGGGATAACACCCGAGCATTCTCGTCGGAGGTTCAGAGCCCTAAGGTGGAAACCAGACGTGTCATTTACCCGACATGCCTACCACATTGTGAAACATTGGGATGCCTGGATATCAGGAGCAAGTGTTGAATCTCCAGTAGATGTGCCCTTCCTAATGCAAATGGAACAGTTCTTAGAGGGTGTTCCTGAGGAAATAGAAAGATACATCCTAGATGGGAAGCCCAAAACTGTAATCGAGGCAGGAGAGATTGGAGCCAGATGGGTGGAGGTGGCAGAGAAGAAGAAAACTGGTCGCAGTTGGAGCGGAGACCAGAAGGGACAACCCCAGACCACACCCTATTACCGGGGGCCGCCCAAAGCCCCACCTACCTCCCAAAGAACCCTCCAGACCCCTTATCGTCCCTCCACCCCGTTCTCCAGCAACCCTCCTCGCCCCAGTGACCAGTCAGCTGGACGATGTTTTAAATGTAACGAGCTGGGGCATGTAAAGGCCAACTGCCCCAAGAACCCCAACAGATTACAGTTCATTGCACCGGAATCGCACCAGAGGTCCACAGGCCCAGATACCTCCCAGATACCCTTGGAGCGGAGGAAAGCTGTGAGTGTGGGCGGGAAGAAGGTCACCGCGTGGAGGGACACCGGAGCACAAGTGTCAGCTATCCATGCTTCCTTAGTGGACCCCAATTTAATCAACCCAGAGATCCAAGTGATGATTCAACCCTTCAAGTCCAACTCTTTCAATTTGCCTACAGCCAAGTTGCCTGTCCAGTACAAGGGCTGGTCAGGAACATGGACTTTTGCAGTCTATGATGATTATCCCATCCCCATGCTGTTGGGGGAAGACTTGGCCAATCATGTGAAGCGGGCCAAGAGGGTGGGAATGGTCACCCGCAGCCAGGCTAAACAAGCCGTGAGGCCTAGCTCTGTTCCGGAAACTTCTATCAGGACCCGGTCAGAGGTGATGGACCCGGACCCCAGACCAATGTCTGCAACAGCAGTAGTGGATCCAGTCCCAGAGACCCAGACGGAACCAGTCCCAGAACCGGAACCAGCCGAACAACCAACACCAGACCCATTGTCAGCCCTGAATCCAGTACTTGCAACCTCAACACCAGAGGGCCCCACCGACCCTGAACCGGCAGCAGCCGATAACCCGACACAAGAGGCTCAGCCGGAGCCTGAATCCCAACATGGTGTCCCAGCGGAGAGCGGTTCACAGTCAACAGAAACAGCTCCATCCCCTATATCGCTTCCAGAGGGACCAAGCCTAGGTCCACAATCCAATGAGGAACTGATGTCTCCAGCATCAAGGGAACAGTTCCAGACCGAACAGGAAGCAGATGAAAGCCTCCAGAGAGCTTGGACGGCGGCACGGAGCAACCCACCGCCTCTCAGCTCTTCTAATCGATCCAGGTTTGTTGTAGAAAGAGGATTTTTATACAAGGAAACTCTTTCTGGTGGACACCAGGAAGACTGGCATCCTCAGAGACAGTTGGTAGTTCCAACTAAATACCGGGCCAAGCTCTTGAGCTTAGCCCATGATCACCCTAGTGGCCATGCTGGGGTGAACAGGACCAAAGACCATTTGGGGGGGTCATTCCACTGGGAGGGAATGGGCAAGGATGTTTCTACCTATGTCCAGTCTTGTGAGGTGTGCCAAAGAGTGGGAAAGCCCCAAGACCAGGGCAAAGCCCCTCTCCAGCCACTCCCCATCATTGAAGTTCCATTTCAGCGAGTAGCTGTGGATATTCTGGGTCCTTTTCCAAAAAAGACACCCAGAGGAAAGCAGTACATACTGACTTTCATGGATTTTGCCACCCGATGGCCGGAAGCAGTAGCTCTAAGCAACACCAGGGCTAAAAGTGTGTGCCAGGCACTAGCAGACATTTTTGCCAGGGTAGGTTGGCCCTCCGACATCCTCACAGATGCAGGGACTAATTTCCTGGCAGGAACTATGAAAAACCTTTGGGAAGCTCATGGGGTAAATCACTTGGTTGCCACTCCTTACCACCATCAAACAAATGGCATGGTGGAGAAGTTTAATGGAACTTTGGGGGCCATGATACGTAAATTCGTAAATGAGCACTCCAATGATTGGGACCTAGTGTTGCAGCAGTTGCTCTTTGCCTACAGAGCTGTACCACACCCCAGTTTAGGGTTTTCCCCATTCGAACTTGTATATGGCCGTGAGGTTAAGGGGCCATTGCAGTTGGTGAAGCAGCAATGGGAGGGATTTACACCTTCTCCAGGAACTAACATTCTGGACTTTGTAACCAACCTACAAAACACCCTCCGAACCTCTTTAGCCCTTGCTAAAGAAAACTTACAGGATACTCAAAAAGAACAAAAAGCCTGGTATGATAAACATGCCAGAGAGCGTTCCTTCAAAGTAGGGGACCAGGTCATGGTCTTAAAGGCGCTCCAGGCCCATAAAATGGAAGCATCGTGGGAAGGGCCATTCACGGTCCAGGAGCGCCTGGGAGCTGTTAATTATCTCATAGCATTCCCCACCTCCAATCGAAAGCCTAAGGTGTACCATATTAATTCTCTAAAGCCCTTTTATTCCAGAGAATTAAAGGTTTGTCAGTTTACAGCCCAGGGAGGAGACGACGCTGAGTGGCCTGAAGGTGTCTACTACGAAGGGAAATGTGCTGGTGGTGTGGAAGAGGTGAACCTCTCCATGACCCTTGGGCGTATGCAGCGACAGCAGATCCAGGAGCTGTGCACTAGCTACGCGCCAACGTTCTCAGCCACCCCAGGACTGACTGAACGGGCATACCACTCCATTGACACAGGTAATGCTCGCCCAATTAGAGTCCAACCTTACCGGGTGTCTCCTCAAGCTAAAACTGCTATAGAATGGGAGATCCGGGATATGTTACAGATGGGTGTAATCCGCCCCTCTGAAAGTGCATGGGCATCTCCAGTGGTTCTAGTTCCCAAACCAGATGGGGAAATACGTTTTTGCGTGGACTACCGTAAGCTAAATGCTGTAACTCGCCCAGACAACTATCCAATGCCACGCACAGATGAACTATTAGAGAAACTGGGAAGGGCCCAGTTCATCTCTACCTTGGACTTAACCAAGGGGTACTGGCAGGTACCGCTAGATGAATCTGCCAAGGAAAGGTCAGCCTTCACCACACATCTCGGGCTGTATGAATTTAATGTACTCCCTTTCGGGCTGCGAAATGCACCCGCCACCTTCCAAAGACTTGTAGATGGTCTCCTAGCGGGATTAGGAGAATATGCAGTCGCCTACCTTGACGATGTGGCCATATTTTCGGATTCCTGGGCAGACCACCTGGAACATCTACAAAAAGTCCTTGAGCGCATAAGGGAGGCAGGACTAACTGTTAAGGCTAAGAAGTGTCAAATAGGCCTAAACAGAGTGACTTACCTTGGACACCAGGTGGGTCAAGGAACTATCAGCCCCCTACAGGCCAAAGTGGATGCTATCCAAAGGTGGCCTGTCCCAAAGTCAAAGAAACAGGTTCAATCCTTCTTAGGCTTGGCCGGTTATTACAGACGATTTGTACCGCACTACAGCCAAATCGCCGCCCCCACTGACAGACCTAACCAAAAAGAAACAGCCAAATGCTGTTCAGTGGACCGAAAAGTGTCAGAAGGCCTTTAACAAGCTAAAAGCGACACTCATGTCTGACCCTGTACTAAGGGCCCCAGACTTTGACAAACCGTTCCTAGTAACCACAGATGCGTCCGAGCGTGGTGTGGGAGCAGTTTTAATGCAGAAAGGACCTGATCAAGAATTCCACCCTGTAGTGTTCCTCAGCAAAAAACTGTCTGAGAGGGAAAGCAACTGGTCAATCACTGAAAAAGAATGTTACGCCATTGTCTACGCTCTGGAAAAGCTACGCCCATATGTTTGGGGACGGCGTTTCCACCTGCAAACCGACCATGCTGCACTGAAGTGGCTTCACACCGTCAAAGAAAATAACAAAAAACTTCTTCGATGGAGTTTAGCTCTCCAAGATTTTGATTTCGACATCCAACACATCTCAGGAGCTTCTAACAAAGTGGCTGATGCACTCTCACGTGAAAGTTTCCCAGACTCAACTGGTTAAAATCGTCCTTGAGATGTGGAAAATATTGTTAGTCTTTATGTACTTGGTAGCATATTTAGAGATGCATGTGTCTTATTAACTCTGTTTTCCTAGAGCTCCAGGAAGAAATCCCAGCCAGCGTTTCACCCTAGCTGAGATTTGGGGGGCGTGTCATAAATAGAAAGGGAAGGGTAAACCCCTTTAAAATCCCTCCTGGCCAGAGGAAATCTCCTCTCACCTGTAAAGGGTTAAGAAGCTAAAGGTAACCTCGCTGGCACCTGACCAAAATGACCAATGAGGAGACAAGATAATTTCAAAAGCTGGGAGGAGGGAGAGAAACAAAGGGTATGTGTGTCTGTCTATATTTTGTCTTTGCCGGGGATAGACCAGGAATGAAGCCTTAGAACTTTTAGTAAGTAATCTAGCTAGGTACGTGTTAGATTATGATTTCTTTAAATGGCTGAGAAAAGAATTGTGCTGAATAGAATAACTATTTCTGTCTGTGTATCTTTTTTGTAACTTAAGGTTTTTGCCTAGAGGGGTTCTCTATGTTTTGAATCTAATTACCCTGTAAAGTATTTACCATCCTGATTTTACAGGGGGGATTTTTTTTTTATTTCTATTTACTTCTATTTCTATTAAAAGTCTTCTTGTAAGAAAACTGAATGCTTTTTCATTGTTCTCAGATCCAAGGGTTTGGGTCTGTGGTCACCTATGCAAATTGGTGAGGCTTTTTATCCAACATTTCCCTGGAAAGGGGGGGGTGCAAGTGTTGGGAGGATTGTTCATTGTTTTTAAGATCCAAGGGTCTGGGTCTGTAGTCACCTAGGCAAATTGGTGAGGCTTTTTTTACCAAACCTTGTCCAGGAAGTGGGGTGCAAGGTTTGGGGAAGTATTTGGGGGGGAAAGACGTGTCCAAACAGCTCTTCCCCAGTAACCAGTATTTGTTTGGTGGTGGTAGCGGCCAATCCAAGGACAAAGGGTGGAATATTTTGTACCTTGGGGAAGTTTTGACCTAAGCTGGTAAAGATAAGCTTAGGAGGTTTTTTTCATGCAGGTCCCCACATCTGTACCCTAGAGTTCAGAGTGGGGGAGGAACCTTGACAAGGACTATAATTGAATCCCTCTTTTCCTGCATGCCCTGACTCACTGACAGTCGCTCATCAAAGCAGAGGAAACAATGACAGAGGCAAGTTTTTATGCCTCTGGTCAGAGGCCATTAGTCTTAAATATGCAAAAGAAAAATGCTTCAGGGATCTAGTGCTATCTCTGAAGGATATCGGAAACACAAAAATATGCTTCCATGCAGCCTATACATGGTGTACTCCTTTTTTAGTACCTTTGAAAGGTAACATGATGGATTTCAGCCTCAACTCTCCTAGTGGTGTGATCATTACAAAAAAAATTATCACAATGACCAAGTTTATTCTTGCAACAGTAAAATCTGTTTGATTATCAGATGTTCTTTACATGATCCTCTCCATCTGCTCCCACCTGCAATGTATCAGCCACACACCTGCTTGGCTGGAACTAGTAATAACATACAGTGAATAATTATTCTACAGATTCAGCTTCTTTCTGTCCACAAAAAGCAGTTGGTTTTTCTCAGGTTTCTTATTTATCTAATACCTTTTAATAACTATTTCTATTTCAAGAATATTTCTTGTTCTATAGATTGTTGGGTCCTCCTGATTCTGCTACCATTGCTCAGGTGGTTTTGCAAAGAGTCCCACTGATATGAGATAAAATAAAATAAAATAAATTTGCAGAGTAAACTGCAGAGAGCCATGAGCCAAGTTGGCAGAATCAGGCGCAGTTTGAGTAGTTTGTTGAAAATATTCAGTATTTGAAATCTGAGCTGTGTTGGTTAGTCTTGAGTGGACACATAGGCATTACTTCTGTTCCATGGCAGTGTGAGTGTGACTCTGAATCAGGTTTCTGGTAGACTTGAGTATCTGTACAAGTTCAAAATTAATTATTCTTTAACATTAGATTAAAACTGATTGTATGAAACATCCTAATGGTAAAACCTTTCATCAGTTCGTTTATAGAAAACATAAAAGAGGAATGGGTAAAGCTGAAGGTAACTGTATTTTAAATATTTACTTGAAATTTAAAAACAGTATTTGTCCACTTTTCTAAACTAAATACCAAAATTCAAAAGGCCAGATTCAATGCTTATGTCACTTACTTGAAGATAATGGCTGATTTTGGCCTTTCGCTTCTACACAAGAATAGATACCGTTGGAGGGTTGTCTCCATCCACTCAGTAGTAAAAGTAAAGAATTTTAAAGGATTTTAGGAAAACATTTGTAGTGGTCTCTAGATCAGACATGATATAAAGTCTTCTTACTCTGAAAATCATTGCAGGTTTTTCACCTCTTTCTAGTTTGCCCCTGAAGGAACCCCTTTTAAGCATCCTGTTGGAAAAACTGCATCATTAAACAAGATTGAGCATAGTCTGCTTTATCTGAATACTACTACTTTTTATGCACGTTGTCCAAATATATAAATACACACAGAAGTGAATTACATATGCAGAAGTCACTACATTTTACTAGCCATAAATAAATCTTGCCCTTGGGACAATTATCTATTCTTCTGTCCCTCTAGACCTAAGAAATATGCCTATCTTTTTAGGTAATTCAGGATTACATATTTCAGAGTAGCAGCCGTGTTAGTCTGTATTCGCAAAAAGAAAAGGAGTACTTGTGGCACCTTAGAGACTAACCAATTTATTTGAGCATAAGCTTTCGTGAGCTATAGCTCACTTCATCGGATGCGTCCGATGAAGTGAGCTGTAGCTCACGAAAGCTTATGCTCAGATAAATTGGTTAGTCTCTAAGGTGCCACAAGTACTCCTTTTCTTTTTTCAGGATTACATAGGGTCAAATCTAGATTGCTTTAGTAATGTGCATCCACCCATTCAGCCCGATTCTCCACTGCCTTGCTTACTGTATAGTCATTTACACCTGTGAAAAGTGAATGTAAATTGCCATTAAGTCAGAGTATAAACTCTTCATACCCACTTTGCCCAGATGTACTGGAGAGTCAGGTTTACTGACTGTCTGAGTAAGGTGAGCAGGATTGGGCCCTTATCCCTATTGAAGATAAATTAGATAAGCATATGTAGTCCCCAGTATTGAACAGTGACTCCATGGACATCAAAGATGTCAGTATACATTATCTGCATCTGACTGCACAGCAATTAAGAGAAGTTGTCCATTATAGTTCGCTAAAATTGTAGATTCAGAGATGCTACACTTCGGTAATAGCTCTGACGACTAGTTTATTCACTCCATTTTCACCTGTTTCAATACTGACTTCAAAGTTATGGCTCCAATACGCATGGGTAATGCAATCACTGTAACCCATAAAATTAAAATGTATATAATCACTTATAGATTGACCTTTACTGTATATTCATTCTGATCAGAAACATGGCAGCCACTGGTATGGACTTTAGGCCCTAGATCAAGGAATTTCCAGCTTCACACAAGCCAAATATCTTTTGATATCTCCTGTCTCCCTTTCCAAAGGTCTTTAAAAAAAATAAAATAAAGAGAGAGAGAATCCTAATAAATAACAGGGCAATTAAATACAGAAGTTAACATTAATGCAACAGTAAGGGTAAGAAATCAACCACTCAAAAAGCAGAAAATTCCAGATTAAGTTTTCCAAGCTAAATCCCATATTAATGTGTAACTGTTGTTCAATCAATACCATAAATTACTCAGGATGTACAACAAAGATGAATTAATATTCCAGGGGGAAAAGTATTTTTTGCAGTTTCCTAACCTTTGAGTGCATGTGGTCTCAAGTTTAACATGTCATTAATGCATATTGAATGACATTTAATGGAAGATTGCAGGTTAGAGAGCAACAGGTATTAATGCCTGAAGTAGCAGACTGAGGTTGTTATTGTGCATTGTCTGCTACTTTTTCAACCCAAGAAGTAATAGAATTCCCAATAAACTAAAATCTCTAGTCAATCTGTGTGTTTTATTATACCCTTTATTATTATATATACACACACCACATGTAGAGATGCCGGGGGACCATTAACTGCCTTCCTCCTAACCTTCTAATATGAGACCAGGCAACTCCTACCTTAGAGAAGTAGTTTTACTAGTCTGTGTTTCTTCTGAATCTAAGAGAGACCATCAACAGTAGCAGACACCATTTTGAATCACATAAGGAGCCTTCGCAGAGCTGTTATTTATATCCTCACCTAGTGCCAGCTACTGCTAGGAATTCAGCACTGCAGCCTCCCATTGAAATGCATAGGTTACTGCTCAAGATTAGTTTTTGTTTGTTTGGCATGCTGGTGTTTTGACATGTGTTTGGTGGTGGTGGTCCCGATTCCTCCAGACCAGGAAAAGCTAAAGGGGTGAAATCCTTTTAATGGTCAACATCCTTCCTGCACCCCTCCCCCCCCAAAAAGCCACCACACACACACCTTCCCCCCACTGATTTTTAAATGAATCTATGACCCACAATGCTTGCCATAGCTCTATTGTGACAGCCGCAGAAGAACAAGTTGATGTGCAACAGCATCTGTTCTCAATGTGAAATAAGCTTCAATGTCTCAAATGCAGGGTGTGAAACCCTGGCTCCATTAAAGTCACTGAGAGGTTTACCTTTGATTTCAGTGGCCAGGATTTCACCCAGTGTCTTTAATTCAATAAGACTACTCATATGTGGAAAGTTACTCATATGCATAAGTGCTGCAGAATAGGAGCCATAGTCTCATAACCTCATCTCAGACAATAGCCTGATGGGTAATACAGGGACATATTAATTATAATATGCTTTGTATTTATACTTATAACATGTCATAAGCAAATCAAATGACAATTTCTATGCATGCCTCCTCAACTACTTTCTTTTCTTTGTTGCACTTTTAGAAGAGTTTAGGGATTATAAAGTTGACAAATGACAATTATGCAAAAATAGAATTATGTTCTAGAGAATGTGATATTAGTTCTCTCTGATCTTTTAAATCCTCTCTGTGGTTTTAATTATGTGCTAAAGCTTAGGGACATTTGTGCTTCAGCTTCTTAGCTGATTACAGAGAATTCTTTAGGATGTGTGAACTAAAGACACAGTAACATCCTATTTATTGGATGTGGTGGCACTGAGGGGAAAGATTTATTAGTCCTTGGTTAAGTAAGACAGAAGTTCTTTTGCACAGTCTAAGGAGCCAATCCTGCAGCAAAGTCTGCATGAGTGCATCCCTGTGCCCCCACAGTTCCCATTGATTCCAACAGGACTCTGCATGGGTGCTGGGTCAGCCCTTTGGGAGCTCACTGCCGTATTCAGTAAGTCCAAAGTTAAGACACATAAGTCACTTGAAAAGGACACAAGACAACACCACCAACCCTTGGACTGAGAGACCAATCTGGAAACTTGAACTCTGATCCCAGACTCAAATTCTCCATTTGTCAGCCTGACATGCTACCCCTTGACCTTGGGCCTCATTTTCCTCCCATTTTTGGAGCTCCAAAAGAATCTTCCTCAACAAGATCACATTTTTTATTGTAACCCCCACCCATGAACATAGCAGACTAAAGACAGAAAGACACAGCCTGTGATGAATTGAGAAATACCTGTGTTATTGTTTACCAATATGGTGCATACCTCTATGTGTGTTTGTTTATGATAGGTTACTGTTATGGAGTCAGAGCAAAAGAGGTTGTTAGGGGACCCAAGCAAAAAAGGTAAAACAATGACCTAGATTAAAAGCATCCCAACAACACAATCGCTAAATTTATAGCAGTGAAGAGATGACACACTATTTTTGCCCCAGCTGGGAAGGAGAGGTCAAAGGGAGCACTAAAATATTAGAGGACTCCAGGAGTTAGAAAAGGGCAGGAGTGGCTAGAGAAGCTGCCCAGCAAAAGCTGACAGGGTGACAATGGGTCATCCAGAGATGCAGAGAGCGTGGTATGAGCAGGACAGTCTGTTTCTCCTAGTCAGAAATGGGGGTTAGCTGGACTGAGTGGAATTTACAAAAACTGGCAAGGAAAAATTAAGGTGAAAATAAGACGTGCCCATTGGATTAACACAGTCAGTAAAGAGCGGGCTATAGTCAAGAGATGCAGTCTAAGAGCAGTAGGACTGTGGGGTTCCATCCAGAGTGAGGTGCAGGAAACCAGGCCTGTCACCTGAAGGGTGCATTCGAGAGAGACTAAATGGGATCTAAGACACCGAATGCCCTATAACCATGACACAGGTCAACAAAACAAATTGTCAAACCTGCTGAAAGAAAATTTGTTCATAAAATCTCAAATGTAAGCTAAGAGGACAGAGGGAAACCCTGGAAGTGGCCTTGAACGATCTTAAACTGCATAAAAGTGGACAGAAAAGCAATAGCAGAGAAGGAGGATAGTCTTGTGGTTAAGGCTCTGGACTAGGACTTGGGAGATCTGGATTCATCTCCTAAGTGCACCACAGATTTCCCACGTGACCTTGGTCAGGACACTTAGTCCCTCGGTTTCCCCGCCTCTGCAAAAGATGGTTAATACTTCCTGTGTCTGTCTTATCTAATTAGACTGTAAGCTTTGAGAGACTGTTCTGCTCCCAAAAGTGTGGGAACAGCGTCCAGCCCAATGGGCCCTGAAGGCCAAACTGCAATATAGACAGTACTAAAAGACAGGAACTAGATTGAACAAAGGAATAAGTGACAAGTCAGCCATTTCTAATGCATGAAAAACAGTCATCTGAAGTAGAACGTGGGGGATGTAAGAGATGGCCATTTACCAAGAGTGGTCCAACCCCTCTTAGATTGTCTCTGTGATCTATAGCTCCCTGTCTACCACCATTTCAATCTGTAAATTTAGCAATTTACATTGCTAAAACATTAGATCTCTGCCAGACTGTTCTCAGGTGAAGAAAAGAAACAGACGCCAGAAAGATTCCTTCTGTGGTAAGAAGGATTACTGAAAGAAATTGGGATCTCACCAGAACAAGTTTTGAAGAAAGAAAAACTTTCTTTTAGTAGAACTGGAAATAAGGCATACATTTTTAACAGTCAGAGTAATGAACCATTGGAACAATTTAGGAAGGGTTGTAGTTTCCATCCCTGACCATTTTTGAATCAAGAATGGGTGTTTTTCTAAAAGATATGTTCTAGGAATCATTTTGGCAAAGTTCTATGGCCTATGTTACACAGGAAGTCAGATTAGACGATCACAATGGGCCGGCAGGTTGCCCAGGGGTCAGGTTGGTTGAAGGGCAGTCCTGAGCAGTGGTCAGAGTTCACAGAAGACATCCAATAGCCGGGAGATCCAATCCAAGGGGAAGGTACAGCAAGGTAGTTGGCAGTCAGGCAGCGTCCAAGTAGCAACTAACAGGCAATGGCTTGTTTCTCAGAAAGGAACCAGGAAGTTTATACATGGTCACCAGCCAGTCAGGGTCAAGACCATGTGGCCAATCAGGAAGCAAGTTGTGGAACCCTTGAAGCTGGTCCACACAAGTCTGCAAATTTCCCAGTAATTTGATGAATGTGGCCTGATAACCAAGGCTGCTTCCCAAGAATGCACTGCACTTGGGTTGAAGAGCAGATTCCTTTTGGCCTTGGAATCTATGAACTTGGAAAGACCAATAACACTCCAGTGTCAGAAAAGCTTTAGCATGTAGTTCTCAAGGAAAACAGATCCCTAACATATTTTAAATATCTTTAGAAACAAGGCAAGTCTCCGTGGATTAGAGAGGTTAATCTTGCATCTATTATTTAGAGAAGGTTCTAGGACATAGCCAAGAAACTACTGATTTATAAGACTTCCTTAACAGGGAAGATACAGGCAACATTCTTCAGGTTTAGCACAGGGAAACACCTGATGAGTTATGATTTAATGATGGATATTAAATATGAATTCAAAAATAGGAGATCATGCCCGATAATCAGAAGATTTTTCAATAAGATTTATAAAAGATTTAACAAAGAAGCCATGGACTTAATTAACCAGGACTTTTAGAAAGCTTTCAATAAAGTACCACCAAAAATTTTACTCTATAAAGGCCAGAGATTCAATATGTCTAGCTACTGAGAGGAAGCATTTGAGCAAGCTAATTTGGATGACAAATACAGACTTTTCTATGGAAGACATGATAGATGAGAGAGAGGAGATAGCTCAGGACTGAAGGAGGTGTAATTACTGGAGCACTACACAGAAATTTTGGGGGGAAATTTGCCCTTGGGGTAACTTACATAATTGATGTTTCTCATGAATGAACAAACATATCCGAAGGAAAGAAAATATATACCCTCTACCACTGTGATGGGTCTACAGATTTTTGGGGCCCCTGGAGGGGACCCGGAAGCCCTCCCACATGCTGCCCTAGGCCTTGTCTACTAGGAGAAAAGATGCCTTTGTTCCAGTCAAACTTAATCGGGCTAAATTAACTCAGTTGAAAACCCCACTTAAAATCAGTGTGGACAGTTTAACACCTTTAGCTCAATTATAGCAAGTTGAGTAAAAGGCACCTTTTTCCCCCCCTTGTCTAAACAAGGCCACAGTGGTGTTGCCTTCTGCTCAGCAAGCCTATAGGCTAGTACATCAGAGGTTCATCCCCAATGGGATTTCAGGGGCACATCACAGAGGCGCTGCCATCTGGCAGCTTATTAAGTGCAGTTGCGCCTAGTAAGGCTCCACATTTTGAACAGACATCACTGTTCAGGTAGACGGATGGATAGACAGATGTACAGATTAATGAATGGGTTCGTGCTGACCAGAAGACAGAGCAAAGCTGTCTAGGCAAATAGTGGGACTACTAGATATGGCTTGCACATTTTTGTATTTTGGAGTTTGCTGCTGGCCAAACTGCTGAGAAGGAATGTGACTAGGGATTTTTGCCCATTTGGTACCAATGTGGATTAGTCTAAGGGCATGTCTACACTACGAAATTAGGTCGAATTTATAGAAGTCGGGTTTTTTAGAAATCATTTTTATATAGTCGATTGTGTGTGTACCCACACAAAATGCTCTAAGTGCATTAAGTGCATTAACTCGGCAGAGTGCTTCCACAGTACCGAGGCAAGCATTGACTTCCGTTGCACTGTGGGTAGCTATCCCAAAGTTCCTGCAGTCTCCACCGCCCATTGGAATTCTGGGTTGAGATCCCAATGCCTAATGGGGCAAAAACATTGTCGCAGGTGGTTCTGGGTACATGTCATCAGGCCCTCCCTCCCTCTGTGAAAGTAACGGCAGACAATCGTTTCACGCCTTTTTTCCTGAGTTACCTGTGCAGGTGCCATACCACGGCAAGCATGGAGCCCGCTCAGCTCACTGTCACCGTACGTTTCCTGGGTGCTGGCAGACACGGTACTGCATTGCTACACAGCAGCAGCTCCTTGCCTTGTGGCAGCAGACAGTGCAATAGGCCTGATAACCATTGTCATCATGTCCGAGGTGCTCTTGGCCACCTCGGTAAGGTTGGTCAGGAGCGCCAGGGCAGACATGGGCGCAGGGACTGAAATAGGAGTGACTCGACCAGGTCATTCTCTTTAGTCCTGCCGGCAGTCCTATTGCACTGTCTTCTGCCGAGCAGCCAGGAGATGAGGATGGCTAGCAGTCCTACTGCACCGTCTGCTGCCAGCCAAAGATGTAAAAGATAGATGGAGTGGATAAAAACAAGAAATAGACCAGATTTGTTTTGTATTCATTTGCTCCCCCCTCCCTCCCTCCCTCCCTCCGTGAAATCAACGGCTGACAATCATTTCGGTGAGGTCTGTCAGGGGCACCTTGAAAAATTTAATGGAGATTCAGTTCTGCCTGGAACACCAGGGGGAGGGATAGCACAGTGGGCTGAGCATTGGCCTGCTAAACCCAGGGTTTTGAGTTCAATCCTTGAGGGGGCCATTCTGTATGACAGTTGTTTTTGTTTCTCCTTGATGCAAAGCCACCCCCTTTGATGATTTTAATTCCCTGTAAGCCAATCCTGTAAGCCATGTTGTCAGTCGCCCCCTCCCTCCATCAGAGCAATGGCAGACAATCATTCCACGCCTTTTTTCCGTGCAGATGCCATACCACAGCAAGCATGGAGCCTGCTCAGATCGCTTTGGCAATTAGGAGCACATTAAACACCACGCGCATTATCCAGCAGTATATGCATCACCAGAACCCGCCAAAGTGAAACTAGGCAAGTAGGTGACGTCAGCACGGTGATGAGAGTGATGAGGACATGGACACAGAGTTCTCTCAAAGCACGGGCCCTCGCAATGTGGACATCATGGTGGCTAATGGGGCAGGTTCATGCCATGGAACACCAATTCTGGGCCCAGGAAACAAGAACAGACTGGTGGGACTGCATAGTGTTGCGGGTCTGGGACGATTCCCAGCCACTGCAAAACTTTTGCATGCGTAAGGGCACTTTCATGGAACTTTGTGACTTGCTTTCCCCTGCCCTGAAGCACCAGAATATCAAGATGAGAGCAGCCCTCACAGCTGAGAAGCAAGTGGCAATAGCCCTGTGGAAGCTTGCAACGCCAGACAGCTACCGGTCAGTCGGGAATCAATATGGAGTGGGCAAATCTACTATGGGGGTTGCTGTGATGCAAGTAGCCAATGCAATCAAAGATCTACTGATATCAAGGGTACTGACCCTGGGAAATGTGCAGGTCATAGTGGATAGCTTTGCTGCAATGGGATTCCCTAACTGTGGTGGGGCCATAGACGGAACCCATATCCCTATGTTGGCACCAGAACACCAAGCCAGCGAGTACATAAACTGCAAGGGGTACTTTTCAATAGTGCTGCAAGCACTGGTGGATCACAAGGAACGTTTCACCAACATCAACGTGGGATGGCCGGGAAAGGTACATGACACTCGCATCTTCAGGAAATCTGGTCTGTTTGAACAGCTGAAGGAAGGGACTTTTTTCCCAGACCAGAAAATAACCATTGGGGATGTTGAAATGCCTATAGTTATCCTTGGGGACCCAGCCTACCCCTTAATGTCATGGCTCATGAAGCCATACACAGGCAGCCTGGACAGTAGTCAGGAACTGTTCAACTACAGGCTGAGCAAGTGGAGAATGGTGGTAGAATGTGCATTTGGATGTTTAAAAGCACGCTGGCGCAGTTTACTGACTCGGTTAGACCTCAGCGAAACCAATATTCCCACTGTTATTACTGCTTTCTGTGTGCTCCACAATATCTGTGAGAGTAAGGGGGAGATGTTTATGGTGGGGTGGGAGGTTGAGGCAAATCACCTGGCTGCTGGTTACGTGCAGCCAGACACCAGGGTGGTTAGAAGAGCACAGGAGGGCACGGTACGCATCAGAGAAGCTTTGAAAACCAGCTTCATGACTGGCCAGGCTACGGTGTGAAAGTTCTCTTTGTTTCTCCTTGATGAACCCCCCCCACCACCCGGTTCACTCTACTTCCCTGTAAGCTAACCACCCTCTCCTCCCCCCTTTGATCACTGCTTGCAGAGGCAATAAAGTCATTGTTGCTTCACATTCATGCATTCTTTATTAATTCATCACACAAATAGGAGGATAACTGCCAAGGTAGCCCAGGAGGGGTGGTGGAGGAGGGAAGCACTGGGTGGGGTGGTGGAGGAGGGAAGGACAAGGCCACACAGCATTTTAAAACTTTAAAACTTATTGAATGCCAGCCTTCTGTTGCTTGGGCAATCCTCTGGGGTGGAGTGGCTGGGTGGCCGGAGGCCCCCCCACTGCATTCTTGGGCGTCTGGGTGAGGTGACTATGGAACTTGGGGAGGAGGGTGGTAGGTTACACAGGGGCTGTAGCGGCGGTCTGTGCTCCAGCTGCCTTTCCTGCAGCTCAACCATATGCTGGAGCATATTAGTTTAATCCTCCAGCAGCCTCAGCATTGAATTCTGCCTCCTCTCATCACGCTGCCATCACCTATCAGCGTCAGTCCTCTCTTCAGCCCGCCACTTACTCTCTGCAGCCCGCCACCTCTCCTCGCGTTTATGTTGTGCTTTCCTGCACTCTGACATTGTCTGCCTCCACGCATTCGTCTGTGCTCTGTCAGTGTGGGAGGACAGCATGAGCTCAGAGAACATTTCAGCGCGAGTGCGTTTTTTTCACCTTTTAATCTTCGCTAGCCTCTAGGAGGAGAAGATCCTGTGATCCTTGAAACACATGCAGCTGGTGGAGAAAAAAAAGGGACAGGGGTATTTAAAAAGACACAATTTATACAACAATGTGTACACTCTTTCACAGTAAACCTTGCTGTTAACATTACATACATAGCACATGTGCTTTCGTTCATGGGGAACATTTCGGTTCAGCCACAGGCAAACAGCCCAGCAGGAACGGGCACCTCTGAATGTCCCCTTGAGAAAAGCACCCTATTTCAACCAGGTGACCATGAATGATATCACTCTCCTGAGGATAACTCAGAGAGATAAAGAACGGATGTTATTTGAATGCCAGCAAACATACACTGCAATGCTTTGTTCTGCAATGATTCCCGACTACATGCTATTCACCTGGCGTGGTAAAGTGTCCTACCATGGTGGACAGAATAAGGCTGCCCTCCCCAGAAACCTTTTGCAAAGGCTTCAGGAGTACATCCAGGAGAGCTTTATGGAGATGTCCCTTGAGGATTTCCGCTCCATCCCCAGACACGTTAACAGACTTTTCCAGTAGCTGTACTGGCCGCAAATGCCAGGGCAAATTAATCATTAAACACACTTTCTTTTAAACCATGTATGCTATTTAAAAAGGTACACTCACCAGAGGTCCCTTCTCTGCCTGGCGGGTCCGGGAGACAGCCTTGGGTGGGTTCGGGGGGTACTGGCTCCAGTTTCAGGGTGAGAAACAGTTCCTGGCTGTCGGGAAAACTGGTTTCTCCGCTTGCTTGCTGTGAACTATGTTCCTCATCCCCAAAACCTGCTTCCGTGTTGCCTCCCTCTCCATTGATGGAGTCAAAGCACACGGTTGGGGTAGTGGTGGCTGAACCCCCTAAAATGGCATGCAGCTCATCATAGAAGCGGCATGTTTGGGGCTCTGTCCCGGAGCGGCCGTTTGCCTCTCTGGTTTTCTGGTAGGCTTGCCTCAGCTCCTTAAGTTTCACATGGCACTGCTTCGGGTCCCTGTTATGGCCTCTGTCCTTCATGCCCTGGGAGATTTTGACAAAAGTTTTGGCATTTCGAAAACTGGAACGGAGTTCTGATAACACAGATTCCTCTCCCCATACAACGATCAGATCCCGTACCTCCCGTCTGGTCCATGCTGGAGATCTTTTGCAATTCTAGGACTCCATCATGGTCATCTCTGCTGATGACCTCTGCACTCACCTGCAGCTTGCCATGCTGGCCAAACAGGAAATGAAATTCAAAAGTTCGCGGGCCTTTTCCTGTCTACCTGGCCAGCGCATCTGAGTTGAAAGTGCTGTCCAGAGCGGTGCACTCTGGGATAGCTCCTGGAGGCCAATACCGTCAAATTGCATCCACACTACCCCAAATTCAACCCAGCAAGGCTGATTTCAGCGCTAATCCCCTTGTTGGGGGTGGAGTAAATAAATCGATTTTAAGAGCCCTTTAAGTTGAAAAAAGGGCTTCGTTGTGTGGACGGGTGCAGGGTTAAATCAATTTAATGCTGCTAAATTCGACCTCAACTTCTAGTGTAGACCAGGGCTAAAACTCCAGCAATAAAACCCTGCCCAGAATGGATGATTTGATGGTCAAACTTGAGTTTCTGGTTAATTTTTTCTGCCCCTGTTCTGCCTCTAACAGCCACAATGACCCTTCAGAACAGACATCTCACACATTAACATAGCCTAGAATTAGGCAGTAGAAGCTGTTGGGGGAAGGTTTGTGAAAATAATTTATTTGCGATATGCAATTTATAAACCTGGATATTTTACCTGGTTCTTAACACCAGAAGCAGGTCTTGTCTAATATAAGGTGAGATTCTGCCAACATTGTTCAGGCCAAGTAATACCTTACTTCTCATGTAAGGATTGACTCCAGTATCATGAAAGGGGTAAGGTGCGACTCAGCCTGAGTAACTGGAAGAAGCGAGGCCATAGACTGTAAATTCTTGAGGCAGAGACCATCTCTATGTAGTATCTGTACAATGCTGAGCCCAACAATGGCACTCCATAAAAGAAAACATCAATTGCTTGATGTCTTTCAAATTTTAAATTAAGCCCATTTTTAAATTAGAAAAGCACAAAACTGCATCTCTGTTCATGATCAGCTTCTATATTTTCTTTTTACCCTGGTATGACTCACAATGTTGTTCTGGAGCTGAGACTGTTCGCTAAGTGCCAGTCTGGAATAATTTTGTTGTTTTCTGACAAGATATAAACCTGATGGGTTTAAACGGGAAGGACTGACATAAGTAATTAAAGCAGAGGCAGTAATGGCCTACCTGAGGCACTAGAGAAGGGTCACTAGAGAGCAACCAGGCCCCAGGAAAGTTCAGATATTCAGAAAGACTGGGGACACCAGCTGTGCATTCTCTGGGGAAAAGAAAGGAAGGCAGGATAACACTGGTAGACTCATTTCTAAATGAAAGAGAAAAGGAAGATATTACAAGTCTATTTGACCTAGTATCAGAGAGAAAACAAAAGGGGGTGAGAATTACTTTATAGTGATAAGCTGGCATTTATTAAAACAGAATTTAATATACTGTATAAATGCAGCAATCTACTGAGAGGAACTAACCTCCACAGAGTTTTTAATGGAAAATAAAAGAAATTTGGGAAGATAAATAAATATCAATATAGTGGGCCATAAAAGCTAATTCAAATGAGAGGATCTAAATACCCCATAATCTTCTATAGCTTCCTGGTGTCTTTCTATAAAGAAGCAACAAAAAACAGAGCTACCTGAATGCAGGAGATACTCTCTTAAACAGTGTTTGATACGTTAACACATTATCTCGTGTTTAAAGAGCCATTGTCTCGCATTTTCATTACCAAGTACCAAAGCTAATTTCTGTTTTCATTTGCCACAGACTAAATAGCTTCAGGAGACGGAGTCCAAAGTCACGTGCCAAGTCATGATGGCTGAGAAATAGCAGGTGCTACCCTTTTGTATGTGTTGTAATTTGAATGCTGTGCGATACTGATTTCCTGGCACCTTCGGCATGGGAGGTATGACAACAGGAAATTGGCCTCAGACACTACTACGCTGGTTATCTCTGGTCATGCTACTCAACAGAGAAGAAAAGAAAGGGAATCTCAGGTTTTACTTTTCCTTCCGTTTCCATGGACACAGTTTTCTAATTCTGTATGGAAGTCAAAATCTGCCACCCTCATTAATTCTGTTATTGGAGCTACTTTCCTTGTGTACTCAGTAAAATAATTTTGAATTAGCAAAGAAAACAAACAAAAAAATGGAAAATAAATCATGTCTTTAAAATCTGAAAAAGGTAATGATGAATATAGAACATGGAAGTATTTAATAAATGCTATCATCAGAGGATATTTTCTCGTGGTGTGGCAAGGCTATTTAAAATAAAAACCCAGCACTGGTGTCCTTTTTAAATACAGCTTTTCTTAGTCTCTCTCTCTCTCTTTCTTCTCGCACAATGTGATAAATAATACATAAACCCACCTTTTCCTTTCCATGCTCTGCCTCACTCTGTGTGGCTGTAGGACAGTCATGTTTGTGGAAGAGCTGATGTTATCTGGTGGCCCACTACACTGAAAACACCACAGTATGTGAATTCTTACTTAGACTTAGTCTCTAAATTATGCTTCTTCATACATACCAAAGTTATTGGTCCTCACTAAGGACTTAGTCCATGACAAGTCATGTTTTAAAGCAAACCTTAATACCATGACTAATCCCCAGGTGCTTAAGACCATGTTGAGTGGCCTAAGGTTTGTGGTGGCCACAAGAGAAGCTATGCCAGGGTGAGGGAACGTTCTGGCCACTGAAAAGCGGGGTCAGGTTGGGATAATAGGGTCAGTTGCCCTTCTTACTGTTTCCCAGATTTCCTTCCTTCATATCTGATGTGACCAGCCTTTTGCCGCGAGCAGCAGTTCCCATTCCCTCCCTTGTGTCAAGAATTAACAGAGGTAGGTGGGATGCATTGGAAAGATGAGGTTTGAGGAGGGGAGGAACTGACATAGAGCCAGAAATGTCTGGGAGCAGGGAGAGATGAAGGGGGAGGTGTGTGTTTTGGTGCTAAGGGATTGCTATGGTTGTAACAGGCATCTCCTTTGGGAGACTATAGAAAATAGTAGGATTTAGAGAAGGAGAGAGATAGAGCAAAGAGCACTCAGGACTAGCTTATTCATCTTTACAGCTCTAAGGATTAAGCCACTTTTGAGTTACATGAACATTTACTTTAACCATGGTATTGTAATTATAGAGCATATAGACGCAAAATAATTACAGTAAATGCTGGGCTGTGTTAATGCAAGTTTACACCGCTCAAGCCAGTGCAGCACTCACCTAGCCACTGGGTGATTCCCACTGCACAAGCAGATCCTCATGTGGGGCATAGAGCTACCACAGTGGTTTCTAAAGCTCCCCGCACCTATCCTTGCATTTATAGCAGGGAGAAAGGCATATTAGCTCTTCATAAATATTATTAATAAGTGTCCTATCTGAGGCTATTTGATTTCTCTGAAAGCAAGTAAATTGCTCTCTCGCATTTTTCTAATTCAGTAACAGTTAAATTAAACTTTCTGGAAAAGTTTGCCTTTGGGTCAAGAACAACAACAAGAAATTGCAGCCCAAATGGTAATTTCAGAGAGCATAAAATGCCTGAAAACCAGATCTTGGAATGAAAGTGCCTCGTCAACCAAAGCTACAGCACCATACAATACAATACCAAACAAACTCAACACAACCCCCAACTTACCCATTTCCAGTTAACTGAAGTTTTTTACTGTCCCTCAGGGTTCTGCTCTACTCTTCACTGCATTGCATTGCAGGTACCAGAAGAGGAGAGAGACCTTTGGCAGCTTTATCAAGGCTGGCCTGGAGACCATTCTCTGAGTTCCTGACATCCGGACCACACAGACAGCAGGACAATGACTGACTTGCCCACACATCAAAGCTACACGAAGTCTGTATAAGCTGGAGCACAGTGAAAATAAATCCAACCATATTTGCAGACTGGCTGCCTTCACAGGGATATCCAAGAAAAAATTACTGACCAAAGTGACACACAATAATCCAGTGTGTAGGCATATCAATCCATGTCCTCACTATTCACTTTTCCACCATCTTTTATTATCAGTCTTTGACATTTCCTGGGACATTATCCTTTCACCAGATACAGTCTAAGCTCTTCATGCCTCTACTCCAGGGATCAGCAACCTTTGGCATGTGGCCCATCAGGGAAATCCGCTGGTGGACTGGGATGGTTTGTTTACCTGCAGCGTCCGCAGGTTTGGCCGATCCCAGCTCCCACTGGCCGCGGTTTGCCGTTCCAGGCCAATGGGGGCTGCGGCAAGCGGTGCAAGCTGAGGGATGTGACAACCGCTGCTTCCCGCAAGCCCCCATTGGCCTGCAATGGCGAACTGCGGCCAGTGGGAGCTGCGATTGGCTGAACCTGTGGACCCTGCAGGTAAACAAACCGTTCCGGCCCGCCAGTGGATTTCCCTGATGAGTCACATGCCAAAGGTTGCCGATCACTGCTCTACTCCTTTTGGCCTTGTCTTTTTCTGCCTTCCAATCCTTAGCCTGACAGGAATAATCAAGCACCAGGATTTTCCATGATGCTCTCAAGACCTCTACCATCACTTACTTCTCAAAAATCTTTCACCAGATTTCCTTTTCTGCAGCCCTGATGCCTCATCTCCAACCTTCCCTTCCTTAGAAAATTTTGGAAAAGTCAACATTACTCAGCTATCTACCTCTCCCAAAATAACATTCTTGATTATTTATAGTCATTTACTGAATCAGCCCTTTTATTTATCTGAAAATGTCTCCCTCTCTTTCCTCTACCATTCTGACTTCAGTGATGTATTTGATACTATTGTTCATGACGTCCTTCTAAACTGGCACAATCCTCTGAGTCTCAGGTATCTTGCTTTTCTGGTTTTGTTCCTCGCTACCCACCTGCAACCTTTCAGGGTTACCATGATGGCAGCAGAACCTCTTGATTTTGTGCATAGCCTTTTCGAACTCATAGTGCCCCTTTGCAGGCTACATATCTCCAAACACAAATGCATATGTATGTGTATTAAATCAGCATCACTTTAATATAATCTGATGGATGCATTATCCTCATCTCATAAAACAGCCACCTTGTCAGAGGAAAACACTTGATCATGCAGGAGGTCTTTTCAGACCCTTCAGTGCCTGGGTTTCCATAGTAATCTGCACATGCATTTAGCACAGGTGAGCTTGGAAACTGGGAACTTGTATGTGCAAGTGGCTAATTAGGCATTGAAGTGTCTTACATGCACAATTGCAATAATTGTGCATGCACATTTTTGCACACTGCACTAAACACTGGGATTTAGAAAAATCAGGCTCACAAGTTTGAAAAATCCAGTATGTGTTTAATTTAAAACCATAGTTGTTCCTTTATTGTGCCAAATGCTACACCAGGTGAGTGTCAATAAAGGGTTTTTTAACAAGATTTAAACACTGCCCATACACAAAATTTTATTAGAGGTAGTCATGGTCACTGAAAAAATGTATTACACAGGCTTAATATGCAATTCTTACAAATGTAGAATTCCATTGCTCCAAGGGTAAATATATTTGACTGTTCTAGCTACTAAATCAACTCTTCTGAATTTCTGTAAAATATTTTATCTAGAATATAATTTTAAGAAACTCAAAGGGTTAAAACAGCTTGCAAAATTGCTTGACTGTGAGAATCAATTTAAAGTCTATTCTTCAGAGGATGGGAATTATCTCACTCGCCACAGGAAAAAAAACAAACTTAGCTAACAGCCTTACAGGCATGTTAGAACAATGTTCCAAGGATTGGCTTCCCTTGGAGTTATAATACTAACCACAGTTCAGACCAGAATTTTCTATCCACAGAGAACAATAGCCTGATTTAAATTTGCTCTGACTCCATCCGTGATCTATTCATTCAGATCTGATAATGAAGTCACATCAACACACACCCTGGAAAAAGTCTACAGGTGCAGAACTGGGTGTTTGCCACGGGACTTCTATTTACAGACATTACAAACATTCAGCGAATGCTCCTGTGTGACCATCAACTGCACCAGTTTCAGAAAGCAGTATTTTTAAATTAAGTCTTTCTGTGACCAGCAGAAACTATTCAGTTACCATGAGAATCTTTTGTCATCTGCTCTTACTCCTGACCATAGTTATTAGGATGAAAACTTCAAAAACCAGCCAATGCTAATTAAAAGGAAATTATCAAAATATTTCAGAATGTTTGAAACCTTTCTCCCCTTTGAAACATGAAACCAAACTCTGCTTCCTAACTGAATTTTGTTTTCTCCTTTACTTCATGTGAATGCTGGTTTGTTATTGCCAGCTTGCCGAGAAGTCAAGCTAATAGAGTTGATATTTTAGTAGAAAGTATAAATTGCTGAAGTATTTTCTTTTTGAGAAGGGTCCCCCACAATTAAATCAATTGACTCTGAAAACAGGTATTAGAACAAAAGTCAATGCTGAGTCTCCCAAACTTAAGTGTCCTTCCGGTCTTAAGTCTAAAATTAGACCTACCAGATGTGCGTTTGTTGGTTTTTCAGTGTGTGGGGTTAAATGCAGAAGAGTGTATTGCACAGCACGCCAGTACAGGGCAGGGGCACCAACCATCCCAAGCAGGGAGGGTGTTGAGTGTCCGGGGCCTTCAGCATACTCACCCGCATTCACCCCACCAAGTCTACGGATAAGACAGATTCCTAGGGATCTAGTTCTGCCCCTTTTTGGGGGGTCTGGGCTTCTGAAGGGCACCTTTCCTCTGGGCTGCCTGCTGCCTCTGCAGCCCCCATTTCCCTGGCCCCTTGAACTTTGAGTCAAGGACTCTTGGGCCTCACTTGGCTCCCTGCTGCCCTGGACGCCTCGGTCCTTTTGGTTTCAGACTCTTGGGGTGTGTGTGTGTGTTTCAAGTAGGGTTGCCAGGTGTCTGGTTTTTGACCAGAATGCCTGGTCAAAAAGGGACCCTGGTGGCTCCAGTCAGCACTGCTGACCGAGCCATTAAGAGTCTGGTTGGCTGCCCGCAGTGGGGCTGGCAGGCTCTTTCCCTGCTCTGCACACTCCTGGGAAGCTTCTGGAACCTCCCTCTGGCTCCTAAGTGCAGGGTCAGTCATGGGGGCTCCATGTGCTGCCCCTGCCCTGAGTGCCTGCTCCGCAGCTCTCATTGGCCAGGAACCATGGCCAATGGGAGCTGTGGGGGCAGTGCCTGCAGGCAGGGGCAGCTCACAGAGCCACCTAGCTGCAAGGGTATTTAGAGTTGCCAACTTTCTAGTTGCAGAAAACCAGTTTCAAGGTTTCCCTATGCTCTGCTTGTCTCCTTAGATCCTGTGAGCAATCAGAACACTGAAATATACACAGAGCCTACTCTCCAAATGCCTCAAGTCCCTTCTCTGCCCCATCCCAAACACAGATTTCTGGGCTCTCTCTTCAACCCAACCCTAGCAAAATACCCTCACTGGAGGAAGGAGGTCAGATTTACCTTCTCCTCTATGCTTATCAGCAGTATGTTCTGCCATAGACTGCACTGGTTGAGAGCACTTCAGCAGAGCAATAGCCACTGCCTTGTCTGGACAGTATAACACTCGGGGAGAGGGTAGTATGTGAAGCCCCGCAATTGCAGATAGTGGCCCTGCTCAGAACATGGCTTATGGTTCAAAAAAGTATCCAAAAGTACATATCACTATTACAACCAAGCCTGGGAACCTTTGGAGGTACACCCATTGCTAGTGAAAAATCATATTCTTTCAGAATGAATCCATCTCAGCTAGCTGTAGAATTGCCAGGTGGAGTTCTAGAGAATAGCTTTCCATCTGCATGGCATGTCAGCATCATTATACAGTTGGAAGGCAACATGCCATCAGAAACAATCATCAGGAGTTCAAAAAATCCACCTGGATAACAGAAAAATTAAGGCAGCTGATGTTAGTGTCTCACACCAAATCTGAAATGGGGTTATTCTGGGTTCTGAAAAACTGTTTCCAGGTAGTTCTGGATCACAGAAAAAAATTGGCTTTATGTTTCTCCAGGCTCTCGTTTTGGTATGCAGATAGCCAGTTAAGACTGATTTTACAAGTTAGGTAATGGATAGTGCATCGTGGATGGTTCCAACTTCTAGAAAGCCTGTACTGTACAGTACTGCATAATGGGAAGACTGTTTACAGGTCATGGGATAACTTTGCTGAGTGGTTTACTATCCCATCAAACTATTTCCAGGTCATAGAAAGAGCCTTTCCTGACTCATTCAGGAACCAACCAAACCCTTTCCAGAAATCTCTAGTTCTTGGTAAAGTAATATCATCTAATTAGCCTACCCAGAACAACATCTACAGATTCTTACTAGTGTCAAACAGTAATCTAGAATTATGTCACTATAAGAAATAACCATGCCTAAGGCAGTTTCTCCAAGACTAATGTTCCACAGTTGGATAATGCTGACCAGCTAACTCTTGCGTCACTTCCAGAAGCAGTGCCTTTTATAATAATGTAATGTTATAGCATCTCAGTGAACCTGACATCTCAGTGAACCTGCAGGTGAACTGGGATTCTAGGGTGAGAGAATAAGCAGCCAGGAGTATAGCCTTTTAATACTCATCCATCTCTCTCTCTCTCTCTCTCCATATTGTTCTAAGAAAAATGACTAATTACTCCAGCAAGCAGTTTCACATGGTATGCAGGCAGACTGTCTGTGCTACACTTTAACAGCCGCTAGCTATAAATAATGTTATTAGGAAAGCACATTGCCTTAGATGGAGAGAACAGAGACAATCACCTTTCCAACTGTCTAGAAATACATTTAGAGTTCATGTTTAAAGATAAAAATAGACCAAACAAATGCATTACATTTTAGTTATCAAGTTAAGCTTCTTCGCCAAATGAAACAATTGTCACACTAATGCCAACAGTTTATTAAAAGTTTTAAAATATTGGTCAAATTCTGAAACCTCAAAATGCTTGTTAATTAAAGGGTGGAAAGTAAGCCAAGTAGAAAAGAGATGCTGTTGCTTTTTCATTGCATTTGTGACAAACGTCATAGCTGTCTAGAGAGCTAAGCAAAGAAGTGGCGTCAGGATCCCGAGTTCTAAGTCTGGGTGCTCCCACTTGCTGTTTGGCCTTGGGTGGGTCACAGCTTCCCTGCATAGTGTCCCCATCTGTAAACAGGAGCATAATAAGTTACAGCACTTGCCTGCAGTCTCTCTTAGAGGTGTCGTGAGGATTAACAGTTTGGAAGTGCAAATCATCATGTATAAAATTTGATAAAACAGACAGAGGCCCCTCTCCTTTAAACTGCAGAGTATCCATGACGTCCGCTGACTTTCGTGGAGAACACCTGCATGTTTATCCATCGCAATGTCCCATTTAAACACACTTCATCAAACCACAGCCACCACTAATGGTAAAAACTGGTAAGGTTGGGGCAGCCTAATCTGGGAAGCCACGGCTAAGCATTAATTGGGCACAGAGACTGAATAAGTCTTGCACTGCTACAGGTGCCCATTCCTAAACAAGGTTGGAGCACACTGTTGGCACAGAGTGGGGAAGCTTACATGACAGTAGGCTTCATTTTGTCTCTTTTGGTTTCCATTGGAGGACCAATAGCCGCAGGAACCCACAGCTCGGTTTCAAAACTTGGTTGCTAGTAGCCAGTAGAAAACTTTCAAGCAGAATATCTACTCAACTAGGATTGGGCATGATGTGGACAAATAGTTTCCAGTGTTATGAAATTGCCACTTTCCATTTTAAGAAACCAAAGGTGAATATCATGCTGAGAGTAAATACACAAGTTTACCAACACGGAGTTGCTCAACAAACACAGCAGGATGCACGAGGCATAGCTGGCCTGAGGCCCATGCACTATGTTTGACCACACAAAATACCAGCTCATAACACTCTTTGTTATCAATTGCATCCTGGTTGCTTTGCTGACAGAATAGCAACCCCACACCAGGCACTCCTCATATGATCTCAGAGATGCTGTGAAACCAGCTCTCCGAGTCAAGTGTTCCACACTCTGGGTAAACACATCCCATAACAGATGCCCCAGCCAACAGCCTATTTACTATATAATCCCTCAGTGTGGGGCTAATCAGCACCAATGGCAGGGGTGGGCAAACTTTTTGGCCTGAGGGCCACATTGGGGTTCTGAGACTGTATGGAGGGCCGGGTAGGGAAGGCTGTGCCTCCCCAAACAGCCTGGCCGCCACCCCCATCCGCCCCCTCCCACTTCCCACCCTCAGACTGCCCCCCTCACAACCCCTGACCCATCCAACCCCACCCCCCCGCTCCTTGTCCCGTGACCGCCCCCTCCAGGGGCCCCAACCTCCAACCGCCCCCTCTGGGGTCCCACCCCCTATCCAACTCCCCCACTCCCTGACTGCCCCCTCCCCGGACTCCGTGCCCCTTATCAAACCCCCCTCCCCCCGCTCCCCACCGCCTTACCAGCCGGAGCCAGCCACTCTGCCGCGCAGTCTAGAGCACCAGGGCAGGTCGGCGGCTCTCGCAGCTGTGCTGCCTGGCAGGAACTTGCAGCCTCACTGCCCAGAGCGCTGGCGGCATGGCGAGCTGAGGCTGTGGGGGAGGGGGAAAAGCAGGGGAGGAGCTGGGGGATAGCCTCAAGGTCTGGGCAGGAGCTCAAGGGCTGGGCAGGACGGTCCTGCAAGCTGGAGGTGGCCCGCAGGCCGTAGTTTGCCCACCTCTGACCTATGACCTTATGGGAGAGAGTCTTCTGCACGTGGGTGAATTTCACCCAAGGAGATAAAAATGTTCACAGCTTTATGAACAGTATAAATGGTTAATTAAATTTGCACCATTGTCCTCATCTGTTAAATTTGTTTAAATTTGTTTCTTTGTAACTTCTGCTCATTCTCATTGGTCCCTCTTCTCTGTCTCGTCATCTATCTCCAGTTGCTCTAACCTGGATGGCTAGTTCTTGATCTTCATCCCTCTCCAGAGCTCTCATATCGCTCCACTTTCCCTTTTTCTCTTGCTCTTCAGCGCTTTATTTACAGTACTTGAAATGGAGAGTTGCGGAAAATTAGGCCAATGGCTGCACAAGTTTAAAACCACAGATAATTAACAAACCAATCATAGGCAGAAACAAGTTTACATTTGTAAGTGTAACTTTACTTTAATGGGTGCTCTATACTTGAACAACTTTAACTGAATCACGGTGAGAGTAGATATGACATTCATGTTAAAAGCAAACATCTTCCTTAGGGACACTGCTGCAAGCAGACAGCTAGATTCTAGGGTACTGGGATCCCTTCTGCTTCCTACATAAATAATATTCATTTTAAATTCAAAAGGGTTCACTCTAAACCTGACAGTCATGTGACCTTCCCACTAGCTTCCTTGCTCCATGTAATATGTGAGCGCTGGTCAATTTTTCCTGTATGAAATTTTTTTGTTCACTTGATTCACAAAACATCCACTTTTTGACTGCAAAGCAATGAGATTAGAAGCATCTCAATAAACGAGGCAAATTTTTCCACAGGGGATTCTATTTTCATTGGTCACTTTGACCAAAAAACAGCACTTAACAGCAACATGAGTTACACTGGCTTTTTGTGTGTACATTTACTAGAGATGATTTTTCAGACCAGCCAACGGCTTGCCTCTATGCCTAAAACATAGTTCAACCTAGCTACATTGCTCAGGGGGAGTGACAAATACATACCCCTGAGATATGTAGTTAACCTGACATAAGCCCTGGTGTAGACACCACTAGGTCAACAGAAGAATATTCTGTCAATCTAACTACCATCGCTCGAGGGGATGGGTTTACTACAGCAACAGAAAAATCCCTTCCATCGCTGTAGCGCACGTCTACACTACAATGGTCTAGCTGCAGTGCTTGTAGTGTAACTAGACAGAGCCTCAGGCTATGTCCACATGACAAACTTTTGCTGCTTCAAGTTATGTCCACATAAAGCTGCTGCAGTTAATACCTCACTTGTGCATGTGCATACTTGGCTCCTTGAGTCACCACTGTGCGTGCACACTAGGAGTGCTTGTGCCGACGCACAGTGATGTGCAGCGTGGGTAGGTATCCCAATCTGTAACCATCCAGCACACTGTCTTTTGGGAACTTTGGGCAATGCATGGTGGGGCTGAAATGAGTTGCACAGGGAGTGACCGGGAGTAAGAGGTCAATTTCCCAGACTGCAACTGTCTCCATCCCATAATGTCATCAAGAGCCCATAGTTTTTATGCCTTTTTTAAAAAAAAAATCCCATGAACCCACATGGCCCTCCTTACTATCCGCCATCACTAACAGAAGCATGGAGCCGGCACAACTCTGCATTAGTGTAATAAGCATTGCAAACACAGGATGCACGCTCCTGGAGTATTTGCAGCAGAGCTGCAAAAAGAGCTGAATGAGTGGGAAATGTGTCTATTCCTTGGAGGACAGAGTGCTGTGGGACATAGCAAGAACCAATTCAAGGTTGTTGGTGGCATTCACAGAGCAGCTGCAGAGAATGGGAGTACTGCATCTGGCCCAAGAAACAAGCACTGACCGGTGGGGTTGCATCGTAACTCAAGTTTGTGATGACGAGCGGTGACTGCAGATCCTTCATATGCACAAGGCCATATCCCCGGATCTGTGTGCTGAGTCTGCCCCAGTCCTTCAGCGCAGGGACACCAGAATGAGAGCAGCACTGTGAGGGGAGAAGTGAGTAACGAGTGCACTGTGGAAATCTGCAGTGCCAAATTGATAGCGGTCAGTGGGAAATCATTTTGGAGTTGGAAAATCCACTGTGGGGACCATTGTCATGCAAGTGTGCAAGGCCATTAATCATCTGCTATGTGCAGGACATAGTGGATGGATTTGCAGCAATGAGGTTCCTAAACCGAAGTGGAGTGATACACCAGAATTTCTCAAACTGGGGCAGGGGTGTGAAATGTATTCTGAGGATGGGGGAGAGCATGAGAAGCTTCAGGAAAAAATAGTTTACTGCGTACATTTTACTCACAGCAATGAATAACTAGCAAAGGTGATTCCTCCAGTCATATCAGGTCCTCTGATGGCATCTAAAGTCAAACACATGGTGCCCCATGATGGCCAGTGGACAAGAACATACGGGACAAATGCCCCAATTTGCCAAAAAAGTTGGGATGTCTGGGACTGGGATTAAAAAGGGGACTGTCCTGGCCAAAACAGGACATATGGTTACCCTGGGGCAGGAGGGGTTGTAAACTACTACAAACACAAACAAGTGGGTCACGATCAAGGGGGACTTTTGAGAACCATGGCAATAGATGGCACACAAATCCCTGTTTTGCACAAGGCCACCTTGACACAGAGTACATCAACAGAAAGGGCTACTTTTCTATGGTTATACAAGCATTGGTGGATCACTGGGGAAACTTCACTGACACCAGTGTGGACTGGTCAGGGAAGGTGCATGACACTCGCCTCTTTAACAACACAAGTCTGTTCAGAAAGCTGCTGCCTGGGCCCGTATGCTGCTCAGCTGTTCACTGCAATGGTGCCTGCCAAAGCTATCACTGACTGACATGGCAGCGGAAGCAGTAAGGTGGACATCCCTAGAAACCTTCGGCAGAGGATTGCAGGATTGCCTCCATGAAAGTTTCATCGAGATCTCTGAGGAGGATTCAAGGGATATCCCTGTGCACATAAACTGCTTCGCATGTGACCTCCTCAAACCACCACCACCACCCCTACATGGGGAATGAAAAGCAAACAACTCCTCTACCTCTCTTTGTTGTACAGATACCTCTTCTAGTAAGAGTAAATTAATGAAGAGTCAATAGCCATGTCCTGCTAAGTTGGGGGTGCTATCAGTACATCATTGTAATGGGAAATTCAATTACACACTGTGACAAAGTTCCTCCTCTACCTTGGTGGGTCTCGCACTTATTGGCGGATTTGCTCACCTTGGAGCTTCACGGCAGCCCTCAGCTTGGCCGTTTTTCTGAACCCACAGTCCAGGTCGACTCCTCCTGTGTCTGACCAGGAGTTGGGAGGATCTGGGGAAAACCCGGGCCCGCCCTCTACTCCAGGTTCCAGCCCAGGGCCCTGTGGAAGGCAGCTGTCTAGAGTGCCTCCTGGAACAGCTGTGCGACAGGTACAACTCCCTGGGCTACTTCCCCATGGCCTCCTCCCAACACCTTCTTTATCCTCACCATAGGACCTTCCTCCTGGTGTCCGATAACGTTTGTACTCCTCAGTCCTCCAACAGTCCGCGTTCTCATTCTCAGCTCCTAGTACCTCTTGCTCCCAGCTCCGCACACACGCACCACAAACTGAGGTGAGGTCCTTTTTAAACCCAGGTGCCCTGATTAGCCTGCCTTAATTGATTCTAACAGCTTCTGGATTGGCTGCAGGTGTTCTAATCAGCCTGTCTCAATTGTCTCCAGAAGGTTCCTGATTGTTCTGGAACCTGTCCCTCGCTTGCTCCTTAGCTATCTGCTTTCTATTCTTTCCTAAAGCCCCCTGGCCTGGATTTTTCTTACTTTTGGGACCCTGCCTTAGTCTCCCCCACCCCGACCGGGCCAGATGCTTTTTTGTTTTGTTTTGAGTTTTTGTTATTTTTTCCTTGCAGCCGTTTTAGTGCTGGTCGGCCTTCAGCTTGCCGCCAGCTCCTCGCCTGCTCTCGGGCGCAGCTATTTGCCTCAGCTGAACCCCCCGGAGGAGGGGGGGGGAAGATTGCCGATTTTGCTAACCGGAGGGGGGAGTGGAAACCCCCAGACCCAGCCGTTTTGCTGTCTGTTTGGAATTCCTTTCTTATCTCGGCCTGCCGGAAGCCTTGGTACACAGCCAACAAGCTGGAGAAGAAATCACTCAGGGAAACTACAAATCATCGTGAAGGGGGCCGTAAGACTGAGTAATTTTTTGAATTATACTTTCGTGGGGGGAAGTTTGACTGTGTTTTAATTGCGTTTGTGGCGGCACAGGGGGTGTGGCACGGAGCTGCCCCCCGATCCATCGGTGCCCCCCACCCCTCCACCATTACTACAACTGTCACGGCCCCCCCGCCGTCCATCCCTGCTGGCAACCTGCCATCTGCCTTCGGATCCAGCTGTTTGCTTTGAACTTTGCCTTTCGGACCGGACATAACAGCCGACCAAACGAGACTCTTTGGACAAACGTGTGTGGGTCTACACCCCCCCCCCTCGGACTGCTTATCCCATAGCTTGCCCCTATCACCGGACCCCAATTTCTGTTATTCCCCCCCTCCCAGTCCAACCCATTTGGCATTCCCCCCCTCCCCCGCCTGCAGCCCACTAGGGAGGAGCGGTTAATCTGCCTCCCCCTCCCCCCTCCCGGTGTCTCCCCGTCTCTACCTGCTCACAATGGCGGGGAATGAGAGGGGCGAGGCCCCTCTAACAATATCAGCTGTCCCTCCCCCACCCCCCCCACCCAACCCCCAAGGCCCCCCCCCACTATTGTTAAAATACTTGCCACCGCCCCCGCTGGGGCACCGGCAGCAGGAGGCACCGGGGCGATTACTGCTGCGCCCATCGCCCCCCCAGATTCTAGGAACCCCCCCCCCAGCTGGCCGGAAAGGCCAGGGCGGGAAAAAAGGAAAGGGCCCCGCTAAAATATCTAGGTCCTCCATGGCAGGGGCTGCCCCCACAGCTGTGGCCTCGTCATCGACCGTGGCACCCCTCCCTGCGTTTCCCTCCACCAGCGCTGCGAATGTCCCTCCCCCGGCCCCCAGGACGTATGCCCGGGCGGTGGCAGGCTCCCCCCTGCCTGCCGCCTCGTCATCTCGTCCACCCACTGCCTCCGCTACCATCACCAGCGGCCGGGGCCCTTTCCCCACCTTGACCAGGAGGCACGGTGTCCGTTGCCTCCTGGTGCCCGCCTCGCCCCACGTGGAGACATACGTGCAGGCGTTGGCGAAGGTGGTAGGACCCACGGCTATTGTGGCGGCCTCCAAGATGTATGGGAAGGTTGTTTTTTTCTTGGCTTCGGAAGCTGCCGCCCAGGAGGCGGTGGAGAGGGGCCTGGCGGTGGGGCGGGTGTTCGTCCCCCTAGAGCCGCTAGAAGACTTGGGCGTTCGCCTCGTCCTCACCTCCGTTCCTCCCTTTTTACCCAATGCTGCCCTGTTACCCGCTCTCTCCGCCCTGGGGAAACTTGTCTCTGTCATCAGCCCTCTCCCGTTGGGCTGCAAGGACCCCACCCTCCGTCACGTCCTTTCGTTCCACCAGCAAGTGCAGCTTCTACCGCCGGCGGGGGCGCGTGACAGAGAGGCACTCGAGGGGTCCTTCCTAGTCCCCTACCAGGGAGCCCGCTATCGGGTCTTTTACTCCCGGTGCTACCTCTGCCGATCAGCGGGGCATGTCCGCAGAGACTGCCCTTTGGCCCAATGGGGAGGGGCACCCGAGACCCCCGAGACCTGGCAGGACATTGGCCCCGTCGTTGCCGACGCCCCTGGCCGTCCGGCACCTGAAACCAACCCCCCTCCTACTCAACCCATCACTGCTCCCATCCAGGCCCAAGAGACACCTTCCCTACAACGCCCGGGTGAGCAAAGGAGTCCCACCCTTGCTATTACCAATCCGGCAGAGCCTATGGAGGAGGGTGTGGCAAAGATATTACCGGGTACAGGAGAGGGCCCGCCCCAGGGAGAACCCCCCGCCCCTCATGCTGTCTCACCGCTACCCCCCCCGAACCTCTGAACCATCGCCTCCGCCCCCCGACACGACCCCTGCTAACCAACCTCCAGACGACGCTATGGAGGGCTGGATCCTAGTCCAGGGGAAGCGAGGCAAGCGGAAAGCTCGAGCTCCGCTGCATCCATCCGACGCGGAAGCCCTCCGGAAGACCAGGAAGGGAGGCACTGATTTTGAGCCTTCCGCTTCGGCCACGAGTGAGATCCATCCGCTGGTGTCTGGAGGGGAAGACAGACTGGCATTAGAGGGCAGAATCCCCCCTCCACGGGAGACCCTCCCCTCAGAGACCCCTGAGGACGCCCCTTCTGCCTGGATACCACCCGAACCCCCTGCGAACCCCGAGGCGACCGTTGAGGCGGGCCCTAGAGGAGAGGGCTCCAGGGTAGCAGGAGTTGGCCTCTCCTCCCTGTATGCGGAGATTGAGGCCCTAGATTTGACTCCGGTCACCCAGGGAGAGGATGATCTACTGCCGGCTGGCCTCGTGCTGGGCAACCTCACCCCAGTCCCCCTTTCCCCATGCTCCCTCCCTCTAATTGCCTTCCCGGGCGAGCACTCTGCAGAAGGTGGTCCACCACCTGATGCCATGGCCGCCAAGACCACCACGGAGCCAGCGCCTAGTTCTGTTTGCGTTGTTTTGTTGCATAGTTTGTTTTGTTTTCTTGGTAACTCTTTGCAAGTGTTACAATAAAATTCTTTTCTGTTTCAAAAAAAAAAACAAAAAAAACCTTCCCTATTACCTTACCCAGGGAAAAAGGACCTACTTAGCCTGCTCTCCTGCTGCTGCCCTCTGGCCTGGGCTTTCCTTGCTTTTTGCCCTTGCTTTCGGCTTCCCCCCCTGACTGGGCCAGACGCTTTCCCCCCTTTCTTTTCTTTTTGTTGTTTTTTTTTCTTTCTCTGCTGTTGCTAGAGTGCTAGCCGGCTGCTGGCCAGCTGTTAGCCCCCCCCACCCGCCCTCGGACGCTGCTGCCGCACCAGCTGAAACCCCCCCCCAAGAGGGGGGGGCCTGCTGGCCCGCTTCCCCAGAGAGGGGGAGTGGAAGGACCCAGCCCCCAGATCCAGCCGCTTGCTGTTTGTCTGCAGACCTGTCTCCGGTCGAGAGGACTCTTATCACTTGCTCTGGCATTTCTGGAATGCAAAAAAGAAAGCCCAGAACAGACAGAGAAAAAGCCGTCCACCGGAGGAACACCGCCCGGGGAATCTACAAATCGCCGTGGAGGGGGCCTAAGACTGAGTAACTTTCCAACTGTGCTCTCGTGTGGGGGGAGCCCTTGACTGTGTCTTAAGTGCGTTTGTAGGGACACAGGGGGTGTGGCACGGAGCTGCCCCCCGATCCATCTGTGTCCTCCCAACCCCCACACTACGATCTTCACCCCACAACTCCACCATCTTTGCTGGCTGTCCAACATCTGCCTCTGGACTCAGCTGCTTGCCCTGATTCCACCGCGTGGGCCAGAAGCACCAGCCAACCAAACAGGACTCTCTGGACAAGCGTACGGTGGTTCATGTGCCCCCCCGCCCCGAATTGTCCACCCCACAGCTTGTCCCTTTCTACCTGACCGCAACTCCTGTTAATCACCTGCCCCCGCTGGGGCATCGGCAATGGAGGGCACCGGGGTGACCTCTGCCACTGCCATGCCCATCGCCTCCCCAGACTCTAGGGAAGCCGGCGGGAAAGGCCAGGGCAAGAAGAAGGGGAAGGGCCCCGCTAAAACCACCAGTCCCTCCATGGCAGGAGCCACCCCCACTGCTGCAGCCCCACCACCGACCACGGCGTCCTCCCTCTATTCCCCCTCCACCAGCTCTGCGGATGTCCCTCCCGCAGCCCCCAGGATGTATGCCCGGGCGGCGGCAGCCTCCCCACCTGCCGCCTCGTCATCTCTCCCGCCCACCGCCTCCGCCACCATCAGTAGAGGCTGGGGCCCCTTTCCCACCATGACAAGGAAGCACGGTGTCTGATGCCTCCTGGTGCCCGCCTCGCCCCACGTGGAGACCTACATGCGGGCGTTGGCAAGGGTGGTGGGGCCCTCGGCCATTGTGGCGGCCTCCAAAATGTACGGGAAGGTCGTTTTCTTCTTAGCATCGGAGGCTGCCGCCCAGGAAGCGGTGGAGAGGGGCCTGGCGGTGGGGGGGGGGGTGTTTGTCCCCCTAGAGCCGCTACAGGACCTGGGCATCCGCCTGGTCCTGACCTCTGTCCCTCCTTTTCTCCCCAGTACTGCCCTGCTACCCACCCTTTCCACCCTGGGGAAACCTGTTTCTGTTATCCGCCCTCTCCCGTTGGGCTGCAAGGACCCCACCCTCCGTCACATTTTTTCCTTCCGCCGGCAAGTGCAACTTTTACTGCCGTCGGCGGCACGTGACAGAGTGGTGCTCGAAGGGTCCTTCCTAGCCCCCACCAGGGGGCCCGTTACCGGGTGTACTTTTCCACGGGGGAAGTCCGGTGCTACCTCTGCCGGGCATCGGGGCATGTCCGGAGGGACTGCCCCTTAGCCTGGCAAGGAGGGGCACCTGGGATCCCCGAGACCTGGCAGGACATCGGCCCTGTCATTGCCGACGCCCCTGGCCGCCCGGTACCCGAACCCGCCCCCCCTCCTCTTCGGACCACCGCTACTCCAGCTCAGGCCCAAGGGGCACCTCCCCTACAATGCCCAGACAAGCGGGAGAGCCCCACCCTCGCTGCTGACAATCTAGCGGGGCCTATGGAGGAGGGTGTTGCAGAGATACCATCAGGCATGGGAGAGAGCCTGCCCCAGGGAGAATCCTCCCTCCCTTATGCTGCCTCACCGTTCCCCCCCGCAAGTCCCTGAGCCATCGCCTTTACCCCCTGACACGACCCCTGCTAACCAGCCCCCAGAAGATGCCATGGAGGGCTGGGCCCTAGTCCAGGGGAAGCGAGGCAAGCGGAAGGCTCGAGCTCCGCCTCATCTACCCAAGGCGGAGGCCCCCCGGAAGACCAGGAAGGGGGGCACTGATGCCGAACCTTCCGCTTTGCCCACGAGTGCGTCCCATCCACCGGTGTCAGCCGGGAAAGACGTGGCAGCACCAGAGGGTAGTGTTTCCCTTCCACAGGAGACCCTCCCCTCCGAGACCCTCGAGGAAGCCCCTTCTGTCCTGACGCTACCCAAAGCCCCCGTGAACCCCGAGGGAACCGTCGTGGAGGGTGCCGGCAGGGAGAACCCCAGGGCGGCGGAAGTGTCCTCTCCTCCATGTTCGAGGAGATCGAGGCCTTAGATCTGATCCCGGTCTCCCAGGGGGAGGACAACCTTTTGCCAGAAAATCTCGATCTGGGCGACCTCACTCCACCCCACTGTTCCCCATGCTCCTTCCCCTTAACTGCTGCTTCTGTTCCCACCTCCGAGGAGCCCCTGGACTACTCCACCGACCCAGCCGCTGATGGCACCCCGCTGACGAACATCGAGCCTGCTCAGGTGACAGCCGGCGCCAAGCGGCTGGGGCACGAGTCGCCAGGGGCACCCCCCATTGGTGCGGAGCAATCGACTTCCTTCCTGGGCAGGGGCCCTACAGAAGATAATCCACCTCCTGATACTGTGGCTGCTAAATCCACTACAGAGCGCGCGCCCAGTGTCACTGAGAGCTCCCTCCCCACCCCCTTAACCCTTGAGCCTGATTGGGAGGCGCCACCATCCAGCTGCTTGCCTCCCGAAACCCAGAACCTCGCCTCTGCCCCTGCCCCTATCCAATTTACCTCCTGCAATGTCATTGCCACCCTAGGGGCTGTCTCCTTCTCTTTCCCAACTGATGACCCCCAGGGAGCGGCCTTTGTGTTCTCCTGCCCCGACCCATTAGGAGCTGCTATTTTCCCTCCACCGCCCCCTATCGCCCCAGAGCTTGAGGCGGGCCTAGAAGCTCCAGCCCATCAGGCACCCCGTCGGGGGTCCGCACCCTGCTTATCCGTTTTAGTGGACCACAGGGTTGCACCAAGGGCCCCGCCGGGGAACAACCGGGAAACTGTAACACCCCCCCCCATGAGCTGCGAGGAGAGCTGCAGAAGTTTTTAGAGGATGTCCGTGGCTCCCGCAACAAGGTACAACTTGCTCTCCAGCGATGGGGGACTCTTCTCAAATCTTCTGGGCCACAAGCACCCTCATGGGGGAAGGCAAAGGGATGGGGAAGCAGGATGCCGTGGCCTATGGTGGGTCCGCGTCTTCCGTGAACAATTACTCACCTACGAGATGGGTCACGGACTGCTGCGCGGCCCGCTGTGAGATGCGAGCATCCCTGCCAGTGAGGACCCCCCCCGACCCTCCCCATGACACCTCTCACCATCGCAATGTTGAACACTTGGGGTTGTAGGATGGCTCTCCGCAGGTCCCAGGTGCTCTCCTTCCTTCAGGACGGGGGGTACTCTGTGGTTTTCCTGCAGGAGACCCATACAGACCTGACCGCCGAAGACAGTTGACGGCTGGAGTGGGGGGACAGGGTCTACTTTAGCCATGCCATGGTTCGACAGGCTGGAGTGGCGACCCTGTTCTCCCCTGACCTATGGCCCAAGGTGCTAGGGGTCACCGAGGCCGTGCCAGGTCACCTGCTGCATCTCCGGGTCCGTATGGAGGGGCTCGTGGTTAACCTCATTAACGTCTATGCCCCGACATCGGGTCCGGAGTGGCTGCAATTCTACCAGCGGGCATCCGCCTTCCTCAGCACCTTACATTCTCACAACTGCCTGGTCCTGGGAGGGGACTTTAATACCTTCGTCGAGGAACAGGACTGCTGGGACCGAGCAGAGCCCGGCCGCCGCGGACACCATCCGGGAGATAGTCGAACATCACTCCCTAGTGGACATCTGGCGCGACCACCACCTGAATGACACTTCCACGTTCACCTTTGTCCGGGTGGAAGCCCATCGGTCAAGCCACTCCTGGTTGGACCGCATTTATTTATCACGCTTCCACAATTGTGACCAAAGCAGTCAGCATCAGGCACTGTGGGGTAGCTGCTGGAGGACTGTTAAGGTTGACATAAGTAATGCAGTGGCTACACTCACGCTGCATTGACCTCAATTCATAGACTGTGGTTCAACGGCACTTGGGGAGCTGGTGTTACTGCAGCGCTGTAACAGGGAACTTACATTGGTGGAAGACAGATTTAAGCATAGATACATGCACAACTAGGTCAATGCAAGGTGGGCTACGTTGACCCAACATTGTAGTGTAGACCAGACCTTAATTGCCATCAATTCCCCAGAATACTCCTGTAGTCATCTTTTTTTCCTTATGCAGCTCTGTTCAAAGTCAATGGGTCCTAAGCCATTGTTTAGTTCTGGGGTTCCCAAACTTGGTTCATGGCTTGTTCAGAGTAAGCCCCTGGTGAGCCGCAAGACGCTTTGTTTACCTGAGCGTCCGCAAGTACGGCCGCCTGCAGCTCCCTGTGGCCGCGGTTCACCGTTCCCGGCCAATGGGAGCTGCCAGGAAGTCACTTCCCGCAGCTCCCATTGGCCGGGAATGGCAAACCGCAGCCACTGGGAGCTATGAGTGGCCGTACCTGCGGACGCTCAGGTAAACAAAGCATCTCACAGCCCACCAGGGGCTTACCCTGAACAACCTCAATCCAAGTTTGGGAACCCCTGGTTTAGTTATACAGGCAAGGGTCCAGTAAAGACTGATTTTACAAGTGTTCTGTAGAAGAGACATCTAGAAAACGAGATGTTTGCTTGTTGCAATCATTAGGCTTATTGTAGTACATGGCTCCATAGGCTAATGCATTCAGATGTATTACAACTATCAGTAGTAATATAAGCAGCATATCCATACAAATACCTCATTCACATGGCTCTTGAAAAGAGCGTCCCATGAATTCTTAATGATGAGTACCTAAAAGAAGTCCCACTAAGATAATTCAAACTGGATCAGAGTTGCAAACAACCCAGATATCTTCTTTTGAGACTAACACTATTAAATGCTCGGACTTTCAGAGAATGCTATCTTTTTTAAAAGGCTTTGTTTAAAGAAGGGATTTTCCAGGTTTGGCATTTTACACAGATTGTAAATATATTTTTCTAATTGCAACATAAAAAAAAATATCAATGAACCTGTGGGGGAAAAAATTCTCACTGCTTATTTTTCTAGCTTACAAATGAAGGGACTCAAAAATAACAGACAAAATACTCCCTACTGTAAATAACTCTGGGTGTTCAAGATTTAATTGCAAAAATACTATTTTCACAACATTGGCACCTGGAAGGGAAAAAAAAAAAATCTCTGGATTTTAGTCCAACTGCAACAATATCCAAATTCTGGCAGGAGTAACACAATCCTAATAGCCTGTTTCTATAATGAACATATTGAGCAAGAAGAAAAGGAGCACTTGTGGCACCTTAGAGACTAACCAATTTATTTGAGCATAAGCTTTTGTGAGCTACAGCTCACTTCATCGGATGCATACTGTGGAAACATCCGATGAAGTGAGCTGTAGCTCACGAAAGCTCATGCTCAAATAAATTGGTTAGTCTCTAAGGTGCCACAAGTACTCCTTTTCTTTTTGCGAATACAGACTAACACGGCTGTTACTCTGAAACCTGTCATATTGAGCAAGATACATGAGCCCTGGCCATTAAAGGTACGTAGGGTGAACAGATAGCAAGTGTGAAAAATTGGGATGGGGTGGGGGCATTAGACACCTATATAAGAAAAAGCCCTGAATATTGGGATTGTCCCTATAAGATTGGGACATCTGCTCACCCTAAGGGTATGCTTACACTGAAAAAAAGCCCAAGAACAACAACGTGGCAGTGAGTCTCAGAGCGTGGGTCAACTGACTTGGTCTTGTGCTCTGGTCACAGGTCTCATGCTATGGGGGGAAATATAGCAGGGTAGACATTCCCACTTAGTGTGGGCTCTGAGACCCATCCCCCTCGCTGGGTTTCAGAGCCCCTGCTCCAGGGAACATCTACACAGCTATTTTTAGCCCCACTAGCCCAAGTCAAATTCACCTGGGCTCTGAGACTCACTGCCACTGGGCTTTGTGTGCGTGTGTGTGTGTGTGTGTGTGTGTGTGTGCCCGCCCTAAGGCTTCAGTTGTAGCTTTGCCCCTGAGTAAGGGGCAGCAGCATGTACTAACAGGTTCAGGAACTGACCAGGGACCAGATTATGACTCAGTCAGTCTGCTCCCACTTTGCTCTGTGGAGCAAATAATCTGTGTCAGCCCTTTGACCCCTCTCTATGCTACCTCAGCTACACTGGCCCGTGCATTGAGAAGGTGCAGCCAAGTCTGTGCCCTCTGACCACTATTCAGTCAGTAGCAGCCCTATGCACAGACTAATGATACGAGTAGCCCCACATGCGTGTACTTGGGTGACTTATGCTCCTTTATGCTAAAAATTGAGCCCTAACCTTATTAGCCAGGAACACTATGGGATCTGCTTCCTACAGGAAGGCTCTATGATGCTAGTACTTCAGGAAGCATTCTGAGGCTCCTGTTTAAATCAGTAGTTCTATTAAGTAACAACTATACAGCCCTACTCCTGTAGTATTTGAGCACCACACAGACTTCAGTGTGTTTATCCTCACAACACTACAGTGAGGTAGGGAAGTGTTGTTATCCCCATTTTACAGATGGGAAATGGAGGCATAAAGAAGCTCAGTGACTTGCCCAGTGTCACCCAAGAAGTCTGTGGCAAAGCAGAAACTAGAATGCAGCTGTCCCAAGACCTAGGCTACTGCTCTACTCTCACCACTTTCCTCTCTGCGGTCCTTCCCCATGTGTGACTCCAGTCGAGGTCACTGCATGCAAAAGGACTGCAAGCTACAGGCCTGGAGCAGAAAATATCCAACAGTGAAGGAACTATTGTACACAGTCTGTACAACACCAGCTGAAATGACCAACAAAAAGCCATTGATACTTCCTAAAACACATAGGCAATACGGCTCTACTGGGAAACTTGGGATCCAAACCTGTTAAAATGGGCAATCAGAATAAAAGGTGTGTGCTCTGATGAAAAAAGGCACTCAGTAGCTTTGGTGATGGAGGGGCATATAAGTACAGAGACAGGCAGATACTGTATTATGGGGGAGCTCAGGGAAGGAAACTTCTGCTTCATTGTGTGTTTCACATCTAAGTCATCTGCTTAGCATGTCCGTGGCAGGGCAGGCAAGTGTGGTTTACAGACTCACTGCTCTTCTCCTACAGGGAATTTGGCAGTCACATGAATTTGTATTGTGAATGGAGTGACCAGGCATGCCTTTGTTTTTGAGTGATTTCATCTGCTTCCCTCCTCCGCACTGCCTTGTCTCTTTTGAATCATGCAGTGAGGTGCAAAATGCCTTCCGATGGTTTCTCCACTCTTTGGGCCTCCACTGTGTTTCTTTTGCGTTTGAGCTTGGCTTGCCTGCATTCAGGCAGCTTGGGATTTGCTCCATAAAGTAAAAACATCACAGGTAAAATTGCATCTTTGCTCACATAAAAGAACTTCTCAAAAGCGCAAGTACAAATGGTCTTTGTAAAGTATTTGACTTGGTGAGACTGTGGGCCAGATTCTGCCTTCTGTTGTATCCATGCAAGAGCAGAATTTGGCCCTGTGTATCTAAGTGGTATTTTACTGAATGTGTTACAATCAAGTGTATACCCTAGGCCAGTTTTAGGTATTAATTGGATTTCACAGGGTGTAAATCAGGGCAGAATAAGTGATCTGTAAGGATACATTGCTAAATGCTCATGCAGCATTATTCTCTGTTAACGTATATTAACTCTGACTGTCGTGTGCAGAATATCATTGTCTCTTAAAACTGCAATGATATTTCCTATGACTGTCAGCCTAATGAAACTGTGTAAAAATCACATTTATATGAACTTCCTCTAGGCCTTGATTGCTCTGAGTCTGGATTCAAGTGAGCAGCAACTATCTTCCAAACTTTATTATCAAGCACTGTTCTGCCAGGCTTGCCAACTGGTTTCCACATCTCAGTTGTTGCCAAGCCAGTCCATTTCCAGAATGCTCTCACTATCCAGTTCTGTTTTATTTTTTCTTTTACACCTGTGCCAGCCCAAACCATACTACAGTACAGACTGACTTCCTACGTTTTCTCTGTTACCACCCAGCTGCACTTGCTGTAGACTTTGCCTACATTCAGGATTAGACCAGGTTCATCAATCCATGTTGTTGCAATGATGCTGACTTGACACCGATGAGCAAGGATTTTCACCAATTTAGGCCAAAGTAAGGGTAAACCTTGATTAGCGCAGTCACTTCAAACTACAGAATGGCCTTGTTTAAACCTCTAGGAGTCAGCACCAGTGCAGCTACAGTAAGTGCTGAATCGGGGTTATTCCCAAACACAGATATTACCTTAAAAATGGCTGATAGTGCTCTAACTGTGCTAGGCTGAATGGTTTAAAACCCACTTTAGACATGGCTCCAAGCCATGGTGTCTACATTACCCTTTTCTATAAAACATTTCCCATTGTTGCTACCACCAGTAGAAAGTGAAACAAACATCTATCAAAGAGCCATAGGAAACCCAGAACAGAGTCTACAGTACAGCTGGGTGACATTTTCTGGGAGAATAATAAACTCACCAAAAAAATGCATTTGCAAATTTGATTTGAAATTGGTGAAGTTTCAGCCCCACCCCACCCCCAAAATGAACTTTGTTTTGAAACATCAAAATGTTGATTTGAAATGACATTTCAAAACATTTCATTAACCTACACTAAATTTGTGGGGGGGTTGTTTTGTTTTTCTGTTTCATCATGAACAACCAAACACAAATTGGTTTCAGTTGGAAATGACACTTTTTTTTCTGTCTTCAGAGTTTTCGGTTTGGCCAGCAAACTGAAATCAGTTATTTGATCAAGTCTAGTCCACAGCACAGAGAAGGGCCTAGCTAGGCTCAAGGCAGGCATCTGAACAATTCATGCTCATAGGTGCACTTTTCTATAATGAGCCTTCTCCCAAGAGGATTATATGACCACTACAGACAGTCTCTTCAGAAGTAAGTTAAGAAGTTCTTTCAGAATAGATGAGGTAATCATTTTATTTTGCCTAGTTGTTTAAGAAGGGTACTGGAAGATTTTGTCCAGAGATCAAAAGGTCCTTGTTACATCTGATGAAGTGAGCTGTAGCTCACGAAAGCTTATGCTCAAATAAATTGGTTAATCTCTAAGGTGCCACAAGTACTTCTTTTCTTTTTGCGAATACAGACTAACACGGCTGTTACTCTGAAACTTGTTACAGAGATGCTTTTGAATCCCAAGCATGGTTGTCACAAATATAACATGAATGCTTTACAGATCTGAGGTTGACAGATTCCATAAACATGTAAGAAAGACATTTCTACTAAGGATTTAGTACCTTTTAAATGTTCTCTCTTAATTTTTATGTATTTTTGGTAAGAATTATCTGGCTGAAATTTTTTAAACAAGCCAGGACCTCTACAGGAGAATACAGACTACAGTTATTTGCATAGTAACTGTAGCATCTAAATATAGTAGGATGAAAATATCCCCCAATCAGTAATTCTGTGGGAGTGTGACAAAGCAGGACTCACCACCATCGCGCCTCCTGCTGACCATCCTGGGAATTAGCTCTCAGCCCTTCCAGTCCACCTTCAGCTAGTGATGTCACACCTGCCATCACTGCTGTCTCTACTCTTTGGACCCGCGTCACTCCCCGGACTGCAGTGTCCTCTTCTGGGCACGGTCCTCCGGCTGTGCCCCCACTCCGGTATCTCCCCTCTTCTGGGGGCCCAGCAGTCCTTAGTCCCACCACTTGCCTCAGCTGCCAACTGTAGTCCAATGTCCAGCCCCTCGCCTCAGAGGCAAACTTCAGTCTGGATACTGGCCACTCTCCTCATTGGCAAGTGAGGTGCAAGGGTGGGGGGGACCCAGGCCCACCCACTATTCTGGATCCCAACTCAGGGACCCTATAGCTGGCAGCCACCTACTGCCCTCCTCCAACCTGCTGCCTATTTTCCCTGGGCCACTTCCCCCGTAGCCCTAGCACCTTCCCAGCCCTTGTAGCAAGGCCCCAGCCTGGCAGTGGTCAGCCAGCAGCTCACCCTCGCACTCTGCTGCCCCTACGCAGCACAGCTCTATCTATGGCGCTTCTTCAGGCAGCCAGTTCTCCTCCCTTGCCTTCCAGTGAGAGACTCCCCTGTGGTCTGCTGAGCAGCCCTTTATATATGGCCCTCGCTGACCCTGATTGGCTGCTCCAGAAAGCCTTCCCCGCATTGGTGGGTTCAATAAGCCCTTTCCTGATTAGTGGGTTCTGCGCAATCTCCCTGGTCCTGCTTTTAACCCCTTCTTCTCCTTGTGGTGGGGCAGCCGCCCCACTACATGGAAACAAGCATTTTATAAAAATAGATCATAAAACAATAAGCAAACAAACCCACAACTGAAAAACAAGTTGATTTAAAATTAAATTTGTTGCTTTCCATGACACCTAGTAAAGCTTGCATGAAGGCACTAAACAGACGCATGTGTTTTTAAGGTGTGTGATTTAAAGCATGCCTTGTTAGGGACTTGACTTGAAAGAATTTCAAAGTGTGCAGCATAATTTTAAAAAATTCTAAACTTTGCATTCTTTGCAAAACCTTTTGACCTCTGGGTGACATTTAATACTTGAAGGTGAGGTGATGACTGACTACTTCACACTTTGCCAAAGCAACTCCTGATCCTACCCTGCCGTTAGAACCATCTTTACACTTCCCAATAACCAATCAGTGATCATTTCAAGGAACTAAAATAGCCATCAAGGAAAGGTTAGATTGTTATGTTACAGACACTTAATACATTCAATGTACCTCGTTCAAATTGTGCATATGCAAAACGGGCTCATCTATTCATAGGTTCTAACAACAGAGAGCACATGAAAAGGTTTGGTACTATTACAGCCAGCACAAAGTCTGGCATACACAAAAGGGGAAATCAAATGGAGCTATCCATTAACAGGTCAGTGAGGAGACATTAGAAGAATTCCCCTGACCCCACCATTTCTAATGACTGATGGCCTGCTGTCATTTCCTAGACCTGGGCCTCTCAGAATGTAGGCTGTTTGCATTCAATCAACACTTTGCTTTTATAGGCCTGTGGAGTCAAAGATTGCTAGACTTATGAACCCCAGGCTACCTTCTGTCTGGCTACACCCTCATTTTCTGGAGCCAAAATCTTTTTAACAACTACACAATAACAGGTAATTAGGGTAAAGGTTGTTAATCATCTCCTTTAGACTTTCAGCTTTTGTATTCAGAATCAGCTGGATGAAGGTTGAAATACTGTTATCAAAGCTTGAGGTTATTATGCAAAGGGTTGAACTGTAGGTCAAGGAAATGTTAACTGGACAAAGAAAGACCAGGGCAGACAGTGTTCAAATTAAAATTGCTCACTGAGACAATGCAGAATTCAATGCCTTTGCCTTTGAAACGCAGTCAAATACATTATCCGTGTTCAGATTCAGGAAAAGATAGCCAATTTTTTTAAAACAGAGAGCACAGTTAGCAGTAAAACATCGATTGATTTATTTCTGTGTATGTATTTGATTTTATTCTTCTGATCTATTAAAATAAAGTTACAAGATGTTGGTCCAGCTGATAGGTGCCTTTCAGTGTTTTGGGCAACCTGTTAAAGATTAAAACTAACATCACAAATCATAGACAGTTCCTTTCATCAATAAACAGCTAAATACCACTCATTCCCTAGTGATCCAATAGCAAATATAAAATTGTTCTCTTAAACCACTCCTTCCCTAAGGCCCTGACATAAAGCCCATGGAAATCCATGGGAGTCTTTCCACTGACTTCAGTGGGCTTGGAATCAGGTCCTAAATATCCAGGAGAAGAGATAGGCCTTGCAGCCTGACCAGAAGGCAAGCAATTCTAAACTCAGATGGAATGAGGGGGAAACAAGTTTTAGAGCAAAGGAGCCTTCAAGGATAATGCCCTACCAGCAGCTCCCTCCTGCTTCTACCAAGGCAGCTGAAGCTTGAACATCTCCACTGATTGCAGCTACGGCAGCATGGCGCAAGGAGAGAGAGAGTCAGTCTTTCGGGTAATTGGATCCCAAATCACTGAGGCCTTTAAAGATGTAACCAGCAGCATGAATTCTTACCAGAAGCCAGTGTAGCTGGTGTAATAGATTGTCAATGTACTGTTCCACTCAGCAAATGGGCCACCATATTCTGCAGCTTCCGAGTGGTCTTAACATGTAGCCCCTTGTGGAGTCCATCACAAGAGCGGATTCTCAAGGTGGCAAAAGGTGCAAACAAGTACAGCTAGATATCAGTTGGCATTCCAAGAAAACAGCCATGTTCACCTCACCAAACAGCTGGAAAATGTCTCCTTGGCATTGTCCACTATGTACTTACACATCCAGAAGAAATGTTGGGGCTAACCAAACCCCAAATTTTCACACCTAGGGGACAAATGGCAGGTCAGCTTCCTCAGTCAGGGTATTCCAGTTGCTTCCTGCATTTATCAGGTATTCCAGCTGCTTCCTGCATCCAACCAACACAATCTCCACTTTATCAGATTGAGCTTCAGACAGCTAACTCACACCCTGCACTAGTTCTCTTCCGAGCACACAGTGGACCATCCATTCTGCTTACTTAGCAGGATCAGTTGAGATGAAGGCACAGAGCTGAGTATCAGCCACCTATTGAAGACAACTCACCTTACGTTTCCTTACTATCCCTCTTTGAAGCCTTTTATACAGGTTGATCAGGCAGGGGAACCCAATGACACGCTGAAGCACCGCACACCCAGAACCCCGTAACTCTGAAGAGCAGTCACCCCTAATTCCCCATGTTGGATCATATTAAAGAAGTTCTGTATTAAAATCAACAAATGAGTTTGATTCCCCATATTTTAAATTCCAGGGTATTACTAATTAAGAGGTCTCTTGGTTTTTGGTACTGTTTCTCTCCCTCTATGTGTGAAACTTGCAAGCTGCTAATTGCGTTAGTACATTCTAAGACAGAGTCTGTTCTCAAAGCAATTCACAGAGAGAGAGACTCAAAGCAATACTCTGTAACAACAGAAACAGCACCCAGAGACTCCCCGCCCTTTTGTTGTATTAACAATTGTGATTAAAATAGAGATAGAGGATGTCTGTGGATGGATGCTTGGTGTGGATAATAACTGAATGATCAGGGAGGTGCCAGCCTAAGAGTCCAGTGTCCATCGGCTGAAGAAGGTGTCAAGTGGAAATAACCAGAGGACCCCCGGAGGGCAGACTGGAATCCACCCAACAGCCTCAAGAATGGGAGAACCAAAGAACAAGATAACATCTGGCAGCACGGAGCCGTCAGGAATGTGTCTGTCATCTGCTGATTGATTCAGCAACAGCATGATGAAGCAATTCCCATAGACTGGCATAAGAAGAAACTCCTATAAAAATGGACTCTAGAAAGTGAGAACTTTGGGGTCTGATTCTGCAAACCAATTTCCAAGAACATCAGATGAGCATCTGACAAGGCCCTGCTCCTTCCTCATGTCCAGGCCACCTGGCCAGTGGCTTGGCATGAGCAACTCTAAGGCTGGTAACTATGATAACAACCTTGCAGAACCTGTGAGTGTGTGTTTGTATGAATGAATGTGTGAATAAATATGAGATTGAATGGAATGTTATAGCCATAACTAACTGCTTACTATGATTCTTTCTGTATTCGCAATAAATGTGGTATTTTGCCTTTTCCCCTTTAATAAGATCCTGCTGGTTTTTATTTTATTGGTATAACACCCACACATAATTCCCCCCCCCTCCCCGCATTCTCTCTGACAAAAAGGAGGGAAGCTGCTCCTTTTACTCCCACCAGGGACCACAGACATGCCATCCACACAGGGCTACCCATTTGTCACAGAGGTCACAGTGCTCTTGGAAATCATGAATTTGAACAAAGTCCGTGATATGTTGGAAATGGCTGTAAAAATACAACTGAGTAGCATTTGTGACCTGGCACATGGGGTTCCAGCACCAGTCAGGTTTGGCCTGTCTGCCCAATCTCCATCAATGGAGGGGTGACAGGCCAACCTTGAGCGGCACTGTGACCCGAGTCTAGGTAACAACACCACTCCAGGTTGGCCCATCTGCCCCTCTGTAGATGGAGACGGAGGGATGGGCAGGCCAAACCTGATGAGCGCTGCAACTCTGTGTGGCAGGTCACAATGCCTGGAGCAGGGGAGCAGCCTCTGCAGGGTGACAGGTTTCAGAGTAGCAGCCATATTAGTCTGTATCTGCAAAAAGAACAGGAGTACTTGTGGCACCTTAGAGACTAACAAATTTATTTGAGCATAAGCTTTCGTGGGCTACAGCCCACTTCATCGGATGCATGCAGTGGAAAATACAGTAGGAAGATTTTATATACACAGAGAACATGAAACAATGGGTGTTACCATACACACTATAACAAGAGTGATCAGTTAAGGTGAGCTATTACCAGCAGGAGAGAAAAAAAACCTTTTGGAGTGATAATCAAGATGGGCCATTTCCAGCACTTGACAAGAATGTGTGAAGAACAGTGGGGGTGTGGGGCGCGGGGGGAATAAACATCAGGAAATAGTTTTATTTTGTGTAATGACACATCCACTCCCAGTCTTTATTCAAGCCTAATTTAATGGTGTCCAGTTTGCGAATTAATTCCAATTCATCGGTCTCTCGTTGGAGTCTGTTTCTGAAGTTTTTTTGTTCTAATATTGCGACTTTTAGGTCTGTAATTGAGTGACCAGAGAGATTGAAGTGTTCGCCTACTGGTTTTTGTATGTTATAATTATTAACCCTCCTGACGCAGAGATTGAAAATTACAAATGCATGTTATGGTAATGATGACATTGCTAGTTCTCCTAGATAAATGGAACAGTAACAATGCTCAGTCCCATTGCTGCAAAGAGGGGGCTTCTATTTGAGACATGGTGCAATGAAAATGGGAATGGTACAGTAGATAGCGTGATGTTTTCTCATAACCATTTTCTGATAGTAAAAGGAACACAGACTCTGACTAATATTTTTCCTTTGCCCCGGGTGTGAACTCCTGACAATTATTATCAGATTATCCTGACAATTCTGTGGAGCAAGCTCATACCTGGGTGAATATAACAAACTGGCTGGCCTTAGGGAACTAACACTTTATCTCCTCAACAAAATACCTAGAGAGATGCCCTATTCTTTTTGGACTAGTCCCTTGAAAGTGAAGTCTGATGCTACCAAATAAAGCTGCCCATCGGAACAGTGCACATTAAACTTTCAAAGTAGAATTATTGCAGCTTTAAGACTTAATTTTATGAGTGATAAAGGCATCTTTATATTATGGCTGTTGTTATTCAAAGATTTGTGCTTAGATGAGAAGAAAATGTAGATAGGAAACAACACTGGAAAGTAAAAATCCAACATTTATGTTACATTATGTATCCATTCATGAGGAATTAGTACTTTCATGCTAACGTGTTGCCCCTTTTGGCCCAAGAGGTAAGGGGCTGACAGGTTTATTTCTATTAGAAGAAGAAATTGATGGGACAGTTCAGTGCAGTCCTGTTTATTTAAAGTTCTGTTTCCCTAACACGGTAGAAACAAACAGCGGCAGGCAGTTTCCTTGCTCAGAAATCCCCAAACCTGCCTCTTCAATGACTTCTGTGCCCAAGAAGCTCTGTCTCTCTGCTTCTTCTCATTTTGCCAACTCACAGTTTGCCATCCAATCTCCCAGCCCACTGCTTTTGCAACCAGTCCCAGGGAAGACCCTCAAATTATACAGTTTAGCCCTATTTTGCCAAGCAGCCCAGTGCCTTGGGCAGTAGCTTCCTATTTTTTCAGCTAACATATATGTATGTATGTGTATAGGTGTATATATATCTCTCATTTAATTGTTCCTTCCATTTAGCCTGAAAGATGGGTGCTGAGCACCCCATTGATTTCAATCAGGTCTGTGAATGTCTGTAGATCAAAAACCTGCATGATGGCAGCCATTAACACTTTCCAGCATAACCTATGAAATCCAAAAGTAGCTAGGAGCTCAGCAAGGAATGAATTGGTCCCTATCCCCAAAACAGGTATGTTGCAGTAGGCACAAGTGGCAGAGTCATTTGACATTCATTTCTGAAACAATACCTGGTGTCTTTCTGTGTCCATGAAAACAAATAGCAGCTCCTGTTTCAAAGAATAGCTCAGCAGAGCATATATCCCTATATGAAAGGGGAACTCATATGCAATGCTTTTATGCTTGATTTACCACAGGGTTACTCCAGTTTTAGATCAATGTAACTCCACTGATTTACATGGGCATAAAACCACAGCGATGAAGTTGAGAGCCCAAGCTTTTATATGCATGTAATATTAAGGGTCTGGTTGAAGATGACAAAAGCCAAGGAATAGAACAAGGTTTCTTCCCCTGGTAGCTGCCAACCCAAGTATGAATGTACCAGAATACAGCAATAGACAAATTATTTTGGTGCCTCAAATTTTTGGCTACCCAACTTCAGGGTGTCCAACTTGAGACGCCTGAATAATTATTTGATTATCAGAGGGTTAATACTTGATTATCAGAGGGTTAATACTCAGCATTTGATGAAAATCAGTCCCCTGGAAGTTGGGCAGCCAAAAATTTGACACACACCAAATCATTGTTCACTTCTAAAAATCTTGGTGATAGAGCTTAAGCTAAAAAATTATCCCTGCCCCAAGTATTGCTGGGCTAGTCAAACACTGGATGATATTACTGATGATGATAGGCCATATTTTGCCATATTTAAGCACAACCAGAATAATATTTCAAGGCCTGATCCTGCAAACACTTATGCACATGAATAATTCTACTGACTTGAGTGGTCCTCTTGAGCTCAAGCCTGCCTTTGCCCCACTGCGCCACCTACTGGAAGCTGCCCTAGATAAGCGCTGCCCGGCTGGAGCCTGCACCCCACACCTTGTCCTGCACCCCAACCCCGTACCCCAGCCTGGAGCCCCCTCCCGCACACAAACTCCCTCCCAGAATTTACACCCTGCCCTCCCTCCTGCACCCCAACCTCCTGCACCAGGCTCAGCCCAGAGCCCTCTCCCACACTCGGAACCCTTCGGCCCCAGCCCAGAACCTGCACCCCCTCCCGCACCGCCACCCCCTGCCCCAGCCTGGTGAAAGTGAGGACTGGGGAGAGCAAGCGACGCAGGGAGGGGGGATGAAGCGAGTGGGGCGGGTCCTTGGAGAAGGGGCAAGAGTGTTTGGGTTTGTGTGATTAGACAGTTGGCAATTCTATCAGTACAGGAGCTGAGAAAGGCTCAAATATGCTCAGTGAGATCTTCAAAGAGTTTAGCTGAAAAAAACTGAAGTCCCTACTGAGCATGTGCGAAGTGTAATTTTGCAAAGGCTTAGATTAGAATTTAGCTGGTTTGGTGGATTTTCATGAGGATAGCAAACAGCTCATCCCTGGCACAAAGCATCCCCCTCCTGCCAAATTTCAAATCCCCGCTGAAAAGCATCGGAGCACGAGAGCTGTTCAAAGAAAAGGTTGCCAGAATTTTTCAACATGGGCAAAACACCGTGTTTTCCCCCAGTCTGAATCGTTTTGGCTGAAATTCATCCCAAGGCAGAAACCTGACAAAGGAAATTTCAGCCCAAACCATTAGAATTTAGCAACGTTATAAGCAACTGAAAAGGGGGTCTTCTAATACAAAGTGTTGGGCAAGCTTAATAATAGGGAGCGTTGTCTGCCCTGCCTACGATTTGTAAATTCAAAACTAGTAGTTCCAATGTAGAGCATTAGCAGCCTGCAAGATTTCACTTGAAGAAAGAAATAAAGAAAGAAAGAAAGAAAGAAAGAAAGAAAGAAAGAAAGAAAGAAAGAGGGGCTGTAAGAACGTATATGAAAAGAGCAATCTATATCCCCTGAACTACAGGCAAAGTATTTTGTTTTGCTGTATTTTTAACAAAGGCAACTTCACAGATGATAAAATTTACCTTGTGCAGAGAGCCTGGAGAAAGCCTATGCACCATTTAGGTTCTACTTAACGCAGAAGTGGTGCATGAGCTCTGTGCTGGCCCTCCATGCAGTGCTGAATTTCACCTGCAATGAGAACTGTAATGCTGAATTCTCTTTCCAGATTTCAGAGTGATAGCCGTGTTAGTGTGTATCAGCAAAAACAATGAGGAGTCCTTGTGGCATCTTAGAGACTAACAAATTTATTTTGGCATATTATAAATTTGGCACTAATAAATTTGTTAGTCTCTAAGGTACCACAAGGACACCACGTTGTTCTCGCTCCAGAGTGAACTTTAGGGTTAAGCTAGAAATCCCCACAAGTAGAGGTTGTAATAGATATGCTGATGGCAGGGTATTATTTATATTGTTGTTAGCATGGGAGATCATAATCAATAAAACAACATTTGAGCTCTCATTGTTACCTTTATGGTTTAACAAGTTCTCTCATATGTCCCTGTAGTTAAAAATATCACTCTTAGAAATACCATGAAAAGCTCTCTCTGGTGGTATGAACAGGACGTTTTTACCTTCCCTCTTTTGTACCTTTTTTTCCTATTTATAACAATAAATAAATAAATAAATAAATAAATCGCTATTTTGCAATGGAATGCAATTTATTGCAGTTGCTAATCAATTCTGTGTACAAACTGGAGCCCTTTCCCACTGAGGTCAATAGCTTATTGCTATAAATGGGAGCAAGGTCAAGCCTTTGGGCCAGAGCCTCAGATGGTGTAAATCACTGTAGCTCCCACTGTAGCTATGCAGATTTACACCCACTGAGGATCAGGCCCCTTGACTGAACTGTAGATGTGTTTTCCCAAATACTAAGCCAGCAGAAGAAGTTTTGTCCCATTTTTTATACATATACTCAGCTTTGTGAAAAGGAAACAAACACCACATTTAAACTAGAGGCAAGTACTTCTGCCCTGGGCAAACCAGGTGGGAAGTCTGAGGTCTGTTTTTCAGATCCCTACAAATTCAGATGGGGATTCCTTTCTTACACAGTGTGACAAAGTTCCTCCTCTACCTTGGTGGGTCTTGTGCTTATTGGAGGATTTGCTCATCTTGGAGCTTCACGGCAGCCCTCAGTTTGGTCGTTTTCGTGAACCCACAGTGAAGGTCAACTCCTCCTGTGTCTGACCACGAGTTGGGAGGTTTGGGGGGAACCCGGGCCCACCCTCTACTCTGGGTTCCAACCCAGGGCCCTGTGGAAGGCAGCTGTCTAGAGAGCCTCCTGGAACAGCTGTGCGACAGCTACAACGCCCTGAGCTACTTCCCCAGGGCCTCCTCCCAACACCTTCTTTATCCTCAACACAGGATCTTCCTCCTGGTGTCTGATAATGCTTGTACTCTTCAGTCCTCCAACAGTATGCGTTCTAATTCTCAGCTCCTAGCGCCTCTTGCTCCCAGCTCCTTACACGCGCACCACAAACTGAAGTGAGCTCCTTTTTAAACCCAGGTGCCCTGATTAGCCTGCCTTAATTGATTCTAGCAGCTTCTTGATTAGAACACCTGCAGCCAATCAGCCTGTCTGTCTTAATTGTCTCCAGAAGGTTCCTGATTGTTCTGGAACCTTCCCTGTTACCTTACCCAGGGAAAAGGGACCTACTTAACCTGGGGCTAATATATCTGCCTTCTATTACTCTCCTGTAGCCACCTGTCACAACAGATAAAATCAGCCAAAGAAAAGACAAAAGAAACAGGAGAATTCAGCAATGCCCCCAAACTGCATCTTGAACAAAAAAGATGGAAAAATTCATTTAAAAAACCCAAAGACCCTGTGTTTCTGTCAAAACATTACCAATTTGGAAAAGCAGATGTGTTGAATAAACCTCTACAGCAGGAATTTCCAAAGCACCTGTGCCTCTGGCACTTGGAGCAAAGTGCTTCATCCTGGTCTCCATGCTAAAGCAAACAGACCTCCCACACAGTATCATTTTATGTCTCCAGTATCTGCAGTGCTGGAGCAATTAAATGGTGGGATGGTGCCAGCATTCAGAGCTTTTCCTGAACCTTGTGGAAGATAGTTGTGAAATAGATCATGATGCATCACCCCTGCATCCCCCGCATACAATCCTGCATTTCAGTTTGTCATCAGGAAATATTTTCTAAACCGACGCTATACTCCCACTTTACGTTTTATACAATCTCTCTATATTTCTTGTATGTCAACATCCTTCACCAAACACTCCAGAATCCACTTGGTATGTGCAGACTCCTCAGTTAACTAACAACAGAAACCCTCTACTTCTGGATCTTCCCTTTCCTTCTGAAGGCCATTACTTTCCTCAAAAGAGAGAAACACCCACTCTAGCTCTCTGCCTGACCAGTCTAGTCAGTAATAGCACATGCTTATTGCCAAAATATGAAGGAAAGCTGATGCAGCATCCATACCTGCCAACGTTTTGGGGGAGCATGGATTCCTTTGTGTCACCACTTATCATCAGAAAATGTGAGAGTCCTTTGTATTGCCCTCAAGCTATGAGGAATCCTGGCATCAAGTCTGTGGGCCAAATTCAGCACTCTGGAACATGTGCACATCTCTCATTGAAGACAGCAGGAGTGGTTGTGCACATCCCATGGCAGAATTTTGTCTTGTGTTTGTTTTTGCAATATTTGCATGGTACTGTAATACCCACAATACTTGCACTGCTAGCTTCTCTACATGCCTGAAGCTTGCATAAGTTGAGGGTATGTCTTCAATGCACAGTTAACCCAGGTAATTGTCTTCCGTGCCTAAGCACCCAAGTTAACCTAGCCCAGGTTTGAATGTTCCCACAGCAAAGACCCTACTCACCAGGGCTGGCTCCAGGCACCAGCTAAGGAAGCATGTGCCTGGGGCGGCCCCCGTGAAGGGGCGGCATTTCGGCCAATCTTGGGGCGACGCTTCGGTGGCTCTCCGGCCCCTTTTTTTTTTGCTTCTGCAGTCCTGGCGACGGTTTTGGTTTTTTTGTGTGTGTGTTTTGGGCGGCAAAAAAGCTCGAGCCGGCCCTGCTACTCACACGACTGTGTCCTCACTATTTCTGCACTCACTTATGTGTGGCTGGAGGCATATCCCACAGTTCTTTGTGCTGAGATGTTCTAGGATTCTTGCCCAGTCAATTGTGGAAGAACTTGTCTCTCCTTCAGGGGGTGGGAGAACTGTGGGGAGGCACCAGACCATCAGAGTTGAATGAATTTATACCCCAGTCAGGTAAGGTAGCCTGGGCGTAAAGCACCTGCATACGTAGTCAGAGATTTTTCCTGCATGAATGGCGGATTTGGACTAAAATCCAGGTGACAGCCTGGGTTAACTGTGCAGTGAGGACATACTCTGAGGTCTGTGAGGTCAGTACTGCAGTCCTTACTCATGCAAAACTCCCACTGACTTCAGTGGGAGTGAAGACAGCAAAATGGAATCAAGATCAAGCCAAATGTAAAGTTTCAGACTTCAGCTGTTTTTACTATAGCCCTGACTAAATAAGCATGATTAGAACCTTTGACTGGGAAAATTCTTTCATCGGGTCACCAGAGCTCAGTAAAGGATTTTACTGAAACGCCCAGAAACGGATCTCACGATCAGGCAGAAAATGTCACTGAGCAGTGAGTTATTCAGACAATGGGGGTGGGGGGGTGGGACTGTGAACACATGGGGGCAATAATGTACCATGAGCAGGAATGGGAAGAAACGAAACAGAAGAAAACTGGGATCAAGTAAAAAACCATCCTCTTAGTGAGATTGCGGAACAAAATATTTGGTGGAAACCTCCCCCCTTAAGTTATTTAAGATCAGACTGAACAAAGCAAACCTGTAAATGGGGCTGCCCGTACTATGCAGAGGTAGAAGCTCTATCCAGCTCCTTAATTGGAGCAGCAGAGAAGCTGGGCTGAGAGCTAGACTGCTCCTAGCACCATTCCCTTCACTGGGGTGCTTGTGCCCTCAGCACTGGGAGCTGGCGTCTACAGTCAGAGGCCTCTCGCCTGCACTGAATCAGAGAACACTGACTGTGCTATGTGAGAAAGGAGAGAGAGGGTCAAGAACTAGAGCTGTGGGGGAGGACTTGGAGAAGCGAGTAGCGTGATGAATTGCCCCTGAGTATCTGGATTGGTCTCGTTTCAGGGGCCCTGTCTGTTGGTTTTACAATAAAATACTTGTGATTTGTCCCGGTTTTGAGAGATTCAGCACACCTGGCTACCTGAAAGAAACTGGTGAAATGGATGGCGGATTGAATCAGCACATACACATCTCAAGGACTTCCCCCAGCAAGCCCCTGACTTGATGGCACTCTGCCTCCCAGTGATTCTCCCTCCACATGACTCCTCAAGCAATTACACAGAGTGAAACTGACCTAGTGGGGGAGGAAATGGGAGGAGGGGAATTTGCTTGGCTCTGGACAGGGAAGAGTAGGCATTTTTCTCTCTCTTGTCCTCCTATGCACCTTTCCCCTATGTCCATCAAGACCGTCCCCTGTGAATTTCCCCACCCTGGAGGAGGTTTTGTTTTTTTTACTAAAACCATCTAGAGGGAAAGCAGGAGAGATGACTGACTGATAGTGAAGGAAGGTGGGAGCAGATTTGGGGGCATAAGGAAAGCAGCAACAGATTAATGGGGAAGAAAAGAGAGGGAAGGAGGTTCCTGGGGCAGTCAAGAGAGACAGAGCGAGACATGGAGGTGGTGTAGGAAAAGAGTAAAAGTACAGCTTGGGAGGAGGGAGAAAACAGTGCAAAGAAGGAGAAAGGGGAAGGAGGAGATAGGTTTGAGGAAAGAAAAAATGACAGACAAAAAGGGGTAAGACATTTTAAAGGGGGAAGTGGCTGGAAAAGATGTAAAAGGTTAAGAAGGGAGAGGAAAAGCAGTGACAGACACAATGTGCTAATTACGTGACATTATTAAATAGAAGGTTGAAAGCAAAATGCTAATGCAGGTTCACAGTCTCGCCAGGCCCCTTGAAGTCAAGGGGAGTTTTCCAATTGACTTTCAGGGGACAGGACTTCACGCCCAGAGCTGAAGACATCAGTAGGGTGAACCGGTTCAAGCCTGCCAGGCACCACTTTCTCTGCTAAAATCTTAGAAACTTCTGAACAGCAATTCCATATCTGCCTCCCTTTGGAATGTACCACATTACAGCAGAGGACAGGGCAGGGCAGAGCAGGGCTATTTTTAATTTCCAGGGGAGGATCCTCCCACTGGATTTCCCCACAAACACAGAGGATTTATTCTCCCCACTTACAAATGATCAGTCAAACCACTACAGCAGCTGCCAGCCCTCACCCTCCCTCTCCCCCCAAACCTGAGACCTTGCACTAACCCCAGCAAAGACCAAAGCAGGGGTGGAGGGAGAGAATTATGTTAATTAACATTGAAGGCAAGTGTTTTTTGGCAGGCATAAAATAAGGGGGGAGGAATTAGCAAGAGTACCCAGGGCTCAGGATGTTTGACAACTACTAGTTCCCAGGAACCAGAGTCACATGGGGCTAAACAGGGCTCCTGCTGGAAAGGGGTAGACCTCCTTCCACCTCTAAAATCGTGTGTGACTAAACAGCCAGGGCCAGCACCTCAGCTGGTGTACATTGGTGTCGCTCTATTGAAAAAAAAAAAAATCAACATAGCAACACTGATCTCCAACAGCTGAAGAACTGGCCTTCGCTATTTGCTAGTTCTGGGGGGGAAAATGATGAATTGCAGAACTACCAATTTAGTGTTAGTCATTTGGTGAAACAGGAAGGAAGCAGGAAACCCTTGTGAATACTAAGTTCTCAAAGCCCAAAGTTTGCAAGTTTGCAAAGAAAACTAGATCTTTATGGGTCAAGCTGGTGCTGCACTTCTCCCCTGCCTCTCCACCTGCTGGGTACCTCACCACAATTAGCATTTGCTAATTTAGCAGCAACCTTTTCACAGCATGAATTGCTTAGTTGCAGGATAGTTCAGTGGACTCCCTTAAAAAAAAGAGGAAGTCATACACTTGCTCAATGGGAGAGGCTCAACAGGTTCAGTTCACAGTGACCCTGCCCGGCTTCCTGCTATTCACATGTGTTACTTCCCTTTTGTGGTAACGGCCTGTGGCCCTCAGCCAGAAAACATTATTAATTTCAGAAGTGGCCTGACAACAAACCCACAGTGAAACGAGAGGAAGTGGTGGAGAGGCCATCTGTCGGCTTCAGCAGAACAGTAGGAATATAGCTATGCTGCTTCTACAAGGAAAGCAGATTAATAATCCACAAAGAGGAAACTGCCTAAAATTATCCACAGACCATATTAAAAAAAAAAAAAAAAAGTCACTTGAGCTGCAGCTGGACAGGAAATTGCTAGAGCTGCTTGCAAATCTCCACTTTGAACAGCACAGTATGGGGAATGCCAAGAGCGGAAACCGTTCAAAACTGGATTAGCACAAGCCAAATTTAACCGCAACCCACTTCTACTTTCACAGTTTAGGCACTCAATCTAGGTCACTACTACAAGACACACCAACTTTTTTTTTTTTCTTCTGTGTTGTGTTTGTTTTTCGTTTCACACACTTGCCGTTCCTAAAGTTACAGGAAACACCTTTTGGTTGCCAGGAATTCTAAAGCACCCAGTCCGCAGCGTATGCTGGAGAATCAGCCAGTCCTGACTTGACAACATGCAGACTTATACATTTCACCCTATTACCATCCTTGCTATTTAAATGAACTAGAACAAACAGGAAGTTACAGTCTGAAGCGTTACCCTGGCTAAAATCTAACCTGTTCCTTCTGCACAGACAGAATTGTTTCAGTGTAGCTAAAGAAGAAACTGGGTGTCCCAGGCATTGTTAACTGTATCTAGAACCTGCACCGTTCCAGCACAGGTCAGCAGTGACTGACAGTCATTTACTCTCTGTGGACTGCCTAAGGGTCTCAGTGACATGAGTTGGTAGTTCCAAACCCATTATTAGTGGATAAGTAACCACGCCACAGAAAACATGCTCAGCAGAAAGGCAAAAATTATTCAATCAGCATAGAAACCAACTATTCCGCCCATCCCTAGAAGTAACCCTGCCATAACAGGGTAGCAGTACATTGATGGGGCAGTGTGGGGGAAGTCTGAGTTGTTTCTATGTATGCTCTGTCTTTTCTGTGATTAAGCAGAGGCTATAGAAATCCATCCTCCCCGCCAGGCTAAGATGATAGGGCTATCTGTGCTGTAACTATTAATTTAGATTACGGTGGGCCAAAGCAGGGATCAGGACTTTATTGTGCAAGGGCTGTACAAACATGTTGTTAAGAGACATGCCCTCCTTAAAAATATTCCAATGTATATGCAATTCATCACTAGGAGGGAAATAAACCACTCAGATTCTCAATAGCCAAAAATAGTAATTTATTAATAATTTAAAAATGTACATTCTTATAATAAATTCCAGCTTAAACCTTTTACACCATGAATTAGGCTCTCCCTCATTGGCAATCATATGCAAGTTCACCTTGCGTACGCACAAGTACACATGCTCACATGTACTTCCAGTTCTATACAAAAAAAAAAAAAGACAAAATATTGCATTTGAGGTGAAGCTCCCTGAAGAGTTTGTACAGAGATAAAGCACTGTTTAGAGTATCTGAAATGTTTCTGAAGACAAATCTCTTCCAAGACGATCTATTTACAAAGGTTTAAAAAAAAAGAAGTGAGAAACAGCAGTACAAGGGGAGAGGGGGGACTTACAAGGAAAATAAAAATAAAAAAGGAAGAGACTCCACTGATTCCCCGAATGTGAATAGCAAATTTCTGACCATAGCCACTGTCTCTCAAGTTTGCCTCAGCTCAATTGAACAATAAAATCAAGCATGCTGCAAATGTATTCTTTGCAAGGGGGCAGGGGGACAGAAAAATAATTCATGAAGAGCACAAAAATGTAGCAGTCCTTTGGGTTGATTTCTTTTCTATAGGCGAAAGTTACAAAATAAAAACATTGCCCATGGATTTAAGATTAAATATTTACACTGATCAAATAGCACACTACAGAACTGGCAGCAAACAAGTACTCCAAATACACTGAGCTGAAACCTCTCTCTTTGGCTCCTCTAAATTAAAAAAGAACCAGTCTTCACTGAAGACAACAATCTATGTTACAGATCCCAAAGCAAAGAAGGAAGTAGGAAATTCCCAGTCGCTGGAGAACACGTGCTCAGAATGCCCAGTCTCCCCCTACTGTTGGAAGTCCTCAGTTCCAAGCCCCTGGCCAGGCGGGTGGTTGTGCAGGCAGCAGGTGTGCTGCCTGCCTTGGGGCTGTTCCTTCTGGGAGACCTCGGCAAGTCCCCTTGTAACCTTTTCCAGCGTGCACTGGCAGGGGACACGAGAGAGCAAAGCTCCATCTCCTTCCTGCTGCCAGAGGGAAACCATTGAGGAATGATCACAGGATTCAGACCTGGTGGGCAGGCCACGGGGGAGCGCTCACGTGGACTGCCGGGAATCCACTTGGAAGACGTTCTGGTTGGAGGGAGTGGTAAAGTAGAGCTGCTGGCTGGGCACACGATTGTCGCAGGGGCTGCTGAGCCCCAGGGTCCGCTCGAAGTCCAGCAGCTGGCCCATGAAGTTGAAGTTGGGCGAGATGTTGGATTTCTTCAACTTGACAATGTCGTAGGCGTCATTCATGGACAAGTTGAGCTTTTGCATGAGGTATGCGACGGTGACGGTGACCGAGCGGCTGATCCCTGCTAAGCAGTGCACCAGGACTCCGCAATTCTTCCCCCGAGCTTCATCTGCACACACAGAGACAGGGAACACAAGACAGAAGAGATGCTCATGATCCAGCTGTGACATAGGAGAAATGGGGGAGGCTGATTCACATCTCACTTATTACCAATGTGAATCAAGAGTGACCCCAGTGAGGTCAAGGGAGACCGTTACACGAGTGCAAAACCGAAGTGAGATCAGAATCAGACCCTAAGCTCAGCACTGCATGGAAATCAGAAGGCTGATGCAACTTCACAGTGGCACAGAGGAAACATGCTGTGACCCAGCCCAGACTTTTTATTTTTATTTTCAGAAGATGCTATTTGCACTGAATGCTGGCCCAAAGAAAACCCGTCTCCCTGTGCACATTTCCCCCAGCATGTGAAAACTAGAAACCTCGCCGTGTGCCACTGAACGCTTTTCACAGACCAGCAGGCTGCAAAGGTCTATTAAATTATTCTCCAACTCTTGTGCTGCTAACAATGGAGGTATTCAGGCATTTGAAAAGAATGAGGGAAGTCACAGGGGACAGCCCATTAGGAGGAACAGGATGTCAACGTTGCTGGAAAATGGGTTCCTTTGTAAAAGGAAATACATTACAATGCCTGTAGATTAGTTTCTTCGCGGCTTCCAGCCCACATTTCTTCTTGCTGGGCTCAGATTACCTACATACTGCACTAGCACCGGTATCTCTCCGCCGGATCACAGCACAGTTTTCCAACACACAATATGCCCATCCATAACCCTCTCTTCCCCGCCTCAAATAAGAAAAGCAATCAACTCAGAGGAGATCAGAAATCCCCATGGTGGTTCAGCGAGAAAAGCAATATCAATCTGAATCAGTAACATGAAAGAGTTTTGAGGTGTGTGTACTATCTACCTAGAGTGATATGTGTGAAGTGACTTTATCTTGCACCCTCGGTTTTAGGCAGAACTCCTCACTATTTACATTTGGGAAACTGATGGACAAAATTATTTAAAGGAGTTCCAGCTTAAGCGCTAAATCTGAAAGGAATACAATTATTTATAGGAGATTTACCTTTAAAGACACTATACCTCTGGAAGGGATACCATTATTTACAGGCTATATAGCTAAGTATACCACTATAAATCTGAAATTACTTTTAATTGCAATTCTCTCTTGGAAACAAACAAACAAAAAATTTAAAATATCACCTCTGTTTTTAAGACTAGGAACTAGATAAACAATAATAAAACTACTAATAATAAATTCACTAGTGCGGATTCTCTCTATTCCCCAAATTTAGCACACTGGGATACATCGTTATGGGGTGATCCCATATCAGCTCGACATACAAATAAACATATTTGCAACCTGTGAATACAGTTGCTAATTCAAAAGGACTTGTCGCCTAAATCTAGAAAAACAAATTCTATCCGCCCTTTTAATTTCAATCAGTTTTGAAAGCCGAACATTGCGCCTCGGCTACGTGAGACATGCGGCTGACAAATACGAAAGATTAAGGGTTTAAACTCGGCAAATGACAAACATCTGGTGGTCCTTTAGCGGTCATAATTCATTAGGGCTCACCTATGAAAGAGATGGCCTCGGGAAAGAACTGAGACAAGTTTTGACTCCAGTGGTCGGAGATGGGGATCTGCTTGTATTTAAACTCTCCGGCATTCTCAAAGAGATTAGGCAGATTGGGGGTCACATTCAAGATGTATTTAATGCCAAACTCTTCTAAAACGTCCAGATTGGTGGAGTCCTTAGCGCAGCCCAAGTAGAGGTAGGGTAAAATCTCGACCGGGAAGGAAGGCTGGTTGTTGGACAGAGGACTGCCATCTGAGTCAGTGGCACTATTGGGGTCTCGGTCCGTGTCAGATTCAATGTCGGAAGAGGAATCGGAGCTGATTCGCAGGCCCCCTAACCCCAGGACTGGCACAGGAGAGCTGCTGCTGCATGAACTGTCTAGGTTAGTTTCACAGTGCAGGGCGAATTCGGTCTGGAACTTGCTGAAGCCACCTGGGGAGGAAAGCACAGCACACATGCAATCTGAGTTGCTAGAGACCCTCTGCCGAGACAGACTCTGTATCCCCCCGAAGCCACACACGGAGAGAGGGGCACAAATGAAGCCACGTGAGGCGGCGAGGTTTGGGGAAACCGCACTGGTGCCAGCGGGGGACAGGAATCCAGTCCACAGCAGGGCTCAATGCATTTCCCTCCTGCTGGGGCTCGCCACACAAATGGATAGCAGCGCATTCCTTCAGCCACAACCCTTCCTTTCCGCACGGACCGCGAACGGGTCAGCACCGTCCGCTCTGCCCCGGGCCCCGCTAGCTCCCCACCCGGGTGCCTTCCTTACCCCTCTCCCCCCGGTTTGTGGCTTGCAGGGATTTGCACCCAGGTGGGCAGGCGCGAGGCAGCGTGTCCCCACATGGCTCCTGCACGCTTCGGATTCAACGCCATGGAGGGTCATAAGCCCACAGAAGCTCGAGGCATGTGCACGGCCCGGCTACAGCTGAAATGCCGCAGGCGACAGACAAAGAACAAAACCCACCCAGCGCCAGGTCCTAGCGGGGCGCCCCCAACCCCCCAGAGCCGCGGAACTGGGGCCGGTCCCAGGCAGGTCGGTTTAACCCCTCACCTTCCAGGTAAAACGCTTTGCAGCCTTCATCTTTCAGCCGCTTGAGCAGCAAGCCCAGCACCGACTCCCCGCCCGTGTTCTCGTTCCACTCGCTGCTGTTCTCGTCGTACAGCACCACGGTGTCGGTCCCGCAGCGCCGGGCAAACTTCTCCCGGTCCTGGTCGCTGGCGGAGAAGAGGGCGCGCAGGGGCAGGTTGCCCTTCTGCAGCCGCCTCAGCATGATGCCGGGCAGGGCCACGCTGATGGCCGACTCGATGTGGGACGACTCGTACAACTCCTGCGAGCGACAGTCCATGAGCAGCAGCCGGCCGTTGCCCAGCTCCAGCTGCTCGTTCAGCCAAGCCACCGTTTTGCTGACAGCCATCTCGGACGCGAAGGGAACGGGCCTGAACGTATCTAGCATGAGGAAAGGCTGGGGGCGAGCGGCGTGCGGCTTATAAACTGCCCGCTCACTGAGGCATAAGGCTGAAAACCTAAACTGAACTCCGGCCCCCAGGAAAATGACTCACCCCTCCACACACACACACACACACACACACCTCGGGCTGCCTCCCCTGCACGGACAGCGATAGATGTGCGGGGAGGATACCAGTGCTCCGACTCCCCAATGCGGTTGGTAGCCGCACGCCCGGACTGCCTCGCTTTTTCTCAATGAGTCCCTGAATGAACCTGTCTAATCGCCGGCCCAGTCCAGCCGCTCGGGCTCTTTCTCCTCCCTGAGTGAATGAAATCCAATTAACGGGCCACTGACTTGCCCTCCTTTCGCTGAGCACAAAAACACTGCACTGGCCCCTGCTCTTGTGTGATCCCTCTCCCTCTGCCCCCCTTGTGTGCGCCTCGTCAGCCCCGACTCCCCCCCCACTCGCCCCCCTGCTTCTCACAACGTGATATCCCCTCCTCCTCCGCTCCGTCCCCTTGATGCGATCAATGTCCCTTTGAATCAGCCCCGCACGCCCCCAGCGCCAGGCAGCTCCTCAATGGATACAAACACGGAACGTCTCAATGGATACATTCTCTCGCCCAGCCAATGAGGGCGCGCGGAAGGGGCTGTTGCCGTGGAGACGGACCGGCTAGAACAGGTTGTGTTGATGAATTGTTAATGAGTTTGTCATTCACAAAAACGGAAAGGAATTTCCGCTCCGGATAAGCTGAGTGCAAACAAGCAGCAACAGCAGCTCAGCGGGAGGAAGGAGAAAGAGGCGGTGGAGGAGTGGGGGCAGGTGAGGGGGGAGGCGCAGCCACCAGGGCCGTGCTGCTGAGGCTCATGTTTCCTTCTGGTAAAGTTCACACATAGCAGCAGAGCGATTACACAACAAATGGTGCAATTGTATGAGGAACAAGAGGGACCTTCTCCCTCTCCGAATTGTCTCCTCAAAAGCCTGATCTTGGTAGGAACGGGTTTGGCCGCTGTATCTCCCCCAACTCCTCTGGGTTGATTTTAGCCTGGCTTTTAATTACAACTTTTTTTTTTTAAAGCCCTCTTTCCGGCCGGCGGGGCAAGTGTTGTATTTGTCCTTGATTGCTCTTTGCAGTGGTGAAGCGTACCGCTCTAATCTAATCATTTCCTACGCAAACCGGGCTCTCGCTAGACTGGGAAACAGAGCTCGAACGCCGCTATCACTTTAAGAATAAACATACGGTCGCTTGCAAAGGGTTTTACATTGTTTGTGCGGATGACCTCAAACAGGCTCCCGAGACAAAGCGGCCTGCTGTAAGAAAATGCGGGTTTTGTTCTCCCCTCCAGGCAAGCAACGCTAATTGTCCAGGTGCCCGTTTTAAATAGGGCTAGGCGTGGGCCAGAGTTAATGTGTGTTTTAGAAAGTCATGTGGCATTTGCCTTGGTGTCCGCCTGTAGGTTTATTGTCCATTGTTCTGAAAGCCTGACATCAAAGAGTCCTCTATAGCAGAGGGATCCTTTCCTCGTTACTCATTTCTGTAGTACAAAGCCCCCGCGGGCCTGAGGACGCCTGGCCAGAGGGGATAGCCCGGCTCCCAGGCCCATGACATAGTTCCCGTGCCAAGCTGTAGCTGTTCCATTGACAAAAAAAAAAAAAAAAAAAAAAAAGGAGGCGAAATGCATTACAGAAGCAATGGCCTCCCACCGTGTCTGTATTTAAAAAAGTGGGGGGGGGGGGGGGGGGAGCCGATCGGCAGCCGCAGCGAGCCCCATGCAGCCATTGGCTTCGGGAGCTGGAATCGTGACAGAGCGGAGCCCACTCAGCTCTGCCGCTCATCGCCCCCCACGGGGGACCGCCACCGCCTCTGCGCTGGGAGCCGCTGCACAAGCGACCTTCCCTAGCGCAGCAGCCAGCGGGGCTCCGGCCTGGTGACAAAGGGGAGCGTGCGGAGCTCCGAGCCGGCCGCGGCATTCCCTGGCAGGGGCCCTTCCTGCGTGCACAGGGGCTGAGCGCCCTGGGCAGGAGCGGGCCCTGCTGGAGGAGAGCAGCCACTGAGCGCGGCTCGGCGGAGCTGGGGATGGGGAGGACAATGTCCCGGCGCAGACAGCGCCACCTTCAGCGCGGGGCTCTCCGCTCCTCGCAGTTCAGCAGGTCCCGCTCCGCGGGTCTGGCACAGAGGAAGGGCCCAGGTGGTGTAAAACCCCGAGGTAGGGCCGTGGCTTTGACAGTGAGCTGCTTGGCGTTTTGAAAAGCACAATTCACAAGCCTGACCTGACCTCTGATCCTGTTGCTAACAGCTGGCTCGGTGCAAAACCGGTTCTAAAAGGCTCACCTCATTTACCTTACCACTGCTGGGCTGGAGCCACATTTATATCTGAGACATCAGGAGGCTCCACAGACAGCCAGGGCTATGCAATAATTAGATTGTCCATTCCCTGGGGCGTCCTGGAGCAGTGCCTCTCAACCTTTCCAGACTACTGTTCCCCTTTCATAAGTCTGATTTGTCTTGCAGTACCCTCAAGTTTCACTTAAAAACTATTTGCTTACAAAAGTAAACATAAAAATACAATAGTTTCACCACACTATTACTGAAAAATTGCATCCTTTCTAATTTCTATCATATAATTATAAATAAATCAATTGGAATATAAATATTGTACTTACATTTCAGTGTCTAGTATGTAGAGCAGTATAAACAAGTCTGTATGGAATTTTAGTTTGTACTGACTTTGCTAGTGTTTTTTATGTAGCCTGTTGTAAAAAACTAGGCAAATTTCGAGATGAGTTGATGTACCCCCTGGAAGACCTCTGCATACCCCCAGGGTACACTTACCCCTGGTTGAGAACCACTGTCCTAGACACTCCCATTACATGAATATTCCCATGTATTCTGCTCAAAAACCTACATTAGGAAGAACATTAAAACTGCAATGTTAAGTCACTAAAAATTCATGAACTGCCAAAATGAAGGTTGTACATAGTATAACAGTATAATTAATGATGGCAAAGGTCCCATAGGTGACATTGAGCCAACCGCACACAAGGGAGTGATGTGGCCAGCATCACATCCAACCACCTTTGATTGTTCTGACCTGGTGGATCAGAGACCTATTTTGCAGCTGGGTGAACTGGAGTTGGCCTTTCAGCAGGAGATCAAGTGGAGACTGCAACTCAGGGTTGTAGTCAAGTGCCTTAACCATTCAGTCACATACACACTACTTTCATAGTATCCTGCTTCACTACCTATTTTGGAGGCTTAAAAGTGGGGTTTCAGTAATTCCTAGACTTTGTGCTGTCTCTCAGCACTGTTCAGCCTGAATAATGAAGGGCTCACTATTTTAACTGTGGTCCTACATTAGTCACATATGTGCAGCACAGCTCTTTCTTTTACAATGTTATTATAAAGTGTTATCATTGTTAAACTTTGCACACACAAACTACAATTTAATGCCCATTATGTGGGCAAATCAAAACAGATTTTTACAGGAACAGTGAACTTTGTTCTCCCCACCACATTTCAACTTTCTGCTGTCACCCACTTCAGTGCTACAGAAATTTTTAAAACTCCTAGGTTTTTTTCCATAAGGGGGAAAAAGGGGTTTCCCCTACTTCCCACATTCTCAAACATCTTTGAACTGTTTTTGTTCAAATTTTACAAAAACGTGCTCTCAATTTGGACACAAGGCCAGGAAAATTTCAGCTCTCAAGGTGAAAATTATTTAAAGGATAAGCAACTGAAAACAGGGTACCAGAATGGAAACTCCTAGGTAACCTTAACTGTAGTTACCCCTAGAACTCCAGCTGTATTAGTAGATTTACCTTGCAACAGCTTTGAATAGTTCTGAATACCTATTTTTTAAATAATCAGCTATATTTTCTGTCTTAACCTCCTTCCCAACAAGAGCTGCAGTCTGAAGAATGTGAGGGCTTATCTTTATTAGAAAAATTAGGTCATGTTAGACTAGGAGCTGAAGGAGTCATGTTAACATGATGTAAAACATGATTTAAAAGTCAATATAGAGCAGAACAGGTTGGTTTTAGCATTGTGACAAACCATGGCCAGTTTCTTCTTCTTTTGTATGGGGAACTTGAAAAATAACATTAAAGGTCAACCTTCAAGTTTGTCATCTACTCTATGGCTTGTGGGGGCATGGAATGAATCAAGGCCACCCTCTGGAGGATCTTAGTGGGCAGCTGTTCACTTGATGTTCCATGGTTTGGGTGTCTTCTTCACATCCACATATCAGGCTGTCTTTGTGTAGTAGATAATTGCAATACCAGTTTGAGGTTCTGATACAGTTCACTGTGATCCATATCGCATGGTGAAGCCAGATGGTTGATCTGTAGGATCTGTAACCAGATGTTGATTTTTGACCGTTCTGTTTTCCCACAGCCTCCACCACTTTTCTATTGGTGACAGTCCTGAGGTTTTGAGAGTTTTGGCATCTAGCTATAAAAGGTTCTTGGCTTTTAGGTAGCATCTTGGGGGCGGGGGTGGAAGGGGAGGGGTGGGGTCTATGAGATCTTCATAGGTGAGCAAGTCTGGGTTAATTTCTTCATGGCTGTATTCTCGTATTAGTGCTGCTTGTCTTCAAAAGGATGATGGAAAGGTATGTGTGAGTTCAGGGAGCCAGACTGCTGTGCTGACTTCAACACTCCTGTGACAATTCTGATAGCAGTGTTCAACTGCACTGCTATGAGAATTTTGTAGATGCACTACCTGCCTATATTAGTGCACAGTGTTCAGCTGCTGAGAAGACAAGGGCCAAAGTAGCTGTCCACAAGGTGTAAACAGCTGATCCTCATTAGTTTGTGGCTTATATTATTCCTAGCCTTTATCTTGGCAGTGGTCTCTGTCAGATCTTGGCAGTATGTGAAGCTATGATCCAGAATCACTCAGAGATATTTCAAATGGCTAGCTGATATGACATTAAACCCAACTTCTCCATGTCTACACTGACTGCTAAGTTATGTTTAACATCACATTAGTTAAAATGATTCTTCAGGATTATGTTCTAACACAACCATATTTTCCAGTGAAGACAAGCCTTGGGAGAAACACCAGAATATTTCATAGTTATGGAAAAAATAAATATTTCTTAATACTGGGCCTGATTCTGCTCTTAGTTACACCATTGTGAACAACAATTAACTCCTCTGAAATCAATGCAGTTTCAATTGTGTAAACCCCATGTAAGTGATAAAAGAATGAAGATGCTTGTTTCGAATATTAATTTGTTACTTTATAGTCTTATGATAAATATATCTTTACCTTTCTGATAAAGTTTCCTGGGAACATTTTTTGGAAGAAAAAAATATTCAGATTATCATAATTTTCAATGCCATTTTAATGGCAGTGATTTAAAATAAAATCTTAGTCATTCAATAGTTTAACTGAATGTTATGCAGCCCTATCAATCCTAATGAAGTACTTGCCTGATACTAATGAAATAATACTACTACTTAAGACGTAGAGATTCTCCTCGTCATCGCCACTAACTTCAAAATGCTTAACAAAGGTGAAGAAGCATTATTATTGCCAGATATGATTGAAATTTTACAAACAAACAATGAGACCCAAACCAAAGAAGATGGTGAAAAGTAATATGAAGTGCCTTCATTCTAAGAAGTGGGTATGTATTTTCTAAGTAGAGTTGGGCCCACAGATTTTGCATGTCACAATGCCATGATATTGTGTTGCCAAGTGTCATGGTTCCTCACACTCCAGTTCGGAGGGAGGCCACTCTGCCTCACTATTGGCAGGTCGCAAGTAACAGTCTTATCGGGGAAAGTTCCAACCTCGTGGGTGGGGTGAAGCACAACAGTCTTTGGCCCACGGTCGCCTGGCTGGGACAGACAGTAATTAACAGCCTATAATTAGCAATCTATCAGGGAGCTCTGGCCCTCTGGGCAGGGCAGAGCCACAAACAGTCTTTAACCACAGCCCCCTGGCTGAGGCAAAGAGCTATAAACAATCTGTAGAGGAATTCTGGCCCTCTGGGCAGGGCAGAGTACAAGCAACACACGGACCTTCCGCCTAGGGATGCATAGGCCATTACCCCAGGGGTGGGGTTGGCAGCAGGTAGGTAGGGGGGCCCAGGCCCACCCTACTCCACCAGATCCCAGCCCAGGGCCCTAACAGTGGCAGATGGGTCTGCCACTGGGTCAGTGGGGATCCTCCTGAAACACAGACTCACCCTCAGGCATCAGAACTGGACTAGAGTCTGGTCCCTTTGGGCTACTTCCTACCAGAGTCAGGGTGTAGTGCCCCAGGGTCCAGAGATCCTCCATCTCCTCAGGGTACTCAGCTCCATCAGCTCTTAGGGGTCCTCATCTGTCTCCCCTGATGGCAAGTTGTCAGTCCACTCTGGGGCTGGGCCAGGTTCTTGCGGAGGCATCTGCTCCCTAGAAGAGACATCCACGAAGAGACTCTCCCATGGCCCAGCAGCAACTGAGCTCCAGGGCTATCCTTTTCTACTTCCTGTCCTCTCTGGTACTTCCAGTGAGGGGGGCGAGGTGGATTTGGCTCTGTCCACCCAGGGGAGTGTAGTGGTCCCTCACACTCCAGTTCCAAGGGAGGCCACTCCACCTCACTACACCAAGTCATCACATGGTGAGGTTTGCACCGGTGAGACAGGGAGCCGAGCTTTGCGTCCCTGGAGCCGGGGTGTTTTGAGAAAACTGAAGACACCATGGAAAGCCAGTTTGGACTGGCACAGAGGGCACCAGGAGCAGAGGTCCCTGAATGAAGCAAACCTGCCCCACTCCCTACAAGGAGCCTGGGACTTAAAACCCTCCTGAGAGCTGGAACAATTTGGAGATCACAGCGGACCCACACGACCTGTGCGCACAGGACAGAACTCCCATCCACCCTTCCCCGTCTTCTTCTTATGTTACACCCAGGCCTGGCCAGCTTCAGGTAGTGCATGTGTGAGTATGAAAGTGGGTTAGGGCTTGGGACACTAATGCTTTCTTCCTTCCTCTGAGTGACATGGGAAGCACCCATCACTCTCCGCTGTTATTTTATTATTTTATCAATAAAGCTTTAAAATTTAGACACTTGGTGTGTTACGTCATCTCCTCCCTTAACAATCGTGTAGCCTCAGACTGATCACCTGATGCTTCAGGCAGATTGGTAACAGAAATCTGTCACAAGAGTTGTGATGCAAGCTGAAAATGCGGTGCCATGTGAGACTTAAACAAGTGGATAGCCAGCAGCAGCTTTTTGGTAGGCGACCAGAACCTCTCCCCAGCACACCCTAAACCTGACTAATCATGCTCAGAGAATTAAAACAAATTGGCAAAATGCAATTCAGGGCGGTTTGTGGGGGAGAGGATACAGGCAGTAAAGGGTCATGTTATACCTGTCAACTGCTGGCTGCACACTGGGTCAGACTTAGGCCAGTGCGCAGCTCCATGTGATGGCTGTCTGCACAGACCAACAACTGAGTCTCAGCTGGAAGCCGCTCTTTGCATACCCTACATGTTACATAACCTTCTTGAAGGAAAGTGGTAAGAACTGCCATGCCTGTTAGCCATCCCACACTCATCCAGGTCTAACATTTACAGTCAGTCACAGACATACCTGGGCTTCGGATCCTGCAAAGATTAGAGCTGTGCCCACCCCTAACCCCTGATTTGGAGTGAAATTCTCCCTTGCACTGGGGCCCAGCATCAGTCATATGCACCACATGCATCATATTTTGATTGCTTGAGTTCCGCAGACCTTATGCATATTCTGTGCTTAGGGGTGAATTTCACACTCCAGTCCAGAGGACCCCTGTAAAATCCTTGGAACATTTAAGTGGCACTTAAGGCCTGAGCTTTTCAAAAATCATTTAGGGGTAGGGTGACCAGATGTCCCGATTTTATAGGGACGGTCCCGATTTTGGGGTCTTTTTCTTATATAGGCTCCTATTACCCCCCCATCCCCATCCCGATTTTTCACACTTACTGTCTGGTCACCCTATTTAGGGGATTTAGATGCACGATTCCTGCTCATTTCAATGTAAGTTGTGTGTCTAAATTCCTTAGGCAGCACTGAAAGTCTCAACCTAGATTTTAAGTGGATAAAGGAATTAAGAGAATAAAAGTGAAAAATATGTTTCAGACATAGGAGCATAGGATGTGCCCGAGAAAGCTAGATCATTTGTCTATGAAGCCCAGTATTTTGTGAGTACCAACTCGAATTGGTTAGTATAGGGTACTTAAAGCAGAATGAAAATGCTCCATAAAGCATTTTACTTGAGTTATGTACACCAATAACAATTTAGGGAAATGACACATAACTGATTATCTAATGTCCAATTATGTAGCACATCTTAAATAATAATTCCTGAAGTCAGAGAAATAACACATCAAATTAGTCCATTTAGGAAATCCTTTTTACTCGAGTGCTTTCCTTGAAACAGGGAATTGCTTTATGACCTATGTACTTTTTTAATTGTGCCACATAATAATGGAATGTAGTTAGCAACGACTTAGGAGTGGTGCTTTAAACATACTTATCGGGTACAGTTGCCATCATAAGAGCGGGAAAAAAAAGTAATTGTAATCACAAATCGCATCGGTCAAGGTTCCTCCCCCACTCTGAACTCTAGGGTACAGATGTGGGGATCTGCATGAAAACCTCCTAAACTTACTTTTACCAGCTTAGGTTAAAACTTCCCCAAGGTACAAATTAATTTTATCTTTTGTCCTTGGAATAACCACTGCCACCACCAAACTCTAACTGGGTTTACTGGGAAACATAGTTTGGACACGTCTTTCCCCCCAAAATCCTCCCAACCCTTGCACCCCACTTCCTGGGAAAGGTTTGGTAAAAATCCTCACCAATTTGCATAGGTGACCACAGACCCAAACCCTTGGATCTGAGAACAATGATAAAGCATTCAGTTTTCTTACAAGGAGACTTTTAATAGAAATAGAAGTAAATAGGAGTAAAGGAATCACCCCTGTAAAATCAGGATGGTAGGTACCCTATAGGGTAATTAGATTCAAAACATAGAGAATCCCTCTAGGCAAAATCTTAAGTTACAAAAAAGACACACAGACAGAAATAGTCATTCTATTCAGCACAATTCTTTTCTCAGCCATTTAAAGAAATCATAATCTAACACATACCTAGCTAGATTACTTACTAAAGTTCTAAGACTCCATTCCTGTTCTATCCCCGACAAAAGCAGCATACCAACAGACACACAGACCCTTTGTTTCTCTCCCTCCTCCCAGCTTTTGAAAGTATCTTGTCTCCTCATTGGTCATTTTGGTCAGGTGCCAGGGAGGTTACCTGTAGCTTCTTAACCCTTTACAGGTGAGAGGATTTTTCCTCTGGCCAGGAGGGATTTTAAAGGGGTTTACCCTTCCCTTTATATTTATGACAGCATCCGATGAAGTGAGCTGTAGCTCACGAAAGCTTATGCTCAAATAAATTGGTTAGTCTCTAAGGTGCCACAAGTACTCCTTTTCTTTTTGCAAAATACAGACTAACACGGCTGCTACTCTGAAACCTGTCATTGTAATCAGTACACACATCTGAAACTGCCTGGAGGGAAGGGCAAAGACCAGGAGTTTGGGAAGAGAGACATGGGGGAGGGGACAAGAGCTTTGTGCATAAAGTAAAGGACAGCACATGGGTATTTAGGAGACTGGATACTCTATTCTCCCTTGCAAAGAACAGGATTACACAAAGCGGGTTATATTTTATAATATCACAAGCAGCCAATAAACATACTAAATAGCAGGAAGTTTATTGGCAGCAAGACACAAACAATTCAGGGTGTCTCGTCTCTCCGTGAGTGGAATTCACCCTGTGTAGAAGGGTAGTATGAGATTTATGCTCAAATGTGGTTCAAGTGATGTGCTGGCACTCTACACAGTGGTGAATTTTCACGTATTGTGCATGGGTGGTGGGTAAAACTCCCCTTGTGGGAGGTGAGCTCCTTGTCCTGCCTCTTCCGCCCACAGCCCCGCCCACACTCCACCCCTGCTGTGTCCCAGGCCCCGCCCGCACCCACCGCTGACTCACCACTCACCTCTTCACCCCTGCCCCGAGATCCCCCTTCCGCTCACCTCTCCCACCTGCCTGCTGCTCGCCTCCTCACCATCCCACGCCAGATCCTTTCCCCACCAACCATGATTTGAGGACTTCAATAAGCTCAGACATAGGTGAGAGGTTTATTGCAGGAGTGGGTGGGTGAGATTCTGTGGCCTGCATTGTGCAGGAGGTCCAACTAGACGATCATAATGGTCCCTTCTGACCTTCATATCTATGTATCTATGAGACCCCCACAACCACCTGCTGTGCAGCTGGCTCACCGCTCGCCTCCTCCCCCTGCTGCTCCCCCCCCTCCCCCAGTGGTACCCTCTCCCCTTTTCACCTTAAAGCACTAATAACATTCCCCAAGGGAACTGAACCGGCAACAGGTATCGCTCAATTGCCAGATAGATTCTCCTCTGTGTGGCAGGGAGTTCGGTGTATGCTGTATAGAGAGAGACAAAAAACCAGGCTACCTGCGCTAACCTGAAGCCTAATCTCTCCTTTTGAAAAGTGCTTGTCATTGACAGCCTGCCTTAAGGCAGAAGTTTAATCACCTTTCTTACACAGCATTCCCTGCCAGACTCGTTTACTTAAACTGGGTTTGAATAAAACAGCTAGATCAAGAAATAAACTCACTGGCTACATCAGCTCCTCCTTGAGCCAGGTTAGCAGTTACTACTTCTGGGTACACAGAATAACTGAAGGGTTGTCCTTTGGAAACTGTTTTTAACCCCGATAACACACATTCTCCTACAATGTGAATGTGGCTGAATGTGGCCGAAGGCTTCCTGGGTGTTGGCAAATGCCTCTTAAATGGCTTCATTACCACTTCAATAAGAAAAGGAGTACTTGTGTCACCTTAGAGACTAACCAATTTATTTGAGCATAAACTTTCGTGAGCTACAGCTCACTTCATCCGATGCTGTAGCTCACAAAAGCTTATGCTCAAATAAATTGGTTAGTCTCTAAGGTGCCACAAGTACTCCTTTTCTTTTTGCAAAATACAGACTAACACGGCTGTTACTCTGAAACCTACCACTTCAATGGCTCTTTAACAGTTTCAGTGATCTCTGCTACTACGTCTCTGGAAGGCTTTTTTCCTGTGTAAAGTAACTTCAGGGATCCCCTCTGCTCACCTCCTCACTCTCCACACTCCTCTTCCCCTCCCCCCCCGCCACCTGCCACTGACTCCCCGCTGGCATTCTCTCTCTCTCTCTCTCTCTCTCACACACACACACACACACACACACACACACACACACACGAGAGAGAGAGAGAGAGAGAGAGAGAGAGAGAGAGAGAGAGAGAGAGAGAGAGAGAGAGAGTCCGCTGGCAGCTGCGGGGACCTCCAAGGGAGATAGAGGGAATGGGGTGGAGGAGAGGAGAGAAGGAAGACTCACCCCAGGCAGCAGCAGCAAGCTAAACTGAACCCCTGCCACCCCAGCAAGCTGTGGGAGCCTTGGTGAAGGGAGGGGAAGAAGCGGGAGGTGAGGGCACCATGGCCCAGGTATCAGGTAGCAGGGAGGGCTGTGCTAGGGGAGGCAATGCTTTCCCTTGCCTATTATACCCACTGCCCATGCTACTGTGCATAGGATTTTCACAAGCAACCTGTTAAGCATTCATGAGAGACAGCACTGAGTAACAGGTTTCAGAGTGGTAGCCGTGTTAGTCTGTATCAGCAAAAATAACGAGGAGTCCTTGTGGCACCTTAGAGACTAACAAATTTATTTGGGCATACATTTTCGTGGATTAGAACCCACTTCATCAGACCCACAGACAGAGCCAGAGGGTACAGAGAAGTCACCTACTACAAGACAGGCCCAACAAAGAAAGTAACAGAACACCACTAGCCGTCACCAACAGCCCCCAACTAAAACCTCTCCAACGCATCATCAAGGATCTACCGAAGGACGATCCCTCACTCTCACAGACCTTGGGAGACAGGCCTGTCCTCGCTTACAGACAGCTCCCACAACCTGAATCAAATACTCACCAGCAATTATAGACCACACAACAAAAACACCAACTCAGGAACTAAACCCTGCTACAAACCCCGTTGCCAACTCTGTCCACATATCTATTCAAGAGACACCATCATAGGACCTAACCACATCATCCACACCATCAAGGGCTCGTTCACCTGCACATCTACCAATGTGATATATGTCATCATGTGCCAGCAATGCCCCTCTGTCATGTACATTGGCCAAACCAGACAGTCTCTACACAAAAGAATAAATGGACACAAATCTGACACCAGGAATCATAACATTCAAAAACCAGTAGGGGAACACTTCCATCTCTCTGGTCACTCAATAACAGACCTAAAAGTGGCAATTCTTCAACAAAAAGACTTCAAAAACAGACTCCAACATGAAGCTGCAGAACTGGAATTAATTTGCAAACTGGATACCATCAGATTAGGCCTGCATAGAGACTGGGAGTGGTTGGGTCATTACAAAACTTAAATTTAATTTCCCCCTACTGTTACTCACACCTTGTCAAGTGTCTGTAATGGGCCACTCTCTTACCACTTCAAAAGTTATTTTTTCTCCCTTCGTATCCTGCTGATTTATCTTGTTAGACTGACCTTACACTTGGTAAAGCAACCCGCATCCTTTCATGTATTTATACCTGCTCCTGTATTTTCACTCCATGCATCTGATGAAGTGGGTTCTAACCCACGAAAGCTTATGCCCAAATAAATGTGTTAGTCTCTAAGGTGCCACAAGGACTCCTCGTTATTTTAGCTCTGAGTAAATCCATCACACATCAGGAGGACTATAGACCCTGAAGGCAGGATCCAAACTGAACAAATATTAAAACTCACTTAAATTATTTTCTTATAATTACATACCTTAGTTAATTTAGAAGACTGGGATCGAAGCTCTTTAATACCAAGGTAAATGAACTGTGTATTCTTGTTTTATAGACTACAGTGAAGAAACAAAAATCAAGATATTCATGATTGTGTAAGTGGTTCAACTACCTTGATTTTGAAAAAAATAGCAACAGCCAATAAAGCATCTGTTTATTCATGATGTAAGCATATTGTGCCTTTCATTTAGGACACTGGTCTCCACAGTGCATTGTCCAAAGTGACTGCCTTATTTACCTTTTACAAGATTTCATGCTCATCTGAGATATTTCAAGCTGTACCCAGGCCCTCTCAGAGGTCCAGAGAGGCCCAGACCACTTCCAGCTTTTGAGGCCCCTAGCCATAATAAAAATAAAAAATGACAACACATGGTCTAATCTTGTGCCATCGGAACCCATATATTTTGATTAATATTTGTGAACATTTTTAACTCTTTAATATGACAAAATCTATATCAGTTAAAAAAAAATTATGTCTTTTACTAAATCACATCTATTGTTTGCTTAAATTTGCAGCTCTAAGCTGAGAGAGTGTCTCACATTTTGGTCCAATAGGGATGCGCATAAAAACAAGTTGCGAAACTTATCAAATGCCAAATAATTAACAACTGTCTAAATTTGAGGCCCCCTTTGAGCTTGAGGCCCAGGCCAAATGGCCCTCCTGGCCCCCCACTCTGATTGGCTCTGGCTGTACCTCGAAAGGCTCTGAAGATATGACAGAGCAAAATAAGAGCGAACCTGGTGGTACAGTGAGAACATCATTGAAGCATCGTGACTTCAGTAGAGCTAAGCCACTTGACACCAACTGCAGATCTGACTCAGTGTGAGGGCATCAGGGTTACTAATGCTACATGGCAAGTAACCTAACAAGCTTAGATTTCCTTTCCCCTAGTAGTAGTGAGAAAATGTCGAACACAGTTCTCTGTTCTCTGTGTTAAAGATTTGTTTTATTCTGGGTTTCCAGGATCCCTCTGTCCCAAACCTCTCTAGATAGTTGCTCTGCCTCCTGAGGATGAGGTCTTTGGAGGACTGAAGGTTTGTTCTACAGCATGAAAAGAGTAAACAAGCACCAAGTTTTCACAGCACAGGTTAACCCATGCGTTCAAAGGACAAAGAAAGAAAAGAAAATGAATGTAAACCAAAAGGGATGGTTCTCATGCTGGGACTGGTCTATTTAAGAAAACAAATGTGCTCCAGCTCTTATATCATAGCCCCAAATAAGAAGCAATTAGGAATCTAATCCAGGCATGAATAACCCAATTTTCACACTACATTTTTCTGTTGGAGTTGGATTGTGCACTGCAGACCTGATGAAGATCAGCATGTACTTCAGCTCCAGAATATCGCAGCACTAGGGATTTGGGCAGGCATATACATTTGCATCTGAAAGTCTTGAAGAATTTCCCTTTTGCTCACAGCTGAAATCTGTAAATAATCCTAAATAAGGGCCCAACTCGGCAAAGTGCTTAATGCCAGTGCATAACTTTAAGGATTGGCTTCAGTGGGACAACTCATGTGCTTAAAGTTACATTTTTGTGACTTGGGGACTAAGATTCTGTTTTAATTTGCTGCATTTCCAAAAAAGCAGAGGTAGGAGAGACAGAACACATACATAAAGAAAACTGCCAGACTTCAGTTGTTCAAAGAATCCCTCATGCTCCTGGTGTCCTAGAAATCATCTTAATTCCCTCCCTTTATCTGGAAGCTTCAAGCATTAGCTTGTCCGGGGGGCGGGGGTGGTGGTGGTGGGAATAGTAAAGGGAGAATCAGGTGTGAACAGAACAAGGCAAAGAGGGTAAAATACACTTGAACCCCCTAAAATTTGAGTGACTTTTTAAAAATGCATTGGACATTTTCCTGAGTTCTGCGCACTCCTAGGAAGTTATACAGAAATTGTATCTTTCTGGGATAAGAGCCTTTTAAAAAATGCACATATGCATAATGTTATACATACATAATCTCTACTATAACTTTGATCCAGAGCTTATGGGATTTGCTGTTGGTGGAACTGGAAGGGTAATTTCCTGAAATGTTGAGAAGAGAATTAATGTTTATTAGTTTAAACAGGTGTTTGCCAATGTTAGTTTTTATGAGAAGGAGCATGACAACTGTCCTGCACAAACTTCCAGTCACCGTTAGGGATTTTTCAATGTGATGTTACCATGATAACAATGCCATTCATTGTCTCAACTCTTGTTATTTATTCAGTGGATTGGTGCCATAGGCATATCATAAAAATAAATTACATCAGGTATTCTTTTCCCTAAGTAATGTGTTAGTCCTAGCCTAATGGCAATAAAGTATAACTCTCTCACACATTTACCCATTCTTTCTATATTCACATGCATATACAGGTGCATAACCTTTCCAATGGCTCCTTGAATGCTCCCTGCTTCCTCTGTCACACCATTATACAGGTGGCACCTTGCAGTGTTAACTCTTTTCCTTTATTAATTGTTATAAGACGCTTTTTTATGACTGGGGTTCAGTTTTATAAATCTTGCAGTCGTGCCACTCAATGCTGTGATATCATCAGATCTTAGCAGCGAAGTAGGGCTGGACTAGATCAGAACTCTGAGGCGAAACTTCAAACTGCACATGTGCTACAAGAAGTGATGTTGGTGAGTCAGGAGGTGGCTAGCACTCTTAACTCTTTCTCTGCACCAATTGAAGACCTCAGCATAGCAGCAAGGGCTGCTGTCCAGCAGGAAGTGCTGTCTTTCAGTAAGACATTTCATGATGACCACTTGTGGTCATTCAGCAGCCCAGAGCATGTGGCACTTCTTGTAAGGGTGTTAACCAGGCTGTCTTAGCCAGGTTCTAGCTAGCTTTAATTACATTCTTCCTACCTACGTTTCCATGCAGTTTGAATCTTATTGGCATATCAGTTTGTCTTTTTGGGGAGGTCATTGGGTTCTCTCATGAGGAAAGGTTCTATATAAATATAAAATAATGTGCTGAAATTGTCAAATGGACCAAATATTGTACTATATGCACAGCCTCTGAAATTAAACTGCAGAACATGTTAGCACAGAAAAGGAAATGGGATCAATTAGGAAAGCCAACTATATATGTTTGAATCTATTTTGCACAACTGTTTGCCCAGCTTGAGTTCACATAGCAACAGTATACACTAAAGGCCCCTGTATAGACATGGGGTTATTCCCATGTAGGAGAGTGGGAATTCTGAGTTTCAGTTCACAGAGTTCCCCTGGAATTGGTCAAGAAGAATGGGGTTTATTCTCCTGAGCAGGAGGCCGGGGGCCACCCACTAAGCCCATAGATTTTGGGGCTCCACTGGAAGCAAGGGCATCTGCACAGTGGCCCCTCCCCAGTGTTGCCTGCAGCTCAGCGACAGCACTGCTCCTACAGGAAATCTGATACCAAAGTCTCCCTGTGTGTGGCTGTCTCTGGAGCCCCCTTGGAGGGTGGGGAAGGGAAGAGGACATTCTATAGTGCAAAGAGAAAAACTCTGCAGGTTACTATAAACCCTGCAAATTCTGCATCACATGAATTGAGTGGGGAAATCCAGTGCATATGGCCAACCAGCTCTGTCCTTCCATGGAGCTAGGACACAATGCAACCTCCTGGAAGGGGCCTGTGGGGGTAGTTAGGGGCAGTATGCTACAGAGCTCTCAGCCAGTCTTTCTTTCTCTCCCACTCAGAGGAACAGAGCACTAAAGCATGGTGGGGCCATAAAGATGCAATAGTTTACCACTGCCTTCTGCCTAAGTGAGCTGTAACATTATTGAATCATGGATATCACTTTAAAATTACACTTACACTGTGTTCCTTACGTTATGGATGATGTATCCTGGCTGAACAGATTTTAGATTCATATAGAAATACTCAGTGACTCAGACATGGTAGGTCTATTCCGGTGTGTGGGTGTTCACAGAACAATTACATAAGTGTCAGGATAGCGAAGCACTTTTGACGTTTGAGGCAGCTTCCCCGAGTTCTTTTCACAGCCCAAAATGTTCTAATTGTTGTTCTCTTGTATTTAATGCACATAATTGATGAGCATTAAATTAAATCAGTTTGGGGGTATTTTAAAAAGTGTAATTTGTTAGTGCAAGGTATTGGAGCAGTTTTACTCTAGAGCAAAATAGAAATTGTCACAGTTACAGTCAGGAGTGTATCTGTGGGAACTGCCTTAAAACAGAAAAAGATGGTGAACATTGTTATTCCAAAGTTCTGAAATTTTCTACTGTCCAGAGCTGAGGGGTAAAATAGGCCAATTTTAATTCAAGGAGTCAAAGACAAAGGACTAGTCTAAGGGAGGCAGTGTTGCCTAGTGGGTTCTGTGCCTAGGGGTTGCTCTATTGTATGCTGATTGTTTATGGCCCTTAATGGGCCATTGGCCAGCTAGGGATCACCAGAGTAGAGTAGTGCTCTGCCCAGGCCTTCAACATGCTCCCTTATGCTAGGAGTGTGGTGCAGGAACCTCTATGCCCTGTGCCAGTTCACACTACCTGGGGAGTCCTCCACGGCAGGAAAATCCCTGATGCCGTGGTCCAGCTGTTTTCCAGTCCCTTTGTGCTGGTCAATAATTTCAGCTTGTCCCGTGTGCTCTGCTCCCGTCATGCAGGCATCTGCAAGTTCCTCAGAGCCACACATCTCACCACTGTCCCACTGAAACAGGAAGAGAGTTGATAAAAGGGGGGGAAATAGTGGGGCAAAGCAAAGAATATCTGGTGGTTCCATCCCTTCGCTGTCTTTTGCATTCCGTTCTGCCCTCCCAGTTTAAGCCACTGCGTGTCTGGTGTTCGGAATCCTTCCTGCATTTTCAACCATCACTTAGGACATGAACAAGGCTCCACCATCCCGTCTCAGCATGCTGGTGGCTGGAATGGCTACTTTGTTGTGTTTCTATAACTTAAACTTTTTTCTTTTTTAACAAGGTGAGGTTGTTGGCCTCTAACCTGGAGGATCAGTGAACTGCTTTTTGTCTGGTCCCTACCCTTTGTCCCTGTCCAAGTTGGGTGGCTCTACTGGAAGTTAGAGCAGCCACCAACATAGCTCTCAGGATCATAGGAATGCCTTCCCATTATGTCAAGGCACAGTCCACAAGTAAGGGCTTTTGGTATTAAAATGCAAAAATACAAGCTAGTGCATAAATGTTCTTTCTGGGTAAATACCACATCTTTCAAATCTTTGTGTATTCAGGTATCAATAAACACTCTATACATACATAACTATTACTGGCCTCCTGCATTCTGCTTCTACCTAGGTTAATCCCCATTCCTCAAGAAACAGATCTGAAATTGTCCTAAGTGAAAGCAGATCTCATGTTGGAAATCCTCACAGCATCTCTCTCCAGGGCATTGACCCAACATTACTGACTGATGATTTTCAATGACTGAACACTAGATGCAAGAGAGGAAAACAATTTTATAAGGAGGCATATTGCAGACTGGAAGTAATGGTCGGTCAGTTTTGCCATCAAAACAACCAAACAGGTACATACACACCAAAGCCATGGCTGCATTCAAACTACTCACCCTCAGCACTACCCTTCACCTTTAACATGACACAAGCTACATGCTGCACTGCCAAACAGTACACATTAATAAATCCATAACTCGATGCCTGAACTTCATCTTCCCTCTCCGCCTCTGCTGGCACCTGAGGTCCAGGTCCAGGTTCCCCATTGGCCACGTGATTCATAGGTTCCATGGTGGGTCTAGTTGTAAGCACCTGATCCAGATCCTTGACAAAGGGACAAGTTGTCCACCAGTTGCCAGGAACCTTATTCTAGTCTTTCACCTGATTGTAGGAAACCTTCTTTGACTATACTGTCTCCTGACACTGCATGGCAGTGCTGGATCCTGCTGTCAGCAAGGCCTTCAGAGATTCACTGCTGCACTTTGTGATTGTTTGACACAATTCAAATCACCCTGAATGCACTCCTCACTCTAGAGACTCAGCAGAGTCTTCATCTCCCCATGTACTGTCTCAGTTTCTTCATAGTTGAGATACAGTTGATGGGCAGCTCACAGCTCTCTGGACAATGATGCGTATCCAGGTGCGCATGAGTGATATGTCCAGCAAAACAAGTTACAGTAATTTTAAATGTGCCTATGGCTTCTGGATGGCCAGATAAGGCCCTTGGGATACTTTTTTGCATAAGGGATGAGCTCCCAGCTGTCATTCACAAAGAGTGTGATCTGTACTGTGAGATCTAGTAATGAAAGGAGGGAGGACTGAATTTATCAGCTGCAGTGGCGCGGCTGGGGGTGCTCATCCACCTAGCAAATTAACTGTGTGCCTAACTACGTACAGAGAGCACACAGAGTACTAGGCCTTTAGCAGTGCACAGTTAGGAATTCAATTATTAACCCTGTGTCCTCTGAGTACAAACCTAGTTGTTAGCCAAGTGTGTGTCTAATTAATTAGTAGGAGCTATTTTAACATAGAACTTCTGACACCATCTTGTGGTTCACTGGTGAGTATGTAACATCAACTAAGACTCCTTTAGGCATCAGCAGTATGGGTGCAAGTAGCTGTAAGGCAGTCTAAGTTAGTGCAGGAGTAGGGTCTAATTTATTCTTCACCTCAGAATCTGGCACTCTAAGGTTTGGATCTCCAGTCAGTGTAATTTTTCAATCCAGTCCCTAAACACTACCAACTGCCGGAGATCTGCAGTGCAAATCTATGGTATCGTATCTCCCACAGACTAGTAAGGTGAAGGGATTCATTGTTCTGATGTGTGCAGGAGGAATTACTTAAATCCAATGAGCAAAAACAAAGAAACTTTCAGTGCCACATTTTTCCCTGTTCCTTCCCAGCATTTGCGTAACCGTAAAATAAATAAAGGAACTATGTCTTCCTAACAAGTACTCGGTAGGCGTGTGCTCTCCCCAATATCTAAATCAGTGCTATAAACTGTGACCTGTATTATTACATATATTTATACAGAGGAGTTTAGAGAGAAATAAGCACAAGATCTGACATACCCAGGAGCTCTATACACTCACTTATAAAATCAGTCTCTTTTAGCTTCAGAGATAGGCTAATTATTTAAAAATAACTGGTTTGACTCCTCAGAGACTCATTAATAACACATACAATGCCTCCACTGCATCAGGTGTGTAAGAAGTATGGTGCATGTGCTAGCGAGGTTACTTGTTCAGCCTACAACAGTCTTTGCATGAGCTTTTAAACACAAGCAGCTAGGACAACTGCAGAAGCTGTACAACAAGAAATCTCTCTTACTGAAGGTTTTTGTTACCTGCCCTTTCCCCCCAAGACTTACAAGTCTAATTTTATGAATATGACATTATTTTATCGTTAAGTCTAAGAGAGGAAATAGAAATCTGATCCCACTCTGCTAGTAAGACCTGGTAGTCAGATGCTGGTCTGTTTTGAGGAAGCATAGTTTGATGCAATCAATTTGATGCTTTTTGGATCATCTGGATAACATGATCTGGATAACATGACCAGCTTTCTCAGGACCAGGATCTGAAGTGGAGATTCAGAATGGAACAATTTGTATTCTAATTTCACTAGGTGTGTCTATGTAAATTGACTTGGGTCTGGATTGATAAGCATTGTTTGTAAATGTGTTACTTAATAAATAACCATAATAATAAAATAATAATAAAATTAGTAGCTTTTATATCCCCATAGCACCTAGTTATATGAATCCCATTTTCAAGCATGAAGCTTCACCACATCCCTGTATTATACCAGTTTTTCAAATGGGTAAACTGAGGCATGGATCAGGTAAGTACCATACAGAGCAAGTCAGTGTCAATGTCAGGAATAGGAGCCAGGAGTGTTAATTGCCTGTTTCCTACTCCAGCCAAAGTCCACATTACCTCCCAGCTGAGTCACTACAAAAATATATTCTATATTACCAACAGAAGAAAATCAGGTAAAGTCAGAAAGAAATGAATCCAACAGCTTGGTTACTCACAAGCTCTATATATTCACTCCAGTTCAGTTCTGGTGCTTAAAACTGAGTGGGTACCCTGGTCACCCAACAAGTGGATGGCAGTACTCTGCCTTTAAAAAGAAGAAAAGGAAAATGAGCTTCTGACCTTTGGTGAGAGGCCAAGAAATGGAGGGCTGGGTGGGGTGAATAGGAGATACAAGACTGACTGCTCATTGGGCATGTCCATTCAATGCGGTGTCACTGAACTCAGACTGTGGTTAGGCTGGAGCATGGGAAGTGACTAAAGACCAAGGAGGAAGTGGAGATTGTGGGCCCTGAGGTAACAGCCTGACATGAACTCAGTCAGGCTCTGCATCTGAGCACAGTCTGTCCTCCTCATCAGACGTTCCGGATTTGATTTCTGTTACTGAGATGAGAAGAAAAAAGGCTTTACAAGTATTTTCCCAAACAGGAACCATTTTACTTAGTTCTTTGTCATCTGCATACAGGAAAGACAGACTCTGGCACTGCAGGGTTGTTGTTTTGTTTTTACCTCTACTTATGTGTCAGAGGGCACTTTGCAGGAGGGAGAAAACATGCTCATAGGGGGGCAGACTGGTCTCCAACACTGAAGAGTGGCAGTGTTGGATTAGGTTTCAGAGTAACAGCCGTGTTAGTCTGTATTCGCAAAAGAAAAGGAGTATTTGTGGCACCTTAGAGACTAACCTATTTATTTGAGCATGAGCTTTCGTGAGCTACAGCTCACTTCATCTGATGCATACTGTGGAAACTGCAGAAGACATTATATACACAGAGACCATGAAACAATACCTCCTCCCACCCCACTCCCCTGCTGGTAATAGCTTATCTAAAGTGATCATCAAGTTGGGCCATTTCCAGCACAAATCCAGGTTTTCTCACCCTCCGCCCCCCCCACACACAAACTCACTCTCCTGCTGGTAATAGCCAATCCAAAGTGACCACTCTCCTTACAACGTGCATGAAAATCAAGGTGGGCCATTTCCAGCACAAATCCAGGTTTTCTCATCCCCCCCCCTTTTTCCCAAAAAAACACACACACACAAACTCACTCTCCTGCTGGTAATAGCTTATCCAAAGTGTCCACTCTCCCTACAATGTGCATGATAATCAAGGTGGGCCAGTTCCAGCACAAATCCAGGTTTTCTCCCCCCCCACCCCCACCCCCATACACACACAAACTCACTCTCCTGCTGGTAATAGCTCATCCAAAGTGACCACTCTCCCTACAATGTGCATGATAATCAAGGTGGGCCATTTCCAGCACAAATCCAGGTTTTCTCACCCCCCCCCCCACCACACACACACAAACTCACTCTCCTGCTGGCAATAGCTCATCCAAAGTGACCACTCTCCCCACAACGTGCATGACAATCAAGGTGGGCCATTTCCAGCATAAATCCAAGTTTAACCAGACCGTCTGAGGGACGGGGGTAGGAAAAAACAAGGGGAAATAAGCTACCTTGCATAATGACTTAGCCACTCCCAGTCTCTATTTAAGCCTAAATTAATAGTATCCAATTTGCAAATGAATTCCAATTCAGCAGTTTCTCGCTGGAGTCTGGATTTGAAGTTTTTTTGTTGTAAGATAGCAACCTTCATGTCTGTGATTGCGTGACCAGAGAGATTGAAGTGTTCTCCGACTGGTTTATGAATGTTATAATTCTTGACATCTGATTTGTGTCCATTTATTCTTTTACGTAGAGACTGTCCAGTTTGACCAATGTACATGGCAGAGGGGCATTGCTGGCACATGATGGCATATATCACATTGGTGGATGTGCAGGTGAACGAGCCTCTGATAGTGTGGCTGATGTTATTAGGCCCTGTAATGGTGTCCCCTGAATAGATATGTGGGCACAGTTGGCAACGGGCTTTGTTGCAAGGATAGGTTCCTGGGTTAGTGGTTCTGTTGTGTGGTATGTGGTTGTTGGTGAGTATTTGCTTCAGGTTGGGGGGCTGTCTGTAGGCAAGAACTGGCCTTTCTCCCAAGATCTGTGAGAGTGTTGGGTCATCCTTCAGGATAGGTTGTAGATCCTTAATAATGCGTTGGAGGGGTTTTAGTTGGGGGCTGAAGGTGACGGCTAGTGGCGTTCTGTTATTTTCTTTGTTCGGCCTGTCCTGTAGTAGGTGACTTCTGGGAACTCTTCTGGCTCTATCAATCTGTTTCTTCACTTCCGCAGGTGGGTATTGTAGTTGGATTAATTGATGTGGCAAGAGCTAGACCTACACCCAGCCCTTGCAATTCTGGGATGGCTGCACCTGTGGGAAAGCACTGGCTACCTTTGTGGAACAGCTGCAGCATAGGTGCCTCCCCTCAGTCGCTACAAGCAACACGCTTTTAAAGGCATTCTGCTTGCAGGAGCCTCTAGTGCCTCTCTTCCCCATCCCCAGGGTGACCCAGTTTCATCAAAGACACAGTTTCAAGACCTTAATTTCATATGTCAAAGGAGAGTCTCTCTAAGAATGAAACTCAGCACAAGGCCTCTGCAACATGTCAGTCCCATCTATGTCTTTGTCCGAGGGCTTGAGTGGCACTGAAGTGGCACCTAGGTCTTGCGCTGGCCCTCTTCATGGGGATGAATTTCACCCTCAGAGAATTAAGAAGGGGGTGGAGAGTTTTAACTGAAAATACCCAAAGATCACACAGAAAAAAATAAAGTTTTGCTCTACAAGAAATACCATTTGTAAGTAATAAAAAGCATCCACATGGTTAAACAGGTTATCTCCACTCCCCCGCAAGTAATGACTTAGATGAGGATGATAATATTCAGCCTGATCATCTGTTTTTTAACAGGATATTTATCTCAAGCTTTCAAGAGTGTCATTATTTTTGAGGGGGAAAAAATCACAAGCAGGAAGTCAGCAACTATCATAGGATGTTGATGTCGTAGCAGAGGGCTCAGAGTGTCTCTCTGAAAGTTAACAATCCATTTAGGTTTTAGAGAAGCTGAAAATATAATGAGGCAGAGCCCCAGCTTCTGTAAATCAATGTAATTCCATTGTGGCCAGTGGAGCTGTGCTGAGGATTTGGCCCATTGTTTGCAACTACTGAAAAAAATTTAAACTCCAGATCTGAATAAAAGACTATGAACATATGAAAGTTTTTTGCTTCCAATGTGGGCTCTGGCTCAGTATTAATAGCTTCAGTGAGCTTCACTCCATTGATTTAAAGCACCTGTGCTTCTAAAAAGTTAGGACATTATCAATTTTTTATCACTTGCTTGCACAGGAAGCACAGCTGAGCTTAATATTATTCATCCAGCTGGCCACATTGACTTTAACGTAGAAGATCAAAGTGGCTGGGTTGGAGATTGTGTAACATCTACTCATAAGGACTGTCATGGGTAAAACTTACTAAAGCCCAAAACTTTATGATCATTTTGCATGAGTGCTCAGCATCATGAATCACACAGTAAAACCCGTTCTCAAAATGGGATTGGAGACAATAGTACCTTTAAATATATATCTTGATATATATTTAAACACCTTCTAAAATGTAACAGTACACAGACCCCTAAAGATATGCTTGAAATTTAGCTTTATCCCAATAAGTGAATCAATACAAGAAAGCAATGTGAAGATTGTTTAAGATGTGCTTTGCTGTTGTGCCTGTTTTGGGGCTGTTAAGGAAAGGAAGCCAGTCGATCCTCCCCCGCCCCATGGCAATATTTTGGGAGGTGAGGAGAGCCCTAGCTTGGGGCTTATGACACCAGGGTTCATTTAGCTGCTCCACTTCAGACTTCCTGTGTGGCCCTGGGCAAGTCTCACAAAAAGGTTTCAGGTGTTGTGACACTCAGCATAGTAGTGCCTAACTTTCAGTGGCCTAGAAAAATCACAAGAACAACACTGCAAGTCACAAAGCCTGAGTTGGGCACCGAGGCTCCAGATACAATGAGTGGGGAGAACTAGGCACCTAGGAATGTGATTCACAAAAGCCAGTATACTAGGTAGGGAGCCGCCTAAGCTAGCCAATGGGAGATGCTGATGACAAGGGTGTGTAGTAAGCCCTGCCCCTCTCATAGAGATAGGCACCTAAGTCCGGGCTGTAGGGAGGCGCCTAGGAACCCCTCTCCTGCAGTCAGGCAGTTTACGTGCCTAAGTCAACCAGGCATCTGCCCCTCTCCACACCAAGTAGGAGGTGGTGACCACTTTGTAACTTTTAGTCAAGTGGTTTGAGCACTTACTCACCTGGGATGTGGGAGACCCATGTTCGATATCCCCCCCACCCCCGCATGAGGGGGAGGAAGGATTTGAACGGGGCCCTCTACCCCACTCAGTAAAGAGCTGTAACCTGTACCCTGAGAGCAGGATTATGCCCAAACATTTGATCAGCCCAGCCTTTGGCCCCATGTTCTCATTTATGTCCTTCAAATCTGCTTCTGTACCAGTGAGGAGTTGACTGAAATTTTCTTGTAGTGGACTCCCCTGGCACCCCCTCCTCACCCCCAATGCCATTCCCCAGGGAGTAAGGCTGCAAATTCCATCTGGGTAAATAATGCTACCAGCAGCAGTCAGGGGGAATTTGTGGTGGGGATGGTAGGCTTTCTTTAAAATAAAAACAAAATACTTTTTTAACTTGTAGCCTTCCTTCTGAGGGTGCAAAGTGCCTCTGAACGCAGCTGTTTGATAGAGTTACGGTGTTTGGATAGATCGTCTCTTCACAATCTTTCAAGGGATTTTTTTTTTTTATGGACTAAAAGTTTTGGGCGATAAATAAACAACCACATTTGGGGTTTCAGTTTCATGTTTCAAGGATTAAGGATGATTAAACAAAAGAGTGGTGCACACAGACATCCAGAAATGATTGTTTTTAACAAGGCCGGAACTTTGTCTGAAAACAGGATGACCTGCTGTAAGACGCCAGCAGATCCCCGAAGAGCTTTAGAAAAAACAAGCAGGGCGCCTGAATGTGCTTTTAAAATGCCTAGTAATAAAGAGGCATATAGGATAAACAGGAAAAGAACACTCGACACTGTGAACAGCCTGGAGGTGGAAAGCCTGGGAAGAGTTCTGATCTGAAAACCTGATATGGCAACTGAAAGGAAAGATTTTCTTAACACACTACAGTACAAACTGGCTGCACAAATGCAGTCTTAATGCAGCTTGGAGTGGCAGCTGCCTACTGATTTCAATGTTTTTTTGTAACGGTAACAGAATCGAGTGTGTTGGAACACCGTGTGGGGTCCATTGGCTTATTTCAGTGCAATAAGGAACACATGCAACATACTGTTCCTCAGACGTTCTTGTTAACTCCTGGAAATGTGCTGGAAATGGCCCACCTTGATTATCACTTCAAAAGGTTTTCTCTCCCCCCAACCCACTCTCCGGCTGGTAATAGCTCATCTTAAGTGATCACTCTCCTTACAATGTTTATGGTAAACATCCATTTTTGCATGGTCTGTGTGTATATAAATCTCCTGACTGTATTTTTCACTTTTTGCATCCTATGAAGTGAGCTGTAGCTCATAAAAGCTTATGCTCAAATAAATTGGTTAGTCTCTAAGGTGCCACAAGTCCTTCTTTTCTTTTTGCGAATACAGTCTAACACGGCTGCTTCTCTGATACCAGCTACTTCAAGTTAGTTCAAAATGAAGCTTTAAAAGACATTTTTAACTCAAAAGTGTATTGACTTAGGATGGAGTTATTAGTGCTCTGTAATTAACTTGGTACGTTCTACGTACAGATCATCCAGTGCAGCGTTGCCAGCTCTTGTGATTTTATCATAAGTCTCATGATCTTTGGTGTTTTTCTTAATGACCCAGCTCCTCAAGTCATGGAATTTCCTCAGCTTCTTAGCTGTCATCTAAAAAAGAAAGTAAATTTCTAGCGTTCATGGTTGTGGAGAAAAGCTTGAAAATGTGAAGCAAACGCATCCGAAATTCTTAAACCAGAAGAGAAAGAAAATAACCCCCAAATGTATAATTTAAAAAAAAAAAGTCATGATTTTTGAGGCCTGACTCAAGATTTTTGTGGTGGGTAATATTAGCATTTTCTTTGTTTGTCTACAAAGGGGTTAATCCTGGAAATTACCAAGATTCCCATTACAACCCACTTAACATCAGCGATGATGACTCATGATAGTAAGACCTATGGTCAGTAATTGTCTTCAGGATTGGGCCCTTAGATTGCAAGCTCCTTTAGGGACACAGGCCCATGTGTCCTTTTGATCTGTTCAGGGACAAGCATATCCTCCAAACTGATTTAATAAATAAATAAATAAATAAATAGGATTCATATGTGCCCAGCAGTTAATTCAGGTAGGGTTTTTTAAGGCCTGGTGTTAATGCGAACAGTGGAAGAATCAACTGGGGTGAAAAACAAAGAGCAGTTTATAAAGTAAAGAAAGTTCTAATCAATATTGTGGTTTTCTATTACTATAAACAAGTGGGAGCAAGAGAAAAAAAGAGATTATAGTTTATCACATCAGCAAGTTTTCAATCTATTAAAACACTTTAAATGTAAAGTGTAGTAAGATGAGGCCCTGAAACATAAATCCTGGTATCAGAGGCCCGGTATGAGACCTAAGGCCTGAGCTAAAGTAATGCTCAAGACTTTGCTCACATAAAGCAAAGTGAAGCTGTGAGCCAGAGGCAGGCCCTGCTCACAGAAGCTGGCAAGTAAAAGGCTGATGTTGCATAAACATATGCTGTTGCACAAACATACATCTAAAGTGTATTGGATACCAGAACTGTACACAAATTGTACAAGAACATTCCTATACCGTCCACATAGATAACAAGGACAGGGGCAAAAGGCTAGTATGATGGATAGAGTTGTTTTGTTTGAACCAACATGTACAAGGTGAGAGACAGCACCTCACTACGTAGAAGGGTGGTGCATAGTTACGTAAAGGGGTTGCACCTCAATACGTCAGGAGCATTGTGTAACTTGTTTGTACCTGTGTATAAGAATGCATCCCTGGGGTGGTGTCTTTGTCCGGCCTAGGGGGCAGTGGAAAGTCCTGCCACTGACTGAGCTGAGTCCATTGCCAGGGAGCACAAATTCATAGTATGCCCTGTAAAGTCTATGGGGAACTATCACTGTGCTTCGTTTGAGCAATAAACTTGGCCGACGTGCCTTCACACCTTACTAGAGTCTGTGGTTATTGGGGGTTCTCTCGGGGTCTGCTGTGTTAGCTATCAGTACAGAGCTGGGACAGCATACAGAGGGAACACGCACATAGCCAACTGTTATCATCACCGAACACAAGCAGAGCACCACACCAGTAACATCTAACAACATAAAGTTCAAATTTATCAGATTATCTGTTCAAATACATACACCCCTTATGCGCTATGTATAAGATAAGATATCATTATAGAGATGCCCCTCTGTTAAACTCTTACAGGCCCTCAGTCACTACTCCCGATAACATCAAATTGTTTTTGTGTCACCAGGCACCATGCTGCTTTTTAGGGAGATTCAAATTTATTGGAAGGTGTTTTTGAGCAGCATGTGCTTCAGATAATGAAAAATACAGTTACTCCCCACCCTCCTCTGTGTATTGATCAATCACTAGAGGGTTGACAAACACAGTATTGCCAACCTCAAGAGAGCAAAAATTTCAAGTCAAACCCTCAAAAGCCGTGAGATTGGCCCAAAAAGTAATGTTTCTTTAAAAAAAAAAAAGTTTTTAGTCTGTTTTTTTCTTCTTCTTGACTCCTCTATATTCCTCTGCCAATGTGTGTGTGATAAAAAGATTGAAAAGTCAACTTTTAATACACACAAAATGATTGCCTGTCCCTGGCTGCTCAGCTGGAGACTCCATTTAACCTCTCTTCCCCGCTCCCCCAAGACAGGAGAACTGCTGTCCATTTCCTGTTACTGTCTGGACCTAGCAGAAGCACTTCTCTGCCTCCTGGTGCCCTGGGACTAATCTATCTGGGACCCAGCAGCACCACTTCCATGACTCCCTTCCTCCCTGCCTTCCTCTGACCCATGTCCCTCTCTCTGCTACAGGGCCATACATGAAGGCAGGACTCGGTGTCAGGATAGATTCATAGTTGCATAGATTCCAAGACCTGACAAGACCACTGTGATCATCTAGTCTGATGTCCTGTATAACACATAGAACTTCCCCAAAATAATTCCAAGAGCAGATCTTTTAGGAAAAACGTCCAATCTTAATTTTAAAATGGTCAGTGATGGAGAATCCACTACGACTCTTTAACAGTTGCTCCAATTGTTATTTACTCTCATCATTAAAATGTATGCCTTATTTCCAGTCTGAATTTGTCTAGTTTTTTAATCAAAATGTTGTGCGATACCAACTCAAATGCTTTACAGAAGTCTAAGTATATTACATCAACACTATTACCTTTATCAACCAAACTTGTAACCACATAAAAAAAAAAAGATATTAAGTTAGTTTGACAGGATGTATTTTCCTTAAACCCAGGTTGATTTGCATTAATTACATTACCCTCCTTTAATTCTTTATTAATTGAGTCCCATATCAGCCGCTCCATTATCTTGCCTGGGATTGATGTCAGGCTGACAGGCCTATAATTACCTGGGTCATCCCGTTTACCCATTTTAAAAATTGGAAAACATTAGCTGTCTTCCATTCTTCTGGAACTTCCCCAGTGCTCCAAGGCTTATTGAAAATCAACATTAATGCTCCAGTCAGCTCCTCAGTCTGCTCTTTTAAAACTCTTACTTGCAATTTATCTCGATCTGCTGCTTTAAAAATGTCTAGCTTTAGTAGCTTCTATTTAAACTCTTCCAGAGATATTAGTGGAGTGGACAGAGTGCGATCATCACCACATGATGAGTCTATATCATCTGTTTTTTCTCCCAATACAGAAGTTATTTACTGAATACTTCTGCCTTTTCTGCATTATTATTGATAATTCTACCATTTTCATCTATTAATGGACCAATACCATTCTCAGGAGTCTTTTTTTCCCTATTATATTTAAAAAACTCCTTCTTATTGTCCTTAACTCTGCTGGCCGTACATTTCTCTTTGTGTCCCTTTGCTTCCCTTTTCTATTTTCTACAATAACTAACTTCTGATTTATATTCATTACTAACAACTTCCCATTATCTATAGATATAGATAGATACATTTTTTATAGCAGCCTTTACTGCTTCGGAGTTCCCTAAAGTCATCTATTATCTTCAAGATATCCCACAACTCAGTGTCATTAGGGCAAATGTAAACCATCACCAATAGATCCTTGCCAGTCAGCTTCAGAATCTTAGAGTGATATCTCATGCCTTGACTCTGGGAAGGGAGCACGCTGTCCTGTTGTCTGCCTGTCCTTGCAGAATGTTCTTTCAAGTCTTCTGAGTAGTAAATCTCCAGCAAGGATCACTTGTCTTCCTTGGACAGTTGGAAAACTCTTTGCCGGCAAGGTTGATTTTCTTACAGGTTGGGCAGAACTGCCATCCACATGTGTGTTCCATTCATCTCTCTGTTCCCTTGGATCTGCTGGATCTTGAGATGCATCTTCCATAGTTTCCATATCAAGGGCCTGGTATTGATTTGGAACTTCTAGCTGTGTGGAATTCTTCTCAGTTCTCTTCTCTCTGGTAGTCACAGCCTGCCTATCTTCATCTGTGTCCAGCTGTGCAGAATGCCACCGTGATGTCTTGCCTCTGGTGGTTACAATCTGCCAGGCCTCCTCTCTGACTTCCTTTCTCTCTGACTTCTTGGTGGCCAGCTCCATATTTCTTTGAACCTGAACCTGGTTGTCTAGGAACAAATCAGCTTCTCTGATCTCAGTAGCATAATCTGCCCTTCCAATCCAAGAATCTTTTCCTCTAACACATCTCCCAACTTGCATTTCATGAAAAGGAAATCCCATCTGGCTTCAGGGAGAGAACATGGCATGTTTTTTGCAGGTCACCACCATTCCATCACTGGCCATCTTGGTATCACACATAGTACTGATCCTGGAAGGAAAGCTTCTCACACTCCTGCTCCAAACTCTCTCTGAAACTCTCCTGTTAGCCGCCTCTGTCCACGGCCCTCGAGTTCACCTAGCAAGTGACATTTTATACCAAGTCTTCCCTGTTTAGCTTAGTCTGCGTCCTCAGCCCCAAGGCTCTTGCACAGAGCTTTGCCTGCATGCCCAGCCCTGAAAACGGTGAGCTCAGAGGAGTGTATCATGTCCTTGTGACAGCTCCTCCTGCATATACCAAAATTCTGTGACTCACAATTAATTCATGAGAGTTGGCAACACTGAATTCCACTGGCTGCTCTGAGGGGTCTCCCCTTCACCAACACTAGCTGGGGGAGCTGCCATTCTATCTTCTCCGTCTCCCATCCCCATCACTGCCCTCTGCTCCACCCCAGCCTCCCTTCTGCCCCCTACATCTCCTTCAGCCTCCCTCCTGCTCCATATCCCCATGCACCCCATTCCACCTGCAGCTCTTAAATCTGCCTCATGCTAATGCCACTGTCCTGCTTCCACTCACTCTCCCCATTCACCTTTCAGTGTCTCTGCTGCTCCTCACAGTCCCTTTAGTTTCAGCATTATTGCCCATTTCTGACTTTTTTGTTCTATACCACCCAATAATAGTTGTGATGAACAGAAAAATCTCCTTCCAACAGGAAGAAATAAAATGAAATTTCTAAACACTTGTGAGTTAACTCTACACTTCCTAGCAGATTAAGCTGGATAATGATACCATCCATTTTGTTTAGGGTTGTTTATGTAATTATTGGAATTTTCTCCCCATAAAAACTCTAGGTGCACACATTTGGTTTGGCAGTGTGGGACATTGGACTGGGACTCAGGAGACCTGGGTTCTATTCTCTGCTCTGCTACTGACCCATTGGGTGATACTGTGCAAGTCACTGCCTCTCCGTGCCTCAGTTTCTTCATCTCCAAAATAGCAATAATGACACTGACCTGCTTTGTAAAGCTCTGAGATCTACTGATGAAAAGTGCTTTATAAGAGGTAGGTATTCTTCTTCTTCTAAATTAGAGATTAATCTAAAAATATAAGCTATTTTGGGGAGGGGGCAAGAGAGGATGTTTGATGGAAGAACCTTAGGAATTTTATTCCGCTACAAGATGTTTTGTTTTTGCTGCTTATCATCATCCTACCCTTTCACACTGGTGGAAGAAAATTCTAAGCTGTACACAGAGCTGTCAGAACCATGACAGCCTGATTTTAAAAAAAAGGACTTCAGAATCAGTGTGTGTGAGATTTTAAATGCCTCATTGAAAAAACAAAGCAAAAGACTTTTTCATAAGTGAGAGCTGCTTTAAATACTGCCTTAAAATGAATGCAAAATAAGTGAAACTTGGCAGATCTCTATTCATATTACAGATTTATCAAAGGTGCAGAGCAGGAAGAGCAGCTTTTGAAATGAGGCATGTAGCAGAGGATAATGTTAATTTTAAGCTTGCAAATGAATAGTTCAGGGACTTGCTCGAATGTTTGAAATTTCCTATTATTCTTTTCCGTAGCTCAGTCATAGGTCTGAAGTAGTTACATTTTAGTTTGTCCCACTTTATTTTAACAGTTGACCCACCTGATGCTTGCTGAGGCCATTATCAGTCAGTTCCTTGGCCAGTTCCATGGTCTGTGGGTGCAGACTGCCGGACACAGGCTACATTTGACTGACCAAAAAGATGTGTTTTTACAGGGAGATAGCTAGCTCAAGTTAGCGATTTCACTTTGTAAAATCCTAGTGGAGACAAGGCATTAAAGCTTTTACCCTAATACAGTCAAATTTAACTTCAGGTGGGGGTTAACTATTGTAGCCACATTGATAAAAAATTCCTGAGCCTTGTCTCTGCAAGGCTTTTTACAGTGAGATACATAACCCGAGTTAGCAATCTCCATGTAAAAACTCACTTTAATTCGGCAGTAAAGACATAGCCATAGAACCAGACTCTTTACAGTACTTCAGACATTCTTTTGGCTGTTTTCTGCTATCTTTTAGATCTCCTCACTCAACAACAGCCATATATAAACAAACCTTCCCTCTTCACACAGTGGGTACTGGCCTTGTTATTTTTGCTCATTGCAGCTCCACACTCAGTTTTCTTTGAGGACATCCCTTGAGATTTTACCTCTCCAGGAGAGAGATAATGTTGCACAGACGGTAACTTTAGAGAAGGGGAAATTAATTACCTTGCAATTCTGTTTCTCTGATGAGATCATTTGGCTGGATTCTCACACCCTCTCACACAGACCCCTCCCCTCAAAGTTTGGCGCTTACCCTTTTGGAGATATGCTTCCGTATTTTTTTTTTTAATTTTCTCTGAGGCACATTTTTGATCTTGTGTTGATCATCTTGAGTTTTCCTCCCGGGAGCTTCACCACCTGTTCAGTTCAAGGAAGTGACTGGAACCCTCGGAGGGCAGCATTTATACTCAGCAGTGGGCATTCCAAAACAACTAAAAGGGGATCTGACTTGTGCTCTGTTCCGCTATTGCTACCATCAAGGGTCAAGAATCTCTAGGAGCTAGCTGTTCGGCCCTGTGCCTATTGATTTCAATGCTGCAGGCTCAAACCCTCGGGGAATTACGGCAGTCTCATGCTAAGGCGTAAATAGCCAGGAATGAGAATCCTACAAGCGGATCTCTTCAGAGAAGCAGAATTTCAAGCTATGTAATTTTCCCTTGTATTTTCAAGTAGGTATAAATATTTTGTTGCCGTTTTCTTGGCTGTAGTGGTGGAAGAGGGTAAATGTAGCCATGTAGCTCTGCTCTGCAATCATAAAGATTTATAAATACTTAACCTGGGTGACCATCATTTCCTCTGCTTAATGCCACAAGCTTGCTTCTTTTGTAAGGAATTAAAAATGATTTCCATCTAGTTCTTATAAAAGAAATCCAGAGTGACGGCTGCAATGACTTTTTAATATCAAGGAGCATGGGATTTTCAAAAGTGCTCAGCATTGGCCTATTGCTGTAGTTCCCATTGACTTCAATGAGAGAAGAGTGAGGCCAATGCTGGATGCTTTTGAACATCCCACAGAACAAAACAAGCATGATAGTGGGGAATGGAACAGCATTTCTCCACAGGGAAGTAGCACCTATGACTCTCTACTCTTGCACTGCATAACCATGTTGTGTGGGAGCAGTCAGTGCAATGGGATACTATGGTGAGAGTCTGTTTCCCTCACATAAACAATGACATGCTAAAGTCAGTGCTTATATCCTAACACATACAACTTGAGGAATGACCTAAGAAGGCACTAGGTAAGAGAGTGGCTATGTACTATATTATAGTTTCCAATTACAGGTGCTAGGTACGTGAAATGGGAGACAGCTTTCAACCCGAATCAGCTGGAGGCCATCAAGACTGGAAGGAATGCATATAAGAACACTTAGGCTACATCTTTATTGCAGAGTTAGCCCAGGCTCTCACCCAGGTGTTGCCCTTAAACCCCTCATCTACACAGAAAAAGCTCTCACCCAGATTTGAAGGTGCTTCAAGCATGGGCTAGCATACTTGGCTCACGGTTTAGGGCCCAGGTTTGACCTCTTTCTGGGCTGGCAATCCACCTATTTTGCAGAGAGGACACAGGCTATTCAAGCTGAGGTACTGATAGTCCTCTAATGCCTTCCCACTGTTCCCCCTGGGCTGCATTTTACCATCCTCTCCCTCTCTACCTCCTCCCTTCCTCTGCACTGGAAGTCAATGACACTGGCTTAGTGTTTAAACCCCGTGTTTGCCTGTGATACTTCTGCTGCACTTCCATGGCATCTGAACAGATGCCATCTGAGAAGTTCTCCTCCCAGCGTGCTGCCAGCTGGCCAAGAGTTGACACCAAGGTTCTGGTGAACCTCTGTTGCGAAGTCAATTGTGAAGACCCATAATTGGACAGATGTATCTGAAATCAGCAATTTTAGATCTCCAAGAAGCTGGCAGTGGATTCAGCAGACAGGACCTTAGTGCAGAGAGAAAATTCAAAACCCCAAAGACTGCATACAGGAAGACCAAGGATCACAATGCCATGTCCAGCTCAGCAAACACATGCCCATTCGATGATGGGCCCTGCCCTGAGTACAGACCCATCATTTCTGCTGGATGAGCTATTGGAAAATGAAGAAGGGGTAGAGGGAGTGGAGCAGCAGGGACTGGGGGCAAAGGGAGGAGAGGACATAGAGCTGATGTGTACCTTTCACCCCTTCAACTGCTTTGAGGCACACCCATGAGTTTCTCTTGCTGGACACCCAGGATATCTTTAGGAATGTGATGGGGGGACAGACCCAAGAGGAACAGGCAGAGGAACCAGCATCACTGCAGCTGGGCAAGAAGCAATTATGTTTGTCTGTGATTGCTATGGGAGATATTACAAAATAAGAGGACAGGGCTTTGCCTGGTTATGACCAGTCTCAATCATGCATGCTGTGGGCTGGGCGTTGCCTGCAAAACTTCAGTTGAGGGTTGAAGAATTGCTGTTTCCCCATCCTCCCCTCCTTCTTACCCAGTCACCTGTGATCTAAGATGGATTCCAAACGGGTGGGGGGAATTAAAAATGCAAGCAGTGTCGTATTGAGGCATGCAGTGTTGCATGCATGCAAAGCAGGGAGCATTAGTACATGCCCACAAATGCAAGGATGCCTATATATTTTGCTGGGTGCTTTTTCCCACTACCCAACCCACAACAAGCAAGGTTCAGGTTTTTATATACATATAGCGATTGTATAATGTAACAACATATCATCACTTGCCATACTTTTGGTGTGGAGAAACTGGTCACAACAGCCACAGAGCAGAGAAATGCAGAGGAATTGAGGAGTCCACATGCCAATGAGAGAAAAATTGCAACTTTTTACATCTGTGGTGCAGAAACTTAAAGGAGAGACAATGCCTCCCCAAAAAGGACAAATGATGTTTTTCTGAGACATCTACACCAGTCCGGATGAATCCCCCTCCCCACTCAAGAATGCCATTGACTGTCAGTGAGAGGTACAAGAACCTTCAGGGGAAAAGAAAAAAAGGCCAGAGACGAGCTGCTGCAGGAGATACACAGAGACTTTGCTAGCTGGGTGTACCAGCCCCCAGAGCAGGACTGGCAGAGCCAGGCTGCAGCTGAGAAGATACTGGAGAGGGAGCAGAAGATGGTAGTGGACTACATCACCCAGGACCATGCCATGAGGGAGTAGGACTGACAGCTGCAGTGGGGAGAGCAACAGCAACGGAGGGAGTTGATGGAGTGGCTGCTTGGCATGATGGCCATCGGGCAGCAGAAAGTGCCAGCCCCTGCCCCACTCCCAGTCCAGCCTGCTCCAGTGGTCTCTCCTCCATGCTACCTCATCCCACAGGATCCCCCCAGGGTAATGGTAAAGTGGAATCAGCTGTGAAAGCAGCTAAGAGACTGTTACACAAGGATGTTTTTTCTGACTTAGCATTGTTAGCATTTTTGGCACACAGGAATACCTCATTACAGGGTTGCCAAAACATCCAGCGCAGGCACTGGTGGAGCAAAGGACCAAAAGCCTCCTACCAGTGAGGAAAAACCTCTTGCAGACAGCAGGATGGAGATGCTGCCGAGAGAAGATGGCCAACAATCTGAGAAAGCAGGCACTAGAATATGACAGATCTGCCCATGACCTACCAGCCCCGGAGACTGGCATGATCTAGCCATTAGAGAGAGACACCAGAAGGGTGGAATAAAGGAGTCGTGAGGGGTGCAGTGGTACCCAGGTCATATAAGGTAACTATGCCAGAGAGACAAGTGATCCAAGGGAACAGGAGGCAGCAGACACCACACCCAGATAGAGCCTATAGAGATACAGAGATCGTTCCAGAACAGAGAGGCAGTGAACCATCCGGAGGCTGACCCCACAAGGGCGGGAGGAGACTCCACAGAGATAGTTTGCTGGACTTGGAGACACATGAGAGTGAGACAGAGAAAGGTCGCTCCCAGTGTGGTTGCCAGTTGAGGAGCCCAGACTATCTCAAGACTATGTAGCCCAGACTATGTAGCCATCTGAGTCTGTCATAAAGATGAGACTCCAACTCAGTTACATGCTAGCTACCTCAGGCTGAAAGGACAATGGCTTGGTGTCTGGGTGCCAATTATTTGGTTTTAATATTTATATTAACATGTTTATAAAATAGGACAGATGTATCATGATCAGTAGAAGTGGAATCAGAAGGCGCATGTTCTCTGGAGTCACTGATGTTGATGGGACACCAGGGGAAAAAGAAATGGGTGGAGTTATGCTAGAAAAAACAGAGCCACATGGACAGAGCAGTGCACAGGGTTTAATAAAGTTCCTCTTGGTCAACTTCACCTACATTCAGCCTCATTCTTGGCAAATGTAACTTTGGGGTATCCCACCCAAGTCTGATACAGCACTAGCATAGCCATAGCTACATGGGTCTGGTATGAGGAGGGCTTTCCAATGGAGATGCTCCACCTGGGATAGGCAAGTCTGAGTTCATTCTGCAGTGAAGCCATTCACTTTCTGAGGTAGAAGAGATGGAGAAAGGGCTAGGTTAAGGACAAAGAAGGATTAGCAAGAAGGGAGAGAGTTTTGATTTCTTTGTAATGCAAAGAACTCATCCATAGCAGGGCATCGGGAAGCCAAGTTATCTCAGACTATAGTATTAGGTGTGAAATGTAATCCTATGGAGACTGAAAGAAGGAGATCAAGGTCTTTTCCAATAAGAGGCCAAAGATGAGAAATTTAACTGTCCATTTCCCTCAGGCATTTGTTAAGCTTTCCCATACTGGCAATTAGTGGTGTTAAAAAGTCTTTCCATTTGGTAGAGGGTAGAGTCAGGGTGGGTAATTTATCTGAATTACTAAACTGTTTTTGCTAGCCTTGTGCTCCCTGCAGGTAACACCTGCTTCCCACCCTCCTGCCCTGCTGCCACTCTGTCTGCAGCAACATGCTCTTAACAATGGTTAATGTTTAAAAGATACAGTGTGTACTACACTGCTCATTTCCTCTTCCTGAGAATGTGATTGTTATTGCAGAACTCAGAAGCAAGAAGGGTTTTTTTACTCCATTAAACCACAAGAAACGATGTTATATAAGGGTCTGACTTAAATCCTCTAAAGCAAGAAACATATATTTAAGACAAAAATTATGTCCATCAGTTAACCTATTTCTTAGCCCAAGGTAAATAGGATGTGTGAAATCAGGACTTGAGTGGAAAACATGAAATACAGGAGGATGCTTTCCTATTTGATAGGCTATACTAGTATGTACACAGTATGTGTGTATACAGACAGCGGGTGAAATCCTGGCTCCACTGAAGTCAATGATAAAACTCCCATCGACTTCAGTGGGGCTGGGATTTCACCCAGTGTATATGTGCATATATGGAGACAACCACATGACAATTTCTCATCTGCCAATTCTATTTTGTGTACCTGTTCCATAAGTACAGACCAGATTGTGACTGATCCTTTTCAATTGCAAATGGAGGCAGAGGCATCCAATAGGAAGGGAGAATTTTCACACCCCTTTAGCCAAAGACTTCTCCATATTTTTCCTCCAGTTGAGATCTTTCAAATCTGTCTTTTGAACTTATGTTAAAAAAAGAGCATCTAACAAATAACCAAACCAATAACCAAAATGTAACGTAGTGCTGGGAACCAACCTGTAGCCAAGAAGTACCAGCCGTGAAATTCTCTTTTCTGGGGGCTGATGATCACCTGCACACTCTAGATGAGATTTCAGTGGCAGCAGGCCCTCCCGCTCACTATTTTTAAAACGAGAGGGAGAGAGCAAATGGCTATTGCTAGACATATTAATCCATTCACAGTCAGGGAAAGATAAGAGCCAACTACAAGCCAAGAAAAGACTGGGGAGTTAAGTCCTGGCCCTAGTGAAGTCAGTGGCGAAACTCCCATTGACTTCACTGGAACCAGGATTTCACCCTGTCTTCTCCACCCTTCCATTAATAGGTTGTGGGAACATTGCCCTGAGCTTGCTGGCAGTAGACTGAATATCTGCAGAGAGTTAGAACACTTGTACAAACACAACTCTATGGTGATGCGGGGGATGGGACCCAACTGTGCTAGAAAATAATTCTATTTACATAGACAAGACCATATTGGGTTATGACAACATCCCCAGACACAGCAGTTTTGCCTGAGTAAATGGGCTCTTAGGCTTTTTGTAATGGCGGGGATTGGGTTTCTAAACTCTTAACCTGCAAACCTTTACTCTGCTCCCTACGTGGGCTAGTTCTGGAGGTCAAGTTAGAGGTGTCCATCAGGCCTGTCGATAAACAGAACTCCATATCCTCAGGTTGTCATTTAGGCAGCTTTTCACCATTGGCCCCAATCCTGGGGAGGATAAATTAAGAAGCCTACTCAGGCAAAGGGAACCAAAAGAAGTTTTACTGGTCCCTGTGCATGAAAGCCATTATTTTAAGGTTGATTTTAAATTCTAATATGTTTAGGTGTAAGGTTCTGTAACTCAAGTGGCAAATTTTATAGCAGTCACTGCACACTATGGGCCAGATATCTGGTTTTGGTAACATGCTATTTGCACCAGTATAAGTGGATTTTTCCATCATTGTGTAAACATTCAGGAGTCTCAGTTTTCTGCTGCTCAGTGGCCCAGCCTGCCTCACAGTCTTGAAGAGACCTCATTTTAATTAAAAAAAAAGAAATGATCTGCCTGATTCAGGTTATCCAGAGCAGACATTTCAGACCCAGGACAACTATGTACAGCATAGTTGTAACTAAACACCAAATGGCAGCACTGTGACTGACACAGAGACAGATATTTGAAAGAGCTCAGTATGAACAATTGGGGCCAGATTTTCAAAAGATCTCAGCTCCCATTTATTACTCCTGGGGGAATGCTGCATCACTGTGCGTGCACAGAGTTCATGTCCCCCGCACATTTCTTTGCTTCCCCGCAGAAAAATGACTTCTGACAGAGCAGCAAAGGGAAGCCATAAGAGTAGTTATGTGTCCCTCCCTGGCAGCACAGGCAGGTTGGTTCAGGCGCCTGGAGCAGCCAATAGAGACATAAATCTCCACTCGGAGTGTGTGAAGGGGTGAGGAGTTGTGAGTGACAGAGAGAGAGAGACACTGTCCTTCTTGCTTACTATTGCAGCATGCTCGGCATGGAGGGGCAGGGCTTCAGGGTGTATCTAAGGAGGTAGGTATGGTGCAGGCTGCCCCCTCAGGCAGAGGAGAACGTAGCAGCCTGCCTGCTTAATGAATTGTTCCCATTGTCTTTGTGAATTCCCCCAGGAGTATAAAACAGGTGTAAAAGTTTTAAGGCTCCTTTACATGGCCAGAGAGGTGTAAAGGACAGTATGGCCCTATAAATGCTTGTGGTGCTTTAGTGATTACAACTGGTCTAAATTTTTTGACTGAAAAAATTTCTTATCAAAATGTTCTCCATGAACTGTTTGCTACTGACCTTTCTGGAGATGGTCAGTAGCCAATATAAATTTTGAGTTTGATTCCCCAGCCCTCACTTGCTCTTCAGTTGCCTATGATGTAACACGGAGCATATGGCTGCATATATTTGTTGACTAATAACTAGAAATAAAGGGTCAAACCTAGCTACATTACTATTAGACAGATGTGGTTTGGGGATTTCATCCAATGATCCCAACTCCCATTCTCCATCCATTGTATTGTAGTCTAAATAAATTACCAAAATAATTGAACCAGCATGATTATATTGCATTATTTTGACAAATAAAATATGCAGAATTTTAAAATATTGTGCACAGAATTTTTAATTTTTTGGTGCAGAATTCCCCCAGGAGTACTTTATGCACCAAAATAAGGGGCTGGGTTTTTAAAAGAGCTCACTTTATTGAGTGATGAGCTGTTTTGGGAATCTGACCCTAAATGCAGGTGTTGAGCCCTTCTAACTCTGACCCCAAGTGCCAGCCAATCAGGCACTCTTCCTGATTCAGGGTGGGGTGGTGGTGAAACGGAAGGGGTCAGATTTGCTGCTAATGGAAAGCTGAGATGCTTTCTAAATAATTGCCAGTGACTGTTTAAAATTCCAAATATCTAACAAAAATGTGGGAAGTGCTGACAAATTACAAGCATGACCATTTCTGACATGAAATATTTTAAATTAGTTTCCTCATAAACCAGGGTCTGTATCGAAGAGTCAGAGTTTCTTCTGTGAGAGACTGTTATGTCATCAGTTCTTGCAAGAGAGAACAAGAACCCTTCACTCAGATCTGGGGCCCTCGCCCTGAAAGCTGCTCTGCACCAGTGGCCTCCTTCACCCATACAGAGCCGCAGGCCTTTCCCAAGATCTAATTTTCACCAGCAAAAGCTGACTTGGCAAATTCTTGTGGAAGAAACATGATCCCATGAGTTCTGGGCCTAGTTTACAAGTATACAGGGAACTGATTTCAGACATTTGGGCCTGGTCTACAGTACGCGGTTATTTCGGAATTAGTCGAGTTACTTTGAAATAAAACTGATTCCATCTACATGACCAAACCAGTTTTTTCGATTTAAAGGGCTCTTTAGTCCGATTTCTGTACCTCCACCTTGGCAAGTGGAGTAGCGCTAAAATCGAGATCACAATTCCAGATTACAGGTACTGTGGACGCAATTCGACGTTATTGGCCTCCGGGAGCTATCCCAGAATGCTCCCTTGTGACCGCTCTGGACAACACTCTCAACTCCGATGCACTAGCAAGGTAGGCAGTAAAAGCCCTGGGAACTTTTGAATTTCCTGTTTGGTCCCCATCAGCACAGTCCACCATCACAGGCGACCATGCAGAGTCCACTATCACAAGAGACCACACAGTCCAGGATTCGCAGACGAGCTCCAGCATGGTCCGAATGGGAGGCAATGGATCTCATCGCATGCTGGGGAGACGAATCTGTTATGGCAGAAATACGTTCCAAAAAAAGAAACGCAAATAAGTACACTAAAGTCTCCGGGGCCATGACGGAAAGAGGCTACTCCAGGGACACAGAACAGTGTCGTACAAAAATCAAGGATCTCAGGCAAGCGTACCAAAAAGCCAGGGAGGCAAATGGGTGCTCTGGGTCACAGCCCAATACATGCCACTTCTACTGTGAGCTGCATGCAATTATGGGGGGTGACGCCACCACTACCCCACCACTGTCCGTGGACACCTGTAAGGGGGGAGTTGCACGGAGGGAGGAGGATGAGTTATTGGAGGATGAAGACGAGGAGGAGGAGGAGGACAGTGCACAGGAGGCAAGTGGGGAATCTGTTTTCCCCCCCCAGCCAGGAACTGTTCTTAACACTGGAGCCAATAGCCTTCCCTTACTCCCAAGGCATGCTCCTGGACCATGACCCTGGAGAAGGCACTTCTGGTGAGTGAGAGCTTGATCGGAGCCACGTGGTGGGGGGTGGGGAGAAACCCAGCAGCGCTGGGCTGTTCGCGTTCAGTTTAAAGGGCTCATCCCTGCTCACAGCCTCATCGGAGCCACGCGGTGTGTGTGTTGAGTGGGGAAGGTGTTGTGTGAATTGATCTTCCCAGAGAGCCCGCAGATCCTCCTTTTATATGCCAAACCCACCAGGCATTGCTTGCTATGGAAAGGGGGCCTAGCAGTTTGAAAGCATTGAAATGACTGCAAAAGAAGCAGAACCCCACATGCCCCTAGGGCTTACCATGGCTGCCTGCAAGCTGTTGCCCGGCCGCATGTGATGGCTTACTCACACCAAAGTGACAGGCACTTCAGTATAAGGCAAAATGAGACCTTGTACAGAAAGAACATGTGCTGTGTACTATGAATAGCCTGTTTCACTGAGAAAGAGTGTCTCCTTTGTTCTCTAAAATGTATCTTTTAAAATACTACCCTCCCTTTTTCTCCTCCCACAGGTGCAAATGTTTCAACGCAGCCCCTATCTACTCCATTCCAGAGACTGGTCCAGATTAGAAGGTGGAAAAAACTAACTCGGGACGACATGTTTGCTGAGCATATGCAGTTCTCCCGCACTGACGGGGCCCAGTTGAATGCGTGGAGGCAAACAATTGCAGAGTTGCTTAAAGCGTTACATGAATACGAAGACAGGAGGGACGCACACGATGAGAGCAGGCAGGATGCTATGGTCAAGCTCATGAGGGAGCAAACTGACATGCTCCACTGTATGGTGGATCCAATGCGGGAAAGGCAGCAAGACCACAGACTGCCACTGCAGCCCCTGTATAACCACTCTCCCTCCTCCCCAAGTTCCATAGCCTCCTCACCCAGATGCCCGAGAACACGGGGGGTGGAGGTGAGAAGGCTACGGGGACCCACACAGTCAACCCCAGAGGATTGCACAAGCAGCAGAAAGCTGGCATATCAGAAATTTTGATTTGGTTTCTGGACTTGTCCTTCCCTCCTCCTCCTCCTCCACTCTAACCCAATACCCCCACTCCCCTGTCTAGCTTCTGATTTCTCTCAATGTTTTGTGCAACAAATAATAAAGAACGGTTTTTAAACAATTGTGACTTTATTTCCTTTTATATATATATAGGGGGCGGGTAACTTCAAGAGAAACAAACACAACTGTCACACTGTACCCTGGCCAGTCATGAAACTGGATTTCAAAGCTTCTGTGATGTGCAGCGCGCCCTGCTGCGTTCTTCAAATCGCCCTGTTGTCTGGCTGGGCAAAACGGTCCTCCAGGTGAGTTGCCTCAACCTCCCACCCCACCATAAACGTCTCCCCCTTACTCTCACAGATATTGTGGAGCACACAACAAGCAGCAATTACAATTGGAATATTGGTCGTGCTGAGATCTAACCGAGTCAGTAAACTGTGCCAGCGCACTTTCAAACATCCAAAAGCACGTTCTGCCACCATTCTGCACTTGCTCAGCTTATAGTTGAACTGCTCCTTACTACTGTCCAGGGTGCCTGTGTACAGCTTCATGAGTCATGGCATTAAGGGGAAGGCTGCGTCCCCAAGGATAACTATAGGCATTTCAACATCCCCAACAGTAATTTTCTGGTCTGGGAAGTAAGTTTCTTCCTGCAGCTGTTCAAACAGACCAGAGTTCATGAAGATGCGAGCTTCATGCACCTTTCCTGGCCACCCCATGTTGATGTCGGTGAAACGTCTCTTGTGATCCACCAGTGCTTGCAGCACCATGGAAAAGTACCCCAAAGTTTATGTACTTGCCGCGCCGGTGTTCCGGGGCCAAGATAGGGATATGCATTCCATCTATCGCCCCGCCGCAGTTAGGAAACCCCAGCGCATTAAAGCCATCCACAATGGTCTGCACATTTCCAAAGTCACTACCCTTGATAGCAGCTGGTCAATGATTGTGTTGGCTACTTGCAGCACAGCAGCCCCCACAGTAGATTTGCCCACTCCAAACTGATTCCCGACTGACCAGTAGCTGTCCGGCGTTGCAAGCTTCCACAGGGCTATGGCCACTCGCTTCTCAACTGTAAGGGCTGCTCTCATTTTGGTGTCTTTGCACTTCAGGGCAGGGGACAGCAAGTCACAAAGTTCCATGAAAGTGGCCCTACGCATATGAAAGTTTCTCAGACATTGGGAATCATCCCATACCTGCAACACTATGCAGTCCCACCAGTCTGTGCTTGTTTCCCAGGCCCAGAATCGGCATCCCCCGGCATGAACCTGGCCCAACGCCACCATGATCTCCCAATTGCCACATGCCATGCTTCTAGGAACGTTTGCGTCCATGTCCTCATCACTATCGTAATCGTGCTGTCATCGCTTCCTTGCCCAGTTTTGCAGGTACTGCACATACTGCTGTATAATGTGTGAGGTATTTACAATGGTCAAAACTGCAGTGGAGATCTGATCGGGCTCCATGGCTATGGCACCTGCACAGGTAATCCTGGAAAAAGGGGGCGAAACGTAGGAGAGCAGAGTGGCAGCGGAAGAGGTGCTGTTCGGTTCATGTTAGCTGAAAAAAGGCAGGAAATGGTTGTCTTCTGTAGCTTTCACAGAGGCAGGAGCCCAGGACAGGCAACATGGAGAAGCTCGGAAGCGCGGCAATAGCGGGAGAGCAGGGTTGGTGGTGGAAGCTGCGCTGCTCAGTTCTCGATGGCCAAGCAGAGTAGGCAGTGGAAGCGTTTGATGAGGAAGAGAAAGAGTAGATAGTAGAGATTACATAGGAAGATGAGAGGAAATGACAGGTGGATTCATAGTAGCAGGAGAGCAGCGGTGCACCGTCTGCTGAAAGCAGTATGGTGTCTGCATGCCAAAAAGGCGCGAAATGATTGTCTGCCATAGCTTTCACAAAGGGAGGAGTGACTGACGACACACACCTAGAAACACCCATGAGAATGTTTTTGCCCATCATGCACTGGGAGCTTAACCCAGAATTCCAATGGGCGGCGGGGACTGCGGGAACTGTGGGATAGCTACCCACAGTGCACCGCTCTGACATTCGATGCTAGCCTTGGTACTCTGGACGCACTCCGCCAAATTCATGCGCTTTAGTGGGGACACAGAAGACCGAATGTATAAAATAGCTTCTGAAAATTCGAATAGAATAATTTCGAAATAATTTCGTACTGTAGATGTACCCTTAGTTTTAGATGAAAGGTAAATCTTTTGAGGCTAGCTACGCATTTCACTAGATATCTGGAATCTTAAATAGTTTATTTGAATTCGGTGAGGGGGCAGGTGCAGGGGGTCCATTAATGTTAATAGTTCAGTATCTTTCATGCAAATATATTTTTATAGTTTTAAATACCTAAAATGTACACCTCCACAACATCCTGTATATAAAAGCATATACAACACAATATGTTGTGTGTACATATATATGTATATAAATATATATATATATACAAACACACACACACAGAGGTGACTAATAACAAATCTACAAAAAACTACATTATAATCACTATTATAACATTTAAAAATGGATATCAAATTTAACCTCAGATATGGGTCCCAAGTCTTCTCTGAATTACTTCTGAGTTTGTAAGTAATGTGCTCTAATGAATACTTATGTTCATATGCAATCCATTCTGACACTGAAGGTGCAGATTCCTTTGTTCAGTGGTCATATTATGCATGTTTTTGCTACTCACCCTGCTGCTTCCATAAGTTTTCTTTGATGGCTGTTTAACATAACTTCTTCCTAATTGTTTAATAAGGAAACATCTGGATAAAAGAAACCACAAGTATCCAGCAAATCTAGAATATATTGAATTATGTTGAACCATAATTTTGCAGTTTTTCCTGCATTTCCAAACTATCTGTAAAAAAATACCGCTAAAATTTTCAAAAGCACCCAAGTGATTAGAAGCTGAAGTCCCATTGATTTAGAGCGAGACTCAGGCACTAGAGTGAATAAGTCACTTTTGAAAGTGGACTCAGGCTCCTAAATCACGTGGGCCCTTTTGCAAATTTTAACTCCAATCTCTCTTTACATTTAATATACAGCTAGTTATTTCTGGCTATTCCTATTATTCAGACATTATCTGAATGCAGTTTTTGGAAAACAACTAAAGGAGCCTCACTTGAATACTCTGAAAGGTGCTTATATGTTAAAAAAGGACTGCAATTAATCTCTAAATAATGTTTCTGAGCCAGATCCTTACCTGTTATTGACCTGCATTGGTTTATACCAGCCGAAGGTTTGACCCACTACATCTAACCTTGTAAAAAAGTTTCTGAAATTATTTGCCTCCCTTACACAACTGCTGTCCAAAGAAAACAAACTGGGCATAGAGGAGCAATCTTTTCTAATAGATGTTAAATAACATTGCTGTGATCATTTAAAGCCATATTAAAGGGTATCTTGCTCACACCCACACCAGCACCCCAAGAAGTTGGGTGCAGTAGGAGAGACCAGAAATTACTTTCTCAAAAGATGCTAGACACAATTAAAGGTTTATGTCTAAATCTTACAACTAACAAATGACAGTACAACTGAGGGAACAGCTCCCTAAGTAGCCATCTACATAATGTTAAATATACCACAATAACAGTAAAAGTTTAACCAGCCAGCTGTCAATGGACTATGTGCATATGGAACTGCAGACATCATCCATGTACTCATTGCTACTCTGCTCCTTAATCTGTTGCTAAAAGATGGCAGGAGCCTCTATCAAACAGCTGTAAAGTAAAAAAAAAAAAAAAAAAGCTGCTTAATTTGCTTTTCAGGATTTGGCCTCATTTCATGTGAAAACTAAATGTATTCACTTGGCAAAGCTCAGAGTGAAGCTTTACGCTGTAAAAAGAGAAGACTCCGATTATCTCCATTTTCGACCACCACCGAAGACAACACTGTGCAAAGGTATTAAAGCCCAAATACAGAGAGAGGATGGGGAAAACAAACTGCATTGTACAATATGCCAATTATCCCAGTCAAAGTGTGTTTGAACTCATTTTATATTTTTCTCTTCTCCCAAGCTTCCGCTTAACACTCCAGAGAGCAAAGATGTTTGACAACAAAGTTAAACGTGGGATTTGTAGTTGACTGAACAGATTTACTTTGTCCTTGCATACATTCACCTGAGGCAGAAGTTCCCTGCTCTCTGTTCTGGTGCCCAGACTCAGCCCCAACCCACAAAAGCCCAGAGCTGTAAAGAAATGTCCTGCTGAGCCCTGGACCAGAGCATGTCCAGTGCAGATGGAATCTTCAGAGTTTTAATCTGCAAAGTTCTAGCAAGAGAGAACATGATTTTTCAAGGTGTCAAGGTTCCTTCCCCACTCTGAACTCTAGGGTACAGATGTGGGGACCTGCATGAAAGACCCCCCCTAAGCTTATTCTTACCAGCTTAGGTTAAAACTTCCCCAAGGTACAAACTTTGCCTTGTCCTTGAACCGCATGCTGCACCACCAAGCGTTTTAAAGAAAGAACAGGGAAAGAGACCACTTGGAGCCGTCTTCTCCCAAAATATCCCCCCAAGCCCTACACCCTCTTTCCTGGGGAAGGCTTGATAATAATCCTCACCAATTTGCATAGGTGAACACAGACCCAAACCCTTGGATCTTAAGAACAATGAAAAATCAATCAGGTTCTTAAAAGAAGAATTTTAATTAAAGAAAAGGTAAAAGAATCACCTCTGTAAAATCAGGATGGTAAATACCTTACAGGGTAATCAGATTCAAAACATAGAGAATCCCTCTAGGCAAAACCTTAAGTTACAAAAGACACAAAAACAGTAACATACATTCCATCCAGCACAGCTTATTTTACCAGCCATTAAACAAAAGAAAATCTAACACATTTTCTAGCTAGATTACTTATAGATTACTTACTAACTTTACAGGAGTTGTAAGACTGCATTCCTGATCTGTTCCCGGCAAAAGTTTCACACAGACAGACCAAAACCTTTGCCCCCCCACCTCCAGATTTGAAAGAACCTTGCCCCTCATGGGCCATTTTGGGTCAGGTGCCAGCGGGGTTACCTTAGCTTCTTAACCCTTTACAGGTGAAAGGGTTTTACCTCTGGCCAGGAGGGATTTTATAGCACTGTATACAGAAAGGTGGTTACCCTTCCCTTTATATTTATGACAGAAGGCTAATAACTTGGCCACATTTGAGTGGATTTTCATGGGGATGTGAAGAGCACATTACTGACAAAAAGGCCACACCCTGGCCAAAAGTAAAGTCTCTGCTGCAAAGCATAAGGCATCTTAATGCTTCTTAAAGAAAAGGTCACCCAAATTTTTTAGCACGGGTAAAACAACATTTTTTCAATAGTTTTGTTCTCAGAAATAAACCATTTTGGCTCAAATTCCAAAAAAATTCAGCCCAAGGCAGACACTCAGCATGGGAAATTACAGCCAAACGGTTAAAGTTAGACAAAGTTATAAACAACTGAAGCCCCCCCCCCAAAAAAAACAGTTACCTCCCTTTTGTAACTATTGTTTTTTTGAGATGTGTTGCTTATGTTCATTCCAATTAGGTGTGCGTGCTTTGCATGCACAGTTGCCAGGAGGCTTTTCCCCTAGCAGTACCCATAGGGTTGGTTCAGGCGCTCCCTGGAGTCGTGCCTTCATGGCACTGCTTATAGGGCCCTGCCGACCCGCTGCCTCTTTGTTTCCTTCTTGCTGGCTGGTTCCGACAGAGGGGTAAGTGGGTGGGTCTTGGAATGGGCAGGAGTAACACATCTCAAAGAACAACAGTTATGAGAATAAAAGAAAAGGAGTACTTGTGGCACCTTAGAGACTAACCAATTTATTTGAGCATGAGCTTTCGTGAGCTACAGCTCACTCACGAAAGCTCATGCTCAAATAAATTGGTTAGTCTCTAAGGTGCCACAAGTACTCCTTTTCTTTTTGCGAATACAGACTAACACGGCTGTTACTCTGAAACCAGTTATGAGAATGTGAGTAACCATTTTTTCTTCTTCAAATGCTTGCTCATGTCGATTCCAAGTAGGTGACTCCCAAGCAGTCCCTACGAGGAGGGGTTGGAGTTCATGGATTTGCTGATTGAAGCACCACTCTGCCAAATGCTGCATTGTCCCAGCCTGCTGATGATGGCATAATGTGAGATGAAAGTGTGGATCGATGACCATGTCACAGCCCTGCAAATCTCCTGTACAGGGACTTGTGCCAGGAATGCAGCCAAGGAGGCCTGCGTCCTCCTGGAATGCACTGTCAGTGGAGGGGCTGGTACCTTTGCCAAGTCATAGCAAGTGCGAATGCAGGGCGTGATCCACGATGAAATCTCTGGGATGACACCGAGAAGCCCTTCTTCCTGTCCGCTACTGCGATGAAGAGTTTGTTTGAGTTACAAAACAGTTTTGTTCTTTTGATATAAAAAGCCAGTGCCCACCAGATGTCTAGGGAATGGAGCTTTTGCCCCCAGCTGTTGGCATGTGGCTTAGGGTAGAAACCTGGGAGGAAAATGTCCTGGCTTGTATGAAACTGTGATACCACCTTTGGAAAAAAGGCTGGGTGAGGCTGTAACTAGACTTTATCTTTATAGAAAACTGTGTATGGAGATTCAGATGTCAAGGCCTCGAGCTCAGACACCCTCCTGGCTGAAGTTATCAAGACCAGGAATGCCACCTTCCGTGAAAGGTAGAGGAGCGATCATGTTGCTAAGGGCTCAAAAGGGGGGAGGGCCATTAGCTCAGAAAGCACCAGGTTAAGGTCACATGCAGATACTGGATATTGAACTTGAGGGTATAACCTATCTAGTCCCTTGAGAAAAGGCCCACCATCGGACTAGCAACGACTGATTGAGTGTCAATCCCTGGATGGAACACAGAGATCACTGCAAGGTGAACCTTTAAAGACGACACCGCCAGACCTAGCTGTTTCAACAGCTGTTTTAGTCTGAAGTCCCTCTCTTTTTTAGTCCTGGGTCAGAATCCCTTGCAAATCCTGCACTGATCTGTCTGATGGGATTCATCCAGGCACTTCAAACAGGATTTGTGGGGATCGCCTTTTGGCATAGGTTTATGGCAGGTCCTGCACGGCTTGAATCCTTGGGACCAAGGTATGCCCTGGTCCCAGGGAAGGGAAAACGTGATGGGGGAGGGAGAGGGAAACTCCCCAAACAGAAACTTAACTAACTAAAGCTAAACTACTATAAAAACACTGACTCTAATCTAACTATTTACAGGTTTCAACAATAGTGACCACTAAGGGAACATTTGCTGAAGCAAGAGAAGAGAAACACCCAGCGACCGTCACGGATGGTAAGAAGGAATGGAAGAGACTGCGGGTCGGCAGGGCCCTATATGTGGTGCCATGAAGGCACGACTCCAGGGGGCACCTGAACCAACCTGATGGGTACCGCTAGGGGAAATACCTTCCGAGGACTGTGCACGCAGCGCACACACACCTACTTGGAATTAACATGAGCAGGCACTCAAAGAAGAACAGCATCTTAGAATGAGAAGTGTTGGGCAACCTTAATAACAGGTGGTATTACCAGCCCCACCAATAAAAATCCCACAGACGTAGAGTTTGCTGGTTAAAAGTATTTGAGACTTCTTACCCACCCCTCTCTCTCCCTAGGGGTAAAAACTCTCAAATGAACCAAGTAATTCAAGGTTACATAACGCTGTCTGAATTGTAATTTCAATTCAAAATCCTCCTGCCAACACAATGCTCTGATTCAAACTTAATCCGAGAGCTGCAAATTATGTCCTTATTATGCAATTTATCTCATGACAGCTCGCAGAAATGACCTTAGTAATTTCAGTTACCAAGAAGTTTTAAACTGAAGCTACAGGTTGATCCAAAGCAAATGACTAACACCAAGGGAACCAATTTTCTTCCTGCTGTAATTCCATTGAATGGAGATATGCCACGTGAAGGTGAACAAAATCAAGATTTCTACCCCATGCTAGGCTGTAACCAACACAAAGAGAAATTTGCAAGCACAGTATTTTGATGCTGTCTCTCACTTTTACAGCATTTGGCAGGCCTGTTGTTTATACATTAATACTGAGTTGACGCTTTTGGGAAACTCCACCCATCATGGATCAGGAAAGCTTCTTGATATGCCCAACGAGGTAGCAGCCAAGTGCACGACTGCAAGCTCCAAAATATTTTCAGAGGAAAGGGATCTGAGAGAAGACTTGCTGAAAACAGGGAGGGGAAAAGATAATCAGTGAATTGGTAGACTGAGAATAGGACACACAGCAGGGAATCAGATAAAGGATTGGTAGGCAGGGAAGCAGAGGCTGTGCTTGGGAAGAATAAGAACTATGATCTTATAAACAATGTAGCATGCCTAACTATGATGGATACAGACTAATGAGGTTGGGTGGGCCTGCTTGATGGACAGTCTATCTTTCTTATGAAGCAGTTTTCCTGAATGAGAAAATGCCAATCTAAAATGTGGTGGTTAAAATACAAGACTAAAAATGATATTCACTGCAAGCTTCTACATTGTTTGGTAACTACTGCGCTAAAAAAAACAGAGCTTAAAATGTCACAGCCACTCAGCACTGGCCAAATCATCCCCATTAAGTGAATTTAAGACACCAAAAGTGGAGGTGCAAATAAGTGGGTAGAATTTACACCCTGATGGGCAGACGTGGTAGGCTGAAACAGGAAAAACAATCAACTGTAGGGTGTTAGAAACTGAGAGATAGGGGAACTAGTGTAAGGGGCTGCACTGGGATGGATGTCTGAAGCCTGAGCTGTCAGTGGATAGCAAAATAATATGCTTCCATTGATCTCCTACATCTCATTTTCCTACCCACACAAGAGCGCAGAGCACAAATTGCAGAGAATGCCCCCCACCTCCGAAGAAAAAAATCGGAAAATTAAATACTAAATAAATCTCACTAAGCAGAGCCTTTCAGGCTTGCACATGGACCTCTCTGACTCTAACTGAAGACATGGAGGTCAAAACTGGCAGAAATGACAGGACAGTAAATTAACTGGCCACAATGGCAGACATCAGGGAGTTCATCTCTGAGAAACAATTGCACGTCCAAGATTCTAGCAGTAAAGCAGGAAGTTACTGACTTGGGAAGGTCAAGTCACTGTTCTAGAAAATGGCCTACCAGAAACAAGTGTGAGAGACAGAGCTGATGGCACTGCCGGAGCAGAGGGAGATTTATCTTAAATTAGATGGTGTAGCAAATAGAAAGAGGAGAAGCAATATGAGAATTAAGAGATTGCCTGTGAATACTGAAGGAGAAAACCAGATCTTGTGCAAAAACACTTCATTTGCAGAAATGATCACACCCAAAGAGATGAAGAACTAATCTCTCATCTGTTAGTAGCTTCTAGGCTACTGACATTTTTTCCAATGAAAAGCTGCCCAAAATTAGAGAAATTGTTTTTAAAAATATAGAAAGTTATTATAGAAAAACAAATTAATCAATTATGTATCCAGCAAAATAGACAGAGGACAAATAGATACTTAAATATTTTGTTACCATTTATTCACTATTCAGACAAAGTACACTTGCCTGCAGGGGGTGGGGGAAGACTCACCCCCAGCACCCCGTTCTATTTTTTGGAATTTTAATGTTTGATAGACATGTTTGGTTTGATTAATATGAGTTGAGTCAATAGTTTCATTTAATTTAATAAAATCACCAGAAACAACGTGTCCTGAGTGGTGTATAGAAGCTCACTCTTCAATATGGTAAATAATCTCCTAAACAGAGAGATTTGATCATTATATTACAGCCTATTTCTCTAAACCAAATGGTAAACTCTGCATTGCAACAGTTAACATTTTATTTCTGATGTTTACATGGCAATGATTTGTAAGCCCGTTAGAACTTCCTAAATAGTTGCATATAGAAAAAGAAATTATGAGATAGTTGGTGGTTCAGTGATCATTTTATCCTGATCAATAGTTTGTTCTAAGTGGGATCTTTCAAATCCTATAAGTAATTGGGTTTATATTCTTCTCTGGCCGTGCCAAATCTATTAAGTAGAAGCATAAATTCATTCCTGGGTATTTCCCTTCTAATCTGCATGTAGACCTCTCAGATACTCAAAATACAGAGCAAAGGCACAACTCTCCCACCTTGAAATTCCTACAGTAGCCACTATTCGACACAAGAAAAGAGGACTAAATCTCAGAGTGTAAATTATACATGTCTAACTTATCATTGCAGTGCAGCGCAGTCTCCAGAGCAATTTTCTTTCTTAATAAAATCCGGGCAAAATTACTGACTCTTCATTTGTTATAATTTTTAATTACATTGGAAAAGCTTTATATTTCTGCAGGTCTTCCTAAAGCGAATCCAGGAGGCTGTAGAACATATTTGTTCAAGTTAAGGGCCCAATCCTGCACGCTCTCCATTTAGTTCAGCAGGAGTTCCATGAGCCGAGAGCTTGAAGGTCCTAAATCAGTTAACTATGAAGCAAACAACAAATGACTGTTTGTTATGTAGATATCAATAAAGAAAACAGGGGGTTAAGTTCTACTTAATAAATCTGTCTTTAATTTACCATATGGAAAAGTTAGTCTTCAATTGCTATTAATTTTTTTGAGTTCGGAGAATGTAGTTCTCAAGAAGACGGCAAACTCAACAAAACATTTAAGTATGCGGATAACTTTAAGAATGCAAATAGACCTATTGACTTCAATGGAACCATTCCTTCAATGGGACTACTTATGCCAAAAGTTACTTACTTGTGTAAGTACCTCACTGAATCAGGGTTATAATATGTTAGCACTAGCTGGAATTGAGCATAACAAGTGCTGTCCAAGCTTCTCCAGTGAATCTCATTGCTGCCCTGTAACACTGTGGCTATTCCAAGGCTAGACCTTTTGCTGAGTAAATAGCATAAATCATGCCAAAGCATGCAGTGTTTTTGTGATGTAGATAAATAGGCACTAGTTACTGGACTGAGGGCACCAAGTGTGGTTAATTGTGCTTAAATCTGTATTCCATTATCCCACCATTGTTTACATTTACCGTTTAACTACAGATTACTGCAAGTGCAAAACTCTCTGGGGAACTGTGAATTTACCAGGATAAGTGTTTGCAACAAATAAAAACTAAGGGCTAAATTCTGACCATAGCAACAACACTCTAAATCTAGTGTAGCGCCATTTAACTTTAATTGAATTACTCTAGATGTACTATGGTGTAACTGAATGCTGAATTTGGTCATAAATTAGGAATTTATCCATCTTAAGTTGCCCTTCCTCTTTTAAATCACTCTATTTATGTTCTAACCCAAACCCTGGGTTCTGTGCTTGCAACATATATTTTAGGGTAAAAAATAAATAAAAAAGAAGATTAAAAAGCTCCTAATGTGTTAGACAGATGCTCTCATGAGGAAGAAATGCTCCCTGGAGTATTTTGTCCTTTTCATCTCCAGAATATTGCATCTTTAATGTTTCATTTTCCAAAATGTGCAAGATGAAGGTAACATGAAGCAGCAGGCCTTTCGCATGAGTCTATTCTGGATTTCACCTACTTTTAAAAAAATCAGCAGGCAGAAGGTTTGACAGCTTTGAACATCACATAATTCTATCTCTGACACAGTTGTTTGTAAAGCCCTAATAAATAATGGCCCCTGCAAGCATGCTCTGCTTCTAAATGATTAATCTTACCCCAGACCTTGATATTCAATACAGGTGTAGGAATAAACACCGTAAGCCTTTGGGTTCCATCATCAGGGCCTGGAAAGGCTTCAGTGAAATTCTATAGTACAGAGACTGGCAAGTTCCTGCTACTTTCCCTTTGTTCTAATGTTTTATCTCTCTGAAAGGAATAGGGATTTCCTCTGGGGATTAGAAGTAGGAAGCAACCTGAGATAGAGGTCATTACAAGACAAAGCACGAAAGGATGAAAAAGGTGACTATATAACAGAAGTCCTTTTTTCCCATCTTGGCAATTACTACCCCTTCGGCAGCTGAACGGAATAAGTTGCTTCATTTATTTTAACCAAGTCAGTAAATCCTTGTTGCTTTTAGGACTTGCAATTGGGATTTTTTTCAAGAAAGTGATCTGAGAAATTTAGCATAGCTGAAGATGTTTTGTTGAATAAGAGCCTGATCCAAAGGCTCTGGACACTGAGATCAACAGGAGTCTTTCTATTTACTTTAATAGGCTCTGGGTCAGGCTCTAAGCCCCTTTTCTTTTCCCACCCATACCAGGATGTCACACCTCCTACCCGACTCCATCTCTCCTTTTGCTGATAAGGCAGGAACCGAAAGGAGGTTGAGAGAATGTAGAGGCAGTAAAGCACAAAGCTGAAAATGAACCATTTTCTGATTATTTATAATACACCCATAATGTGCATTTATGAATATGTTAAAGGTACCTTACCTAGTACTGCCCAAGGAACTGCTAACTTCCATGACAGAATAATCTGAGATAAAAAGTCATTTTGTGTTGTATTAGCGGCATCAGTGCTAAGTACCATAGCTCATCAATATATGGTTAAATAAAAGAATGTCTTGTGTCTTTATTATTAAAAAGACACTAAAATAACAGCAACTACATTAATGTGTCATGAACCTGCCTTGTAACACTGAGTAGTAAATGCAGTTTACTTACCATTCACTGAACTGGCTTGGGAACAAATTTTCCAGCTTAATTTTAAAATTTACAATAAAATCAATATTGTACTTGGAGAGCAAGGTTTGTAACCCAGATAAAGTGTATTGGGGTATTGAACCTGTTCTAGGAAGTGAGTCACAACAAATGCAAGCTGTGTTCCTTGCAAAGAAAAATACCTTTCTGTGCTTTTTCCAATTAACAGCTGCCTTTAGTTTTCCCACAAAGCAAGGGCTTCTATTGTATTATGCATCTGAAGCATGAAAAATTCCCGGAGGGAACACTCTGACAAATACATGGTGTTCCTGGATCCAATGCGCATGCACGCATTCTTTAACCACTTGGAGCAAAGAGTCCAGAATTGCTCTACTTCACAAAGCTTGTAAGTACATAGAGTAGAAATGAACGACGATAGTCTTGGGGCTAGTTTCTGATCTCACACCATTGCAAGTCCAGTAGAGTATTCAAAGAGGTGTGTGAGAGACAATGTTCAGATCAATGGTATGGTCTCTGTAATAGAATATTTAAGAAGGAAGTTCTGCCTGCTTATATGGACGGTAAAAGTCCCCCAGCACTGTGCATTTGCCCGGATGTCCTTAATCAAATTCCCCCTCCTTTCATACTACTGTGACCTGCCCAGGTTACAGCGATGGCTGTATTTCAGGAGACTGTGCCGAGTGCATAAATTATTATAATTGAGCTATTTAATGCCAGATGATGCTCCCCCAGGGAAAAGCACAAGAAGTAAAATTTCACAGGGAAACTCTAAGAGCTAAACATTCGGAGTTCATGACTAATCATCATGTCAGAAAAGTGAGAAGTTACCAGACTGCAGAGGGGTAAAGAGACCTGACCTTTCTATTAATGGTCAGATTGAGTCAATAGCAGTTTGTAAACTCAACCAACACTTTTCTCCTGGGCTTGTTAGTTTCTTCAGAAATTACGCTTTCATTGTAAAAGTTTCTAGTTTTAAAGATTATGGATGTGAACCGATGCAGTGTTGCTCTTAATGAGTCTGCAACTAAGTACAATCAATCCCTAGAGATGTGGGAGTATCTCATGTACCTTCATCTCAAGGAACTGTAGCTCTGAAGCCCAAGGATGATAACTGATACATTGACACTTGTGTTGAGTACGTACTTAGGTGCCTTGGAAGAAGAAACTGCTCTGGGTCAATATAATATCTGACACCATGTAATGTTTCAGGAATCAGGTTTGCAGAGCTGGGTGAAAGATTTTTGGTGAATAATAAATTAGCCAAAAATGCATTTTGGGGGGCATTGAAACTATTCGGGTTCAATTTGGTGAATAATTTAGGCAAAAACTGAATGGAAAAACTGTTTTAAAAAAAGTCAGAACTGTTCATTTTGGCCATTTCTAAATGAAATGTGTGGAGCATTTTTAAACTAAACATTTAATTTTGACCATTTTAGAAACCTGCATTTTGATTTAATTTAAAAATGGTGTTTTCATTTAGAAATGTAGCTTTTTAAAAAAAAAAAGGGTGAAAAACACCACAAAATGACCAAAAATGAAATATGCCCTCCCCCCAAACCCCATTCGTTTTGGGTCAAACAATATATATATATATTTTCCTTTTCGGTGAGAAAAACTGAAAAGTCAGATATGGTCTGAAGCAAACCAAATTTTTTTCCAGTTCTTTTTAGTTCGGCTCCTGAACCAAATTTTTCATCAGCTTTAGTCAAGAGAAAAGGTGCAGTATGTTTTATTAATGGCATGAACAGTTACCTCAATCTGAATTTGCTGTGGTATCTAGAAACATCTAGTTCACATTAAGCATGGTTAGAAGCTTAAGATAGGCTGTAACATAGTCACTCGATGATGCTTCACAGGGGTGAGGCACCTTACTACCATCTGCTTTCAGCAGAGCCTTGTCTGTACCTGCCAAGGGTCAGCTCTCAGACAACCCCAGCCACAGGCAGCACAAGTACTCCCCTCTCAGCCCCTGCAGGCTACGCTGTCCCTTTGCAGGCAAGTAATAGGTACACATCAACCTCCCAGCCCTTGAAGCATCCCACTGGAGTGCCCAGCCCCTGGCCCATTGACCACTCACAGAACTCTGATGCACTGCTCCCAAAGGAATAGTACACACCAGCTGACTAGTTTTAACTCTGGGTCATCAGTCTGCTTAACACACAGAACTTAGATATATTTATAGTGAAAACAAGAATAAGTTTATTATCAAAGAACAGAGATTCAAATGACAGTAAGAAAGAATATTGGAAACAAATGGTTAAATTTAAAACAAAAATCATAACATGCTTTCTGGAGCCTAAATTTAAACTCACTAGACATTCCCCCATTTCCTACAGAATCGCTTATCCCAAGTCCTTTTCCCAGCATTTTCAGCAAGGGTGGCTGAGATTCCCCTTTCATAAGATCAAGCACAGTGGCAGCTTGTCCTCACAGATGGAAGGATGGCAGATCATCTCTCTGCATCCCTAAATAGACTAGCCCATCCCTTTGATGTTCATCTGAAAATAAGGCACCTGTGTCCTCCCATTATTTACCTCTTCCTGTTAATTTCATTCTGACATCTCCACAAGTTCTTTGTTAGCATTTGACTCACTATGCTCATAAACTTCTTACGTGAGACACAGAATACACAGAGGTCCATAGAATACACAGAGGTCCACAAAGATACCATGCCTGGAGAAGTTTTTCTCCAGGCATGGTACCTTTGAGTGACCCAACTTTAGCTACAAGGCCTAGAGAACATAATTTCAGCACATATACATAACTTCTTATATATTTTCCATACGTACATCTTCCAAGGACTATGATGACCAGTGACACAGGCTTTCATTAGAAACCTTACATGACTTTTTTTTTGTGAATCCAGGAGATTCCCGTATCCTTATGTAGGCCTGTGCCCTCTGCCAATTGGCATCAAAAGGTCCTTGGGTCACACGCTTGCATACTAAAACTCCTTCTTCTTGTGCACTTGTTATTTGAAAACATGTAACTGATCAATATATATGGAAATATTTTTCAAAATCCCTTAATTAGTCAATTCCAGTTTATTCCAATCCTGTATGTATTTGGCTGTTTTTTCCCCCCAAGACAAACTGCTAACATGACTCACTCCAGGTATATTATATTGCAGTCTCAGAGAGATTCAGCCTGGACTTGGCAACTTCAGCATTGCTAGTGACCAATGATTCTGCTGGCTCCAGCATTGACACATGCTTTCTAATTGTCTTGACTGTTGCTTAAGGCATCATTTCCCCCCCTTTTTTTCTCCTGGATCAATAGGAATCTAGGAATTTCCAGTATTTAAGTAGTAGTATTATTTTTGTGAACACCCGAAGGTGTGCTAAATGTTTCCTATAATGAAAAGAAGGCATGATTCCTGCCCATAGGAGTTTACAAATTTAAATTATTTGACTTACCAACGGTGAAACAGATAGTACCTAAAGATAGTTTAAAGAAACTTTTATCTAACTTTCAAACTTGAGATTACAACTATATAGACAATATTTAAGGCAATCTAGCAATTTGCAGCATCTCTGTCAACTTCGACACCAGTTGCGTTCTGCCTTTTTTTAGGGAAATGTAACCATTTCTCTTCCTGCATCTGACAATGCAATTGACTTAGTCATAATGTTGTAAAAAGAAAAGGAGTACTTGTGGCACCTTAGAGACTAACCAATTTATTTGAGCATGAGCTTTCGTGAGCTACAGCTCACTTCATCGGATGAAGTCGCATCCGATGAAGTGAGCTGTAGCTCACGAAAGCTCATGCTCAAATAAATTGGTTAGTCTCTAAGGTGCCACAAGTACTCCTTTTCTTTTTGCGAATACAGACTAACACGGCTGTTACTCTGAAACCTGTCATAATGTTGTGAAATTTGTAGATTGACCAGTGTTTTTAATTGCTCAAATGCTTGTTTTTGTCTGTCTTCCCAGTGATAATGTTACTGTGACCATAAGTAGAAGTGAAGTTAACTTTGCCAAATAGTTTATCAATGCACTAAACTTCTGAGGAGCCATTAGGCAGTTTAAAGCGGACGTTTCAATGATCTGTTTTATTTTACTTGAATCTGCAAATAAGACATTTTCTCTCAATTTATACACAACTACTGTTAGGCCAATATGTCATTTCATATATTTCAGTGTTAGGAATAAGAGCGCTTGCTCTCTGCACAGTTTGCCTTTTGTGTTTTTTAGGCCCCTACTATTAAAACATCATCCATTATATCTTCAGCACTTAGTGATCCCTCAAAGATCTGTGCAATTACTCTTTGAAATACCCCAAGAGCAGAACTAATGCTAAACAGCAATCTCCTCACAGATGTCGACATTTCTATGGTTGGTTTGGATCTGTGCCGGCACAGCCTCTTCTCTCCACAGGCCAGGAGAGCCAATAACTTCTGCCTACTTCAGGCAGGAGCATGTAGCCAGCATGGTCAGCTGGACCGTACACTCAACAATGGAGAACTGCTAGGTGTGCTCGCCAAGCCAGGCAAAGGAATTTTAAAAATTCACAGGGCTTTACAAGGGAGGGGGGGCTTCTGCTCTCGGTGACCCTGGGTAGTGGAGTTCACAATGGTGATCAGAGCAGTCAGTGTAGGGCATTGAAGGTCAGCTACTGGAGGACAGTAAGGGTTGATGTAAGTAACGCAGCGTCTACACTTGCTGCATAGACCTAAGTACGTTGACGCTACTCAGAGAGGTGGTGCTACTATGTCGGCCTAACAGGGCACTTACATCAGTGGGAGACCAATTTAAGTGTAGACACATGCACGACTAGGTCGACATAAGATGCCTTGTATCAACCTAACGTTGTAGTGTAGACCAGGCCTAAGGTAAGAGATTATTGAGGTGGGGGGAAAGAACTCCCTTGCAGACACTGATTAGGTCTATCCACCAAACTAGGGAGGATAACAGATGACCTCGTACATGCACTAACATGTCTTTGTGGTACCTTCTTGGAGAAAACAACTCTGCTAACCAGACTTGAAGAAGTCTGAAACACAGGGTGTACTGAACTACATAGGTGCATGCTGCCATATGCCCCAGAGGCCTTGAAAAGTTTCTCACCATGAGGAGGGGATAAGCCTTTAAGTCTAGAATGAAGTTTTCCATTGCATGAAGTCTTGCCTGAGGTAGTAAGGCCCTAGCTTTTGTCGAGTCCAGGAGCCTCCAATAAATTCTATTTTCTTTACCAGAGACAGGAGTTACTTGTCTAGGTTAATCAGCAGGCTGAGTGCATCAATTGGATCAGATTATGCTTATGCTGGATATCACCTGTGACCTGAATCAACCTCTTATCAGCCAGTTGTCTAGATAAGGGAAGACATAGACCCCTGACCTCCAGAGGAACGCTGCTACCATTGCCATACACTTTGTAAATATATAAAAGGCAGCCAAGAGATCAAAGGGAAGGGTCGTGAGCAAACAATGGCGAATGCTGATGATAAATCTCAGGAATTTTCTGTGGCTCTGATGAATTGCCACTGAAAGTAAGCATCCTTTAAGTCGAGAACAGCATACCAGTCCCCTGGCTCCAGGGAAGTAATAATGGAGGCTGGAAAGACCACCTGGAATTTTGATTTTTAGGAAATTGTTTAACTCCCTTAGATCTAAAATAAGAGACCCCATTTTGCTTTCAGGATCAGAAAGTGTTGGGAGTAAAAGCCCTTTCCCTGGAACAAAGGAGGGACCTCTTCTATAGGTCTTACCAGGAGAAGCGATTGTATTTCTTGCAATAACACTGCCTCATGGGAGAGGTTGCTGAAGAGAAAGGGGAATGGGAGGCAGGAAGAAATAAATTAGAGTGTATATCTCACTTCCACCATGCTTACAACCCACTGATCTGTTGTGATGTGGGCCCAAGCACAATGGAAGTGGGACAGGTGGTTTGCAAAAATTGGAAAAGAAAAAGATGGCACTCTAAGAACTGGTAGGGAGCTCTTGGAAGATGCCACTTGTGTAAATGACCCGGTGGCAGCTGAAGCAGAGGGTGTTGGTAGGCATCTTTCATAATCTCTGCTGTTTCTCCTTGGCAGGTCCTGGGCTTGAGGGGCAAACCCTTGAAATGCTGGGACTGATGAGGACAGAATGCCACTTCCAATGTCCAGGGATTTCAGTGTTGTTCTAGTCTTTGGGATTATGCACAATCTCATAGTCTTTTCTGAAAGAGCAATGGTCCTTCAAAAGGGAGGTCCTGGACGCTCTGTTGAATCTCTGGAGGGAGGCCAGAAGAGCGTAATCAGGACAGCTCTTCGTTGTGATGGCAAAAGGACAGGCTGCGAGCTACAGAATCTGCTGTATTCAGCCAGGCCTTCAGAGCTGTTCTGGAAACCATCTTGCTCTCCTTTATTAATGTTTGGAACTCCTGTTTCAACTCATCTGGGAGCCTGTCTTTGAACTCTGAAACCATATCCCAGAGGGTGAAATCATAGTGCCCCAGCAAAGCATGCTGATTTGCAATACAAAGCTGTAATCTGTCTATGGAGTAAAGCCTCTTCCCAAACAAGTCCAGCCTCTTAGCCAATTTATTTTTAGGGGTTGATGCCTAGTGCCCCTGTCTTTCTCATTGGCTGCCGCTACTACAAGGGAGCTCAGAAAGGGTAATTATATAGGAGTTTGAATCTTTGACAGGGAACATAGTACCTTCTCTCCGCTCTTTTTGCAGTCTGTGAAAGGGAAGCTGGGGTCTGCCTGAGGACCTTGGTAGGCTCTAAAATAGCATCTTTAATAGGGAGAGCTATTCTATCTGGGGCTGCAGATGCCAAGATGTCCACCAACCTGTGGGGGGTTTTCTGGAGCTCCTCTGGGTGGATGTCAAGGACCATCGCCATCTTCCTCATCCTGATGAGTCTTAAAATCATCAGGAGGTAGAGAAATAGTTTCCAGCACGATTGTCTCATCAGGGGATGAGGAAGTGGATGCCAACGGTACTGAGAGCTAGTCCAGTTCCTGCTCCTCTTACAGCTGCTCATGAGAAGGATCCCGAATCTGTTCAGTGCCAAGCTCATTACCAACGCTAGGTTACTTGTGGCATCGATGCTCCCGATTGCCAGTAGATGGAGCCAACTGCGTTGGTAGTGGGGACACTCTTGACTGAGGGGAGAACCTCTTGGGTTCCAAAAGACATGTGGTATATGGTGGAACTGGCTATGTTGGGACACATGGGATCCCACTTCAGCATCTGAGGAAGAAGCTTATTCCTTGTGACCATGGCGATACTGTAACCATCAGTACCAGAGACAAAGGTTCAGACTCTGAAGAAAGGGGAGCTGGGGAGATCATCTGTGGCTTTCCCTTAGATGACACCGCCTTAATTGGTGTCCTAATGGCCAAATCAGTTAGAACTGCCTGGTGTGGAGGTGAAGCCGCTGACATTGGTACCTTGGGCACCGGTGCTAGGTAAGACTCTTGAACTGCTGGTGATGGCAGCACTGAGAGGTTTAACAACTCTCTCATAGCCTCAAACCCCTCAGGAAAACAGTCTCTTGGAACCAGTAATGCTGGAGGTGTACTATTAACCAAGGCCAAGGTTGTTGGTGCCTGGACCGTGGTAGATGGCTCAGGTCATAGCTGCAATTCCAGCAGCAGACATTTCAATCTAGCTGCCCTGTCTTTTTTGGAGTGGGTCTTAAAGCCCTTACAAACATCATATTTGTTGCTCACATGAGCTCCCCCAAGGCAACTGGAATGAGGGTCACCATCAAGCATTGCCTTACCACAATACTGGCAGTGCTTGAAAGATGAAGAGTGTGGCATATCTCCGGTACTGGAGCTGGTATCGAGACTGGGTGATGGACCCACACAAACAATTTTTTTTTTACACTAACCAAATAATTACTTTAAAACTATACAACAGGTACTATTTATAGATTTCACTAATGTCTTACAGAAGCAAAGAAAGGGCGCTCCAAATCATCTTGGGCAGTAGGAAGGAACTAGGGGATCGGGGGCAGCTCAGCCCTTTATGTTTGCATGTGAGGTGCAAGACACCAGAGGGTCCTCGTGCCACCCCAATGGGTACGGCTCAGGGAAAGACTCTTCAGGAACTGCACCGGAGCGCTCACACACCTACAGTGGAATGGACATCTGCAATCACTCAAAGAACAACAAAATGATTCTGCTGATAAGGTTGATTTTTATTTTTAATAAAGGATAGCTCATTAGGAGAAAATAGCAACTGCATGAGATTTAAAGGGTTACATTTCTAAGGGCTTATCTACATGGTGGGGTAATGCATCCTATGGGGGTGTGTGATTTTTATTTCAAACAGCACTTTGTTAAAGTGTACTATGGAACCTTTAATGTACACCAGCAGGGTCTATATGGACAAATTAATGTGAAACACATTTGTGTGCCTCAGAAATCACACCCTGTAATGTGCATTGCTGCTCTGTGTAGACAAGCCTTTAGTCCTCTCACTCAAATGAGGAAAACTCAGTGTTAAGAATGTGAAAATATTAAAATATGATAAGCAAAGTACATTGACCTAAAAGCTAGCATTTATGCAGCCACACATTGTATAGTGGTATAAATAATTGCATAATCCAAGGACAGATTTATCTTAAAGCTATAGATAGGACTGCAACAATGACTTTCATTATGGAAGACATTTTACAAGTACATATTTGCACAGAAATATATATATGCACCCAGATGACCAAATTGAAAGGCTAGTTCCCTATGAAATACCTCTTCCCCCAACTACAAGTACAGTTCAAGACCAAAATGTAAATATGTGTGATTTGATTACGTTTTTTCCCTATATATCAATAGACCAAATTCACAGATTATTATGCGTCACAGATTCCGGTGTTGCATGGTCAGAAATGGGTGATCATACCAGAGTTTTAAATAATAATGTTTGAGATATGTCGTTTGCCACCTTGGCCCCTGTTCTGCAATCGAATCTGCACGGGTGTGCTCTTGTGCTCAAGCAGAGCTCTAGTGATTTCAGTGCGGCTCAACACGGGAAAGGGGTTCAGCAATACCAGTGGTCTCCAACCTTTTTACGCCCAAGATGACTTTTTGAATTTAAGGGCAACTCAGGATCCACCCCGGCCCTTCTCCGAAGCCCCGCCCTGCTCACTCCATCCACCCCCTCTCCGTTGCTCGCTCTCCCCACCTCACTCACTATCACCGGGCTGAGGCAGGGGGTTGGGGTTCGGGACAGGGTGCGGGCTCTGGGCTGGGGCCCAGGGGTTTGCAGTGTGGGAGAGGGCTTTGGGCTGAGCCTGGGGCAGGGGGTTAAGGTGCAGGAGGAGGTGAGGGGTGCAAGCTCTGGGAGGGAGTTTGGGTGCAGGAGGGGCTCCGGACTGGGGAAGAATGTTGGAGTGCAAGAGGGCGTATGGGGTGCTGGCTCTGGGAGGAGGGTCAGGGCTGGGGTTTGGGGTACAGGAGGGGGTATGGAGTGGTGGCTCCAGGATGTGGCTCAGGGCTGGGGGTTTAGGTGCGGGCTCCCGCTGGGGGGAACTTACCTCGGGTGGTTCCCGGTTGGTGGCACAGTGGGGCTAAGGCAGGCTCCCTGCCTCCCTGGCCCCACTCAGGCACATCAGCACCTCCTCCCCATCACGAGCTGGGCCACCCCACCACCCTACCAGCCAGTAGCGCACCATGTAACCATGCTGCTCCCGGAAGGGGCCAATGCACTTTTGCAGACCCTGTGGGTCATGTGGCTCAGTGTGCTGCCCCTCTCTGAAGGCACCGCCCCTGCAGCTCCCATTGGCCACAGCTCCCCATTCCCCGCAATGGGAGCTGCGGGGATGGTGCTTGCAGGCAGGAGCCGTGCGCGGAGACCCCTGCCCCTCCCCCACATGGGGGCGTGCTGGCCGCTTCCGGGAGTGGCGTGGGGCCACAGCAGGCAGGAAGCCTGCCTTAGAGGCAGGCAGCCCCGATGCACCACCACACCGACTGGGAAAGTCTCCAGGATTGACCAGTTGATCACGATCGACGGGTTGGTGACCACTGAGCTATACAGATTCAGTTGCACAACTGAGGTCTTAATTTGCATTATTTATATGATCTTCACTTTGTCTTATGCAAAATACAAATTCACAATGTAAGCACGAAGCTGCAGAAAGGAAAGACTGTAATCATTTACAATTTTGATTGTAAATTTTACAGGAGAGATGCTCTGCAACTGCCATTTAATGACACCAGGAAGATGTAAAGAAAAAGTAAAAGTTTCATATCATAGAGAAGCTAGAATTTATCCCTCTCTAATGATTGGCAATTCATGTTTACAATAAAAGTCTCCTTTCTGCTTTCTTCTCTTTATTAAAAATAATCAAACCAGCAATATTTACACATGCATCCAAGCTTTAAAATGCAAACTAGGATTGTAGAAATCCTCACTCTCTTAGGTTCTAATCCTGCACTGGCTTACAGAGGTGCTTAATTTATGTTTCTTTAACTTCTTTTCATTGGACTACTTGTAGTGCATAAAGTTTTGCACTGCAGAAGTATTTGGAGGATCAGGGCCTTAAAGGTTTACAGTATAGGGATAGTTTTACTTTGATGTTTGGTATTTTTCAAAAATATTAAACTTAATTTTGCTTCAATGCTAATCTTAAATAGGAAAATTACATTTTAATGGCATATATAATAAATGGAAATACAAAATAAGGCCTTACTTACAACTGGATTTGTACAGCTTCAAGTGCTGGATAAAAACTTAAAATACTTTATTTTCATATTTGTCATCAAAAATCTGTTTACCCTTAAAAAACGGAATTCCCTGAAATCCCCCTGCAATTTCTTAGCAGTTGGGCAGGTCTTGTCATTTCTCTCTGTGTACAATTTCTACCTGCTGTTCTTAAGGCAACTTTATTTGAAGTAAGTCTCACTTAGGTTGAAAAAGCTGCATTACCTCCTTTCACAATAAACGCTTTCCATCTAAAATTGCATAGTTTGTTGTTCAGTGCTTTTATAGAAGTATTGAAGTATAGGCTGCCAACTGGTAGAATGTAATGAGGATAAAAGGTTGAGAGGTAACAAACAAAATAAAGAGTGAAATCCTCGCTCTATGGATGTCAAAGAGTCACTCAAAATGTGTTTTAAAATTGTATTAATCTTCTGCTAAACTACATTTTATTAAATATGTTAACAAAATGTTAGCTTGCCACTGATCTTTAAAATGTACTGCATGTGCTTATTCACTTTTTTCTCCTGAAAGGAACAGGTTAAAATAACAGACAAAATTTGCTTTTTGCTCATTGTGAGACTAAATAAGACATCATTTATTAGTTCCCTGAGAATGTATGAAACATATTCATCAGTACAGATCAACTACATTTGTACTTTTTATTCTCCTTGCCTGGCTTGAAGTAACATTTTGTGTTGATTTTCTAAGCATTCTTTCAGTTTATCTTCGGTCAAAGTCAGTCGCTGCTCCAGGATTGAAATAGTCTGCAAGAAGAGGACAGTAATGTATTTTTAAAATATTTCTGCAATATCATAAATGTACACAATGCTTTACACACAAAAACAGTGGCTTATACTGAACAACAAAATACTATGAATGCAATAGTGGCTTCAGATAGTCTACCGTTTAAACCCAAAATTAATACTATGGCTTTTTAACTAAGAAGATTGTCAAAAGGCATAAACCTGCCTCAACAAAACTTACTGGAAGGTATTGTATCACAGGATAATTATTCATTTACACAAGCTTTAATATAAATAAAATAAAATATTATCCATTAACGGAACATATTATTTGGGTCTCCAGCTACAAAAATGAGCACTGCAGAAACAAAGTTGTTTTTTTTTAAGTACTAAATAAAAAGGCATCCTCCAAGAATTCACTTTATTTCTAGAAAGGTAACTTTCTAGACAGCTCTGCTTTAATCTACATTATTCCACAATTAACTTATAGCCCTTTTGATTCTTCTGATAAATTAAGCATTTTCTCTCTGCATTTCTTTCACTACATTTATCTGATTACCCCATTTCAATTAGGCACACTTTTAATAAATTACCAAGTAAAGTGCAATACCTTAAATATAAATTGGCTGGAGCTGAGTTACTGAAAGGAAATGTTGAGAATTTTCAACTGAATTAGAAGCCATTGATTAATGCTGGTATTTGCTCTGTCTCACAATGATTTTTTGAATTATGCCAGTGCCTGGACTCCACCTTGATACCTACAACCTGGAGCCCTCAAGCTGAAAATCTCTATAGTCCTGGAACTACCAAAAGATGGGGATGCTCTTCTCTCAACTGTTCTGCCTTTCTTATCTTGTTCATCCTCTGCCAGAGCATGATTGTTCAAGCTGGAATCTAACACTCTCTAGTCAACAGCAGGCTTCTGGTAAATCAACATTAGCAGTTACTACTGAAAAATCCCAACTTCCCTAGCCAAAGAGTTAAAAATATAACAATAGCCTTTCAAAGTTTTAAAATGCCATTGGCAGTTGCATAACAGGAAAAAGCTTTTTAAATAACCTTCTACATTGACGTTAATGAATTTAATTCACATGGCCAACATTTCATGAGATTGAAAGAATTCAGCAGGGCTCTAGCCATCTGTAAAGTCAGCCCACACATTTTAATACTTTGAGTTATGAGTGTGGCTCCAGGTTTTTTACCCAGTAATGAGGGAATTACCATATTAATTAAGGAAGTGTTACTAGTCCATTGCATACTCACTAAAGTCAAAACATCCAGCTGCTCCACAATGTGCTCTAAAGCATTACCCAGAGCTGGCGAGATGTCTATGCGCTTGTCCACGGTACACACAGCTGGTTCAACCTTGTCTTCCAGCCTCCTTCTTGAGCTTGTTGGTGAGAACAAAGCAGGACGATACCGCAGATCTTCACTGCTCACATCATCTTTGAATGTGGAAACTCCATTTGAAGAGCCAGTTGTCCTTGACTTCATTTAGTTGGAATCATAGAGAAAGGAAGGTATAAAGATCTGTTTTTTTATGCTTCAAAAATATATTGGCACATACATAAGCACATACAAAAGAGTCAGTCTTGCTTTCTGTATAAGGTCCAATTTTATATCACATCCATTCATTCTCACCAATGAGAGAATTTTGGCTGTGGCAGATATATGAGGGAACAAAAGTTCACAGTATATGGAGAAAATTCAGCAATCCTCACAGATGATGTCAACACCAACTACTACATCTTGGGTAAGTATGACTGAGGGATTAGAGGCTTTACTACTGGAGATTAAAGTCAATGTAACTCTTTCTTTAATAAAAGAGAAAGGTATCCTATACAATGAAAAACACCCATAGATAGTTTTTAGTTACTCATTCAGCTACATCTTCCTGGGAAACTGACTTCCTCAAAGAACAAGAGGAGGAAAAGGTTGAAAGGGTACACACAACCTGAATTTGAGGGAGAGAGAGGAGATTAAACTATCAAACAATGCTGATATATGAGCATTGCCTCAAGATCACAGTGACAGTATCAGTTCCTTTCATGCAGCTTTATTTCTGTTTTTTTTTTTTTTTTGCACCCTCAGGAGTCCTAATGGCACTCTCTTGCGAGAAAAGGCTGCAAAGTCAGCAGTCACCAGATGGTCACTCACATCAACTTTACCTGGCTCTATCAAGATGCCAAGAGTCACATTCTTTTAATGCCTCATATATCTTTCCCCAAAATAAACTAATGATAGCAGCCACATTTTGTTCTTACACAAATTAGCCTTGTAATATCCATTAGATTACAAAAAGAAAATAGAATACACAAGAAGTTAAAATTGTAACTGCTTCTCTAACGGTTCTTTAAGTCTTGTGAAATGACCCTATAAGCTGAAAATAGGGTAGGAGAAAATTCTGAAATTTTACCTCTCATCCTCCAAAATACTAATAATTTAAAACTGGATATATTTTCAAATTAGAGAATTGTAAAATACATCTTAATTTATAAAAGATCCTGCTCATGACCAATATAAATTCCTAGCAACTTATATCGTTGAATTGATTTAGTGTCCAATTTTCAAAGTTGGGGCGCTAGGTCTTGATTTCGGCAAATCAACCAGTAGTTAGCTAAAAATTGGATCTAAATCCCATTGAAATGAACAGGCATCTTTACACTGACTTCCATAGGAATTGGACCAGATCAGTAAAAAAGAGATTTAGGTGTTTAAATAGAGATTTAGATGCCCAAATGTTAAGCACCAGAGTCTAAAATTTGGCATTTGGAATGTAGTTTATTTTAAAGTTGTTTGCCAGTCAAGACCTTGCCTGCAAAGCTTGAACCTGCAGCAAGTTCTCACAAGTGAATGTTATAAATTTAGGAGAGAGAGTTTATAAAGGATACAGTGTACAGAACTTTCAGTATAGTTTTGCTAGCTGTTACTATCAGATAATCCATAACATTTATACAAGTGGTTCTCAACTCTGGTCCATCCTTCGTTCAGGGAAAGTCCCTGGCGGGCTAGACCAGTTTGTTTACTTGCCGCGTCCGCAGGTTTGGCCAGTTGTGGCTCTCACTGGCCGTGGCTCGCCACTCCAAGCCAATGGGGGATGCGGGAAGGGTGGCCAGCACATCCCTCAGCCCGCGCCACTTCCTGCAGCCCCCATTGGCCTGGAGCAGCGAACCACAGCCAGTGGGAGCAATGATCGGTCAAACCTGCAGACGCGGCAGATAAACAAGCTGGCCTGGCGTGCCAGGGCTTTCCCTAAACAAGTGGTGGACCGGAGTTGAGAACCACTAATTTATACGCATCAACACTGTACATAGTCAAGAATATAGTATTCTAGTTGTACACTGGAGATTTTTTTTTTAAAGGTTAGTATCTGTATTTCTCCCACTTGCTTTTTTCCTTTATAACCCCCTCCTGGACCAGGGCAGATTATAAAGATCACTTAGCAGCCATGGATATGGCAGACTTACTGCCATTTTGAGAATGTTACAAGTCTGCAGCCATCTCTGGTGATCTGATCGCTGTGATGTATGCCTTCGTGACATCACACTTGAACTACTCCAGTTTAGCTTTATTTTGGGAAGGAGCTGATCTTCTGCATGCAACTAAAGCAGAAAGAAATGGCTCAATAGTTGTCCAAGGTGGGCAGGGGGAAATTTGGGTTCCCACTTCTTTGCATCGGCTGTCTGTTTGGGCATGGATTCAATTTTAGGTTTCAATTCTAAAATGTTCAAAGCCCCTAACTGACTGGGTCCTGAAAATATCTCGCTGCCTTCTGGCTCGTATGTAATTTTATGCAGAGGTGCCTACTCCATGGGTGTTCCAGGGCTGGAGCACCCAGGGAAAAAACAATGGTGGGTGCTGAGCATCCACCAGCAGCCATCTTTCCCTCTCCCCGCAAAAGCACCTCCCAGCTGCAGGTGGCCCCACCGATTAGCACCTCGCTCTCCCTCCCAGCGCCTACTGCCTACCGCGGATGAGCTGTTCTGGCACGTGCAGGTAGCGCTGGCAGGAGGGGGAGGAGTAAGGGCAGGGCACGCTCAGGGGAGGGGCGGAATAGGGTGGGAAGAGGCAGGGCGGGGGTGAAGCGGTGGGAAGAAGCGGGGTGGGGTAGGGCTTGAGAGAAGGGATGGAGTAGGGGCAGGAAGAGGCAGGGGTCCGGGGAAGGAGTAGAGTGGGGGCGGGACCTGGGGCAGAACCAGGGGGTTGAGCCTCCCCCCCTCTACCGGCATATTAGAAAGTCGGTGCTGTTCACTTTATGTATTTTTAGACATGTAAGAAGAAAATGGGGCTGCTGTAGCTTGAGAATTGTTGTGGCAGAAGGGGTACTGTTCATATCTTGCCTCTGTAGCTTTGGGTATGTGGAATGCCCTTCCCCCAGATCATAAAAGGACCTCAAACTCACTAAGATGTTTTTAGCTTTTTATGATCCTTAGGAAATAGGAATAATAAGGCTCTTTTGCATGTGTGCCAGCTGACCAACTGGAAAAGTTCTCCAAAATTGGTTAATGAAGAAAAATAAGAAACATAAATTGTGGTTCTATGTACCAAAAATTATTCTCGTCTTACAACCTATTAATAAAACAGAAGAAAGAGGATTCTCATGTTTAATTGTAACAGGAAACGGCAAGAATGTTATTTTTTTCTGATAATATTTTTGAAAAGCAAATTCATTTTTTTGCTGCATGAGTAATACATCTTTTTATGAGACAAAAGCAAAAGGATTATAAATGTGGTTAAGCAATATAGAACACAGTCCCGGTCTTTTCTTAATGCTTACTGCTTTATAAATCAAGCTTTTTGATAAGCTATTAAAATGATTGCCAAGTAGTTCAAAACAACACACACATGTGCGTGCACACACACACACACACACACACACACTTACTTTTTGGGAGTGGGGGAAGAAGAATTCTAAAAGTATTAGACACTGGCAAGTTAAGTCTACCCTAAACCAGTGGTTCTCAAACATACTTGATCGTGTCCCCCTTCTTTGTGTCTGTAGTAGTTTATGCCCCCTCTCCCCACTATACAAGTACATATACTAATTAAAAAAAATAGGCAACTCCTACTAAATATTAAAAACAGTAAGGCATTGATTCAAACAGAGACATTTAAGTATAGAGTAATATATATTTTAAGTGAGATACTGCTTACTTGCAACACAATGTTGTTACCACTGTGAGGGGTGCACCTGTTTTTTGGAGCACAGCAATTCCATACTGGGCTGTATGCTTGAGACAGCTATCCAGAGATCCCCTTCTACCTTCAATTAAATATCCACACTGCGTCATAGGAAACTGATTCATGTACAGATGGCAATGACTTTGTATGATGCAAGCTTAACAGAAATCCATCAAAACGCACAGCGGCATCTAGAGTCAAATGCATAGCGCAACCTGAGGACCTGATGTATCTGGAGGAATCAGCTTTGCTAGTTATTCATTGCTATGGGTAAAATGTGTGCAGTACGTTTTCCCCCACACTTAAGCTTCTCATGCACCCTGCAGAATACTTTCCACTCTGACTGCCCCAGTGTGAGAATCTCTGCCCTAAACAATGACCTACTTGGAAGCTGAGGTTTCCTGTTAGTCTCGGTGCTGATACAACAGATGTATTTTTGAATTTCTGCAGACTGTAAGTAAATCAAACAGAAATTTCAGAAACTCCCACAACTTTTGTTACTAAACCCAATACAAATGTATCCTTAAAACTCCAAGGAGAAAATCTGTCAACTTGAATAAGCAGCATGAGAAAATAAATAAAAAAGATATTTTTTTTGTTGATTTAACAACAGAACAATGCTCTAACATTCTAGGACATTAGCAGTTGAACGGGCAGTGGAGAGTGTTTTGCAGCTCAGTACATCAGCGCCTCTGGTCAATTCAACATGTACTGCTTCCTTAGGCAGAAAGTCTTATACTATCTTAGTGTCTTGAGTAGGACCCCTGGGACACTGATATCGTCTGCAAACACTTCAGGAGATGACATGGCAGGGAAGGGCTAAATAAATAAGTGGGAGACAAAGACTTAATAGTTGTCAAACTTGAAAGGATCAAACACTGAAAGGAAAACAAGCAATGCACAAAAATAAGACAAACCAGTTTTCTTCAATATATATATATGTATGTATGATAAATTGTGCCCAAAGAATCTGTAACTTAGTTATAAACAAGGAAAGAGCACTGGAAAAAGTTTACAAACTTCAATCAGATAACTTACGAGTATGACTAGGTACCTAACGATTAATGGCATTAAAGACATCTAGATATGTTTCTGACAAAATATGATCCACATTAGATGGTATAAGAGCAGCCATCTTCTTCACTTCAGTGACTGTAGAAATGAGAAATCTTATCTAATTTTCTGTTTGCAGCTTCTCTCCAAATTCATTACTCATGGGCCAATGATTCCCACTTGTGGAATTTGGAGGCAGTCCCATGTTGCTGGAGGCTCCAGGACTAGGCTCAGGCCACCAGAAGAGTTCTTCCATAGCCAAACTCCAGTAACCAATTACTAGAATTAAAACAACTTGATCTAATATATTAAATTAACCTTAAGGCAACATATGTCGGTCTCCTTTTAGAGAAAAATTTCAGTGTACATTCTGGTCATTTACCAGACTGCCAGGGTGGGTTGAATCCAGAGAGAAGTGCTAGCAGAAAGAAAATTATCATGTAAGACATTTCTCATTCCATTGCATAGCTTCTCTACTCCTTCATTATTCATGGAAAGTAGCGAGCAAATGCCAGAAGGGGAAAAAGGATAAACAAAGTTTAATTATTCCAGAAGAATAATAGGAAGGAATGGGAGCTCCTCCCAGAGAAGCAAGATCTTTACAAATTAAGAAGTTATGTGTAAACCAACATGGTAGCACCTTCCTAGCAAAGGATGCTTTCTGCAGAGGAATGGAAACTTACTTTGCGAAACTTCCTGAGATGAGGGTTCATATACTTTTCCACCCAGTGCCTCTGATGGACTTCTTTGAATAGTTTCCCGGAAACCTAACATGCCAACTGTATCCTTTATGTGAACTGTCTTGAAAGGTAACAAATTCTTCTCTAATTAGGACATTATTTCCTATGCCACAGAGAAGTTATGATCTCTGCTTACTCCGTAGTTTTCAAAGGGATATAAAAACTCATGCCTCAGTCATAAGCCAACCTCTAATGGGAAGTAGGGGAAGACTTCCTCTGCCAGTATCATAATTGCCCACTGTGTGGTTTCTTGCACCTTTTACTGTTGGATCTGGTATTGGTTACTGTCACAGAAAGGATACTGAACTAGATGGGCCATGGGTCTGACCCCGTATGGCCACGTTTGCAGGTTTTGCTGTTTATTTTTTTAAAAAAGACATCCTGATAGCGGTATCTAATGAACTAAAATGATGTGTACTAAAAGGATTGAAAATTGTCTTGAAAGCATGTTTGTTTCCACAGTGAGTATGTAAGGGTCTAGAGTGGAAGCTGGGTTGGCTTTTAGCATATTGTTTGTACCTCTCTACCCACAAAGGGCATGTCTAACTGCATTTAAAAACCCATAGCTGGCCTGTGCCAGCTGACTCAGGCTCAAAGGGCTCAGGCTAAGGGGCTGTTCAAATGTGGTGTAGACATCTGGGCTCAGGCTGGAGCCTGAGATCTGGGACCCTGTGAGGTGGGAGGGTCCCAGTGAGCATGAATGTCTACACCACAGTTAAATAGCCTTTTAGCCCAAGCCCCTTAGCCCAAATCAGCTGGCATGGGCCAGCTGAGGATGGCTAATTGCAGTACAGACATACCCAAAGAGGCTTTTGGATGTTATCTGAGAATATCTAATTTTGCATTGCATCGAGTGCATTGTTCTATGTCCTCAGAAAGATTTTTAGTAGTTGCATTTTGAGAAACCCACTCAGGAGATAAAGCTGATGCATAGTACCAGCAATCCTAGCCATTGGAAATAATTGACTACTGATGACATTTCAGGAAAAGACTGATGCAATGAAGTTTTAGATTTTAGCAAATCTTTACCATGATGGTAAGATTTCAGCCAGAACCATGTCTAATTTGACCTTAGGGGGATCAGAAGCTTCTCTTGATTTTGAAGAAGCGGTGATTATGAATCTTTTCCAGCAGCAATTCCTTTATGAAGAGGTCTGCTTCTTTGGACAGGGTACTGATTTGCACGTTGTCTGTATCTGCGAAAAGGTGCGTAATGTGCGATCTATGCTCTGCTGTGACTACAACCAGCCTCTTAAAATTCTGGGTGAAGAGGGTGGATCAAAAGGAAGAGTCTTGAATAGGAATTGTGAGATCTTGTACACAAATGCTCTTTTTGTCTCTGTGGTGCAGAGGATTTTGTTGATTTGGAGAAAAATTTATCTTGATTTCCTTGGAAGCTTTTATTCCAGATTTTTCCATCTGCCAGAGTAATCTTGGATACTCTTGGTGTTAGTAGCAACCAACGGATTGCTATTCTAGCTTTGACAGTGAGAATTGAAGGCTCTCTGCAATCTCAGCTACTAATTTCTCTAATATTTCCCCCCAATAACTCCACACCAGCAAATCCGCATTCACAGGATATCTGTTTAGAATGAGTAATAGCTATTACTGCGTATAAAATGGTTTCCTTGTAGCCACCAAATTAGAATTCATTGCTCATTACAAATCACACCAAAGGTTTAACCAAGAGAAAACCTGAGATGTCCGAGAAAACTCCAAGCAAGGCTCATACCTCTAGACAATAAGCCACTTGTTTGTCACAATGGAGGCTTTCCTTACTAAATAGATGAAAAAGCTTTCACCTGAAAATCTATAGCCAAGGCTTTGAAATTGCTGTGCAGTGTGTCATCACTCATTTAGGATAAGGAAGTCACTTTCTGAAGGTATGACTGTTTTTTTCACTGATAAAGCTATTGCTGCACCAATTTTAGGCTTCCCAGACGTACACAATTTCTTTGTTTTTATATAAACATTTTAGTTAAACATTTAGTTTAATCAGATGTTCACATTTGGATCTTATGATACCCTCAAAGGCATTAATAATTATTACTTTTGTGTGTGTGTGTGTGGGGGGGATGATGCATATGTGGTAATACCTTCCCTGGCTGTTTACAGGGGGAAGGCAGTACTCTATTCATCTTGGCATGGGAACCACACAACAGAGAGATTACCGGTAAACATATCTCAACTGGGAAGTAACTTGCTAGATGGCCTTGGGAGCCTGAAAGGCGGTCTGCCTGCTCCCATCGGCTGGCTAACACCCAAGAAAGTACTGTAGGAGTAACTTAGTACCATTTAGGGCTTTACTCAGTAAATCAGAATCATTCTGAATATGGGAAGAGATTTCTCACTTACCCCTCTGTAATCCCAGGAAGGTGCAATTTTGTTGGGAGTGGGATCCTCAAGTGCCTCTGTTCTAGTCACCGATTGCCTGAAATGCCAGTTTTGAGGAACAATGAGGTGGCAGAGTTTTCAGACCTTACAAAATTACTCAAGATAGTTAAGTCCAAAGCTGACTGTGAAGAGTTACAAAGGGATCTCATTAAGTGGGTGACAAAATGGCAGATTAGAGAGAAAAGATGGGTGAGGTAATCTCTCTTTTTGGACCACTTCTGTTGAGGAGAGAGAGAAGCTTTCAAGCCACACAGAAGCTCTTGCGTTACAGCTAAACGCAGAGTGAAACAGATTGTTTAGCATAAGTAGTTAGCACATATTGTAAGGGACTATTCCAAGTAGATTTCAGAGTAGTAGCCATGTTAGTCTGTATCTGCAAAAAGAAAAGGAGTATTTGTGGCACCTTAGAGACTAACAAATTTATTTGAGCATGAGCTTTTGTGAGCTACAGCTCACTTCATCGGATGCATGCAGTGGAAAATACAGTGGGGAGATTTTATATACACAGAGAACATGAAACAATGGGTGTTCTCTGTGTATGTAAAATCTCCCCACTGTATTTTCCACTCACGAAAGCTTATGCTCAAATAAATTTGTTAGCCTTTAAGGTGCCACAAGTACTCCTTTTCTTTATTCAAGTAGAGTGGCCTGTTAACACCTCTGCAGTCATAGGACAAAAAAAGGGATTAGCAGGTTACAGATTGTTGTAATAAACCATAAATCCAGTGTCTCTGTTCAGTCCATGATTTTTAGAGTCTAGCAAAGTTATAAATTTAAGTTCCAAGGCTGATCTTTTGAAGGTCTCGTGCAGCTTTCCTTTGAGGATGAGGACTAACAGGTCAGATATAGAGTGACTCCTCTGTGAAGTGTTCACCCACAGGCGATCCAGTGTTTTTGTCTTATTTTCCTGTGTGAGTTCATTTGAGAGCATAGTGATTGTCCGGTTTCACTCACATAGTTGTTACTGAGGCATTTAGTGCACTGGATGAAGAATACCACTTGTGATAGGCATGTGTAGTATCCATGGATCTTGAAAGGTGTGTTGGGGGGAGTATTGATCACTGTAGCAGTGAAGATATGTCTGCAGGTTTTGCATCTGTTGCTCTGGCAGGGTCTGGTGCTGCTCTGAGTTGGTGTCCTGGTCTATGGAGACCTTGCTTCTGATGAGCTTGGAAAGGTTGAAGAGTTGTTTGAAGGCCAGAAGTGGGATATCAGGAAGGTTTCTGTCAGGATGGGGTCCTCATGGAGTATGGGTTGTAGTTATTTGATGATCCTTCATATGGCTTCCAGTGTGGGGTGGTAGGTAACAACTAGGGGTGTGTGCTCAGAGGAGGTTTTATTTCAGTATTGCTTAGTTTTTGTTTCTTTTGCTAGTTGCGCTTCAAATTCTTTTTGGCCTGTCTAATTATAGTTTTACATTAAACTTTCCTGAGTTCATGCTCCTTTCTATTTTCCTTAGTAGGATTGGACTTCCAATTTTTCAAGAATGTCTTTTTGTCTTTAACCGCCTCTTTTACTTTGTTGTTTAGTCATGGTGGTATATTTTTGCTCCTCCTGCTTTTTAAAAAAAAATAATTTGGGGTATACATTTAGTTTGAACCTGTATTATGGTGTTATTTAAAAGTTTCCATGAGCAGAAGATTGGAGACTTGTCCTGGAGTCTCCAGCAACAACAGTGGACCGCCACTGAATTCCACAGGTGGCAGGCATTAGCCCATGAGTAATGAACTCAGAGAGAAGCTGTGCAACAGAATCCAAATCAATATTCAAATGGCTAAGGTTCGGTGTCAAGGAATGACACAATGCTATTAAAGTGGTAAGAGAAAACTATTGATTATAAGTCCATATGCATCATTTTTAGTACATATCCATCATTTTTACTCTGTCAAGTGATCTTTTATAAACAATTTTTTCAATTAACTGCTTTTACCTAACAGTGCTGTTTTTCATGGGATGGTTTATATAATGAAGTCTGAGTGCCCCCATCCCTTCAAAGCAGCCTCTTTCTTTAGAGCACACAGAATACTAACAATTCATAAACACAGATAATTCAATTTACTACAAACTAGGTTGGGAAATTAGGTTACTGTTCAAACAACTGACTGCTATGTAAGACTTTAGAGAAATAGCTTGTTTTCAATTAATACAATTGGACTAGGCAAGAATTATCCATATTTTGAATTATCACTTTTAAACAAAGCTAAAAAGAAAATTAAAATAGGTTCAGTATTTCCATTCACTGCCTGTTAACAGTGAAACTGATTCACATTTGAGCAACTCCATGTAACTGACAAATTAGAAGGACAAGGAGCAGAGATAATGAATCAATAGGAAGCTATTTCTATAGCATTACCAGGCGGATGTTTAGTAGGAAATTAAATTTAGACTATGAATGATGTCATAGTCAGCACACCATAATTGATCATCTTCACTTTTTGTCAAGCAAAATGGCCCAAACTCTGTGGGTGGCACTCGAAATCTGTGAAAGGAGCTTTCATGTAACCTGATCACCCTTGCATACCCCTGCATGTTTTCCCATGGAGCTTTGGCACTTATTAACTAGAAATAAATATTGCAAAGACTCTCTTCCCCTCATATATCATAATAATTGATTAAGATGGATGTATTCATATGTATAGTTGATCGGATCACGTTCTTGTTTACTGAAAAATAAACTTTTAAAAAAAAATGCTTTTGGAGAACGAATGGGAAAAACACAAACCCAACCCACACAAACTGCAAAACATCTGTCTTTAATCTTCTGTAAATCTTCACATATAGAAAGCATATTCAATAGCTTCCTGTGGAATATCCTAATCGTCTTATAACAAGGATGGAATTGAAGGTAGAACTTACCAGTGGTAGAACTTACCAGTGATAAGTAATGGTAAAAAGTAGAACTTACCAGCTTTCTAATGAATCTCAAAGTTGGCAAGGCCTGTTATTTAATAATCATCCTTTTAGTTATGAGCATATGGTTTACCTGCCTGTTAACATTAAAATAACTAAAAACAATGTGTCACAAACAAGACAAGCCCAAATAGATCAAAGAACAAAAGCACCATAATCTAGCCTTCCATCTCCCACATACAATGAACAACCCATCAATAAAATGGGCTTATAATGAGCAAGAATTTTAATGTTATTTTTGTATTTGGCAGTTTACAAAACTCCCTCCCTCACATTATTACACGATCTCGACTATCCTACCCAGTCACATAAATGGCAATCCTGGAGTTCCCAAGATAATGTTAAGTCACAATATAACACTTCAGTTTATTAAAAATTGTCCATAAGCTGAATACAAAAGAATGATGGTATTGTGGGACTTAGGTTAGAGCTAGCTAGATGAAGTACAGCTGGGGGAAGGGAGGTAAGGTTAGGACAATATTTTTTGCTAACTAGGTTCATATTTGGGGTCTCTTGTTAGATTCTCAGTTGCTTCTGGATCATCATGTAGTAGTGGCAGCTACATTAAAGGTGCCTGCTTGGCCAGGAAGCTGTGACCTTTCATTTCAAATGCAGATCTTGTCAGTGTTATCCATGACTTTTGTCACCTCCAAAATGGATTACTGCAATGTGCTCTCCGTGGGGCAAGCTTAAAAGATTATCAGCTGCTATAGTGCAAAATGTGTATCCCCATTTAACTGTGTTTCTCACTTGGAACATATTACATCTGCACTGCACAGATTGCACTGGCTTCTTTTTAGTTTTGTGTGCCATTCAAGGTCCTGATTTTAATCTTTAAAGCCCAGTATGGTTTAGGCACTAGGTATCTTACAGCTCATTTACAACGGCAGTTTAAAATGGGGGAGTGAATCAGAAGCCACAGCATCCCACAAGTTGCCCTCTAAAGTTTTTGGTAACATATTATGAACATCCGATGAAGTGAGCTGTAGCTCACGAAAGCTTATGCTCAAATAAATTTGTTAGTCTCTAAGGTGCCACAAGTCCTCCTTTTCTTTTTGCGGACACAGACTAACACGGCTCCTATTCTGAAACCTATGGGGTTTAGTTCACTCAATAGAGACAAACCATGCTGTGTTAACAGTATGGTCAAAGCATCACTATGTTATAACAATCCTTCAGCATGGTCAATTTGGCTCTTAGACTGTGTCTTACTTTATGTTCTGTCCAGACATTTGAGACCAGCTACATGGCTCTCACTGGCAGTCGCTAGATTTGTATGTCTGAAGCTGGAGACAGAGCAGCCTTTGAGGAGGGTCCTTTTTTCCAGAACTTGCTTTCCTCATTCGCTGGACAAAGCCAGAGCATTTGTTCATCTTCAAAGAAGTGATGCAAGCTGTATCTATTTACCCAGGCTTCTGCTTGACAACATGGCTTAAGAGACGTTTGAGTTTATGTTACTGAAGAATTAGTCGATTTTTCTATAGTTGAGTCAATATTGTTAAGTTTTAATTTATTTGGCTTTAGTGATTACATATGTATATCTAGAGAATGTGACAGATGCATTCCTATTTAAAATGATAAATAATTTAAAATGATGTTGTCCCACGGTGGTATGGTCTTGTGGTCATTAAAGACCCTATAGCACTTGTATCAAGTATGAGGGTGACCCAAGTATCCTAATCAGAATCCATATCAAGTATATTCTATTGACCTAAACTTCTCTGTAGTTTCATTCTCACTTCCTTCTCCATGTTCCAATTTAGAGACTGCTGCATTTCACTGGTTGGTGAGGCAGTTCAAATACAGTATTTAGTTTGTGTAATCAAATCAGTTATTAGAGTTTGCAGTCATATCAATAAAACAGAGGTGGGCTAAATAGTTTGCCCAAAATCTAGCTAGATATTCCTAGTCTAAGCAAAACTCTCTTGTACCAGACCATAATACAGAAATTCAGCCCAAAAAATTACACGCAGAGTCTTGCATGGTCTCTTATCCATCTTAGTCACCTCCAAATCTTAAGAGAGCACCTGAATTAAATAAGTCATAAGAATCAAAAGAACTCTGAAGTGTAGGTATATCTCATATTACCCACACAGAGAGTAAACATTTGGTCTCTTTCACTCCAGTGAGGCAATGAGCACTGAAAGTAGTACGTGTGTTAATTTAGAGCCCAACTCTGAGTGGCAGTACTGGAACCCACATTCACAGCCAACAAACTGAAAAGGGTTAAACTATTTTCCTCAGTAAAGCAGATAGTTTCACCTAACATGGCTGAGCACTTTATTATTCATTCAACTAACAAATTCAGCCTTAAGCGGACTGAACTTTTAGAGGTGACTGGGTCACTGGAGAACAAGAAAAACTAGTGGCTTGGTAATATTAAAAAGTAGCTATGCAAAACAAACTTAAGTCCTTGTCGCATCTGCAGCTGTGCACCGATAAATCAGTTTTATTTATTTATTTATTTTGCCAGAATTACAGCTGTGTTAAATTTAGCAAAGCTGTGACAGCATCAAATAGCAAGCTTCTCTGAGCCATGTTCATAGCAATAAGTAGACCTAGGAGTATTTTGAATAGATGTAGTTGCATGGCACAGGGATTGACCCTTCTTATATGTCTGGAAAGTGCCCAGGACATTGTATTGTTTCAAACAAGTATTAAAAATAACAGTTTTCTATTGCTAATTTCTCCACGATTGTGACTATGCTCAATACTTATCCACTGAGAAGATACAATACACTTGCCTATAATCAGTGCACTGTATATTGTGCGATTCCATGCCTGCACAGGTTACTGCAGAATCCATCAAATGCCACAGAATTTTGCTCTAGCTTCAAACTTTCATTACAAAAATTATTTTTATAGTCCCCAGGATCATGAAACCTTCCAAATGTTAACCAAGTGTAAACACTGTTCTCTTCCTAAGACCACAGGGTATTTACTCCGAAAGCAAGTGAGGACAAAATGTTAGCATTGTTAAGTATTTGACAGACAAAAACATCAAGTTGTAGTTATCCCATAACCCCAAACTGCACCTCAACTTTCCAGATACCAAGTCCCCAAGTTTTCCCTGTACCCAGCTATTAAAATCTCCAGCTTCACAGTGACAACTTTACAATGGAGTTTTGTACAATACAAGACAAGACCTGACAGCATATTGAAAAATCAAAATTTTAGGGGGAGAGTAAAACAAATTGCATTTAACATCAAAATATGCAAAAGGTATTTTCATATTTAACTCAGTAAAACCATCCATTTTAAAAATTTTGCTGCAATAGACTGCTGGAGAAACCAGGGGCCTTGTGGCAATGTTTATGTTCCGTTCACTGTGGAGAGCATGAGATCTAGGTTGTAATGGATACACTAGTACAGTGTAGGTGTAGGTAATCAAGTATATATAATTTATTTCCCAAATCGAAAGAAATGCAGTTTTGCTTGCAAATGACAAAAACTTTTGTAGTCCTGATTTCTGTACACACACACACAAAACTATATGATATACTTTAGGGATCAAAGTCAACTTAAAAACAAATCACTTATGTCTGAAGTTTTGTTTTTTTAAAACCTCCTATAGTTACCACTAATACCCACAATTTCTATAGCTGTCAGAGATAGAGTTTCTTTTCCCCCCCACAGCTTGTTCACTTTGTTCAACTGACAGCACTTTGTTTATAGCTTGAATCACAGTTTTCCCTGTATATTCAGGACCCAGTCCTGCAAAAGGATCCACATGCATGGACTCACATGCTTCATATCAATGGGATTCCCTGGATGAATATAGATTTACACATGCAAATCCCATCGCAGGATCAGGGACGGAGTTAGTTTCTTTTGTTATTTGACTCCATTTCCCTAATATTCTTATTTTCTTGATTTATCCTACAACTAAATTTTGATAAAGTTACTGCAAGTATACAAGTGCTATGTAAACAAAGTATAATTGGAATTAGTAACAGAAACCCCCCCCCCCACCATTTTAATCAGATTTGACCATTTACTTAAGTGTTTAGAGAAAAAACAAATTGGCTAAGGTTCAGTTTTCTTCCACCAGCAAAGCAACATTGGTGAAAAAAAACAAAAAATCAAACAAAAAATGCAACCACCACACGGGAGACTGAAACCATTAGAGGTTCCATTTCCAAAGGTGGGAAACTCCCTACCAGACAGTCAATTCTAAATATAACAATTCAGGAAGAAGCATATTGAAATACTTTAATAAATTACAAAAATACATATGCAGACCTCAGGGACTAAAAATAACAATGTGCACACGATGGTAAAAAAGGTAAAGGAATGTAGTAAAGGCTGGTCCTCAATTTATCTGTAAATAGATGCAGCAGGAAGCTCTTAAAACTGAGGACGGATAACATGAAATCACTGAAATATTCCCACTATTCACAATCAAAATAAACTAGCCAATTTTAATTTACAGCGAATTACTTCAGACTATATATGTACACATTCAAGGAAACATCTTATAGGTAGAATTAACAGCAAAGCTTTATATGATGAGTTGGCTTTGTCTATGTATTGAACTCTGTGCTAAAAAGTGCTTTGATAGAGCAGACTCAGCTTACAGAACTTTCTCTTAGCTGTATGAGAAAAAGAATGTTCTTTTTCCAGTAACTGGCAACATAAGAAAAATATCTGAATCAGAAAATTATATCTACTTGGCGCCAGATCCTGATTTCCAGTACTGGGAGTGGTATTTTGTCCTGTCTTGGATATTAGAAAGGGATAAGCTAAAAATAAACCTTAGACAAACTGCCACATACACCTAACTAGACTCTGCAAGGAAACAGGTTTCAGAGTGAAAAGAAAAGGAGTACTTGTGGCACCTTAGAGACTAACAAATTTATTTGAGCATAAGCTTTCGTGAGCTACAGCTATGAATACAGACTGGGAGTGGATGGGTCATTACACAAAGTAAAACTATTTCCCCATGTTTATCCCCCCCCCCCCCCCTTGAACTGTTCCTCAGACGTTCTTGTCAACTGCTGGAAATGGCCCACCTTGATTATCACTACAAAAGTTTCCCCCCCACCTGCTCTCCTGCTGGTAATAGCTCACCTTACCTGATCACTCTCATTACAGTGTGTATGGTAACACCCATTTTTTCATGTTCTCTGTGTATATAAATCTCCCCACTGTATTTTCCACTGAATGCATCCGATGAAGTGAGCTGCAGCTCACAAAAGCTTATGCTCAAATAAATTTGTTAGTCTCTAAGGTGCCACAAGTACTCCTTTTCTTTTTGCGAATACAGACTAACACGGCTGCTACTCTGAAACCTGTCATTATGAAAGTTATGAAAGTTATGTTAGTCTATATCAGCAAAAACAACAAGGAGTCTTTGTCCACAAGGAGTCTTTGTGGCACCTTAGAGACTAACAAATTTATTTGGGCATAAGCTGCTCCTTATAAACACAACAGCAGAGCTGGCCAGCTGCATCGGAGAAGACTATGTTGCACCCCTCAAAGGGCCATTTGCATATTAGTGCAAAGCCACTGTACAGCCACTCCAAGTAGCTATTCTAAAGTAGCTATTCTACCTCCGGTTTCAGAGTAACAGTCGTGTTAGTCTGTATTCGCAAAAAGAAAAGGAGTACTTGTGGCACCTTAGAGACTAACCAATTTATTTGAGCATAAGCTTTCATGAGCTACAGCTCACTTCATTGGATGCATACCGTGGAAAATACAGAAGATGTTCTTGTACATACAAACCATGAAAAAATGGGTGTTTACCACTACAAAAGGGTTTCTCTCCCCCCACCCCACTCTCCTGCTGGTAACAGCTTATCTAAAGTGATCACTCTCCTTACAATGTGTATGATAATCAAGTTGGGCCATTTCCAGCACAAATCCAGGTTTTCTTCCCACCCCCCCCCTTTTTCCCCACACACAAACCCACTCTCCTGTTGGTAATAGCTTATCTAAAGTGATCACTCTCCTTACACTGTGTATGATAATCAAGGTGGGCCATTTCCAGCACAAATCCAGGGTTTAACAAGAATGTCTGAGGAATGGGGTGGGGGGAGAGAAAACAAGGGGAAATAGGTTACCTTGCATAATGACTGAGCCACTCCCAGTCTCTATTCAAGCCTAAGTTAATTGTATCCAATTTGCAAATGAATTCCAATTCAACATTCTCTCCCTGGAGTCTGGTTTTGAAGTTTTTCTGTTGTAATATCGCAACTTTCATGTCTGTAATCGCGTGACCAGAGAGACTGAAGTGTTCTCCGACTGGTTTATGAATGTTATAATTCTTTACATCTGATTTGTGTCCATTTATTCTTTTACGCAGAGACTGTCCAGTTTGACCAATGTACATGGCAGAGGGGCATTGCTGGCACATGATGGCATATATCAGATTGGTAGATGTGCAGGTGAACGAGCCTCTGATACTGTGGCTGATGTGATTATGCCCTGTGATGGTGTCCCCTGAATAGATATGAGGGCACAGTTGGCAACGGGCTTTGTTGCAAGGATAGGTTCCTGGGTTAGTGGTTCTGTTGTGTGGTATGTGGTTGCTGGTGAGTATTCGCTTCAGGTTGGGGGGCTGTCTGTAGGCAAGGACTGGCCTGTCTCTCTCACAAATCTTGGGAGACAGGCCAGTCCTTGCCTACAGACAGCCCCCCAACCTGAAGCGAATACTCACCAGCAACCACATACCACACAACAGAACCACTAACCCAGGAACCTACCCCCCCCCCCCCGTTCCTCAGATGTTCTTGTTAAACCCTGGATTTGTGCTGGAAATGGCCCACCTTGATTATCATACACATTGTAAGGAGAGTGATCACTTTAGATAAGCTATTACCAACAGGAGAGTGGGTTTGTGTGTGGGAAAAAGGGGGGGGTGGGAAGAAAACCTGGATTTGTGCTGGAAATGGCCCAACTTGATTATCATACACATTGTAAGGAGAGTGATCACTTTAGATAAGCTATTACCAGCAGGAGAGTGGGGTGGGGGGAGAGAAAATCTTTTGTAGTGGTGAACACCCATTTTTTCATGGTTCGTATGTATAAGAACATTTTCTGTATTTTCCACAGTATGCATCCGATGAAGTGAGCTGTAGCTCACGAAAGCTTATGCTCAAATAAATTGGTTAGTCTCTAAGGTGCCACAAGTACTCCTTTTCTATTCTACCTCCCTAAGGCAAAATGCCTCCTGGTGCTGCTCCCCTGCCCAAGACCAGGCTTTGTCTAAATTTCACAAATTGAGCCATTATCATGCATATTCAATACACAGCTTTCCCTTTACATTTTATTATTTCTAAGGACATTTTCTAAAAACATAGCAAGTGTGACTCATCCCGTCATCCTTCAGCTTCCCTGTACCACCAACTGAGCAGGATATTCACAGATCAGTTTCTTCCTCTCTGGGGTGCCTGACAGCAGTTGTTCCCTAGCTATTAGTCTACACAACTAAAACACAAGTAGTTCCAGTTATCTTAAATAAAAGTAGTTTACTTGTTTTAGAGTAGAAAGAAAAGAGAAAAATCAAACACATTATATAGCACATAAAACAGCTAGATGAAAAATACTTCAAAAGTCTAGCTAGCAAGACCCCAAGCTTAGAAACAGAAGTTTGGACGTTTTCTGTAGACTATATATTACTCATGTGTGTCTTTTCTTTTGTAGCCCAATAAACTGAGTTCCAATATTTCCCTGAAAGAAGAAGAGCCTTTGGTCTCTAGCCAGTGTCTCTCTCTCTAGCTCCATTTCTCCCTGGTATATCTTTAAGATTATGTCCACACTAAGAAAAAGCATTGTGTTTTAAAATGAGGTACGTAACCATGAGTTAGCACCTAGCATGTTTTTTTTAAGAACAACTTTCCTGGTCTACACTAAGAGCAAAATTGTGTTTAATATATTAGTTAACACTTTTAAAACATGATGCTTTTTTCTAGCATAAACATGGCCGAGTCCAGGTGTTAGTGTTCATTAACATGTTATATATTAACTTATCCTTAGGCCAAGTAACCGTACATAAGTACAGTGATATTTCCAACTTATTGGATTCATATTTTCTCCAAATATGCAATTGTCTTCCCTTCCTTTAATTTGTTTGGGTTTGCAGCTGCATTTCCATTCTTTCATCAATTTTCAAAGATGTCTTAGAACCTATTTAAGTAGTGATTCCTTTAAATTGGATATACAAATGTTCTGTACAAAAACAAATCCAGTAGTTCACATGATTTAACTTCAGTACCTTGGAGCACTTCAAAGTATACTCCACGCCTCTTGTGTGTTTGAGGACACAAATTCCTTGGAGCAGTTTGCTAGCGTGCTAATGAACACTTTCACCCTCGGGATTCTACCTGTTTCCTTGGTTCCTACAGTTTGGAAAGTGAAAGTTCACAGAAAAAGAATTATATTCTTATAATGGTATATAATTGTATCTGCTTGAGCAGTTCATTATATTATTATATATACAAAAGCAGCATTAAAAGAACAATAAGGTGGCAAAGTTAGTGACTCAAAAGTTAGAAAATGCCAGAATCAAGACTGTCTGTGAAACCTTAATTCAGCCACTTTGTGTGTGTGCATGAGACACTCTTCATTTATATTACCACATATAATTTTTTCCTATGGGTCTGCTGCTTCATTCAGTACACAGGATGGAGCTGCTCTGGAGATCAATCGGAGTTGTGTAGTGAATGAGACTGTTGTCTCCTCTGTGCTCTCCTGACTCTCAGTTCCTATGTCAGAGTGGCTTCAGAAGAAGCAACCGTTGGCAAAACCCTGCTCAGCCCCACATTGCTCAGTTGCTCTACAGGACCAGTCTAGTCACAGACAGGAGCTGTGAGTTCACTGCAGATGGAGTCTTCAGAAAATTTAGCAGCCAAAATCTAACAAGTCTCTACTGAGAACATGCAAACACTGTTTTCCAGAGGCTTATAGTTCGGGCACATTCAGGAAATTTTCAAAGGGACGGCAAAAGGCACATCCTGACACCAAGGGAAATCTCTGGCTAAATTTCAAGGATAGAGGCATTACAGTTTCTCAGTGAAATGGCTCTCAGCGTTTTTTAAAACCTGGGCAAAACACATTTTCCCCTAATTGTATTCTCAGAAATGGCAGAGCTGTTTAAGCTGAAACATAAAAAACAACACTCTGCCTCTAGTTTAAAATGGTTTAAGTTTGGCAAAATTATAAGTACAGCTGGGTGAATAATGGATTTTTGTATATACTGGCAATAAAATATAAAATAAAATAAAGGTTAGCTTTCGGTTGAACCAAAAATGAAATTTTTCCATTTTCTGTGGGCAAATCAAAGAGTAAATTAATTTCTGGTCAAAACATTTTCTTCCACCTGCAACAAAATGTTTTGTTTTGATTTCAAGCATTTTTTGTTTGATCATTTTTAAAATAAAATTAAAGAGAAAATTTTGAAATGAAGTTGTTTGAATCAAAAATCAAAACATTTCATTTCAAAAATGTCAAAACAAAACATTTCAGTTTTTTCAGATTTAAGGTTGGTTTTTCTTCTAGCCAAAATAATTTAGCAAAATCAACAGGAATCTGCTACATGTTTCAGTGTCACCAAATATGCATTTTTCATCAAAAAAAAGTTTTGGTGGAAAAACTTCATTCAGCTCTAGTTATACGCAAATAAAAAACAGGGTCAATAAGAATCTTAACAGGGTTTTATAACTTTAAGTACAGGCAGCACTACTTGTGTTGCTTATCAAATATCTATCTATCTATCTATCTATCTACATACACACATACACACACAAACTCATAGTGCTATAGCAGCTGCAATGACACAGAACAACAAAGCATTGATTATCAGAAAAAAAGTATGACTCATCACTGAGGCTGAAGTCCATAGGAAGACTGACATTCCAAAAAGAAGCCTTTTGTCATTTGTCAGAGTACAAAAAGTGTGTGAGAAAAAATAAGTGAGAAAAAACTCCTTTTTTTACTTGCTTAGAAAACATTATGACTGATGGCTTACAAGAATTTTATCAGGCTCTATAAGCAAGTTCACATTTGGGCTAAGAACAAGAAAAAACGGTTTCAAACCTCTTCTGTAACTGTTCTTCGAGATGTGTTGTACATGGCCAGTCCACTTGAATTGTCTGCATGCCAGTGCACTGGAACTGGAGCACTTTTTCCCATAGCAATACCCTTTGGGGAAGAGCATGCACCCTCCACGTGCTTGTGCTGTCTGCTAGGAGCATAAAGGGCAGGCTGCCCCAACCACTCTCACTTTCTTCGCAAATTGGAAGACCATATGCGTGATAACTCAGATGAAGAGGAGAAGGAGGGGGGTTGTAGAATGGATGTGTGCAACACGTCTGGAAGAACAGCAGTTATGGAACAGGTTTATAACTATTCTGCCTTCCTTAAGTCATTACACATGTCCATTTCACTTGAGTGAATCACAAGCAGTTCCTGATGGAGGAAGGTATCAGAGTCTATCTAAACAAGGACTGCAACACTACTCTCCCAAATTAGCATGGTCTTTGGAGGCCTGGGAGATGGTATAATGAGTGGTAAATGTACAAACCAAAGACCAAGGGGCAACAATGCAAATGTCAGAAATGGGAATATAAGTTAAGAAAGGTACTGAAGCTGCCTAAGTCCTTGTGGAGTGAGCTAATGCCGTGTTAACTAGGTCATAGCTACGCCTCATCCATTTTGTCCAAGAACAAACTTGGTGCTGGTTTACCATTCTAAATTGTAAACTGGCTTTCACCCAAACAAATCAAATTTTTTAGCCTCTTTGTCCTTGGGAATCAATTTTATCTGGCTTTGCCTCAATTTTTTTGTTTATAGCTGTCACCACTAAAGACACTAGGATAACATACAAGTCAAAATATTCATGCCCCTGTGATGGAGCTTGATACCTCTTCTCTGTTCTTTTGGCCATGTGTGCTAAAGAAGAGGGAGTCTGTCAAAGGATTTTGGTGAGCCCCAAAGCCACACTAGCAGGGGCATGAATGGTGGCCATTTTGAACCAACACACCCTGAATCCCCAGAGAATTTCCCAATCCTCTTCAAAGGCTCCTGGTAAATGTTGTAGTCATCTGTGACAGGAGATGATGACTCAAAGACAGTAGACTCATCAGGGAGTATATTAGTGTATCAGGCTGGTTTGTTAGTGTAAGAACCTCCGAAGAAGGAAGAAGAATAACTGTAGACAAACCCTCATGTAGCTGACGGGTACCAGAGGCAGTACCAAGCTGGAGAATAGCATCTTGTTGGTGAAGCTGGCCCATCATTGGTATCAAGGATAGTTCCAGTTGGGAAATAGCACCTAGAAGGTGGTCTAGTGTCACATAAGTATCGAGGATGGTAGGACTTTGGATGGCATTTGCAGGACAATCTCGTTGTCCAGTGCCAACAAGAAGAGGACCTCAAATCTGGGGGAACTCCCCATAACTTCCAGAAGGGCCAATTTCCTACAATATCATTGAAAAACATTATTGAATTAAGTTTATGTATCTTTGGGATCCATTGTAATAAATGCAAAATTTATGTATTATTGTGGACTAGGATTGTATGAAACCTCTTTAGAGGAGAAAAGTGATCTGAGGCCTGGGAGTTCAGAGGACTATATGGAAAATGTGTCAGAAAAGACTGGATTTTTGGGATAATTATGTGAAGTGGATTCCCTGGGGAATACCTGGGGAGAGGTTAATGCAAATCCCCCAGCTCTGGCTACGCTAAACACCAGCCTTCCGAAGCTATGTCCTGAGGAGTGGGTCATTGTCTGCTGATTATGTGATCCCTGAGACAAAATCAAAGGCCCGAGCTGTATGAAGAAACAGCTGAACTGCCCAATCTGAATTCTGGTTCTGAATCTGAGACAGCTGTGAACTTGCAACCATCGGGAAAACTCAGTTGTGGATTTTGAAGAACTGACACCTACTAGGGACTGAGGTTGCAGTTGGGGTGACCTCTGGTAAGCCTTTTAGCTCATGTGTATGTTTTTTATTGTTTTTAGTATGCTTTTTCTGTAATGCTTTCACCTTAATAAATACGCTTGCTTAGAAAGAGCTGTGTGATAACTTGCAGTTACACTGTTTCTAGCCTTCAAGGAGAAAGCAAAGCACAAATAGTGGCCTTTTAGGCAGTCTGGCTGGCTGGAGATATCACAGTGTAAATCCTGGGAGCTGTACAACTTAGAAATCTCTGGTCAGGAGGAAGAGAGATATGGGTCTTTGCCCAGGAGGTAACAGCTGGGAGCCGGAAACCTTTAAATAGGTGTCCTTGGTGGATTATGGAGGAGGAATACAGGTGCTGTTATCTTGAAACTGTGACAGAGTCATCCTGCACGAGTAGCAAATCCGGTACTAACAAATATAACAGATCCCATGCCACCACATACACCTTGGCCGTAGGTGGTACTGATAAAACAGCAGGGGGAACAGAATTCAATGCAATAGACAAAGCAGGAAATTGAGTCGTTTTTGATGGTATCCCTTGACTTGGCAGAATTGACAACTTGGTACGGTTTACGGCAGAATGCAGTAAAGGGGATCACCTGATCAATGATGCCAACCTTGGAATTGATTTCTCCTTATGGGAGTCTGACAAGGATCTAGCCCTTGAAGGAAAGAGACTGTGGCTGCACGAAGTGAAAACCCCAGATTTCTTATGGCTAGATGAAGCTAAATCACCAGACTTCTTCAGGTGCTTACACAGCACTGGAAATGGGGAAATGTGTCTTCTATCCCACTCCCTTTGGCACAGAGAAGCTGCTACGTCTGGCAGCGCCCTCTTGGAGGGGTTTAGACAGAATCTTCCCATATTGAGTAGCTGGGTACTGAATGAGGGCACATAGTTGCCTCCATCAGAAGGTCTCTAAAACAAACCGCACTTTTCAGATTCCTATTAATTTAACTATTTTCTCTTACAAAAAAACCCCAAAACAACAACCTCTTCTAGAACACAAAGCCCAATTAGAGCCACAACTACGTTTAGGAAGACTTCCTACAATGTGGCTTCTGTAGATTTGGTGTTTCTGATCATGTAGATGTGCGTGTGCCCATGCACGCACACACACACACACACACACACACACACACACAAAATGGTATTTTGGATAAGGCACTGGACTGGGACAGAACTGTTCTCTTCCTGATATACTAGACACTTCCCATGTGAATGTGACTATCTACAATTGCACTATGCTAGATTGTAGTTTTACAGTCTGCCCTGAGTAAGGGGTAGGGCATAGTTGCACTAGCTCAGGAGCAGACCAGGAGTGACTTGGAGTCACAATTTACACTGCATTGGCCAGTACATGGGCGTGGAAGGAAGGCAGGGAGCTAAGATTCACCTATGCCTGCTCATTCTTCAGTATAGGAGGAAGAATGCTGCTACTTGTGATATGGGTAGCAAGTGCAGGGGGAATAAGATGGCTCCTTGGATCCCTGCATGAGCAGGCAGCAAACAAGAGTCACTAGTACATTAGTTCCTCATGTGTATAACAAAGATAATTCTCTCCCAACACAAGAGTTTTGTGAGGATAAATTAATGAATGTTTGTGAGGTGTTCAGATACTCTGGTACCATGCCATACAACAGATAACTATATATAAAAATAAATTCACTGATATTATCTTTCTAGAATTCATTTTTAGCTGCTGTCAGGAGGGAACCTGGCATCCCAGTTCCTAACTTTCCATTGAGAGAGAGATTTCCCCCGCCCCCCACACATGCTTCATTGGCAGATCTGAGATTGTAAAAGAGCTATCAGTTTCGAGTTTACTCTCCCCTTAAGATGGGGGAGGGAGAATTTATCAACAGGAAGCTATCTACAACACCACAAGATATGTAGCTTGACTTCTGTGAAGAAAAGCAAATCCCTCCAAGTCAAATCATTTTCAAGAACATGTCATGGAGTTAGAAGCACAAGAAACTCATCTGCAACACAGCCACATAAGAGACCCAGAGACAACTTCAATGCTGCCAGCACAACTGATTGAGGAGTCAGCCAAAGAGCCAGATGCTAGTGCCAGAAAAATAGTATTTCACAGCTTGCCATCTAAACCCCTGACTACAAGCCAGGAAAATGAGAAATAGTACTATGTAATGGTGACAGCACTTCAGTGACCTGACTCAAGTTTTATTAATAAACATTACATTACATTTAAAATGGCAGATGAAGTAAGGTTTCAAAAGGATAAAAAGTGCTCTAACAATACTTGTCCGAGAAAACATTTGAAGTGAAAACATGTTTGAAAATTTATTTTGAAAAACTATATGTATATGCTATTTTTCTTAATTTTTTTATTCAATAATTGGAGTAAGAGGAAAAAGGTCATGTTAATCCATTTCATTGGGGAGTTTTAGTAATGCATAGACCATTTGGGACATGTTCTCTAATTTGTATGGATAAATGTAATACTCAGTGCAGCCTAGTGGAACACAAGGATGGGATTTTCAGAAGTGCTCAGCAATGGCCTAACCTTGCTTCTACTGTAGCCAGTGGAAGAAGAATTTAGCCAGTGGAAGAAGAATTAAGCCGTTGCTGAAAGTTTTGGAGAATCTCATCCTAAATGTTCAAGAAACGTTTCTGTAAGGTGGTCTGACATACCTGGTATATTTTTGACATCTCATTTATTGTCATTAGTATTCTATTAGAAGTTCAATCAAAACATGTACATTGTCCAGCAACAATTAAAGTGTTAAACATGGTGGTACACAAGCTTGGTAGGTATAGAGAGACAAGTTCTGTTTGGTTGCACTAAGACCAGAGAATTCACTGGTAATACTTTGGATGTAATTTTTCAAGGTTGCTGTAAAGAACTATGTTTTATAGCTGACTAGAGCTTTTTGGGCTGCTATTGTTGCAACTTCAAGAAAAAACAAAACCCCAAATTGAAACAGATACCTAGGTATCAGGAGAAGGGTCAAAGTTCCAGCAGCCCATGAAAGAGCACCAGGATGCAATTCAAGTCACAACTGTGACAAGACAACAAATGTGAGCAATTGTCCAGGGAACTTGTTGGCTAGTGGAGTTTGAAGATCAAATTTACATACTAACTAATGCCACTATTGGTATGTTTAGGAAGTTTTTGCCTAGCTGATGTGCCAACATTAGGGAAATAATATTAGAGAATAAGCGTTAGAAACCATCTGTTACTTTTAATATTCAAGTTAGTTTTAATATTCAAATTATCTTGCACATATAATCATATAAGCAACTATAAAAATATGGAATTTTATTGCCCATCTAGAAGTAATTATAAAATGCTGTTTGTACCCCACACCTTTCTATGTAGGAAAACGTATCACTGAGTGGGCTGGTTTATTTTCTAACTGCCAACATCTGACATTCACATATTTTTCTTGGTAAATTGAGAATAATTCTTTTCAATTTTGTGAATTAAAAAGAAGTCAGAGTGTGCATGTTTTCGGCCTAAGAAGGAAAAAAGTTAGTTAATAGGGATTATGGTCTCAGTAAAAGACACAAGGGTCACAGCTATTTAGTGAACGTAACCTTAATTAGTTCTGTTAAACTAAAGAATAATACTGGAGAACTACCCTCAAAATAAGTACAAATGTATACTGCTAAAATGTTTAAGGCTTTGTGCTTTTCTCCATAAGTGGCACTAGAGGAAAACCAAAATATGCAGGTGTGGGCCAAGGAAACAGGTGGGATGGGTTAGGGAAGAAATGGGTCCATTAAATGGTACCCCTTTTCTGAGATCTTGTAGAAGCCAAGTATGGAAACTCCAGAGGGATTCAAACCTGCCACTGATGTTGTGAGATGGTCGGACTGGCTGCAGTGTGATCTCCTCCCTCCAAACCCAAAGGGAAAAAATCATGCACAAGGTTCCCCTTCTCTCTGCAACATGGCGACAAAGTTAGAGGAAGTCCTGCCCCAGGGCTCCTGCAGGAGCCATGCTGTCATATAGCTGCAGAAAGGCAAGAATTCAGTTGATAGAACAGGATAGTGGTCCTAGCAGATCCCCAGAACGCCACAATTTTAGTGAATTGAAACATAGGCTTCAACTGCAATGTAAGCATAAAAAGGAAAGTTCACGTGTTGAAACGTGTGGAGTTTCCATTCCCGTATGTGGTAATATTCCACATAATAGATATAAATGGGATGCTACAAATAGGCATAGCAGGGATGCTGCAGATTTATAAAAAAATTATAACCAACACAGACACTCCCATTCTATCATTCACCAACATGGTAATTATGTGGTAATTTAGTGCCACAACTTAAAAAAAAAAAAAAAAAAAAGAGTAAAGAATAGGTTCACTGTGGATTGATTAGTATTTAGAAATACACTACATATTCAGTGTACATTCCACATCATTAAATGCATGTAAATGTAGCATATCAATTTAATGGTGTGCATAATTTTAACTGTGTGGCAATATTGTAGTTAAATGAAAAATTTAATCCTTATTACCCCATAATGTAAATGGTATAACACTATGTACTGTGCAAAGTATGTGTGTATAAAAGCTTAAGTATAAAGAAAATAGGAACATTGAGTACTAAGATACTATATCGAATGCAATATTATAGATGTGTTTTATTCATACTTCTTACCCAGGCAAACTCCCCAAACATTGCTGCAGATCTTTTACACAAAATGGCAGCATCACCAAATAGCAGATTTAAAAATAATAAATATATCACTGGACAATTAACAACATTTGGAGGTTAGGGTTTAGGTAAACACACAACTACACAGAAAAATACAGTATTGGTAGAGATTAGCATTCCCTTTGTGCTCAAAATAAAAAACAAAGTGAAGTTTATCCACTACTATATTCACAAACATTGCTCAAACCTTGTTCACTCTTCTGTTGCTCCACAATACAGTGGCATGCAATGTTATATTCACATCAGTGACCTCCAGATAGGAACTGTCAAGACTTATATTACTCAGTGTCAATTTTTATTAGCTAGATCTGCACAAATTGGTGTATCCCCCTAAAAATGCCATGTCAAAGCCCTGACACAAAATTTCAGATCTAACATAAATCATTTTTTCCAGTTTAAATGAACTTCCTTTTAATGTGATTAAGTTACATTAGCACCTGAAACACAAATACAGGTACATACCAAGACTAGGATAGAAAGTCGAAGTATGTACAAAGCTTAAATATGACGTACCACAATATGAGTTTCTTGTATTGCTATACAATAATAAACAACTGGAGATTTGGTCTAGAAAATTGTGCTCTCATGGTTAGAACAGGATAAATGGAGTCCTGAAAGTTGGGTTCTATTTCTAATGGGAATTTTGCCACAGATTTCAATGAGTTGTAGGATAAGGCATCTGTAAAATAGGATAATGCTCACCCACCTTTTTATCAGTACAAGAGCCTCTGATGAAACTATGTAAGTGCAAGGATATTATTCACAAGAAAAGCACATTAACCTTGGAGTGCATTGTTTTTGAATTAATGCAAAAAGCAGCAGCTGCAGCATGAAAGACACAAGAATTTTAAGTCTGGGCTGCTGATTTTAACTATTTTTTAAGGCAGGTGCAGACTGTAATGCTATATCCAATCTACATGCTTCCCTATATTAGACAAAGTAAAATGCGCTAACCCCTTTTAAAACAATGAGACATACGCAGAGACCATCTACAGAGATCAGATTAAATGCACAGTTTGTTTACACACAAGATATTGTTGGTTCAAACATTGGTCCAGATCCTGCCATTCGTTTGTGCAAGCATAAGGGCCCACCCATGTGGCAGTACCATAAATATGAACGGTCTCTACACAGGCACAAGGGTCTACCTGTGCTGATTAGAATGCAGGATTAGGGGCTCAATTATATTTAAAAGACATTTTAAAGCTCAATATGAGATCAACATGTCAAGGAGCAATTAAAGATGCCACTTAATTGCTTTACTAAAGTAATTATATTAATAGTACATTATACATCACATACTAGGGGAATAACTAAGGGAAACATTAAGATCAACTGTGGTAGAGGAAAGACATGCATTAACAGGAACATTATACTACTCCCCATTTATTACTACTTTTCATTTGTTGAATGCTGACCAGATTTACAAACAGGACCAATTTGAATATTTAATCAGGCTACCAATTTTTAATTATCATACACGTATTGCATGGCATCAGATGTTTACTTAAAAAAAATCACCAAACGCTACAGTGACATCATGAAAAATGTTTTGTTTTTACTTAGCAATGTGGGAAGAGAGCCTGCTATACTGGATCAGCCCTTCTAGCCTGATATTCAGCCTCTAACAGCAGCCAAAACCTGTTGCTTCAAGAGAATGTGAAAATTATAAATTGCACTTTTCTAATTTTGTACAGGGAGAGAGAACTACTTTCTGATCCCCACAGATAATCAGTTTACATACTGAAATACAAGATTTGACTACCTATTTAATTGCTGTAATTGCAAATGTATTATGATTTATTTAAAAGTTTAGAACTGTAGGTGCCTGATATAAGTTGAGACTTACCTAGCGGTGAAATATCCAGAGCTGAAAATAAGCATTTAGGTTCTGGTTTAAACTGTAAACAAGATTTCTTCATGCCTTATCTCCACCGGTCCACTCCCAAGTTAACTGAGCAGCCAAAGTCCTCATAACCAAAAACACCATCCCATAACCCCTGTAAATGTCAGCACTGTTCCACCTTCACAGCCACCTGAAGGTGGCCAGTCAAAGGATGCAACCATCACAGCTAAATGCCAGAATAGAAACACCCAGGGGACACTACAATGGCCATTGAATCATTCAACCTGCCCATTCCCATACCCAGTTCATTTCTGATTCTCCCTGCAAGCACTTCCATCTCACCCCCATTACCATCAAATACAGCTCCCCTCTGTTTGAGATCCCAGAACACGAACAGACTACTTTTAACATCTTTATTTAGATTGAAGGGAAATTGACAGCTTTTTTCCTTCTAAGTTCAGGCCTTTATGGTGCATCTACGGTGCATTAAAAGACTGGCAGCATGGCCACGGCTGGCTCCCATAAGCTGTCTCAAGCTTGCAAGACTTGGGCTCTGAGGCTATGAAATTGCAGTTGCAGACATTTGGGCCTGGGCTGGAGCACAGACTCTAAGGCCTAAGCTTGAATGCCTACACTGCAATTTCATAGCTCTGCAGCCCAAGTCTTGCAAGCTCAAGTCAATTGGCCCAGGCTGTGAGATTCAGTGCTATGGATGTTTTAACACAGTGTAGACATGCCTTGAATGTAAATCTTCACTCAAGAATTAACTTGAGTTATCTACTGCTCTTGAGTTAGTCTACCTCAAGAGAGAGCAACCACACTGCGAAACAACGCTCACATTATTGTGTCCACACTGAGATGGTATTCACTTGTTTGTGGCGCAGATCCTCTGGCTCTTAGCACTGCAGTAAGCTAAGCTGCTTTTGAATTCTTTCCCAGTGGACTATGGGGAAACTGGTCTGTCTTTTTGGGCACTGAAAACAAGATTTCTTCATGCCTTGTCTCCACCTGCGCACTCCCATTGTGGAAATTGTGGGATGGCATTAGAGGGCTTGCAGCACATGAGTGGCACTAACCTGCGTCTACATTAGAATGCTTGTGTTAGTAGCTGACAAGCTGTGCTCACTTAAGTTTTAGCCTATACCCCTTTTGGGCTGACCAAATCAAATTAATAGCACCACAGATCCTGCGTTAAGGGGTTTTGTGTGTAGACAGGATTGAAGTTAGGAGTAACAGTTGTGTTAATTTTGCAGTGCAGACAAGCCCCAAGAGTGGTGTGGGTGTTTGCTTTTTGTTTTTGCATCTCCTGCAACAGTTGTTGATATCACTAAAACACAAAGCCTGCATCTAACAACAGAGTAGCAGGGTGACGGGTGCTCTCCCTCCTGCTTTCACAATACCCCACACAGGTTTGGTAATTGGCTGCTTAATTCCTGTCATGAAGGACAGTGTAATTCCAAGCTTCTCCTCCCCTCTGGGGGCATGGAGAGATACACACGCCCTCTCCAATCAGAGCCTGGAGATAAAACACTCTCTACTGGTCAGGAGATGGGATCAGATAAACCCATACAGTATGTTACAGAATACAATGTTTTTAAAAGCATTGTTAAAATGATAATAAAAAGAAAACCTTCAGTGCTCAGCAGTTGGCACTATAATCTCAGATCAACAGCTGAAAGTGCCACACTGCTGGCTGGGAGTCTAGTGTCTTCATAGGTATTGTAAAGCAATAATATGTTATAAATATAAACAAAGGGGAAGTTGACACCAATCACTGTAAATCAGAAGCTATAAAATGTAGACATTTGATATGGGAAGCTAAAGGTATCAAGGAACAGGTCTATAGCTATTAGGGCAAAGGACAATAAGAATTTTTCTTAAATACGCCAAGAACAAAAACAAAACAAAACAGTAGATTTATAGTATGGCAGTGTTAAGATTGTTAATAATGATACATAAAAAGTGTGTGTTTAATAAGTATTTTTGTTCTTTATTTTGAAAGATGGATGTATATTCATATCTTACAGTGGTAAAGAAATAATTTCTATTCCAACAATAACTAAGGAGTGTGTTAAACAGCATCTATGTTTAAACATTTTTAATTCTGGAACTAGATAACTTGCACCCCAAAATCTTAATACAAATTGAACCTGTGAACCACTGTTAATTTTTTAATATATCTTGGAACACTGTTTCCAGTCCTCTGGAATTTCTCCAAAGCTAGTGCATCAATATTTATAAATGGGCGAACAGAATGACCTGTGTAACTTTAGGTAGGATAGCTTGACAGTGATGTCAGGCAAAAAAATCAGCGAACAGCTAGTATGGGATGCAATCAGTGAAGAATGGTAGCATAATTAATGCCAATCAGGGAGCTTTAATGAAAAATAGATCTTGTCAAACAAACTTAATATCCTTTTTCGATTAGACTGTAATCTTGGTTGAAAAAAAGGAAACGTGTTGACAAAATATACTTAGACTTCTGTAATACATTTGATTTCATACTGCACAATATTCTGATTAAAATTAGCACTATAGAAAGTCAGTGTAGCACATTAAATAGGTTAAAAATTGTTTAGTTGATGAATCTCCAAAAGTAAATGGATAATCATCAACAAATGCTGGTGTTTCTAGTAATTCCAATAGAATCTGTTATTGACCCACTGGTAGTCAATATCTTTATCAATAATCGAGAAGAAAACATAAAATAATTTTTGAAAAAGTTTGCAGATCACAAAGATTGGTGGAATAGTAAATAATAAAGACAGGTCAACTCTACAGAGTAATCTGGGTCACTTGGTAACCACGGCTCCTTCAAACACCATGAATTTTAATATAGCCAAATACAAGGACACATGGTCTAGGAACAAGTAACCTAGATCAAACTGGCAGGATGTGGGAGTGGGTCTACCTTGGAAAGCAGTGACACTAAAAATAACTAAGGAGTTATGATATATAACCAACTGAACAAGAGTTTGCAGTGTGATATAACAGCTGAGAGTGCAAATGTAATCATTGGTTGTATAATAAGTAGGGGAATATCAAGTAGGAGGAGGAAGTTGGTATTACATATGTATTACTGCATTGGTAAGACCATTGTCTGATTACTTTGTCCAGTTCTGGTGTCCACACTTCAAAAAGGATGTGGAAAAACCGACAGAGGTTCAGAAAGAGAGCTACAAGAATGATTCAAGATCTGGAAAACTTATAGTGAGCCCTGGTCTACACTAGGACTTTAGGTAGAATTTAGCAGCGTTAAATCGATGTAAACCTGCACCTGTCCACACGATGAAGCCCTTTATTTCGACTTAAAGGGCTCTTAAAATCGATTTCCTTACTCCACCCCCGACAAGTGGATTAGCGCTTAAATTGGCCTTGCCGGCTCGAATTTGGGGTACTGTGGACACAATTCGACGGTATTGGCCTCCCGGAGCTATCCCAGAGTGCTCCATTGTGACTGCTCTGGACAGCACTCTCAACTCAGATGCACGATTGTTTGCCGTTGCTCTGACGCAGGGAGGGGCGACTGACGACAGGGCTTACAGGGTTGGCTTACAAGGAGCTAAAATCAATAAAGGGGGTGGCTTTACATCAAGGAGTATTTCAGGCAGGACTTCACGGAGGGTTCCAATAAGAAATGGTGCACCTAAGTTATTGTTCTTATTGGAACAAGGAGGTTAGTCTGGCCTCTGATTGATACATGGCTAGATTTACCTTGCTGCACCTTCTCTGTGAGTGACTGCAGTGTGACCTAGAGGAATGAGTCCCCTAGACGGGGGGGGGGGGGGTTTGCAAACGAGTACAAAACAAATCTGGTCTATTTCTTGTTTTGATACACTCCATCTATCTTTTACTTCTTTGGCTGGCAGCAGACAGTGCAGAAGGACTGCATGCCATCCACATCTCATGGCTGCTTGGCAGAAGATGGTACAATAGGACTGCTAGCCATCCTCATCTCTTGCCTGCCCGGCAGAAGATGATGCAATAGGACTGCTAGCAATCCATATCACCTGCCTGCTCACCATAAGATGGTTCAATAGGACTGACTGCAGGACTAAAGAGAATGACTTGATCAAGTCACTCCAAATTTAGTCCCTGCGCCCACATCTGCCCAGGCGCTCCTGATCGACCTCACACAGGCGACCAGGAGCACCTCGGACATGACGATGACGGCTACCAGTCCTATTGCACCGTCTGTTGCCACAAGGCAATGGGTTGCTGCTATTGTGTAGCAATGCAGTACAGCGTCTGCCAGCACCCAGGAGACATACGGTGACAGTGAGCTGAGCAGTCTCCATGCTTGCCATGGTATGGCGTCTGCACAGGTAACTCAGGAAAAAAGGCGCGAAACGATTGTCTGCCCTTGCTTTCACAGAGGGAGGGAGGGAACAGGGGCCTGACGATATGTACCCAGAACCACCCGCAACAATGTTTTAGCCCCATCAGGCATTGGGATCTCAACCCAGAATTCCAGTGGGCAGCGGAGACTGCAGGAACTGTGGGATAGCTACCCACAGTGCAACACTCCGGAAGTCGACTCTAGCCTCGGTACTGTGGAAGCACTCCGCCGAGTTAATGCACTTAGAGCATTTTCTGTGGGGACACACACACTCGAATATATAAAACCGATTTCTAAAAAAACGACTTCTATAAATTCGACCTAATTTCGTAGTGTAGACATACCCTGAGAGTCTTAAAACACTATTTAGTTTATTGAAGAGAAGGTTAAAAGAGCTCACGTGGTCTGGATTCATAAACACCTAAAACAGGAGACGTTTTCTGATAGTAACAGATAAAAGCATAACAAGGGATTCTCCATCACTTGAAATCTAAGTCAAGATTGGAGATCTTTTTTAAAAACATATGCTCTAGCTCAAGCAGATGTTAGCTTCATGCAGAAATTACTAGGTGAAATTCCCTGGCCTGAGATATGCAGGTGGTCAGCCTGGAAAATCACAGTGGTCCCTTCTGCTCTTAACTATTAATAAGTACTTTTTCCTCATGCATAGAAACACAACAGGCACTCCAATGCTGCTCTTATTGCTAGTTATTGACCACATAGGGAGTACCATGACAGCAGCAGGGAGAGCCACTGTAATGGAGCTGACATGGACATAAGTCACGTCCATCATTTAAAGTGGAGCAGGTGGCTGCATTCCTTGACTGAACGAGATGTTAGCAGTGTAGTCAGTAACAGGATAAACAGAATTCTACGGCCTTGACTTGAGAGTTGTCAGATAAGCAAAGGAGGAACAGCTTTTAAATCAGTTGCAAAGAGAAATACACTTTATTTTAAAGTGCTTTATTACTCATTTTGAATCTTAAATATTTTTATTTTTTGTTTTGTTAAACAAGCATTTCTTGTTTAACAAAACAAAAAATTTACGGCAAAGAATTCTACGGCCTTGACTTGAGAGTTGTTAGATAAGCAAAGGAGGAACAGCTTTTAAATCAGCTGCAAAGAGAAATACACCTTATTTTAAAGTGCTTTATTACTCATTTTGAATCTTAAATATTTTTATTTTTTGTTTTGTTAAACAAGCATTTCATTCAAATTTTGCAGCACACGTGGTTGTTAGCATCCTGTACCAACCTCAGACTCATGCAATGGTTAGGAGTAACAGGGTAAGTCAAGGGCACTGTTCCAGCCTCAATGTCTTGTTCCCTAGCTTTGTGTCAGTTTGTGCCAAAGCCTTAGCATACAACTTCAGACAAAAAATATAACCCATTAACTTTTAAACACAAATTACACACACTATAAACACAACCACCACCACCAAACATTTTCATCATTTTTAAATTCAGTTAAATTAACTGAATAATAAAATATTCAACTACATTCACTTGTGCCACTATATCCAAAACAAGAGGGGTTTTAAAGATTTACGGAACTGGTGAACACAAGCTTCATTATTTTCCATTGAACTAAGACTCACAAATGGCATTTAGACCAGTAATAAATCATATTCTAGGTCAGCAGAAAGATCATTACAAGCTGACAGTCCAAGTGAAAGAAACGCTTTTCTGGAAGTGCTTTAGTAGTTATTTCCTGTGTGAAAGACTAGCTGCTGGTTTTTGCATTCCTCAGGGTACAGTTCTTCTCAGAGGATGTTACTCTTCCACAGGAAGAGGAAGGAACCAGTTGTTATTGGATGTGGGTTGATAGCTGTCGGACATTTTCTACGTGTCTCAGAATCAGCTGTGAGAACTTGGATAAACAGCTTAGATTCCCAGCCCAGGGAAAACATTCCTATGACAGCTTACAAGTACAGTATCTCAGGAAGTTATGGGACAGAAATAATACCTGGAACTTTTACACCTCCAGTTCCCAGAAATGTGCTGATTTACTAAAGGAACTACAAAAAAGAATAGGCTGACTTGATAAACTTTCTTTAACCATTTCACTTAACACTGTGTTTTGCTGCCACATTAAAAAAACATTTATAAATTTTTTTTTGCCAGCTCTAACTCACCTACACAACTACTAGAAAATAACCAGTTAGTTTTACAACATGAAACAAAATATTAAGAATTTCATTACTAATCATGTTTATTATAGTATTGCCTAAGGGCCAGCCAAGAATGAGGCCCCATTGCCAACCCTATCTTAAAGAGCTTACAATCTAAATAGACAAGACAGACACAGGATTGGGGAAAGGGTATAACTAGAGGCAGATTTTGTGGGGCCCTGGGCCAGAGCAAGTGGGAGCCCGTCCCCACCCCTTCTGCCTGCAGTCCCACCTGCCCCTCCCCGGTGTTCCTGCTGGATAAATGGGGTCAAGGGCCGGGGGCTTGCGCCACCTCTCCCCAGCGCTCCTGTCAGGGCATGGGGTCGGGGCCTGGCTCCCTGGCAGGAGTGCCGGGTGGGCAGAGAAAGTTGGGGGGGGCATTTTTCCAGGGCCCCCCTCCCTAATTGCCCAGGGCCCCCGGCCCCGTTGGCCCAGTGGATAATCCACCATTGAGTATAACACACAAGCAGAGTGAACAAGATGATGGTGGCAAACATCATGTCAGTTCCATGATTCTTTCCACCCATTGGGTGGGATTACTTAGGAGGGGATTGGCTAAATGGAAACAAACGGAAAGAGATGGGAGGAAGAGAGACAGGGGAGAAGAGGGTAAAAGGTGCAGGTACAGAGTGAAGCTGAGGTGAAGAAATTGTGAGGAAGGGGGAAATAGGAAGGAGAGGAGTGGAGCAAATTGCCAATCAACACAGGGCAAAGAAAGTCCAGTCAGAACTGTAAAAGTTTTCTGAGGGCTTGTCTACATGGTCAGTTAGGGTGTGGCAAGCTGGGATGTAAATCTGCTATGCTCTACCCTGCCACACACTAAATCACTGTGTGGACCCTACTACCACACACACAAATTCTATCATGAGGTTTGACCTGCTGCTGTTTGAACAGCACAGTTAGCGTGTGGTAGCTGGGACCACATAGCGACTTAGCGTGTGGCAATAGCACTGTCAGGGCCGGCTCCAGGTGCTTGGGGTGGCAGCTAAAAAGGGGAGGCAGTGTTTCTGTGGCGGCAGCAATTTGGCAGCAGCTCCTCTGTCCCGCCAGCCGCCGTGGCAAGATGGCAGCAGCTTCTCCCTTTTGCCATCCGCAGCGGCAGTTTTTTTTCACTGCTTGGGGCGGCAAAACCTGTAGAGCCGGCCCTGAGCACTGTACATTCACATCCTGGTGCAGGAGGCATACTATATCTCCACGTGGACAAGCCCTGACTGTCCAGAGATCCCTGCTTTGGCTGCTATTCTTCTAATGGCTTACCTTTGGATAATGGGATCGCAGGGTGTCCATTGCCAAGGGGAGGGGATGGGGTGTCAGACAAAAGGTTTGCACGCACCTGGTGTGCCCTCCTAGGGGCCCAAAGCCGGGGAAAGTGCCTAAACTGTGCTCAGCCCCAGAACACTAGTGGTACATGGAATGCAGAGTTTGGATCCCACAGCAGCCGTTTTGCAAGTGTCCAGCCAGGGGAGCTTGACTACATCTGGTACAAATCTACTCTGCATTTGTACAGTGCCTCACAAAATAGGGCCTTGGTCTTCGTTGGCCCTTAAGCACTACTGTTATAAACATGATTAATTACTTTACTTATTAACTAATACTGTAGCTGAACCAATGTAATTATTTGGCATAGGCTACATACTTAAAAATAGAACAGGAAATCTTCCTCTCCAACTATCTAGGATATTAAGTCAAGTTCAGTCTTCAATTCACTCAAAGCACTATTAATGAACACCCTGACATGTATTACTTAATTATGCAGCAGTGCAACATACATTCCCAATTCTTTCTTAGTATACTAGTAGTTATATGTCCTGTTAGAATATCATCATTATAAACAGTGCAAAGAAAGGCCATTAAGATCACATTCCTCCCTTATTACATATGTATTACTTCTCTCTTGTGTATAGCTAATTTTTAGATCCATTATCAATTGCACTAGCATGCCTCTTAAAGTCAGGTACACTACACATGTCAAGTAATTGTGATGGGGTCAGAACCAGAGAATCAAAACCTGTGACAATTTGGGGATTCGGTCTATGTACAATTTATGAATTCTGATTGATGAAATTATCTAATGATACAACAATTTCATGTCTCACTGTATGTGCAGTCAGCCATGGGGCTGTATTATGCATTTCCAAGACCGGGACAACGGACAGTTGTTAAGGCTAATGACTATATTCCAGTTGAAACTAGCTCAACCTACAAGTTTCAGAGTGGCAGCCGTGTTAGTCTGTATCCGCAAAAAGAAAAGGAGGACTTGTGGCACCTTAGAGACTAACAACCTAGTTTGTCTGCAGAGGGGGTAGGATTTGGAGCAGTAGAATTTTCCCAGCAGCAGAACAAAAGGAGCCAGGTGTTAGTGGTAAGACTTATAAACTCAAGAGAAAGAAAGAGAGGGGCATGCTATTCTGGGAGGAGGGCACAGGGAGTGCCAGGGCTGTTTAACTCTGGAACGAGGCAGGGTAAAAGGAAGCTGACTTGGAGAAGGAGAGACTCCATGATTTGGAGGAGAAGGATTCAGAACTCCTCAGAGAACTCTGACATAAGCAAAGGAAATGCTCCAGAATGATGAGGAAACTGAGGCAGGAAAGTGTGTATAGGGTTTTATTATATTTTTCTGGATCTGCAGGTCTTCTATGCTATCTAAATAAAAAGAATAAGTGTGCTTGGAAACCTTTGCAAGGCCTATCTGTGTCTGTTTGCTTCATCTATCACATGCTCCTGAAGAGTTAAACCATAAACCTAGTGTACCCACACAGCTGGAGCTGAGGGAATGAGTGTGCTTAAGCTACTGGGGAGGCTGGGTGGGTCAGCACTGGTCCTGGGGCCTAGAGCAGCTGGGCTTCAGGATCCCATTTTCTTGAAGGAGTAACAAAGAAAGCTTGTGCCCAGGAAATGTGCAAGAGAGGCCAAAGAGAGAAGGACAGTATTGTAGCATACACTGACCAAGGGAAGTTTAAGAGCACACGAATTTAGAGTATTGTACAGGCCAGGGCAGAGGGGACGGTTGATGAACAGTATGGATCCCTGTTCAAAACTGTAGAAAGAGGAACAGAAGGGTCCCTTCTTCCTTCACTTTTTCTTAGAGGAAATTTTCTTTGTTCTCCTCTGTTCCATGTAATTCTGATGCTGCATGAAGCCAGGGAAGAAAGCTGGTGCCCCAGGAAGAGAGGTATCAATGACAGCTTCTTCCAGTAAGGTAGGGAAAGAGCTGGGGAGGACAATTCATCTATACTGGTAGTAGTCACATCCCAGAATGTAATTTCAATTGTGTGTCAAAAAAACTGCTAGAGTTCTGGATAGGTACCTTTCTCGGGAGGGGTTGTGGGCGAGGAAGGGGAGTCTATGTTAATGTCTGTGAAAATAAATAAAACAAAATCTTTTCTGCGTTTAGCATTGAGAAATCCAGACACCTACTACTAAAGGGGCATGGACTAGTTAGCAATATTTCACCTTTCTGAATAATAATTTCTGAGCATTAACTTTTGTTCCTAATCCCTTCTTTAAAATGTTACACTGTTTCAAAAAAAAAAAAAAAGTTTGATCCCTTCAAACCTTCAAATTAATCTACTCCTCACCAAGAAAAACGGAACAATTCTTATCCCCCCCCCTAAAATATTTAGCACACAGTTTTAACTGTAGAGTCGATATTGTGTACGAATAACAAATACATCATGCCTTTGATAACTATCAATGGAGGAGAGGACAGCAAATGTGTATTACAGGCAGCATGGCTGGTTCAGACTTCACACTGCTCTGCTTCCTTCAAATCCTGTTTATACGAGCAAGGTCAACAGATGGAACACTAGAGAGCCTTCACAGTGATTTCCTGCTGCTGTCAGAACAGCTAACGAGACATCAACTTACCCTGGGTTTATCATGGGACCTGAGGTTAACCGTGCATTGGTTTGCATGCTTAATTGAATAAATACACTCTCAACATAAAAGCAAAAATCAGAGGGTGGGGCAGAAAGAAACAGTCCTACAGGAAAAACAAAAGTCCTTTCCAACTTTTACTTTTTCGTAACTCAGGAACACAAAGACAATACTAAATTGTCAGACAATACTAAGCTGTACAGTAGGGGTGGGGGAGGGAGAAGGCAAGTAGTGTTTTGAATGGGGCTTCAATAATATGGAAGAGAAAAAGCCACCTTTATAACAAAAACAAGCTAAACAGTCTGAGATTCTCACACATTAAAGAACTGTAATCTGTGATTCTATATCTTGCCAATGAAGAATGTTGTTATTCGAAAGATCAATGTGTTTTTAATGAGGTACATTTACTATTCATTATACATTTAGCAGTTAATTAATTACAAATTACAATTAATTACAAATTATTGGCATTATTTGAGGGGGACAATAAGTGAATTACTTTTTCCACCTTGATTTTGAAGATAGTACAAAATTTAGTTTTTCACTTTTACATCTTTATAAATTGCGTTCTTTCAAGTAGGTTTTTCTAAATCTCTGCTTACGTAAGTGTTAGGAGGTGGCTCTGAACTGGTTTTGCAATGTTGTCTAGTAACTAGGATACCCCGGTGCCACGACATTTACTGAAATATTCTCTTTATCTTCACAAGTGAACTCTCTCTTCCTATATGTATTTTGTCCATAAAGTAATATTTCAGTGGTCCCCAGACTTTTTCTGGGACCCTCCACCCCCATCTATAATGGAACTTGTCTGGGCCCCGCCCTGCCCTTCAGAACTGTGATTGGGAACTGAGGCTGGGAGCAGAGCCACAGTCGGGGCTGGGAGTCGGGCTGCGGTTGGGGCCGGGAGCGCTGGAGCTGGGGCCGGAGCTGCGGCTGGGATAAGGGGAGCCCCATGTGGAGGCTAGCCTGGGCCCCGCCGTGTCCCTCTGAATGTTCCCTGCCCACCCCCCCAGGCCCGCCCAGTTTGTAGTATTTATTGGTTGCAGGGGGGAAATATTCAGAACTGGCAGTCTCTTCTTGCTAACAATGGTGCAAATTCCAGTTATCCTATTATTCTTGTATGAACAACAACAAAAAACAAAGAAAAGCTAACACACAGACACATCTAGGGATTGCTTTCCTTCCTCATTCTACTGAAACAGACAACAGAACTAATAATCAATAGTCCATAGTGCCCAAGACCTATTTCAACATGTAATTCAATAACTCCCAATGCTTTCATAATTACAATAAGGCAGCAAGACACTCCATAATTAAGGTTATAGAGACTTTTCTCATTAGAAGTCTCATTCTGTCCCTTCATCTAAAATACACAAGAAGTCATATCACTCAAAGATGGTAGGATGTATCTTGGTTCAAGGTAGAATTTTCCCACCAAGTAGAAAGGTGAATTGGACAGGGGAATTCATAAATTAGAATACCTAAAAAGGTGGTAGTTCAAAATTTTAAAAATTAACATTTTTTGACACTTTGTAGCAATACCCCCACCAAAAAAATAGATAGAAACATCCTTCCTGGAAGATTGGGGCCTTATTGAGTTTCCTATGATTTACAGGGCCCTTATACAAGGGTCCTAAGGCAAGGGATACAGATCGCCCTCAAAGCAGCAAAGGACTAGGCTCGCCAGGGGAAAGTTTAGTGAGAGCTCCCCCAACTAATCTCCTAAAATTTATAAGAATTTTGGGGAAAGAAGCCTTCTGTGGCTTTCCAAGGGATTAATGCACTCAAGGCTGGGGGAAGTTGAGCTCCTTTTCTAGAGATCTTAGGAGTGTGTAGATTTTGCCCTCCAAGCAACCTCGCAAACCACAATGTAGAAGTGGGAATACCCTATCTTCTCCTTAAAGTTTTTTGTTATTAATATTACCATGGCACCAAGGAGCCCTAGTCACGAATCATTGTGCTAGATGCTGTACAAACACAGAATAAACAAACAATTACTCCTCAAAGAATTTACAGTCTACGTATAAGACAGGAAATAACAGATGGATACAGAGATGGGGAAGTACAAGTGAACGATGAGACAATATTGCTCAGCATGATAGGCAGTAGTTTCAACACAGCAGCAGCCTGACCATTGTCACGTTACTTGGAAGCATCACAGCAAAGGAGAATTTCAAGGATGGCTTTGAAGGAGAATAATAAGGTTGCTTTGTGGAGCTGCCCAAAATGTGAGGGGCGGCATAAAAGAAAGCATGAAGGTTTATGAAAAATGAACAAGTGGGAGATGGAGGCTAGTATCATGGGTTGGTTGGATGTGGGAGTCAACATCTCAATAGTGAATGAGAGACTTAAAAGTGAAGACAAGCAGCTTATGTTTGACGTGATAAAAAGGGGAGCCAGTGGAGGGCGGCAAATAGGGGAGTGATATGGTCAAAACAACAGGCTGGGTAAATGATCTTTGAAGTAGAATTCTGGACAGAGCTGAGTGGGGCAAGACTGTATTTGCCATGGCCCTAGAAAAAAAGGATGTTGCAATAATTGAGACATGAGATGATTTGTGGGGAGGGATAGCTCAGTGGTTTGAGCATTGGCCTACTAAACCCAAGGTTATGAGTTCAATCCTTGAGGGGACCATTTAGGGATCTGGGGCAAAAATTGGGGATTGGTCCTGCTTTGAGCAGGGGGTTGGACTAGATGACCTCCTGAGGTCCTTTCCAACCCTGATATTCTATGATGAAGTCTGGATGACAGTTATAGCTGTGTGAATGGATATGCTGTGCAGAAAGAACTGGCAAGATTTAGATATAGCCTAGATGTAAGGACTACTGACGGGTCCAAGTTGAATATGACACCCAGGTAACAGATCTGAGTGACAGGCAAGATTGTGGCGTTGTCCACAGCGATCAAGAAAGGAGGTTGTGGGTAGGAGATGGAGTGTGGTTGGGAGATTAGGAACTTTGTTTTAGTCGTGTTGAGCTTCAGCTGATGGCTAGACCAGCCCAGGAGATGTCAGACAGACAGGCCAAGATTTTAGTTTAGACAGAAGGAGACAAGTCTGGAGCAGAGAGGTAGATTTGTGAGTCATCAGCATTGAGATGATACTTGAATTTGTGTTTGTGGATGAGATTATCATGTGTTAAGGTGCCGAAGGAGAAGTGAAGGACACCAAAGACGGAATGCTCACAGACAGTCAGGAGGGGGATGGGAAAGCTCCTCCAAAGGATACGCTGAAGGAGCAAATAGAGAAGTAGAAGAAGAAAACCAGGAGAGGACGCAATTACAGAAGCCAAGGGAGGCCAAGATTTCAAGAAGAGCATGGTCAATGGCGTTGAAGGTGGTTGATTGGCCAAGGAGGATGAGGATGGAATATTGGTTCTGAGATCTGGCTAAGAGACCATTGGAGACTTTGGTGAGAGTGTCTTCAGTGGAGTGAAAGGGGCACAAGCTGGATTGGAGAGGGTCTAGGATGGAATTGCAGGAGAGGAACTTCACATAGTGTGTTCAGTGAGCTTACCGATGAAAAGAAGAAGGGACAGTTGGAGAGAGAGGGTTTTGGGGTTTGTTTTGTTTTGTTTTGTTTTTTGTTAAGTTGGGAGAGACTAAAGCATGCTTGTATTGTGAGGGTAAGAGCCTGAGAAAAGAAAGATGTTAAGGAGAAGAGTATGGGAGAGGATGAGAGTGGGCAAAAGTGAGATCAAGAGCTGGGATGAGATGGAGTGACTAGGGCAAGTGAAGGGGTGACAGTAGAGAAGAAGTAGGAAAGAGTTGTAGGAGGAGATAGAGAAAAGGGAAGGTCACATTGTATTTTGTCAATTTTCTCTTGGAAAAAAAATCAGTGAGGTCCTGTGAGGAGAGAAAAGGGGAGGATTTGAGGAATGAGTCACAGGTGGCAAAAAGGCAGCTGGAATTGAGAATGTGGAATGTAATTAAGTTGGACAAGTAGAGTTGTTCAGCTAGGACGGGGTGGCCAACCTGAGTCTGAGAAGGAGCCAGAATTTACCGATGTACATGGCAAAAAAAGAGCCACAGTAATACATCAGCAGCCCCCATCAGCTCCCTCCCCCGCCACCCCCAATACTTCCTGCCTGCTGGCAGCCCTCCCTCCCTGTGCCTCCAGCCCCCTCCCTCCCTGTGCCTCCTGCCCACTGTGATCAGCTGTTTCTCAGTGTAAAGGAGGCTCTGGGATGAAGGGGGGAGGAGCAAGGGTGCAGCAGGCTCAGGGGAGGGGGCAGGAAGGGGCGGAGTGGGAGCGGGGCATGGGGTTGAGCAATGGAAAGTTGGCACCTGTAGCTCCAGCCCCAGAGTCAGCACCTATACAAGGAGCCGCATATTAACTTCTGAAGAGTTGCATGTGGCTCCAGAGCCACAGGTTGGCCACCCCTGAGCTAGGAAGATGGCAGAACTGAAAGAGTAGAGAATGAAATGTAATGATCACAGTGGTCCCACTGATTGTTTGGCAGGCTTCCTACTTCTGATGCACTTAATTTTTTTTGCTGTTTCACTCTTGTGACTGTAACTTTTAATTTTCACTTAAATAGCTTCCTTATTTTTGTATGGTTAATCTTTCTGAAGTTAAATGCTACTATGGTGGTCTTTTTTTGGTATTTTCTCTCCACTACTTACAAGAGTTATAAAATAAATACCCAGTAAAGTGAGTGGATTATTTTGACCCCAGCTAGGTTAAAAAGCTAAATTTTCTTGGTGACGCTGAAAACACAACAGCAAAATTGCTAATGAGATCAAAGCATTTGAATTACAAAAGCCCTTGCCAAATGTTAGGTGAGGATTTCAGTTTGGCTGGGGAGGAAAGACGGTTAAACAGCACTACAACCTCTATAGAGCATTTCATCCAAGGATCTCAAATCACTTTTAAAACATTAAATAACTCTTACCACACACCTGTATGTAGGGGTTACTACCACCATTTTATAGATGGGGACAGAGAGATCAGGTGACATTCATGGTCACACAAAATCTGAGGAAAGACGGAGCAAAACACAGTCTTGTTGCACAGTCCGGTGCTTTAAGCATAAAATCATCCATCCACTCTAGCCAGCTACTTATGATGATTACCATTGCCTTAGACAGCAGACTCTTTACAAATCCTGTCATCTAATAATTAAATTCAGTGGAACAATTTCAGAGCTAATAATTCATGGGGAGGGAGAGGGAAGGAGGAAACATTCTCATCCTAGAAAAAGATTTCTCATTTTAACCTAACTCTAGAACAGTACATCCTTTATTATCCAACACCGAGTGAGCATTTTTCTCCTCCTACGAAAGCACCATTTAAATATTGCCTTTCTTTCCTCCCACACACCACTGTTACATTAAAGTGAACACTAAAAGGAGCTAATCCTATCATTCCTTCTTAGAATGATGTGTGCTAGCTGACACCATAAAAGGAGAAAAATCAAATCATATAATTATGGGCACTCTTTATCAAGAAAAAGACTGTTCTTTGTTTTCCAGTACATGTCTATTTGTCTGAAACTTAAGTTTGCAAAATCAAATATTTCATAAATTGAATATTTACATAGAAACAAATATCATGTGATTTTTCAACAACTAATTATGAGATTCTCTTAGTACAATAAAAGATTAAATCTCTTAAGCAAAGTGAAAACTTCACTCTTGCACCATCTTCTGGTTAACACTCTGAATTGTGGAAGGAGATTTGAACATGGTGGCTAAGAAGTTAAGACTCTCTGAATAGTAAAACTATTTACTGGACTCTGACTACATTTTATCAATTTAGAGAAAGTCCACATTGCCACTAACCTACTGATTTAAACTACGCTTTGTCCTTCCGAACAAGCCCCCCCCCAGGAAACTTACCGGAGAACTGAAATACATGGAGGAACTAATATCTATGACAGGTGGGTCAAGCGTTTGTGTATCTGTCACATCGAAGCTAGGATCTATCTGTCAAAAACAAATTTTGATGTTAGTATTTCTATATCAATAGAAAATGGAAACAAAAACCATATGTTAAATGAGGGCATCCCTATCAACACAGCTACAGGTAAGGGTAATATATTCATAAAAGAAACTGCTTTCTTTGAAGCCTTTCCTGTAACCATAATCATAATGTATTGGTAACCACACATTAAAGAAACCAATTATATTAATATAGATCATATCAAATAGGTCTATAGTCCGTACTTTTGTTATAAACCTCAAACACCCCAAAAAAGTAATTGACTCAGAGGTTCTTATCCTATTCTTAGCACAGGAGCTAGGAATCAAGAAGTTAAATTTTATAATAGAAATATGAAAATAGCAACTATAAAATTGATTTAATTGGGTCAGTTAACACTGATGTTACCCAAAATTTAAGCCAGCTGCTGATCTCCAATAGAATCACTAATGACCTCTGAACAAATGCATTCCAGGAAGCTTTTTTCCAAGTTTCCAAATGTGGCCTCTATATATTTTTTCATGTGATCTGAAGCCCAAACTAAAAGGGCAGTATGTAGTTTTTGCAGCCTATTCTTTTGAAGATTCCTTGTAAAATTTCTGCTATGATTTCATCTTTTTCCTCTCTGGAAATATGATTGCACATAGCTAGACTACAAGTTCAATTTCCAAAAGCATCGAAGTAATTTAGGAGCCTAAGCCCTACTTTCAAAAGAACTCTAATTCTTATTTGCAAATCATGTTTGTTTTTCAGGTTATGAGGCAACAGTGGTTTCTGTGGTAGGTTAAGTGTCTGAATAGAAGTCACGATGTCTGAAAAACATGCAAAAACTGATTCATGGTGAGCTACTATATGAAAGTGATTGACTATGAAGGGCTGCATTCTGCCTGAAATGCATTACATAGCTACACACCACAAAATATCCGAAGTCTGTGCTGTCCAGGTACTAAAATTATTTGATATTGTTTGGTTCTATAAATTTGGAACAGAAGTTAGAAGTGCTTGATTTGTACCTTTCGTCATGGTTCTGAAAATCTCCTTTATCTAAAATGGGAGAACTAAGAGAAATACTAATGTAAATGGAATATAAAAACCTCATGAAAACACAGAAGGAAAATCCTTCTCACATCTATCATAAGGTTTTATATTACTGCCGATTACCATAGTATCTGAGCATCTTATGTAAAATACACATAATAGTTTATTGTGGACTTCACAGAGTGATTTTGTTTTTTAGTAAAAACTCTACTTGGGGGAAATTTGTCACAGGCTGGCAGGCCCCTTAAGGGGCGTTGGAAGCAGCCTTGCCTGTGACAGATCAGCTACTGTCCCAGCTGACCTGACTGGCTAAGGATCAGATGGCCTTGTTTAATTATTAGACACAGTTGGGAAGGGGGCAAGGGATGCCTGTGGAGAGCTGAGAAAGCTCAGTCTGGAGAGAGGAGCTGCAGAAGGGCAAATGGCGCCTCTGGCAGGCCCTGGAGAAGAATAACTCCCAGGCAGACAGCCTGGAAGAGGATGAGGTAAGACTCCCACAGGCAGGGGTGAAAGTAAGTCGAGTGACTTACCGGTACTCTGGGGCCAGCTCTGGCCCCCGGAAGGGGCGGGGTTGAGGGGGTCAGAGCCAGCCCCAGCCCACGCTGTAAGGTAAGTGCTCCGCCCGCACCGGGGTAGCAGGAGCAGCCCAGGGCTCCTGGGGCTATTTAAAGGGCCCAGAGCTCCCCTCTTCTACCGCCCTGGCCCTTTAAATAGCCGCTGGAGCCCTGGGGAAGAGGCAGGGCTCCAGCGGCTATTTAAAGGACCGGGGCGGCAGAGGCAGCTGGAGCCCTGGCCCTTTAAATAGCCCCGGAGCCCCCGCTACCCCAGGGCTCTGGGGGCTATTTAGAGGGCCCGCGGCTCCCCTGCTTGTACCGCCCCGGTCCTTTAAATAGCCGCCGGAGCCCTGGAGTAGCAGCGGCGGGGCTCCAGTGGCTATTTAAAGGGCCCAGGTGGTAGAAGCAGGGAAGTCCCAGGCCCCTTAAATAGCTGCCGGAGCCCTGCAGCCGCTACCCCAGGGCTCCAGCAGCAGGGTCTGGAGGCAATTTAAAGGGCCTGGGGCTCCAGCCACTGCTGGGAGCCCCAGACCCTTTAAATTGCCCCCTGGGGAAGCCGGGCTGCCCCAGTACGGTGCATCGGCTCTTGCCGGTACGCCGTACTGGGGCGTACCGGCTGACTTTCACCTCTGCCCACAGGGGAAAAGCCCTGAGAGTCAGAGCTCTATAGCAGATGAGGCAACAGCTGAAAGCTGAGCCCAGATGGTACAGAACCCTTTTACTCCATGTTGTGGGGGACTATCGTCTAAGTTTATTACCAGCACCAGGTGGTGCTGAGAGAGGTTACTGTCTGGGAGAGTTTCTGGGTGAAGGGGGCAGCTGAGTTGAGTGTCATCAGCATACTGCTGACATCTGAGTACATGGCATCTCACTATCTTTTGCACTGATTTCATGTAGATATTGAAAAGAGGAGATAATACGGATCATCATGTGCAGCCTTTGGAGAGAAAGAGCAATACCCATCATGACACAGACCTCTGCTGGAGAGGAACAACTGGAGCCACTGAATGCTGAGCCCTGTACTCCTGCTATGTCATGTAGGTCATATACTATTCCAAAATAGGCTGAAGACTTTGGAAACTTATCCCCTATGCATCAATGACTCATGAGCGTCAACATCAAAATTACTATAAAACCAGATATCGGCTTCTCTTGTGTGTTACAGTCTCTGTCTTCCTTAAAATCCCTTCTTAAAATCCAATTTATATAAGCTTGCCTATAAACCACAGCTTTAATGAAATCTAAACCACCACCAAAACATACACCCCATGTAACTATATAATCTTTGTGTTCTCAGTGCTGTCCTATTCTTTCTCCATCCTTTCCCTTTGTTTTCTCCTCTTCCTACCCTTTTGTTTATTTTGGCCCCAGTCACACAAACTACTTCATGTTGAAAGAAAAGGAGTACTTGTGGCACCTTAGAGACTAACAAATTTATTTGAGCATAAGCTTTCATGAGCTACAGCTCACTTCATCAGGTGCATTCAGTGGAAAATACAGTGGGGAGATTTATATACATAGAGAACATGAAACAATGGGTGTTACCATACAGACTTTTCTTTTTGCGAATACAGACTAACACAGCCGCTACTCTGAATACTTCATGTTGATGGATCTTAACACCCATGAGGAGGCCCGGCGAAGTTAGTGAGGCTGCACATAGGAGCAAGGGGCCTGCTTACATGAAGCAGCATGCAGATCAGGACCTTACACTACATTTTTCTGGTTAGGGAATCTGTCTTGTTTATGTGAAGTGCTATGCATGTTTTTATACCATTTCCATCACCTTGTTATCTGAGCATCAAACGCTCTGATATGTTCTTCAGTTCAAACATGTTTGGTCCAAATATGTTCTTCCAGTCCAAATATTTGGACTGGATAAAAAGTAGAAGAGTGTGTCATAGAGCTAAGGAATAGTAAATGAAGTGCGTGCCCAGTGTGCGGAATAGGGTACCTGTAAAAAGAAAGTATCTTATGCAATGTACAGCTGTGGCATATCATAATGCAAGCCTTATTGTTCAACACAATTGAGTTGAACGTATTAACTTAATCAAAAAAACTTACAAAATACACTTAAAATATTGAGGGAATAACTCTAGGAGTTGCGCTGAATTTACCCCAGTGTACATAAGATCAAAATTTGGCCCCCAACTGTAACTGTTCAACCAATCTCTCTTCTCACTATTGCTTGTAGCACCTTTACTACTTTCTCTCAAGGATCATTACAACAACATACATGACAAACCACATCCATAGTTTAATTTCAATTCCAAGGGCACACTATTCAATATAATCTTAAAGCAAATAAAATACAATAAGAAGCACATTTCACCACCTTTTTCCATTTTCCAATGGCTTTACAAACATTAGGGGTACTTGCTGTGATTCACTGAGGAGTATTGGTGTCATTAGTTCAAAACTAACATTTCAGCAGAGGACACAAAACTATTTTACAGAAGTTATAGTGAAACCAAACTATTTCCCATTTCAAGGCAAATGCAACAATATTAAGCAAAGAAAATGAATCTGTATACAGAGCATAATTTACACTTTTGTAAAAAAAAAAAATGAAATTAGCATTTGTGCTCAAGTGGCATTTTAAAATTATCTTATTTTAATTTGGTTAGACTACAGCTAACCTATTACGCTTATGTAATAACCAAAAATATTGAATTAACCATCCACAGATTTATTTCTAAACTTTTTTCGGTAAAGATATGTAGAACTTGTCTACACACAGGTTACACTAGTTTAACTAAAGAAAAGATGTAGTACTGATTTAAACTGGTGCAAGTTTGTGTATGACCATTCTACATTGACTTAAATCTGATTTACATTGGTTTAGCTCATCTTGAGAGGCAAGCTAAACTCATGTAAAACAGATTTAATCTGGCGTGTCCAGTGTGTCCGTGCACAAAGTTGCACCAGTTTAACTAAATAGAAGGAACATTGCACCTTGAATTAAACTGGTGCAACTTTGTTTAGAGCAAGCTGTAGATACCAATAAGAATGAAAAATGTAGGCACAATTTCCTGTTCCTCTCTATAACTGTAATCTCCAGTAATATGTGAAGATACTTGTTTTCATCCATGCAAGCCACTAAAATCAAGTATTTGGTGTTTTCCTTCATGTGGCTTTTTACCAAAGATAGTTACAGAACAGAATATGCAGCTGTGCTGTACAGTATGTAAAGGAAATTCAGTAAAATAAAAAATCCCTTAGCCATTTATAGAGTAAGGTGAATCACAAGCAATAGGCAGCATAGGCTAATAAAGAATAAGTTCTGCCAGACAAACCTGATTGCATTTTTTTTTTATAAAATCACAAAATCAGTTAACAATAGAAGCATAGTGCATGTAATATATTTGGGTTTTAATAAAACATTTATTGCTGTCTCATGAAAACTTAATTAAAATTGGCTTAGATAAGAAATTAATGCAGTGGACAAAACCTGGCTTGATAACTATAAACAAGAGGCAACTCTAGACATGAATGACTATTGCTTCCATTGCTTCAGATTATGCTTATATGTATTACACTATATATGTGCCCATGGAAAGTGCAAGAATTATTCTAGACCCTGGTGGTTAGGACACTCACCTAGGATGTGAAAAGCCCAAGTTCATGTCCCTGCTCTAATGACTTTATTTATACACAATGGAACAGCTTCAACAGGACAGACTGAGAAAGACCCACAACAGAATATTCCATAACCCAGTGGCTAGAGCATTATCTTGCCAAGTTCAAATCCCTTCTCCATATCAGGCGGAGGGGGAAATTAAAGCTGGGTCTCCCATATCCCAGGAAAGTACCCTAACAGAAGGGCTAAAAGTTAAATGGCTCGTCTTCCTCCCTTCCCTTTGGCTTTTCTGAAAATGTCTGAAATTGAAACAAAAAACATCAGAGCAAGATGAACCAAAATATTTTGTTTTAACCCAACTTGACATTTTTTTTACTTCCCCAAAGTGCAGAAAATTTTCAAAAAAAATTGGTTTTGGTTGAACACAATACAATTTTTCCCATGATTTTTCACGAGTGCCAGCACACTGAAAAATCCATTTTCCACCCAGTTCTACTTAAAAGGGAACATGGGAAGTGGTCATCCTGAAAGAGACCTAGAAGTGATATTGGAAAGCCAATAGATAACGTGATCTGACTAAAGAAGGCAGGGTGACTGAGGACTGTTCATACAATAGCAATCTCATCCTGGAGCAGGAAGGTAATAGTCTCTCTCTCTGTGAGTCTGTAATATGCTTTCTGGGCACATCAGAGAGATAGTGACAAGGTGGAGAGAATTCAGAGAACAACAACAAAAATAAGGGCTGCCGAGCCTATCTACAAGATAAAAAAAAAAAAAAAAAAAAAGAGAACTAAATATGTATAGATAAAGCAAGAAAGTAAGGAGGGCAGGACATGAAACAGTCTACAAATATTTCAAGGGTATAAATACTGAGGATAATTATTTAGTGTAATACATATAAGCATAATCTGAAGCAATGGAATGATGCTAAGAGAGAATATTTAAGACAAATCTCTCAAAATGTTTCCTGACATCAAGATGAACTAGACTGTAGAATAGTCTCCCCAAGGGTATTGGTGGAAATTTAATTTAACTTTAAAAAAAAAATAAAAAAATAAAAAAAAAAGAGTGAGACTGGCCAAAACCCTAGAAAGTACAGTGTATCAAATAATTCTCCATTGAGAGGGAGATTGACTAGAGAATCTTCCTTAATTAAAACAGTACCTAGTCAATTAGGTTACAATATTAAGCATGTTCATTAATCGACTCTAATAATTTCTAAAGGATATTAACCTTTGACAGAAATTTCCATTCAAATTTCCATTCTCAGCACTTTTTGAGTATTAATTATTAAAGGGAACTTGGTCTTAAAGTAGAGGATAATGGCTAAAGAAAATGAGGTACACAGAGGTTAGGTCATTTGCTGAAGATTACAGGGAAAAAGTATGGCAGAAAAAAATTACTAGAATCAATGTCTGCTGTCTCCTACTCCTAACCAAATGACTGTTATTCTATTGACCTCCATGAACTGGTTTGAAGAGATTAAACACAAAAATATTGTTACACACTATAGCTTTATAGTGTGTTTAATCCAGGGGTAGGCAACCTATGGCACGCATGCCAAAGGCGGCATGCGAGCTGATTTTCAGTGGCACTCACACTGCCCAGGTCCTGGCCACGGGTCCCGGGGGCTCTGCTGCTGGCCTTGGGTACTGGCCGCCGGCTGCCTGCCAGCTGCAGTTCCATCCACTGCCCCGCTCAGCCTGCTGCTGGCCCTGGGTCCCGGCCACCGGTCCGGGGGGCTCTGCTGCTGGCCCGGGGTCCCAGCCGCTGGCCCGGGGCTCTGCAGCTGGCCCCATCCTGGGGCAGTGAGGGGTGCAGACGGGGCAAGAGGGGGCGCAGCTCAGCACCCCACCTTAAAAATAGTTCCAGTGCCACTGTACTGGAATATTTTTAAGTCCTGATTTGCTGTTTACATCACTATCACACCACGTGGAACAGCGCACTGCATTTGACGTTGAGATTAGAATGTACATGCAAGAGCTGGAATCAGAATTTTCTGACAGATTTCAAGATTTCCAGAGACTTGGCCCAATGCTTTCTTTTCTAATTAAACCCAAAAAGTTCAATGAAGACAACTTGGATTTGTCTGTATTTCAGTGGATTGGTGTTGAAGATTTCAAAATGCAGCTCATTCAGTTAAAAAGCTCAGAATTGTGGGCATTAAAGTTTGGAGATCTGCGGAGTGCACTTGAAGCTACTGAGAGAGATCATGGGGGTTTCTATTCTGACCTGCTGGATGTCTTTACCAGTGAAATTTAACTGTTTGAAGAAAATTGCATTTGCAATGCTTTCAGCATTTGGATCCACATACCTGTGTGAACAGGTATTTTCATACATGAAATCTGTCCTCTGTCCTTCTCAGAACCGGTTAACAACTGATCACTCAGAAGCCAGTGCGCAGCTTAAAGTATCCAAATATGTGCCAGATATTTGAAAACTCAGCAAGGAAAAATAAGGGCAAGGATCACACTAAACTGATAAGGTCTGCATTTTAATTTAATTTTAAATGAAGTTTCTTAAACATTTTAAAAACGTTATTTACTTTACATACAACAATAGTTTAGTTATATATTATAGACCTACAGAAAGAGACCTTCTAAAAACGTTAAAATGTATTACTGGCATGCGAAACCTTAAATTAGAGTGAATAAATGAATACTCGGCACACCACTTCTGAAAAGTTTCAGAGTAACAGCCGTGTTAGTCTGTATTCGCAAAAAGAAAAGGAGTACTTGTGGCACCTTAGAGACTAACCAATTTATTTGAGCATAAGCTTTCATGAGCTACAGCTCCGATGAAGTGAGCTGTAGCTCACGAAAGCTTATGCTCAAATAAATTGCTAGTCTCTAAGGTGTCACTTCTAAAAGGTTGCCTGGTTTAATCTGAAAATCTGATTTTGTGTTGGGTTGAAGTCCTCAAGGTAAAACAAACCAAGAAAATATTCTCTGATTTTTACTGCCACCTAGTGTGGATTAGTAGTCTGTTCATCTAAGGAAAATGCTGATTTAAAATTATACAAAAAATTTAAATGTGCAACTGGATAAGCAAAACATATTCAAACTCATAATACAAACACAATACACTTAAATATAATAGAATATAACATTCAAGTTTGAACATCTTTTAAAAATAATGTACTAGCTCAACCTTCCATCAATTTAAAAACCTCGACTACATACTGAGGATTCAATTAAAGCAGAAATACAGAAAGCTCAAAAAACACAACTTAGTCTCTTCCAGAGTGGTGCACATAACTTAGCATATTACACTACAACTGGACCCCTGAATAATTAAACTTAAAGCAAGTCTTGCTATCTCCCGACAAATAATACACAACTTATGTTTTCACAGAAAATCCATTAAAAAACATATGGCATGAAAGACAAGAAGTCCCTATGTTCAGAACATGTTTTTCCCGTTAAAAGTTTAACTGTAAATCTAAGCCAGTTTTGTATTGTGCAGATTTTAATCTAGTCTTTTTGTTCAGTGTTTCCCACTACAACTCTAGATTAACATCTAGATAATTATGATGTTAATTACTAGGCACCTATAGCTGTTTATTTGGTTACTCCCAGTGCCCATATGTATTCCATAGCATAATTGTATTCCATTCCACCAAATTCCATGGCAAGAATGCCTAAATTCTACAGTAATGTTAAATTATTCTGTAGTCCAAACACTCTTGTTTCTCATCCAATTATGCCTTGAAAAACATTCAATGGCAATTTAGGGATTTACGATATTCGGATGCAAAATAAGTCAATGCTTATTTTCAAGTACGGGAATGCAGCTCCAATTTGTGGGCCTCAGCTTCTGCAGAGCCGTCTATTAGGTGGCCTGGCTCAGAACCTTCTTGTCCCCATTTATGCCAAGGAAGAGAGTAGCTTGCAGCTGGCTTCAACAACTCACTTCTCTAGGCCTTGACTTCTGTGTTGTTCTCTAGGTAGCTCAAACTATGTATCTGATTTTCTCTGCTCACAGGCTGTCAACTGGACTCCATCTCTGGCTCCCTAACTTCCTGGCTCCATGGACCTATAGTCTGATCTATTATGAGAGATTCTTAAATTGTTTAGTTTATGAACATGGAGGGAGTGTCACCTGTAATCCAATTAATTCCCCCTTGTGGGGAAGATGGGTAGCAAGACGGAGCTATAACCAGGTGCCAGGTCATGGAGACAGAAAATAAAATATCAGACGCTTGCATCAACCAAAATGGTAAATTTTATGTCTAGTGGGGTGGTCACCCGCTCCGGCCCTGAAGGCGTTAAAACAGCCCTGTGAAAGGGCTGCCCAGGGGAACCAATACGCTAGGCTGATTGGGGAGGTAGCCACAGCTGGGGCCACGCCCCAATCAGGCCACAGCTGGCCCTATAAAAGGGCTGCTAGCTAGGTGTTCAGGCAGGACTCTCCCTCCAGCTTCAGAGGGAGAAGGACCTAGCTGCCTGGGAGCTGAGGGTGCAGGCAACCGAGAAGGGCTGGGGAAAGGTGAGAGGAGCAGGAGAGCTCCTGCCTGACAGCGCTACAGGCCTTGTCAAAGACCAAACCAGGTACTGGGGTTAGGCAAAGGCAGCAGGTACAAACCCCCCTCTGCCAATGATGAATGGCTTGTATGCTGCAGTCTGCCTCAGTGTGCAGGGGCTAGATGGTGACTGGCAGTAGCCATAGGCTGAGGTGAGGTGGTGATAGAGGGTTGGGGGTTCCCCTGGATGGGGAGACCCAGAGAGAGTGTGTACTGTGAGGGGGAAGCACCCCAAGATAAAGGGGCACTGGGGTCAGAGGGACATGGGGGCCTGAGGCAAGCTGGACACTGGCCTGCAGAGGGTGCTCCAGGCTGCAAGAGCTAATTCCCTGGACAACCAGCAGGAGGCGCTGCGGCAGTGAGTCCTGCATCCCTACATATGGCATATCTGAAAAATGCCAATATCTGCAGCTACACAACCAGGAGGTCTTGATTAAGATGAATGGGACAACTCAGAGCTATTATTTCAGGCTTCTTGTTAACACAGGAAGACAACACTGGATCTATTTACACTCTATAGACATTCTCAAGACTACAACAGCAACTATGGGTATGTCTACACTGTCTTAAAAAACCTCAGTGCCCAGACTCCAGCCCAAGCCTGAACATCTACACTGTACTGTTATAGCCCCACAGCTGAGCCAGCTTACCCTGGTCAGCCATGGGTCTTTTATCACATTGTAGACATATTCCTTAGAGGCCTTACAGAGTGTGTGTGGGTTTTTTTGTTTGAAATGAAAACTTACATTTGAGAACTGCAGAATACTTGGAGCTCTGGCTACTCCTAAATGATGTTAATTTATCGAATCGTAAAGTTTTTTAAGCTATAAAGATGGAATTTGGTGCCGTGCATTACGACACATAATGGATCTGAATTTTAAGCAGGACTGGATAAATTCCTTACTAGTTGTGATCATGTATTATTATACTAGCTACAAGTTAAGCTTTAAAAAGTGGAGTGATCACCTGGAAGATTCAGAAAGATACCTTCACTAGTGCCATTATTGTGTACAACATTACACAATCATCAAGATGCAGTTAGGATGTACTCACACCTTCCCTGGAAGCTTCAGGTTTGTCATTATAAGAGGTTCAATACCACAAGATGAACCACTTATAGAAGTCCCTGAGGTTTATAAGTTGTGCAACAAATTATTTTTTTATGAACATGTCCGATTTCAGTATTCTTGTATTCCCACATATACAGTCATTCAGTCTTAGGGTATCTCTATACTAGAGTGACTGCACCGGCACAGCTATCGCTCTGCAGTGGTGCTGCTGTAGTGTACACCCTTCCTACATTGACAGAAGGGGGTTTTCTGTACATATAGGTATTCCGTTGACATGGATACCTCGTTTCAAAGAGGTGGAAGAATTCTACCATCAACTAGATGCATCTACAGTGGAGGTTAGGTCAACCTAACTACATCACACAAGGCATGGAATTTTTCACAGCTCTTAGCACTGTAGTTAGATCCATCTAATTTTTAGGTGTAGGCCAGGCCTTAGTGTTCACATTTTTTTCCTAAGTGAAAAAAGCAATTAAATAGTTTTCATTCCTGCTATGGAGGTGTGTAGGTCTCTTTCTTGACTCATTTTGTAGTAATATAGTCAACCCTTCTTGATTATTGCTAGACTGCATTTCTGTCTCTGTAAAGGCTTGAAAGGTCATGCATTCTTTTATTACTGCCACTTAAAATGTATTTGTGGTTTCGCCCTTAATGCTTGTATACATTCTAATGAATACAAAAAGCAGCTCCTGGGGCCTCTTAATGCGGTACAATGCCAAGCATCACTGGCTTCATTTTAAATATAAATAAGCCTTAGATTTAGTTAAGGACAAACTTCTCCAACTGCCATTCCCCATAAGATATCATTTGTTGTTTGTCAAAGCTAAGCAGCTCTGCATTTTGTTTAATGTCTCCATTTACCTGTGCACCGGAGACATGAGTTACTAGAAGGATTAAGTATCATAACCAGATTGTCCTACAGCTGAAATAAACTACATACCCCTATTTGTTGAAGGGGAGCGGGGCAGAGGATGACAGGGCTATTTCAGGGAGAAAAAATGAATTATGAACAAAAGAAGAGTGCAGTTATAATCTGAAAAGTGACTCTAAAATGGCATAATGAGACAGGGGATGATGTATCTTCCAGGTCAAGTTAACTCAGTTTAGAAAACTTTTTTCTTAGCCATGCAAACTGAACATGGGATATGAAAGTCAATTTGCGTTATTACTAGTGCGTGAGCAGTGAACTCTAACCAACTGAGGTGTTTCAATTACACAATTAATTGTACCTGCTATATAATGCACCTCACTTGAAGGCAAGGCTTACTGGTTATGCATACTCAGAAAGGGACAGCTTGACTTTCAAATCTTCAACTTAGTTTGCAAGTCTGAATGTTCTTAAAATCACTTTATTTCACATATAAAATGAGTACACTGGGTCTGCAAACTTTCAGAGATGGTAAATGCTTTTATTAACAAATGCTACCTCAAAGATTTAGCTATTAACTGGTCATTCAAAATTTTAAGGCAACCTCCTGCTATCATTGGCATTGTTTGCTGCTCTGATGAATCATCAAAGACCATTTATATCATATGAGACAGCTGGAGAGAAGTTACTGTATCTTTCATTATTATTTATTGGTGACTTAACTTTTTTTTTAATTTTGCTGACTGAATAGGACATTAAATGGAGGACTTAAATCACAGAACCAACAACAAATTGCCAAAGTCATTATTGGTCACCTACGTATCGTTGCTGACTGAGTTTGTCACATTTTTTATTTGTGCTACCATGTTGAGACCACTGCTTTTTTAATATGACAATCTACAGCTAGAAAAACTACCTGTGGAAAAGAAGAGTGAGGGGTGATTTGATAGCAGCCTTCAACTACCTGAAGGGGGGTTCCAAAGAGGATGGAACTGGGCTGTTCTCAGGGGTGGCAGAAGCAGCTGGGGAGGTCTAGGTTGAATATTAGGAAAAACTATTTTACTAGGAGGGTGGTGAAGCACTGGAATGGGTTACCTAGGTAGGTGGTGGAATCTCTAGCCTTAGAGGTTTTTAAGGCCCGGCTTGACAACACCCTAGCTGGGATGATTTAGTTGGGGTTGGTCATACTTTGAGCAGGGGGTTGGACTAGATGATCTCCTGAGGTCTCTTCCAACTCTAATCTTCTATGATTCTACCTGATTATAAACATGAGGTCCAACAAGTACCACAACCTTTCAAGTATAGTTAGTGCTAATGAGAAATGCCAAGGGATAGCATTCTGCACTTACTTGCTCACAAGAACACAGAGCTTGTATCCAAAATATAGACCCAAATCTTCCTCACTAGGATCAAAAAAATTTGCAGGGATAGGAAAAAAATGGATCAACCCATACCTGATCATTTACTTTAAACAATTCTAAATCTTTACAGTATACATTATTTTAGGTTTCATTAATGAGAGGAAATTTCTGAATTACAATCATAAGTCTCATTTTCTTGTAGAAAATGAGGATATCAACTTTTAGAAAGGCTAAAAGATATTTCAATACATTGTCTTTGTTTCTAAAAATGTTATTTTTTGAAACAAAATAAAATGTGGATACTGATAATAAATGACAAGAGATTGCTTAGCACTGCATTATCTGTTGCCACACAGACCTCATCTCAGTATAAATGGTATTTTGACAGCCAATGTTAGATAGAAAAACTGCAAATATTATTGTGTGTAATCCTGGAACTTACTTCAATTGATTGAGATTTCCCATCATGGGAATGAGGTGATCTTGGATAAATATCAAGAAGGTGAGGTGGGTCATCAGTATGTATTCTTCTAATATGGTGTTTAAGAACTTCCTTGTAGTTAAATGTATCAAAATTGGTCTTCCACAGTAATACCTGTAAATCAACCATCAATCTTATTAAAACGGAACACTTTTTTCTAAGGAAAATGACTATTCAAAAGGAAAACTACAAGAACTTGATTTTCAAAAAGTAATGGTGCAAATCTACTGCTCTCTAAATTGCAATACAATAGCTATATGCAATTTCCATAAAGAACTTACAATACCATTTTAAAGGCAAAACACTGTTTAAAATAATGGTTCAATATCATGAATTCTATGCTTGCAGAAGATAAAGAAATGTTAATGAATTATAGCATTTCTCCAGTCCCCACCCCAATTCTAATAGATTAAAGGATAAAACAGGGTAACATACTGAACTAGAAAATGAAGGATTGTTAAATAAGATTGAGTTCTGATATAGCTATGTTTTAGTAATTTGTAATTATGAATAATGAATTATAGATAAGATAACACTTAATTCAAGCCCTTGCCTGGCATGAGTGTGGTTTTGTCTAATCTTTTGATATAAAATTGCTGAATTGTTAAAGATGTATTTGCTGTCAAGATAAGTAATGTGTTAGAAGATGAAAGTAAGATATACAATCATGTAAAGATAGATAAACCCTTTTTCCGGGAAGATCCAGGAACAGGGTGACACTTTTGCAGGTTCTGGATCATATTGTTCTGAATCCGGAAAAATGCAGAAGTTGGGTAATGGAAGCTTACTCGTGTATAATGTATGGGTACATAAAACCTAAAGAGGTGATGTGCTAAAGACCAGTCGGATAAAATGAAGTAACTTGGAAAGTAGAAAGGTACAAAAGACCTAAGTGAACAAGGCCAAAACAGTAGAAACACTGAACCAGAAACTGAAGTACAGGACTGAAGGACCAGACCAGGAGATCAGAGGAAGCAATGACCACCATGGAAGGTGAAAGGACTTCCCTGTGCCCCAGAATGTGGTAACTTGTGTCATTTAACAATTCCATCTTCTGTTATTGTCTGGCATAAATATGTTCAGACACTGACAATTTTGTTTGAAATTGTATAATAAAGGGAAAAAATTGATTAAGCCTAAACCAGGTTGACTTGTGACTCAGTTTCCCTACTTTAGGCTCCCCCACCCCACCCCAACACCAGAAGGGACCATTGTATAAACACACGCTGTAGGAGTTCCCTGACTTAATTCTTGTTTGAACTAAGGATTTTTTTTCTAAAATATGCTCATCTTGATTTTTAAAATTGACAGTGATGGAGAATCCTCCACCATCTTTGGTAAACTGTTCCAATAGATAATTCCATCACAGTTGGGAAAAATTCAGACTAAAAATAAAGTGAAATTTTTTTAGCTTCAACTTCCAATCATTCAATCTTGTAATATGGGTCTGTGCTATACTGAAGAGCCTTCTATTATCAAATTTAATTCCCTGTGTAAATACTTATTGACTATTGTCAAGTCACTCAACCTTCTTTTTGATAAACCAAACAGATTGAGCTCCTTAAGTCTTTTCTTATAAACGCTTTTCCAATCCTTCAGTCAGTAGATGGCTCTTCTCTAAGCCCTGGGATTTTTTCAAAATCCTTCTTGAATTTTGGACTCCAGAACTGGTCACAATAGTTTATCAGCAGTCCCACCCAAGCCAAATATGAAGGAAACAGCCACTCTGTTCCTATTCAATATCCCCTCATTCATGCATCCAAGAATTGTGCAAGCCCTTTTGGCCAAAGCATCATACTAGAAACCCAGGTTCACCTGATTATCCACCATAATTCTAAGTCCTTTTCAGATTCTCTCTCTCTCTCTCAGGGTAGAGGCCCCCATTTTTTGCTTCTATATGTGACCTTACATTTGGCCATACTGAAATGCATTTTTGATTTGTGTCCAGTTTTCCAAGCAATCCAGATCACCTGTATCCATGATCTGTCTTCATCATTTACCACTCACCTAATCTGTGTAACCTGTAAATTTTATTTGTAGGATTTTGTTTTCTTACAAATCATTGATAAAAATTAAATAGCTTAGGGCCAAGAATCAATCCCCACTAGAAACACAGCTCAGATTCCCCATTTACAGTTACATTTTGAGACCTAGTTTTTAATCTATTTAACATGGGCCATGTTAATTGCATATTCTAGGTTTTTTAAATTAAAACATCATGCAGTAACAAATCACATGTCTGTTTCCTTTTAATTTCTTTAGTGGAAGGACTCCATGTAGGACTATTTTTGGCTTGAGTGAGACATTGTTTCAAGTGGGGTTTAGATATTAGCATGAGTGATAGGTCAGTTGACCAAAAAGAATGAGATCACAAGAAAGGAGGATTGTTTGTATCAAACATGCAATGACCCTTGAAATACCAGTGTTATCTTATTTAAGGTTTAGGCTCAAGTAACAGAAATGAAGAAAACATGGTCAATTAGGTGCCAGGTGCAGCGTTCAGCCCAAAAATTCCTGCCTTTGGCTTTAGCTAAAGTCCACTTACCAGCAATGACATCACTTGTTCGTTATAGTATATAAAAGCAGGGTTCTTTAGAAATGAATGTGTTCATGAGAGCTTTTCCTTACCCCTCTGGAATCACACCATAATGGGAAGGTATCACCCAGGGCCTGATCCTGTTCTAAGTATTTTGGCCAATGCTTATAACTGAATTGTTAGTAGAATACAGAGTATAAGTATGTATATAGCTATTTTGGATGTAACTAACACCAAATGGACTCTGGAGTACAAAAGAAACGTTTGTGTGGAAAAAATCCTGGCAAACCTTGATAAATCTGTTGGGGAAATTTATTTCCAACATGCCAGTTTGAACAAAAGTTGACAACTATGTAGCCTCTCTCCAAATTAAGAAAGACTGATATTGAGAAGACACAATATAGTTCCCTGTTCACATGTTCATTTTATAGCTGCCTGACTAGCTACTCAAAAGTTATTTGTTGCAGTCATTACAGAACACTAGGGAAACAGTACTTAAAATGTTTGTGGGGAGGAAATTACAATATCTGTGTATAGCAGGAAAAAAAAGGGTTGATGGAAATTCAGTAATGTTGACTACTCCCATGACTGGGGGCTTTCACAGAACATGCTCTTGTCAGAGGCAGATAAGGTACAGAGAATGTGCTCATCCCTTTAGTCTTACAAGAATTAATAAGTAGTTTTGGGGCAGTTCAATCTTTACTCCATTCCCAAATAACTGGGTTGTTGTTGTTGTTAGTTTTGACTGGTAATCTGCATTACAAGATTTTTTCAAGTCTCACCTCTTCCATACTGCTGCTGCTTGAGTGGAAACCTAAAGTGTTAACTGTACAAAACATCTGAAACTCTTCTCTTAGAAGGTTACACATTCCCTATAAAATTGTTCCATCATGGCCTCTTGGGGTGGCCTCTCAAGGGGCCTCAGCTTCACCTAACTGTCCTCCCCGCCTTAACTTGCTGTCAGTGAGATCAGTGTTTGGACCCTTACATTCCTTAAAGCCTGTCACTTCCTAAGTGCGTCTCTCTGCTAGTCTCCTGGCTGTTTTCTTGTAGGCAGCCTGGTGCAAGGCTGTCACCACTTTGCTACCCCAAGCCTTTCTGCCTCCCCTTCTTTCTCTGTCCTCTTATCTTTATAGCAGACACTATTTCCTTTATTGATTGCAGCTGTGGGTGCCTGCCTCCATCATTGGCAGGTCTGGCAGCTGCAAGGGTTGTGATCAAGATGCTTGCTTGTAAACAGGAGGGACTCTCCTCCCCCTTCTGTCTACATTCAGTAGGGGGTTTGTAGACCTCATTACAGTTCCCCTTTCATCTCTGTGGGTGGCCACTCAACTTAACTATACCATTTCCTCTTCTTACTGGAGAGAATTTGGTAAACACTGTTCATGTGAATAACTATAGCCTGCTACTCTCATTTTTCCTCTTAAAAAAAAAAAAAAAAAAAAGTTCCATGGTTGGTTGTGCCAAACTTTAAAGATCAAGATATACTAATATAAACTGTAGCAAAAAACACCAGGCACCAAGAAAATGATCTCCGGATAGAATTATGATTGGGAAAAGGAAGAGAGCTCTTTGAAAGGTAAATAAAAAAAGGGGGAGGGGGGTAAAATAGGTTGGACAGCAAGACTTTATACATTTTAGAAAGCAATAGCCAACATGATATTGAGTATATTACTATGGAAAATCTTCAAAAAAATGCCATGTAATAATACCCCCAAAATCAAAAAGCATGTGTTATGCAGGATTCTCTTGCATTAAATTAAGTTCTCCCTTAAAAACTGAAAATATCTACGATGCAGTGACTTATGTGAAAGTTAAAAAATATTTTTTAACAAGAGATGCCAATACTATAACATATAATAGCTTGAAGACAGCTATAAAGAAAACATACTGGGGGGGAGAGAGAGGGAAGTAGAATTTCAAGATGATGTGCAAAAGCAGCACTCAATCATGCTCCTTAAGCATTTTGGAAGGAAGGAAGGAAAAAAATTCAAAAACAAATTCCAATTTTAACCTCCATATAGACTGGAAATGTAAGCAAGTGACAGCTGATTGAGTTTTATCTATTCCATGTAATCTGACAAAATCCACTTCATAATGACAAATTCTGGAGAACATTTTTGGTCTACTGTTTTTACATAAAGTAGCTTTTTCAACAGATGCCAAATGTTACTACATTTGTAACTAGAGATAAGGCATTACTACAGGGAAATCTGTGTACTTTATGTCCATTATCTGTGCAATGAACTGTAGCTATTTATTAAAGTCTTAATTACCTCAAGACATCCCCTAAAATGAATACATTTAGTGTAGAGATTATTAGAGAAGCACTTTAGCAGTTCCATAAAGTTGAGTTGAGATTTCAACTTAGACCAGAAATTAAACTCTTGTAACAATTATAGAGGGGTCACTGGCTGGCCAGTGCGCCCTCCCATTGCTGAGCATAGCTTAGCAGTTGCTTTGTCTCTGGTGCCCCTTCCTTGCTCACTCCGAGCCTGAGGTGGCTTGTGCCCCTTTTCACGACTCAGCCCTCTGATTGGGTCATCTATAGTCCTATCCCTTCCAGGGTAATAAAGACTCCAATAAACCAGAAGTCTATTGACTTGGAAGCCTCACTGTAGGTTTGATAACTTTGGAGGATCAGTGGGAGAACCCAGGCCTTCCCTCTTGTCTGGGTGCTTCTGTAGACTCCCTGCTGTTTCTCTGTGCTACTTCCTGCTGTCCGGTTGATGCTGGCTGATGCAAGAGGCTGCATGCTGCCAGAGAGCCCCAGGGGACTCTCCCCTTGAGTTCTCTGGCTGCATGCAGCCCCTTGCACCATGAGCCTTCTCCAACTCTTTGGGAAGTCTCTTTAAATTTCTTTTTCCGCAGAGTTCTCCTCCCTGTTCTCTTTTATTCTGGAGGCTCTTCTCTCCAAGAACAGCCATTTATCTCAGCTGTTGGTGGTCAGCTTAGTCATAGCTCTGGAAGTAACTGTTCTGCCCATTCACACCTTCCTGGCTGTCACAGTGGAGGATTTATATTCCCCTCACAGAATACTATATCCTCTGGAGAACAGCACTTATTCTTTTTAGTAAGAAACACGCTTCTCAGAATTTCCATGTAAATCTGTTAGTTTTATGAATTATAATTTTACAATGATCCCTTTAAGAATTGTTTTTGCTAACTCTGTTTTGGCTCCTTAATGCAAATAAAATTCCTAATAGACTTCAGATCTGAAGTCTGACTCACTTTTCATGTGCAGCAAAATGTAAGGTATAGGCTACTTTAAATTTTTTTAATTAACATTTATATTTAACCATTTCTACTTACATTGAAATAATGGAGTATTTTTGTCATTGAATAAATGCTCAAGAAACTGTAGATTTAAAAAGTTTCTATCCCTCAAGGTTGTGAAAATAGCACCAAGAGCTGCAAAGTACCCTGTTTATCTTCTTGAAGTGTGGATAAACAAAGCGGTGTGTTCCTTGACAGGTAAATTCATAAGAACTTTTTGCCTTTTGAGGACTATTAAGCTTACCATAGCAGTTTCACTATTCCATTATATGGTGTACTCTTTTCACCTCCAAACTGCAGTCTTTAATTAGCACATAGTAAAGTGAAAAAAGCATTTGCATGAGTTTGGTAAGATTTCATCCTTTTATGCTCAAATATTTTAATTGTTACATCTAGCTTCATTTTCATAATAATTTAAATTTATCCACCACGTCTTTTTGCAAATCTTCTACATCTCAAGTTTCAATCTTTTTTGCTAGCAAAATCCTCCAGCAACAATATCCTTGCTTCAGTTTGAGTTTCTCTCCAATATTTGCCAGTCTTTTGATTGCTGCTACAGATTCATTGTCATGTCAGCTGTTCTTTTATTTCCTTTGAGTTCCCCTAACTCATTTCTAGAAAACGTGCCACACGAAGCAACATCTCTGGTACTTTGCATCTGATTGCACTTGAGGAGTAAGACAGTGTCTTCTTTCTAATACCACCCGAGTTTTTAGTTTGAACTTTATTCCTTCAAGCTGTGTTTTCTATTAGTTGTTGAGTAAAATTCCACCTTTTTCTTCCCCCAACAAAATATGAAACATGTTTGTAGTACACTCCAGGGAGTTAACTTCCACAAAGCTGTTCTCTGCGCCTACATCATGGGCTCCCAAAACATATTGTTCTTTTTTAGTTGCCACATAATACTGAGGATGCATTTTACAGACTCTAAAGTTCTAATCCAAGTGGTAGATTATTTCTATCTTCCTTAATTGTGCCCCTTTATTCTTTTACCATGTAAAGACCTGGAGAAGCAGCTCTAAGACCAGACATGGTAGAATTTCATAGTGACCAGATTTACCCACAGTGGCACAATCTACTGCACCCATAGTCAGGATAAGGATTAATGATATGACTCAGTGGTTTAATAAAACATATTTTCCCTAGAATTATTAAACTGATATTCTGCATGAAATCTAGTGTGTTTGCTAATTTAAACTGGCAGAACAACAATCTAAACAGATTTTTCCCTATCTCAGCCCAAATTTTCTAATATCTCATTAATTTGTGCACTAAGACTAGGTACCTTCCTCTAATTAGAAGGGGTAATGTAGCAAACAGAGCATCTATGTAGATAGGATATATCCTATCCTATGTGCATCATCATCAAAATAATCATCTTTAGCCAAAGCACACTAGTAACAGCAAATTGCTTTCCTGCTGTGCACTTCTGAATTGAAGAGATTTGTTTGAATTACTGTATTATGATCCACATTGTTTCCCTGAACTCGAATCATTACTTGTGGTGTCTTTCTTATGATATGGGACTCATAAAATACAAATGGAGTTTTTTACTGTAATACTCAGTTGGAACTGGTGAATGTAAAAAATGTAATTTTATTGCACAAAACAAAAATAGTATATCACAAATTAAACTTTTATATATAAGCCTACCTAGAAACAATTACTAAAAACATGCAAAATGGATCAAATAAGTCTACTGTAATTCTCATGGTTTCAGAACACTATTTAACTCATTCACTCACTATAATTGTTTTATATAGAACATGAAGTTTTTAAACAAACCTGTGCATCAGCTCCACCTGATGCAAATTTTTCCCCACCTTTGGAAAAGGCCACAGAAAGCACAGGTCCCTGTAAAATTAAAAGCAAGTTCAGTCATGTGCTAAAATTTTTTTCTATTACAGTCTCTCTTTACATTGAAATACAGATAGCCATCTATTGTTCAACAGAACTCCAACAACTTTCTAATGCTAATGAATAAGATAGACAAAGTGGATGAAGTAATATTTTTACTGGACCACCTTCCGTTCGTGAAAGAGACAAGCTTTCAAACTTTCTGAAGAGGAAGAGCTCTATACAGCTTGAAAACTGGTCTCTTTCTCCAACAGAAACTGGTTCACTAAAAGATATTACCTCACCCACATTATCACTCTAATATCCTGGGACTAACATGGCTACAACAACACTGCAAACTACTAATGAGAAATAGTCCAACTGCAATGATGATTTCTACAAAATTAAAGTTGAGTGAAAAATGAATACTACAAATCACAGGAAAATATTAGGTCATGATTATTGCCGTATTACTTACTGTTCTAAACAACACAATCTTTCCTATATCTATTTTACTTTATATTTACTTTACTATATATTTGATATTTTTATCATAAATAATTCAATCAGAAAGTGGGGCTTGCTGCATATTAGGGAGGAAGAGAAAAGGAAAGTGGTGATAGGAGGTTCCTGTTAAGATTACCACACACTCCCCCATTAACTACAGAAGGTTTATACAGCACATGTACTTATCTAGCAGATGATTAGTTGTTCACATGAAAATTATTGAACATAACCCTCTTGATTTCAGATATTATTTCAGTATGAAAAGTTACCCAGCATTAAGCACATTGACTGTCACTTAAGGTTATGCAATTTCTGTCAACTTGTGACCAGCCACATTTACTGCAAGACTTTGTTTTTCATTGAAAATGTCATGCATTGGCAAATAACTGCCATCATTAGTGCACCATGCAAGTGTATTATTTTTCCTCTAATGAAGTTATTAAACATATCAATATGATAAAATCTACTCACATTTCAGTTAAAAAAGAACTACTACAGTACTGCTATACCTTGTGTCCATGAAGCGTATATATAAGTCTTCCTTCTAAGAGATCCATAATTTTAAGGGTACCATCAGTAGAGGCAGTGATGATATAGTTACCAGAAGGATGGAATGATACACAATTAACTCCTGCTCTGTGAACTAATTCATAAGAGACAAAATTCAGACACTGATACTAACTATTGGAAGTAAAATCTACATTTCCTGTAGTAGTTGCTTCCTAGTGCCAAAAACAATAATCAACTCCCAATATTACTGAGAGAAAAGAAAAACAAATGTAAAAGAAAGCAGTTACTCAGTTCCATGCTAATACAACAGAAAAATTATAAAACGAAGAAAAATTGTGAGATGTTAAAGTAATTAATGCTTTTATTGAAATAAAGGATGCAGACTTGTTTGCTTTCCAGTTAGCATGGGGAATTAATTTAAATTAATAAAGATATTAATTTAACAAAGAAAAAATATCCAAGTATAATTGCAGTTTATAGTAATTATAATCAATTCATTGATTACAAAAAAGCATTTATGGTGTAGGAGGAGATTTCTTTGTCTCTTTATAAATTTAATACATGATGTCAACAATTCAGACACTAACATATAGCACAGAGGTTCTCAAACCGGGAGTCGTGACCCCCCAGAGGATCACAAGGTTATTACGAGGAGGGTCATGAGCTGTCAGCCTCCACTGCCAATCCTGCTTTGCCTCCAGCATCTATAATTGTGTTAAATATATATTTAAAAAGTGTTTTTAATTTATAAAGGGGGGGGAGTGTCCACACACATAGGCTTGCTGTGTGAAAGGGGTCACCAGTACAAAAGTTTGAGAACCACTAATATAGCATGTTAAAAATCATGATATTAAAGAGTTTGACAAACCAAAAAGTATAAAGCAATTCAAAGCAAAGGCAATTCTCTGTGATTAATTTCATACTGTTAAATCTAAACTCCTTATGATCATGTACCAGTGAGTGTGTTTTCTGGTACCTAGACCCAATAACATGAGCTTAGGATGAAAAGCAAGCCTTAGCACTGAATGTCCCATCTTTTATTGGCCAAACTCAGACGGTTAAGCTGACTTTCACAGCATGTGGCTTTTTTAAATGAAATAAATAAGAATTCTTAAGATTATAGCAACTTCTCAGAGGCTGTAAAATTAAAGGACAGTTTCAAAGGGACCAAGTTGAAATACGTTGCAGTTTTTTAACTCAAATGGCATTCTTCTGAAAGCTAAAAATGTTTACAAAAAGTAATATTGAGTCACTAAAACATATAGAAAAGACATATTTAATAAATATTAAATGTTTACATTATTATTTTTCTGTATTGTCAATTTCTGTTCTTGGAGAAGAGGGACTGAGTCACATTAATCACACTGTCACATCCTGATGTAGCAAAATACTTCAGCACACAGCTAACTTCAGTGGGACTATGCACAGGCTTAAAGTTAAACATATGCTTAAACATGTGCTTCACTGGATCAGGGCCCTAGTCAATCAGGTCCGGATCTTGTGAGGTGCGGAGCACGTTCATCTCCATTGACTTTCCTTGGATCCTAGTGACTTTAAACTGACTGCATCTGGACAATCAGCACATTGTAAGACCTGCCCATTACTGAGTGGCAACAGGCACTGAATGGAGCCCATCCTCCTATTTGGTCATAAGGATGGTGTCCCAGGCATAAAAAACAGATTAAGAATCTCCTTTCCTTGCCCCAATAAACAAACAAAGTATTACACTAACTACAGCTCTTTTTAATCATTTTTAAAACGTGGCTATTTGGTGGAAAATATTAGTCTTTGCTACAAGCTAAGGGCTTGGAGAATTTCAATATACAAATGGGTAGCAGCTATTTTTAATAGTTACAAAAACAGAAAAAAAGTGGTTTAATATGAAACTCCACTCCCCCCAAAATGTCTTTGTGCAGTCATGCCACTATAAAAAGTTCAAAATGATTATTTTTAAGGAAAAATTGTTTTTGGAGGAAGAGAGGGAGATGTCTATATCTTAGCTGTTTTCTAAACATTTGAAAATAGATTTTGGGCATGTCTACACTACAAAGTTAAGTCAACTTAAATGTAAGTCGACACCCAGCCACCGCAGTAAATAAGTCAGTCGGTTGTTTCCATGGAGTGTGTCCTCACTAGCAGCGCTTGCATTGATGCACAGAGTAGTGCATCATGGGTAACTAGCCCACAGTGTAACTAGCTGCAGAGGGGTTGGGAAGGGCTTGCAACATCTCATGGGATCAAAACATTGTCACAGGGAGGAATGGGAACATGGCTTCGGCCTCCCATGATGCAGTTTCCTCCATCCCTCCTCTGATATCAGGGGCAAACAACCCATATTTTCTTGTATCTTTTTTCGAAAGCCTGGCTTTGCCACGCATATGCAATAGCCCAAGAAGTAGGGACCCTGCTCAGCTGTGCACTCTTGTTGCGAGCATTACAAACACCTTGTGCCTTATCCTGAAGTATTTCCAGAGCTGAGACAGGAGCCGCAGCGCGGAACATTGCAATGTCATTCAAGCAGCCCAGCTGAAAACCATTGAAAGAAACAATTCTTGGTTGCTTCTGGTAGTCACGCAGCAGCTGAACATAAGTGGAACACTGTTTCTGGTCCTGGGAAACAAGAACTGACTGGTGGGATCGCATTGTTATGCGGCTATGAGATGATACGCAATCGCTACAGAACTTTCAAATGCGGAACGCCACTTTCCAGGAATTTTGTGTAGAGCTTTCCCCAGCCCTGAAATGCAGCAACACCAAAATGAGACATGCTCTGACAGTGAAGAAGCGAGTGGTGATCGCTCCGTGGAAGCTTACAATGCCAGACTGCTACTGGTCAGTGGAGAATCAATTCAGTGTTGCTAAATCCTCTGTGGGAGCTGTTGTGATCCAAGTGTGCAGCACCATTAGCAACTTCTGCTAAGAAGGGTCATGACTGTGGGCAATGTGCAGAACATAGTGGATGGCTTTGCCATGGTGGGGCGATAGACGGAATGCATATCCTTATCTTGGCACCAGACCACTTAGCCAAAGAGTATATAAACCGTTAGGGATACTTTTCAATGGTGTTGCAAGTGTGGGTGGATCACAGGGGCCGTGTGACCAACATCAACGTGGGATGGTCAGGAAAGGTGCATGACGTGTGCATCTATAGGAACACAAGTCTCTTCAGAAAGATGCAAACAGGAACTTTCTTTCCAGATCACAAAATAACTATGGATGACATTGAAATGCTAATACTGATCCTGGAAGACCCAGCCTACCCCTTGCTCTTATGGTTCATGAAGCCATACAGCGGTCACGTGGAGCAGTAAGGAATGGTTCAACAATAGGCAGAGCAAGTGCAGACTGGTGGTGGAATGTGCCTTTGGCCATTTAAAGGGTTGCTGACACAGTCTGCTTACTAGGTTAGACCTCAGTGAAAGCAATATCCCTATTGTTATCACTGCCTCCTGTGCACTCCATAATATATCTGTGAGGCAAAGGGAGAGAAGTTTGCGCAAGGGTGGGGCATGGAAACAGACAGGTTCACAGCTAATTTTGAGCACCCAGATACCAGGGCAAGAAGAAGGGCCCAGCAAGGAGCACTGCATCTCCAGGAGGGTTTGAAAACCTGCTTCAGTAATGTGCACTGCTTATCTGTGTTGTGCCTTCTCATACCATCCCATCAGTTGCATCAGTTTCTCTGTACCCCTCTCCCACTCCCAAGTCCCCACGATTGGAATAAATAAAGAGCATTTCATTCTTGAAACATTGATTTTTATTGCACAAGCATAAAGAAACAAAGACCAGGAATATAATTTAACCTTGGGCAAACAATGTGATAAAATTGGGAGGGAAGAAACCAAGTCAGCTTGTCTGTGAAAGCACAGTAGTCTTGCCCATCAAAAGTCTTTGTTTGTTCTTTGTACCCTCTCCCAGAGTTGACTGGAAGGGATACTGAACTTCCCCCCCCCCCACCCCACCTCCTGGAATGTTTGAGGGAGGGGGATTGGGAACAGGGCGATGCTTGTAGGCATCTTTGCAGAGGCTGCAAAGGGAGTCTAGCCTCAAGCTGTTTTTCTTGAAGCTCAACCAGATGCCTCAACATGTCTGATTGGTCCTTCATAATCAGCAATATCTCATCCTTCATGCCACCCTCATGCTCCTGGGATGCCCTCCATGTCCTGTTTTTCAGACAATGAAATACTCCAGGCTCTTAGCACCATGTCAGCAGTCCCAGAGGCATTCATTATCTCACTGAACATGTCACTGCGTATGTAGCGGGGCAGTTACCCCACTCCGGGAAAAACAAGGAGAAAAGGTAGGCTGATTGGGAAGGCAGCCACAGCTGGGGCCATGCCCAATTAGGAGACAGCTGGCCCTATCAAAGGGCTGTGAGCCAGGAGCTGGGTCAGTGTCTCTCTAGCTTTGGAGAGAAATGGACCTAGCTGCCTGAAGGAGCAAAGAGTACCGTGGACAGAACAGTGCTGGAGAAGGGGCAGGCTGAGCTGGGGAGCTCAGGCCTGGCCGCCTCCCAGGCTGCAGCCTGACAGGAAGGCCTAGAGAAGTACTGTGCTGTAGGGAAAGGCAGTGGTTCAAAACCCCGCTTGCCAATGATGAGTGGCCATTACACTGCAGTCTGCCCCAGTGAACAGGGGCTAGATAATGACTGGCAATAATGACTGAGGCAAGGTGGCCTTAGAGGGTTGGGGGTTCCCCTGGGAGGGGAGACCCACAGAGTGGGGGTACTGCTGGTGCAGAACCCCAGGGTAAGGGGCAACGGGATCCAGGAGGGACACGGATGACTGAGGCAGGTGAGCCACTGGCCAGGAGAGGGCGCGCCGAGCTGGAATCGAGCTAATTCCCAGGGCAATCTGCAGGAGGCGCCACACAGATGAGTCTTGCTTCGCTACAGTGTATTCTCTTTTTCCTCCTCCTAATCTGTGAAAGCCTCTCTGCTAGTGTGGAGGATGTGCTGAAGGGCAAGCTTTCCACTGTAAGGCACACAAAGCACAAGGCAACCATTGTCAGTGCATACCCTGGATCTAGTGCAAGGTTGCTATTTAAAAATCACTCCTCTTATTACACTCAAATGCAAGCCAGAACAGAATCTGAATCCCTAGCTATTCAATGAACTGACTTGCTGTTCCACCCATGGTGAGTACAGCTCAGGGGCATGGGCACGGGCACAGGCCTTGTGCTGCAACTTGTGGGAAACTCACATCGGGAGCACATGTGGACCACGCCCCCTAGCAATATGGATGTTGCTTTGAGACCAGGGACCCGTATTAAGCCTCCCAAATTGCGGTCTTTGTCCAAGGTAGTGGGGCAGGGGTTTGTGGCCACAAGAGAACACAGAAGCCCACTCCTCACTTCTCTTAATGCTGCTGGTAATAATCACCCTGGACTTGCAGAATGTAAGGTCCGTGCCGATCCCTGCCAACAAAACCACCAGCATGTTAAAGAAAATGTGGTTGAGGGACCCGGAAGTCACCATGGGTGGTAGATCACATGCTCTAATATTTGCGGTACGAGCACTTGTAATGAAAACTTCCACCGTCTCCCCGAGGTGACCTTATGTGATATCAATCTCCTGAAGGAAACAGATACTGCAAGTGTCTATAAATGGACCCAGTCCTTACATTGCTATGCTGTGTATCGCAATGCCAGCAGACTTAATACTGGAGTGCCATTCAAAAGTGTCCTACCGTGGTAGAAGAAATAAGGCAGCCCTCCCCAGAAACCTTCTGCAAAGGATTGCAGAGTACTTCCATGAAAGTTTCCTAGAAATCTCCATTGAGGATTCCCGGGCCATCCCTGTGCACACACAGTATTGTCTGGAGGGCACCTTCTGTGTAGCTGGAGCAGCCACTGTGAAGCAGATACCCACTGCACCTCACTTTTTCTTCAGATTAAACAAAATAGAAGAGCATGTAAATCCTACAGTTTGATTGGAATTGCATAGTCACCAGAGGTGCCTTCCCTGGCATCATGCTCAGCCACCATGTTGTCCTGTGACTGGCTGGGCCCCAAGGTTAAAAATAGCTCCTGGCTCTCAAGGAGAATGGATTCACTGCTTTCCTGTCTCCCACTCTCTTCCTCATCCAGAATGTCCTCCTTGTTGTTGCCTGAGGTGGCCTGGGACTCAGACTCCTGGGAGGTATCCACGTGGTGTTTGGGGGTAGTAATGGGGTTGCTGCTGAGAATCTCATGCAGCTCATTGTAGAAGCAGCATGTCTGTGATGCAGAACCAGAACAACTCTTTGCCTCCCTTGTCTTCTGATACGCCCCCCAAGTTCTTTGATTTTCATGTGGAACTCCTGCCTGTCCCTGTTGTAGCCCTTCTCTCCCATGCCCCGCGCAATCTTTGCGTAGATGACTATATTTCTTCAGCTGGATCGGCACCGTGCCCACACAGACTCTTCTCTCCACTGACCAATAAGACCCATCATCTCCTGTGTACTCCAGGCTGGAGTGTGTTTGGGGCATTGAGTCCCCATGATCAGCTGAGTTGGTGAGCTCTCCACGCTGATCAAACAGGAAATGGGAATTCAAAAGTTCCCAGGGCTTTAACAAGGGAGGGACTGTTTCTTGTGTACCTGGCTGCTGTGCAGCGGAGTTGAAAATGATCTCCAGAGCGGTGACAGCAGAGCATCGTGGGACACTTCCTGGCCGCCAATTCAGTCAACTTATACAATGCTGTGTCTTCACTGCCTCTCTGTTGACCCATCAACATCACATTAAGCACTACGCCTCTCACGGACGTGGAGTAATTAAATCGATGTTACAGGCGAGTTAGGTCAGAGGAAGGATCCTGGTAGTTTAGACGCATACATTATTAGGTAGATGTAACGTGGCTTCCATTGACCTAAGTTTGTAGTGTAGACTAGGCCTTAATGGGAAACTGATATTCTATAAATATTGAATTATGCTATTAATCACAGATGTGTATGTTTTCCTAAAACTTTCATACTGTAACATACTGTACTGAAAATCAAAAGTAGGAAGACAAAGGAAAATAACACCTACCTAATAAGATTAACAGATTGTCACTGTAGACTAGAATGTCTGCAGAGTCACTGCAAAACTGATAACAGCTACAAACATGACTGAGGACCCTTTTTGTTCAGAATATCACCAGCTTAATCATGGAGTTTTGCGGTCTGTTACCATGCAATTTTTAAGTTCTCAGCCACTCTGACTTTACTAATTATAGTGTGCAATATAGTTATAGTAAGGCATGGTCTCTTGGCATACAATAAACACTACACCATTGTGACATCAGAGGTAACCCAACCAACTGCCATCCTTACACTACAAAGGTGGTTTTCAACCTTTTTTCATTTGCAGACCCCTAAAAATTTTTGAATGGAAGTGTAGATCCCTTTGGAAATTTTAGATATTAACGGCAGACCCCGAAGGGTCTGGGGACCATAGGGTGAAAACCACTGCCTTACAACTAATTTGTATGCAACACTTTAATTGGTTGTATGAGGAAGACTGCACAGAAGGTGGATTACTCGGCCCAACTGTCAGTTTTTCAAAATCTCTTACAGAACAACACAACCAACACACACACACAGAGCCCCTCACAGCAGCGCACACTGCTCATATGCCACCTGCACAAATCAACACAAATCTTCCAGGATTGTCTCTCTTTCTCTGTGTCACTCTGAAGCCTAGCATGTCTGGTGAGACATTGTGAAGTGAAACAGCTAGAACCATGGTTGATGGCTCTTTTTTATTTGGAATATCACCAGGTTCAAGCATCAGTGGGCTGTCAGAACCAGATGGAAGGCTGGAGTCCAAAGGTTCCGTGGTGGTTGGAATGTGACAGTTGATCACAGAAAGCAGGAGTAACAGCTACATGGGGTAACAAGGAGATGGTTGTCCCACCAACCAGGGGGCTGCTCTGTGTACAAACTTTGGGGAACATACAAACAGCAACATTGCTCTCTGCAACACAACACATGGAAACAAGAGCCCTTTTTATCAGCTTTTTGACACACGAGTTTAGGAATTACACCCATGCAACAGGATGAGCTTTCAGCTAATAGTTCTAAATAAAAATTCTGAATAGTATTCCCCCATCATGAATCTGTCTCCTCCCCATATCTCCAGCCTTTCCTAAATTTCTATCTTCTCATGATAGACTAGAACTTGAAATTCAGAATATTATTTCAAAGTAACATGAAAACTACTTGAATGCTAATTTTCATGCCGTTTATTTCTCCCACATTCTGCCTTATTTAAATAATAAAAATACTTATCTTTTCATAACTATTTTACAGAGCACTTTTCAAATGTTAACTATTACTTGAAACTCCTATATGGAAAGCCAAACACTGAAAGGATAAGTAACTTGTCCAAGACCGGAGAACTACTCAGCGGCATAATTAGCATTAAAAGACAGAAGTCCCATGCTCTAACTCCCAGTTTCATGTTCTAACCACTGGACCACACTTTCTCAGAGTTAGCTGTTATTAAGCAACATTTCTTATACAGTAACTCCTCACTTAACATTGTCACGTCGCTGATCTATTAGAGAACATGCTCATTTAAAGTTGCGCAATGCTCCCTTATAATGTCATTTGGCAGCCGCCTGCTTTGTCCACTGCCGGCAGGAAGAGCAGCCTGTTGCAGCTAGCTGGTGGGGGCTTGGAACCAGGGTGGACCTGCAGCCCCCATATCAGCTCCCCTAAGTTCCCTGTGCAGCAGCCGCACAGCAGGCTATCAATTGCTGGGCAGTTCAGGTGTCCTTCCCGCCACTGCTGTGTGCTGTTCCTGCCCTGAAGCTGCTCCTGGGGGTGGGGTGGATAAAAGGGGTGCTAATGTCAGGGAGTCTCCCTCCCCCCAGCTCCTGTACCCAGGGATTTCCCTACCCCCCCCCGAATTTTCCCAACACCCACCCTCTCCCCCCAGTTTTGTGAACTGCTTACATGCAGCGTTGCCAATTTAGTGATTGTTTGGACATCTGAATTGAAATTGAAACATTAATATACACTTTAAAAGCATATAAAGTGTATGATAAAATAAGTGTATCTGAAAAAAATAATAGATTTGAAAAGTGTGAACATAGACTAGCTTCCTTATACAGCTGTTGTATTTTATGACAGTGTCAGTACATTCATTTCAGGGATGTTGGCCAACCTAATAATTTCAAATTATGATTTGTAATCAAAATTCTAAATGAGCTCTCCCTAACAGCTAGTGATGAGGTGGTGGCTGGAGGGGAAAGGCTTTAGGACCAGATTGTATTTACAGTCACACCTAATCTACCTAGGTATCCAGCAAACAGAGCTGTGTTGCTCAAGTGATAGATTTTGGCTGGGGTTGGGTTACAAATCACTTGAATGCGGGGGGTAATTAAATGTTGTTGTTCTTATTGTAGGAGTAAAGGGCAGTAGAACTGTACTCAGCCTGTGCTGATTCAGGGCATCAAGAGGGTGGGAACATGTGTTTTGCTTGTTGGTCTGCCTGAGTCACAAGTACTTTTTGACCTGCCCCTCTCCACTGTTTAAAGATAGAGCTGATTAGGCTCCATAGATAGTTTCTTGTTCTGTTAAGTACGACTACAGCTGAAATCACTGATAATCAGGCCTAAGTGCTTAGACCTGCTGTGGGACAGTGTTTCTGTGGAAGAGATGGCCCAGTCTGCACTAGCAGCAAGGTTCCTCCACTGAGAGCTCAGCTGAAATCACTGCGAGCTGTGTGGAACCTCAAGATACCAACTCACAGAGGTCACAGTGGCAGGTGGCAGCAGAAGGAGACAGCGCAGGGCCATTGGCAACAAGTGATGGAGTGAACGGTGGCACAACGAACAACAGTGGCCAGAGCGAACAGCGAGCAGCTGGAGAAATGAGCAAGGTGCCTTCTTGCCCCCCACCTGGGAGGTGAATTCATGTGAAAGCACCTCTGAAGTCTGAGTCTCCACTGACCAAAGACAACACCGGTGAGAGTAAATGAGGCTGTTAAGAATGCTGGAGACACAACACAGTTCATGCGAACAAACATGGCTGTGGCATCATACTTTCTATTTAAGCAAGAGATACCACACACTACAAACTGGAGGCCAATGTTAAGTGCATTGTCACTTGTTCATCCTGAAGTTGAACACTGGTTCCGAACAAGACCAGCAAATGCTCACTATCTTTCTGCAAGAAACTCAACTGACTGGCTACCAGCATGTGGTGCAACAGTGAAAGACTCAACAGTTGAAAAAGTGAAGAGTTCTCTCACCACATTCAAAAAATTTCCATAAATGGCTGATGAATGCACTGATGCAAATGGGCCTCAAGTTATTGTGTACGTTATCTTGATGCCAATGGTAGGCCAGTAGATGCATTTCTAGATGTTCAAATTATAGAAGACAGATTGGCTGCATCTGTGACAACCCACATCTTAGAAGAGTTACATGCTTGTCAATTGGACCCCAAACAGATGGCTGCTTGTGCATTTGATGGAGCTGCAAACTTCTCTGGAAGACATGGTGGAGTACAAGCTTTGCTCAGAGAAAAGTGTAACCCTAATCTCTCCTATACACACTGCACAGGCCATCTACTCCAACTAGCACTAGTATGAGCTGCAGACTCTTCAAAAGACATTAGAAAACTATAAATTTAATGTCTTCATTATGTTTTTTTTTCAGCAAGAGTCCAAAAAGACTGAATATCTTAGAAAACATAGAAGATTACCGGCTTTGGCAAGTATCTACCAAGATGGGATGGATCTAAGTAGTGAGGCTGGTGGATTACTTTTGCAACTACATTCAGAAAAGACTATTGCCATTCTCTCTCTTGTACGTCTACTGTTGAAACCACTTGGGTCATTAAACAATGCCATCCAGGCATCTGCTACAACAGTAGTAGATCTGTGTCCAGCAATAGAAGCTACATTTGGATCAGAGAGCTATCCATTGAAAAAATACTGGAAGAAGCAAAGACTTCAGTCCAGAAGTTGACTAATGAAGGCATTTATATTGAATCCTTAAGTGAAGAGACCAAGAAATGTTTGTTAAGACATCTGAAAAAGTACATAGACTTGATTCTTAAAAATCTTTATATAATTGTTTACAACAGTGACTTCTAGATTCTACTCAACCTCTACGTAGCTTTTACAGATCTCTGTCCTATAATACACCAACAGTTGAGTGGAGTGAGGCACTACCAGCAAAGTCATGTGCTCAGGACAGAACAGAGAATTTGAACACAGAGTGGAATATCATACGACGAATTAATGAAGATTTGACTTCAACTCCTATTTGATCGTCACTCGTGGCTAGACCAGATCTTTATGCTAGGTTTCCTGGGATGAAAGAAGTGGGAATTCATCTCTTGCTACTCCCAGTCACAACAGCTACAGTTGAGCATTCTTTTTCATCATTGAATAGAATTTTGTGTTCTAAAAGAAGTCGCCTTCTGCCTGATCATGTGAATGAACTAATGAGCATATCAATTAAAGGAATGAAAGTTCTGGACATACGAGAAGCCACCAAAGATGAACACATTGCATTCAAGAAGTTCATTAACAGAGTTGTGCAAAAGGAAGACGGACACAACAGGGCACAGGACGGAGGGAGCTTGCTGGCAGCAGGTGGTGTCTCAACTTGCTGATCTACTTAAAAAGGCAGTGTACTTAGAGTGGAGTCAGCATACTTAAAGGGGCAATGCTTGCGTATCTCTCACACACACACAGCGTGTCTCTCTCTCTCTCACACACACACACACAGAGTGTATGTCTCTGACTCACACAGAGATGCACCTCCCCTGCACTTTGGAAAGTGGAGGGAGTGGTACACTCCAGTGGGATAGCATGGGTTCACCATCACATTGTGTTTCTGCAGGGAATGTTTGCAGCCACTGCCATGCATCTATTGTGTCTCCTACCACCATTTGTGCTGCCTTGTAGAGTGTGAGGCTACATTAACAATGTGTTAACCCTTGAGGGGTCAGTCGAGTGCTACTTCATAATTTAGCAGCAAGGCATTCCCTGGGAAATATCCTATCCTCTTCCACCTTCTGACTCCACCACCTCAACCATACAATTACAATCATAATTGCTGTGTACAGTATTAAATTGTTTGTTTAAAACTTATACTGTGTGTGTGTGTGTGTGTGTGTGTGTGTGTGTGTGTGTGTGTATAAACGTATTTTGCCTGGTGAAAAACATTTCCCTGGAACCTAACCCCGCCTATTTACATTAATCCTTATGGGGAAATTGGATTCGCTTACCATTGTTTCACTTAAAATAGCATTTTTCAAAAACATAACTACAACATTAAGCGAGGAGTTATTGTAGCTGTTTGTTATGTTATTGAGGAGTCTAGCTCATATGTCACTTTCACAATGGCCAGGTAGAAGATTTGGCATTAAAAACTAGAAAACAGCATCTGTCTTCAAATCCAAGAGGCAATGGGATTTCCTGCCAAGAAAACCTCACAAGTCAACTGTTAAACTGAATGAAATCAACCTTGTTCGGCCACTTTATAATTCCATTTTGTGCATAATTTCATCCTTCTTCTCTCAAGGAGAATTAGCAGAATGAAAAGGAAAAGTATTCTCAGCAGAATAAAATGAAATCAAGGTGTGCACTAAAATAAAGGATAGTTAAGGTAATATTTCTTAAAGTTACAAGACATTTTATTGCTTCCATTTTAAAGAAATTATAATATAATTTAATTTATAATATAATATAATTATAAAAGAATTAAGTAATCAGGTTTAGTTACCATGAGCTATGTAAGCTTTTACCTTGGTAATGCTGCAGTAACTTGTTCATTCGAATATCCCAGAGCTTCACTGTATGATTAGAACCTGCAGAAACTACACATGTACCACTTGGATTGAAATCAACATAGTTTGCAAACCTAGATGGAAATTATGAAAATAGATTTAATGAGTATTGCTCTTTTAACAGCAATATCTATAATTCAAGAGAATTAATAAGACCACAAGAATAGCCATACTGGGTCAGATGAATGATCTATCTAGTCCAGTATCCTGTTTTCCAACCGTGGCCAGCGCCAGAAGCTCCAGAGGGAATGAACAGAACAGATCAATCATCAAGTGATCCATGCCATCATCTACTCCCAACTTCTGGCCGTTAGAAGTTTGGGACACCCAGAGCATGGGGTTGCGTCCCTGACCACCTTGGCTGAGAACCATTGATGGACCTATCCTCCATGAATATATCTAATTCTTTTTTCAACCTAGTTCTACTTTTGGCTTTTACAACATCCCCTGGCAATGAGTTCCACAGATTGACTGTACATTGTGTGAAGAAGCACTTCCATGTGTTTAAAACTTCTATTAATTTCATTGAGTGACCCCTGGTTCTTGTGTTATGTGAAGGGATAAATAACACTCCCCTATTCACTGTCTCCACACCATTCATGATTTTATAGACCTCTATCATATTCTCCGTTAGTTGTCTCTTTTCTAAGATGACTAGTCCTAGTCTCTCCTCATATGGAAGCTGTTCCTTACCCCCAATCATTTTTGTTGCCTTTCTCTGTACTTTTTCCAATTCTAATATATCCTTTTTGAGATGGCACAATCAGAACTGCATGCAGTGTTCCAGGTGTAGGCATACCACAGATTTATACAGTGCTATTATGATATTTTCTATCTTATTATCTATCTCTTACCTAATTGTTCCTAACATTGTTAGCTTTTTTTTTTTTTTTTAAACTTCCACTGCACACTGAGCAGATGTTTTCAGAACGCTATCCACTATGACTCCACGATCTCTTTCTTGAGTGGCAATAGCTACCGTAATTTAGAGCTCATCATTTTGCATGTATAGTTTGGATTATGTTTTCCCACGTGCATTATTTTGCA